>NC_141693.1:794102079-794702079 GCF_964263255.1 Lissotriton vulgaris | reverse complement strand
CCCCATGGTGCGCCGCATTGTAAATCCGGCGCACCATGGCTGGCGGAGCTGCGGCGCACAATAACTGGCGTATCCCTGGGGATGCGCCAGTTATTGTAAATCTGCCCCTGTGATTTGTCCAGAATAACAGTATGTTGAGCATCATTGCCAAGACTCAAACCCAGTTCCCCAGATTTGAGGTCCACTGCCTTAGCCATTAGACCACATCCTCTCATAGTCTGAATCATTTCTTTCCAAAAAGTTTAATGCGGAGGGAGCCCTTTGTGCTTGCTTGCATTTTATACTTGGGTATAACATTTCTAACTGACCACTTTGAAAATCCACCATCCAACACTTTATGAAGTAGAAAAGGGCCCCTGTTTATTAATGGTTATTCATTACAACAATCTTTTCTCCTCTCCTAATTTTATGCTTTTTGGTGATTGAGGCCCTTTGCGATTTTAAGCCACTTGCCCACTTTAAATTTAAATTAATATTAGGAGGTGATTTCAATGCAAACATTGGCTCCGGTTTCACCCAGCAAAATCCCTTCTCAACAAAAAATGATTGAATCTTTCTAAAATTTAATTTCAAGTCAAGTCAAGTCAAAGATACTTTATTGGACAAATCATTGCCATAAAAGTGAACATATAGGAGAAAACGTTTCATCGACAAAAATACATTACTTTACAAATGACAATTAAAATTTGAGGTGTTATCAACCAAAAAATAAAGTTAAAATTATTGGATAGAGCAGAGGGTTTCATATAGAGTGCATGGTGCCAAATTCATATTACTATATACAATAAGGAGACAAGTTAGAATTCCTGGCTGGAGCAGATGATAACATATAAAATATCGAATACTAACTGATAGAGTACAAAATTTGATGATCACTTTATCATAAACAATTGGACAAATATTAATATTTACGAAGTTAATTTTTGTACTCGCAGTATAGTAGACACTGCAATTTAAAATTACTAAATAGAACAGGGGGTATCCAGTGACGTGCAAAAGCTGTAGTATAAAGTGCAACATGCTAAATTTACAGTTTAAATAACAGTAAACATTCAAATATTCATGTTAACATAAAAAAGGATGATCTGATAGTAATTGTTAAAATGACAGCTTTTTTCCACATCTGAAGGCTCCTGATAAAAAACTTGCAACCCCAAAACAGACCATAGGCAAAGATAGCATTTGGAGATATAGCAAAGCTGCCTTAACATGGAAAAATGAGAGTCTTTGAGGAGGGGGAAGTATACATCTTTTACGCAGCTAAACATAAAAATCACAGAAAAAGATAAAATGTAAGGTATCTTGTTCTGAAAATTTTTCACAAGGACAAGGTTTGTGAGTACCCTGTTTCGCAAAACCTTGTGAGACAGCTAAAAACCAAGGGATCAAATGTAATTGAAATCTTGTTAACAGAAAACTATTAAAAACATTATTTACAATAAGTAAATACGGTTGAACTTGATTGTACAAAGGTAATGTGATATATCTTCTAACCGTTGGTTTTATTAGCTCCTTTTCCTCCCTATGGCCCTGTTGCTTCTCCAAAAACTGTGATTTAATGGCTCTATTTTTAGATTTGCTCATTAGTTTCGGCCTGTTATAGAAATTAGGGCAACCTAGACATTTAGTCAGGTCCATTATATACTTCAACCATGGGATATTCAAGGCTCTATCCAAAGCTATACAATCCATGATTACCAATTGGTTTAATTTTGACAATTATTAAGGTTTGCAAAGGATTCTGGGTAACAGACCTGGTGAGAGCCAGTCAAGTCACCCCATCCCATGATAAATTTCTCTGGCTGTCTAGATTTAAAAAATGTGTAGGTTTTCTAGGTTTCCCTAGGTGCTGGCATATCTAGGGTTCAAAAACAACAGCTCGGCACTTTGCATTTGTGGATCCACGCAGATTCCTGGATTTCCATAGGTGTCTAGTTTTCAAAAATGTATAGGTTTGCTAGGTTTTCCTAGAAGCCTGCAGAGCTAGGGTTAAAAAACTACAGCTAGGCACTTTGCAAAAAAAGGGTAATTTTTCTCATTGAAATTGTGGTGTGTCCATGTTGCATTTTGAGCCGTTTCATGTTGCGGGCACTAGACCTACCCACACAAGTGAGGTGCCATTTTTCTCAGAAGATGTTGGGAAACGTGGGGTGGGTGGAATTTTGTAGATCCATGCAGATTCCAGAACTTTACACCACAGAAATGTGAGAAAAATGTGTTTTTTTAGACAATTGTTTAGGTTTGCAAGGGATTCTGCGTAACAGAACCTGGTGGAGAGCCAGTCAAGTCACCCCATCCCATGATGAATTTCCCTGGCTGTCTAGTTTTCAAAAATGTGTAGGTTTTCTAGGTTTCCCTAGGTGCGGGCAGATCTAGGGTTCAAAAACAACAGTTAGGCACTTTGCAATAAAATGGTCATTTTTCACAGTGAAAATGTGGTGTGTCCACGTTGCATTTTGCGCAGTTTCTTGTCACGGGCATTAGGCCTACCCACACAAGTGAGGTGCAATTATTCTCGGAAGACTTTGGGGAACGCGAGTTGGGTGGAAATTTGTGGATCCACGCAGATTCCTGAACTTTGCACCACAGAAATTTGAGGAAAAAATGTTATGTTGACAATATTTTAGGTTTGTAAAGAATTCTGGGAACAGAACCTAGTGAAATCCATTCAAGTCACCCATCCTGGATTCCCATGGGTGTCTAGTTTTGAAAAATGTATAGGTTTACTAGGTTTCCCTAGGTGCCGGCAGAGCTAGGGTTCCAAACTTACAGGTATGCACTTTGCAAAAAAAAGGGTAATTTTTCACTGTGAAATTGTGGTGTGTCCATGTTGCGTTTTGCACCGTTTCATGTCGAGGGAACTAAGCCTACCCCCACAAGTGAGTTACTATTTTTCTCTGAAGATTTTGGTGAACGCAGGGTGGGTGAACATTTGTGGATCCAAACAGTTTCCAGAACTTTCCACCACAGAAATGTAAGGAAAATATGTTTTTTTTGACAATTTTTTAGGTTTGCAAGGGATTCTGGGTACCAGAACCTGGTGGAAACCAGAAAGTCACTGCATCATGGATTCCCCTGGATGTCTACTTTTAAAGATTTTATGGGTTTGGTAGGTTTCCCTAGGTGTTGGCAGAGCTAGAATTAAAAAAACTACAGCTTGGCACTTCTATGCAAATAAAGGGTAATTTTTCACTGTGAAATTGTGCTGTGTCCACATTGCGTTCTGAGCCGTTTCCTGTCGCATGCACTAGGCCTACACACACAAGTTAGGTACCATTTTTCTCACAAGACATTGGGGAACGCTAGGAGGGTGGAATTTTGTGGATCGTTGCAGATTCCTGAACTTTCCACCACAGAAATGTGAGGAAAATTTGTTTTTTTAGACAATTGTTTAGGTTTGCAAGGAATTCTGCGTAACAGAACCTGGTGAGAGCCAGTCAAGTGACCCCATGATGGATTCCCCTGGGTGTGTAGTTTTCAAAAAAGTATAGGTTTGCTAGGTTTCAATAGGTGCTGGCAGATCTAGGGTTTAAAAACTACAGCTAGGCACTTTGCAAAAAAGGTCATTATTCACAGTGAAAATGTGGTGTGTCCACGTTGCGTTTTGCACAGTTTCCTGTCACAGGCACTAGGCCTACCCACACAAGTGAGGTACCATTTTTCTCGGAAGACTTTGGGAAACGCGAGGTGGGTGGAAATTTGTGGATCCACGTAGATTCCTGAACTTTCCACCACAGAAATTTGAGGAAAATTTGTTTTTTAGACATTTGTTTAGGTTTGCAAGGGATTCTGGGTAACAGAACCTGGTGTGATCCATTCAAGTCATCCATCCTTGATTCCTATGGGTGGTTAGTTTTGAAAAATATATAGGTTTGCTAGGTTTCCCTAGGTGCTGGCAGATCTAAGGTTCAAAAACTACAGCTAGGCACTTTGCAAAAAAGGGTAATTTTTCACATTAAAAATGTGGTGTGTCCGAGTTGCGTTTTGCACAGTTTCCTGTCACAAGCACTAGGCCTACCCACACAAGTGAGGTACCATTTTTCTCAGAAGACTTTGGGAAACGCGAGGTCGGTGGAAGTTTGTAGATCCACGCAGATTCCTGAACTTTCCACCACAGAAATTTGAGGAAAATGTGTTATGTTGACAATGTTTTAGGTTTGCAAGGAATTCTGGGAACAGAACCTGGTGTGATCCATTCAAGTCATCCATCCTTGATTCCCATGGGTGTTTATTATTTTTGAAAAATATATAGGTTTGCTAGGTTTCCCTAGGTGCCAGCAGAGCTAGGGTTCAAAAGCGACAGCTAGGCACTTTGCAAAAAAATTGTCATTTTTCACTGTGAAATTGTGGTGTGTCCATGTTGTGTTTTGTACCATTTCCTAAACAATTACTAAAGAGTTAGAACATCTGGCCCAAAACAATTTAGCTTGTATTTCTCGAGAATCTCAAACCTTGATGAAAGCTTGGTCCTTTCTCCCGCTTACCATCTATGGGAGAACCAGCTTGATAAAAATGAGTATCCTCCCGAAATTTACTTTTATTTTTAATTCCATCCCGTTATCTTTTGACACTAAACAGCTTGTAAAATGTCAGCAAAATATCAATTCATTTGTTTGGGGGTATAAATCCAGCAGATTATCCTGGAAAAAACTGAGAAGGAGAAGAGAAAAAGGAGGGCTCGCACTGCCAGACCTAGAATATTACTCCTGGGCATTCCATCTGACCCACTCTAGGATGTTGCTTAAGATTCCTTGGGAAAATGCAAATGGGCTTATGTATAAGGCTATGCTAATAGGTTCGGACCTTCCTGTGAACGGATTCCTCTTCAAGTTCGGGCACCAGAAGTTCTTCAAAAAAATTAGATTAAAAACATTATCAGGCACTGCAAAAGAATGGTTTCGAATAAAATCTAAGATTGGGATAGGTTACCTATCCAAACATGCCCCGATTTGGGATTTACCGGGATTAACATCACAAGAAGCCAACACAGTTAAAAGAGTTTTGTTAGATGCGGATATCACACAGTGGGGCGATATACTGGTGGAAAGATCAATCATAAGCTGGGATATTTTCAATCTTAAGGTAACATCACCACTCTCTTGGTTAGTATATTTGCAATTAAGTAGCTGGCTTCGGGCTCAAACTAAGAAGAAAGCAATGATGGGCGAGGAGAGCTTGTTAGAAAACACCCTAGTTGAAAGACCTCCTGGGAAAAAGGAAGTAGCACTTTTTTACTGGCATATCATAGAGGATGGAGAGAGAGACCTCAACCTACCGGAAAAACTCTGGGGTGCGGAGGGGGAATCACATATGGAGGACACATGGGAGGAATCTTTTCTCCTTCTCTATAAAATTATCAAGCCTGCATGGTTGCGGCGCAACCACTTTTATACACTTTATAGAGCATATTATTCTCCTAAACGCTTGTCAAAATTTCAACCAGGGAAGTGCTGTTCCAAATGCTCTCTTCCAGCTGCCTCGGACCTCCACATGTTTTGGGAATGCCCGAACATTGCTACTTTCTGGAACGAAGTTAGAGCAACACTTGAATCTATTCTTGGCTTATCTATCCGGTGCTCATGGCTTTTGATCATTTTTGGAACCAACGATAACATCAAGGGACTAGAGAGAGAATTTCTGTTTTACGCCATTTTAATGGCAAGAAGGGAGATCTGCAAAAATTGGATAAGCATAAACCCCCCAACACATGCAGAGTGGCTGTCCTCATTATATGTAATATCAAAGCAGGACTTATCCAGAACATGTAGCCCCCGATTGTTGAGATTTTGGGATTTTTTGGTCAATTGGAAAAGGGACAGTTAGCCAACCCCGGGGTTTTTTTTTTTTTTTTTGGTTTCTTTTTTTTTTTTTTTCTTTCCCCGGGTCCGATGATTAGGCCTAAAATCTCCTTGTCAAAAGGGAGGCACAGTACAGATATTGGACAACTGGTCAAACTGGCCTGAAGGGAGAAGGTTCGTCCAAGCTCTGCGGGCGACATCGGGGCGGACTTTCGGTGTACTGGGAGTTCATTGTTGGGCTTCGCGGTGCTGAGTAGAGAGCTGCCCCGATGGCTATGCGGTTAGGAGCACAATTGGACCGATCCAAGGGCTAATGAGGACAAAAAAAAAAAAAAAAAAGCGACAGCTAGGCACTTTGCAAAAAAATTGTCATTTTTCACTGTGAAATTGTGGTGTGTCCATGTTGTGTTTTGTACCATTTCCTGTCGCGGGAACTAAGCCTACCACCACAAGTGAGTTACCATTTTTCTCTGATGACTTTGGTGAACGCTGGGTGAGTGGAAATTTGGGGATCCACAGTTTCCAGAACTTGCCACTACAGAAATGTGAGGAAAATGTGTTTTTTTTTACAGCTTTTTAGGTTTGCAAGGGATTCCGGGTAACAGAACCTGGTGAGAGCCAATCATGTCACACCATCCTAGATTTCCCTGGGTGTCTAGGTTTTAACAATGTATAGGTTTCCTAGGTTTCCCTAGGTGCTGGCAGATCTAGGGTTCAAAAACTACAGCAAGGCACTTTGCAAAAAAGGTCATTTTTCACAGTGAAAATGTGGTGTGTCCACGTTGCGTTTTGCGCAGTTTCCTGTCACGGGCGCTAGGCCTACCCACACAAGTGAGGTACCATTTTTCTCGGAAGACTTTGGGAAATGCGATGTGGGTGGAAATGTGTGGATCCACGCAGGTTCCTGCATTTTCCACCACAGAAATTTGAGGAAAATGTGTTTTTTTAGACAATTGTTTAGGTTTGCAAGGGAATATGCGTAACAGAACCTGGAGAGAGCAAGTCAAGTCAACTCATGATGGATTCCCCTGGGTGTCTAGTTTTCAAAAAAGTAAGGGTTTGCTAGGTTTCCCTTGGTGCTGGCAGATCTAGGGTTCAATATCTACACTTTGCAAAAAAAGGGTAATTTTTCACAGTGAAAATGTGGTGTGTTCACGTTGCGTTTTGCGCAGTGTCCTGTCACGGGCGCTAGGCCTACCCACACAAGTGAGGTACCATTTTTCTCTGAAGACTTTGGAAATGCGAGGTGGGTGGATATTTGTAGTTCCACGCAGATTCCTGAACTTTCCACCACAGAAGGTTGAGGAAAATGTGTTATGTTGACAATTTTTCAGGTTTGTAAGGAATTCGCGGAACAGAACCTGGTGTGATCCATTCAAGTCATCCATCCTTGATTCCGATGGGTGGTTAGTTTTGAAAAATATTTAGGTTTTCTAGGTTTCCCTAGGTGCCGGCAAAGCTAGGGTTCAAAAGCTACAGCTAGGCACTTTGCAAAAAAAATGTCATTTTTCACTGTGAAATTGTGTTGTGTCCATGCTGCATTTTGCGCCGTTTCCTGTCGCAGGAACTAAGCCTACCTATACAAGTGAGGTACCATTTTGCTCGGAAAACTTTGGTGAACGCTGGGTGAGTGGAAATGTGTGTATCCACACAGTTTCCAGAACTTGCCACCACAGAAATATGAGGAAAATGTGTTTTTTTGGACAACTATTTAGGTTTGCAAGGGATTTTGGGTAACAGAACCTGGTGAGAATCAGTCACGTCACACCATCCTAGAGTCCCCTGGGTGTCTAGTGTTAAAAAATATATAGGTTTGCTAGGTTTCCCAAGGTACGGGCAGAGCTAGGGTTAAAAAACTATAGCCAGGCACTTTGCAAAAAAAGGGTCATTTTTCACTGTGAAATTGTGGTGTGTTCATGTTGCACTTCGTGCCATTTCATGTTGCAGGCCCAAAGCCTATCCACAGAAGTGAGGTACAGTTTTTCCTGTATGACTTTGAGGAACGGGGTGGAGGAATTTAGTGGATCCATGCAGATTCCAGAACTTGCCACCACAGAAATTCGAGGAAATGTTGTTTTTGGGTCAATTATTTAGGTTTGCAAGAGATTCTGGGTAACAGAACCTGGTGAGAGCCAGTCAAGTCACCCTATCCTGGATTTCCCTGGGTGTCTAGTTTAAAAAAATGTATAGATTTATTAGGTTTCCCTAGGTGCCTTCAGATCTAGGGTTAAGAAACTACAGCGGCAGATCTAGGGTTAAGAAACTAAAGCTAGGCACTTTTAAAACACAGGGTAATTTTTCATTGTGAAAATGTGGGGGCTTCACGTTCTGTATTGAGCACTAGTCCTACCCACACAAGCGAGGTACAATTTTTATCAGGAGGCTTAGGGTAACATATATTTGTGGAGCAACTGTTATTACCTAATGACTTTCAATGCATTTCTCCCTTCCAAATGAAAGACAATGTGTAAAAAATAAGTCATTTTGAAAAATGACCTATAATTCTCATGCTAGTATGGGTGTTCCCAATTTTGGAAATATGCAAATATTTACTGTTTCTAAACTCTATATTTTGTTCCCATTTCATAAATACATAGGTGTCTTTCAAACCGATTTATCCATGTATACATTTTCCCAGAATAATTGCTATATGCCCGGTACATAATAAAAAACCATTGTAAGTTGCTTCTCAGTTTTTGGCTCTGGGTTCGTCGGGTTCTTGGTGAATCTACAAGTCCTATATATCTCCGCAACCAGAAAGGTCCAGTGGATAAAACGGCATATTGATTTCAAACATTTTTCATATTTAGAAGAAGTTACAGGTGAAAATGTTGACACAAATGGCTGTTGTTTTCAACTAATTTAAAATTGTTCCTTTATTTAACTGTTAGTTAAAATAAAGAAACCTTAAAGGATCTGCACAAATGACCCCTTGCTAAATGCAGAATTTTGTCTACCTTTCTAAAATTTATTGATTTCTAGGATTCATTATTGCTTTCATACTCATTTCTACCACTAACTAGAAGGAGGTTGAAAGCACAAAAAATAGCAAAAAAGGATATGTCACTGAAAAATGCCAAAAATGTGTAAACAATTTTGGTTTTCTGACAAAAGTCTGTCATTACCTAAAAGCTGGGAAAATTGTGATTTGCAGAGAAAAAAACAAACACTTTCATTTGCATCACTTTTTCCAATTTCTGGGTCTTCTCAAGGGAAATCCACAAATCCTGGATACCTTTAGACTCCCCATCATGTCGGAAGAAAAGGATGCAAATTTGGCATGGATACCTTATGTGCTCAAAAATTACAGAGGCCTAAGCGCAAACTGCCCCAAATAGCCCAAAAAGGCTTAGCACAGGGGCGGGAAAGGCCTAGGAGCGAAGGGGTTAAACTCACGTACATGTGAGACCTATTGCATTGCAAATGCTTGTTATTAGATGTCAATGGTGCAATACCTTTAATACTTATTCTTACCGCCACCATGTCTGTACCTCCTGGGCTCTGCCTCTTATTCTGCCATTCTCACCTCTGCAATGCCACGCATTTCAGCCTCCTATTCTTGCATATACAGTGCCTGCATGCTTTGGTTCCTTTGCCTTCTCCTGCCGGGGTTACTTACCCTCCCCCTTTCGCATCAGATTAGGTCTCTAAAGTAGAAATGCACCCCTGGGATGAGCCTGGTCCCTCCAATCCCCCTCCACTTGGCCCCATCTAGCTCTTCACATACAGCAGGGGCATTTCAGGCTCTGCTCCCTGACAACAGTGTTACTGAATGGCCATGAAATACAAACATTGGCAAAGTATGAAGTCAGGGTTATTCAAATGAAAACTATAAAGTGTGGGCTGAGATTTTGTTTTTTCACAGCACAAGGTAGTGCCTAAGGACATATAAATAGCATAATACATCATTATATATACATTCTATTTGTAGATTATGTTTGGCGTCTGAAATTTTTCGATAGGATCGTGTGGGAGCTTCTGTTTCTGAAATCACTGTGGTGTTCTGGCTGAAGACAGAACATACAAAGGTGACTTTTAAATATTGAAAATGTACAATACTGACTGCTCAAAGGTCACAGAATTCATACTGTTTCAGTCTTCAGAAGCACATTCAGTTGGTTGAGCGCCTGTCGCGCAGAAGTGAGTGTAACCTGCTGAATAACATGCCTCAGTTCCAATAAGGCCAGGAGCGTCAGAGATCAATATGTAACGTACATGTGATCTGTACGAATCCCAGTAGGATTGCTCAGCAGGATAATGCAACTGCTTCAAAGAAGTGTAGGTGAGATGCATTGCACGTTTTCAAATCACATCAAGAATTGTAAATGGGGTAATGTGTACTTGGCGCATTTTTGTAAAGCTGGCATTTTGAATTTCCCTGTAAGATAGCTCAACAAGTTAATGTTAATGCTGTAGCGTATTTCTGTTGGTTGGATGTGCTTACTCCTGGGGTCATTCTGCAAGCAGACCAGTTTGAGGATTGGGCACATTTTAGAGTTGTTTCTAGGGCTTTGTTCACTCTTTGAAGTGCTATATTTGGGTCCCCTTTTTTCAACAGTTTGGAGAAAATATGTAGTATGAAACCCATTGGTTTTTTAATTTTATATAGCGCGAACTGGACCCGAAGGTTTCAGAGCACTTTACATTAGCACCAGTTGCGTTACACAAGGACATATTCATTTTTGTTAGGCACAAAGAGATTAAGTGATAGGTCCAGAATAACAGTATGTTGAGCATCATTGCCAAGACTCAAACCCAGTTCCCCAGATGTGAGGTCCACTGCCTTAGCCATTAGACCACATCCTCTCATTGTCTGAATCATTTCTTTCCAAAAAGTTTCATGCGGAGGGAGCCCTTTGTGCTTGCTTGCATTTTATACTTGGGTATAACATTTCTAACTGACCACTTTGAAAATCCACCATCCAACACTTTATGAAGTAGAAAAGGGCCCCTGTTTATTAATGGTTATTCATTACAACAATCTTTTCTCCTCTCCTAATTTTATGCTTTTTGGTGATTGAGGCCCTTTGCGATTTTAAGCCACTTGCCCACTTTAAGTTTAAATTAATATTAGGAGGTGATTTCAATGCAAACATTGGCTCCGGTTTCATCCAGCAAAATCCCTTCTCAACAAAAAATGATTGCTTCTTTCTAAAATTGAATTTCAAGTCAAGTCAAGTCAAAGATACTTTATTGGACAAATCATTGCCATAAAAGTGAACATGTAGGAGGAAACGTTTCATCGACAAAAATACATTACTTTACAAATGACAATTAAAATTTGAGGTGTTATAAACCGAAAAATAAAGTTAAAATTATTGGATAGAGCAGAGGGTTTCATATAAATTGCATGGTGCCAAATTTATATTACTATATACAATAAGGAGACAAGTTAAAATTCCTGGCTTGAGCAGATGATAACATATAAAATGTTGAATACTAACTGATAGAGTACAAAATTCGATGATCACATTATCATAAACAATTGGACAAATATTAATATTTACGAAGTTAATTTTTGTACTCACAGTATAGTAGACACTGCAATTTAAAATTACTAAATAGAACAGGGGGTATCCAGTGACGTGCAAAAAGCTGTAGTATAAAGTGCAACATGCTAAAATTACAGTTTAAATAACAGTAAACATTCAAATATTCATGTTTACATAAAAAAGGATGATTTGATAGTAATTGTTAAAATGACAGCTTTTTTCCACATCTGAAGGCTCCTGATAAAAAACTTTCAACCCCAAAACAGACCATAAGCAAAGATAGCATTTAGAGATATAGCAAAGCTGCCTTAACTTGGAAAAAATGACAGTCTTTGAGGAGGGGGAAGTATAAATCTTTTACGCAGCTGAACATAAAAATCACTGAAAAAGATAAAATGTAAGGTATCTTGTTCTGAAAAATCGTCACAAGGACAAGGTTTGTGAGTACCTTGTTTCGCAAAACCTTGTGAGACAGCTAAAAACCAAGGGATCAAATGTAATTGAAATCTTGTTAACAAAAAACTATGAAAAACATTATTTACAATAAGTAAATATGGTTGAACTTGATTGTACAAAGGTAATGTGATATATCTTCTAACCGTTGGTTTTATTAGCTCCTTTTCCTCCCTATGGCCCTGTTGCTTCTCCAAAAACTGTGATTTAATGGCTCTAATTTTAGATTTGCTCATAAGTTTCGGCCTGTTATATAAATTAGGGCAACCTAGACATTTAGTCAGGTCCATTATATACCTCAACCATGTGATTTTCAAGGCTCTATCCAAAGCTATACAATCCATGATTACCAATTGGTTTAATTTTGTGCTGGGGCTAGCCAAACTCTGAGCCAACGTGGCAAAGGGGCTATCGCTATCTCATCCTCGATATACCCCACCCCAATCTCTTCATGTAAAATGAATGGTGGGGTGGTGGAAGGTACCGCGAATAGTTTACGTAAAAACTTATCTTCGGCTCTTTGAATCTCTTTACCTTCCTTATAGCCCCAAATATCACAACCATAGGACGCCATGGGGATACACTTTTATTTATACATTTTCAACAGGGTGGGTAAAGGTTTGCTTCCTAGTTTCTTTGCAAAATTAAGGGTAGCCCCCGTTGCTCTAGTCAAGGTATTCTTTTTTGTATAATTTGTGCTCCCCACAACCCATGGTCATCAAAGAGTACCCCCAAATATAGATATAATGGGACTTTTGTTAATTCAACCCAATTGCAATACAATTTGAACTTCGCGGGTTTTCGGTAGCCAATGGAAATTATATTAGGCCTGGGCGTAGCACGCGTAATCGCGAAGACGTTCTCGCACTACGCGAGCTTCGCGTAGCTTCGCAAGTATGCGTAGTTGCTTGTTGGACCCAATCGCGATGCATTTTTCTTGTTCAGGAGCGCGTTGTGCGTGTTCGGGACGCTGTCTGCGTGCTTGGGAGATCGCAGCTCGTGAACTTACCTATGCGGTCGGCTATGGGCGCAGCCATCGTTTTTTCAATTGTCCCGCCCGCTCGCGTTGCCTTACTTCCTGTTCCGGGTCGCGTATAACGTGTTTGCGTTGTGTATGTCATGTTTGGGAACGCTATCTACTTGTTCGCGATGACAAGTGCGTGATCGCGAGAAATATCGCGCAAACTTACTCACGTGGTCGCGACGTGCACGGCCATCTTGTTTTTCACTCTATGCTATGGTTCTGGGCCTAGTTTTTATCAACCTTTAATCTTTGCAATCTTTACTTATTTTCACTGTTTTTGTAATTTTTTTATTTATCATCTCTTTCTCTCTGTCCCTAAGTTTATATTTTGTGATTTATTTCCACTTTCACTGTGTTTTTGTTACATTTCTACTGTTTTATTTTACTTCTTTTTTCAAGCTTCTACTTCTTCCCCCTAACTTTATTTTTTCCTTCTTTTCTTTTCTGCCTCCACCCCAGAACCATGGCCAAGGGCAGCAGTTCTGGCTCCAAGGGCAAGGCGCCTGCGCCCAAGAGCCAGCTGCCTTGCAACAGAATGCGCCCGCAGGGTTGCAGGCCCGACAACTTTTTGGAGTGGCGGAGGTGGCTGCCCTGGTTTTCTTCATCCAGCGCCACCTCGCCTTGACCTTGGCAGCAGACAGCAAGCCAGGCTCCGGGTAACTTACCCAGGAGCATCACCGCCGGTGGGCGAAGGTGCACCGGACAGTGTTTTGCTGCTCGAGGATCCAGCGCACCCACAACCAGCTGGCCCACCGGTGGTCAGACATCCTGGACTGGTAGCAGGACCTGTTGGACCTGCTAGGTGTCAAAGTCGTGGGGCTTGGTGAGTAGCTAGTAATATATAGTAGTATAACTATTGTGTATAATTCTTGGAAGAATAACACGATTACTGGTGCGCTTAGTTACATTGCAGGTCAATTCTGTTTCAAAGTCTTCTGTGATTGTATGACACAGGTGCTGCTCGGCACTTTTCTTACTTGTTTGTAACTTTGCGCTAGCTTGGGCTGTTTAATGATGTTAGAGTTTACTTTAGAGAACCGAAGTTAATTAACGCTATTCCTAGAGTCTTGTCCTTCCATTGTCCTTCAGTGAAATAGTGGTGGATGGATAATAGGTTTACTTAGTATTAGTTCATATTTTTTTTACGGTCTGCGTGACGCCTCCTCTGTCACTGAATGCTTCATAACCCAGTCCTCCATAAAACCTTTTTGTAGTTTGTTTAGTGAGTGGTAGGCTTAGCAATAGTATTGTCAGTCAGTAGCAGAACAACATACGACGCAACCAGCCAACAATTTGGTATAAGCACAAATTTATGCATTTGTCCTCCATCTCATCTATGCATTTTTGCTGGCAAAAATAAAATGCAAATGCAGACTTATTGAACAATTGGCCCGTCTGGAATAGGTGGTGTAGGTCAGGTGGTACTGGTTTCGTATTCTGCAATCAGGATGATTATGGAACATTTGATTAGGGTTCAAATAAGTAGACGGCCCGTGAATCCTACAAGCCAGTAGTTGTTGAGATAGGTCAATTTTATTGCAATTGTTGTTTCCTAAAATGTTTGAGCGTTTTTTTTAATGATTTATTTGTTTCACAGCACTCAATGTTTCTCTCTTTCTTTCTTATTTCTTACATGGTCAGCACCCAAAAGCTTGAAGACGGGGTCCGAGTCAGCGGGACAACCACCAGAGGAGCGCTCCTCTACCGAGGATCCTGCTGCTGGGCCCAGTAAGGCCTACAGTGCTTATATTATTAACAATTATATTTCCCTAACTTTTAACGCATCTTATTTTTTCCAAACTATTAATTACGCTTCCTAATTCAATTTTTAACAAAAGCTTCTTTGATCTTCATTATCTGTTTTCCAAATTTTGGTTATCCCTGCCTTTCAGTTCCTTCAAACTGCCTCTGCTATGACTCTCTGTGCTACTACTATTAGACTGTCTGTAGCCAAGCTTGCCCTGTTGGCCACTCTTTAGTTAAGGTTTTCTTTCGAATAAAGCTGTGATAGAACAATAGCTTTAGCCACTGGGTCCACACATGTCCTTTGCCTTGTCCTCTTTAATCTCTAGGCTTTGACAATTCCCACCAACAAAATGCGCAACCAGATATTTGTCTAGTATTTTTTGTTAGGATAGTAGTACATACTACTACTGTTGTGGGTATTCTGCACAGCCATATACAGAACGATGCACAAGAAAATAGGATGTTGGTAATGGGAGGTTGGACCTTACTTACACCTCAGTCAGAACTCAGAACCCACAAATCCATGACCGACTAGCTATAGTGTCTCATTAGTCATTATGTCCTGAACCCCCACACGAAGATACCCAATGATTTTATTACACAACCCAGAACATAACACCCTTTCGCTCACTCACTCGTGTAAGTCCGCAACACCACACAAAATATACCACAGTGTCTATGTGAATGTTCAAAAGGTTTATTTATTTCAAATAATAACAAGCTTTGTAAGTTGTTCCATGGAATTGCATCCAGCTCCAACATGCAAAATTAAGAAGATTGAAACACTAAACATTTGTACAACTAGTACATGATAGAGATCTGTATGAATTCTGGGAGAACCCTCACCGTTGAACGTATACTGGTTACATGCATCTTTCGTAAGCCCTGCAAATCTCTGGTTCGCAGGAGGGACTATTCTCCCTATTATGAGAAAAATGCGGCACGTTAGACAGTATAATACAATTATGCAAGCTTTTTGCAGTCATGCCAAAAAGTGTAACATCATGGCTAAGCAATAGGGACTAACAGAACTCCACAAAAAAATGGCTTGTTTTTCAACTTCTTCACTTCTATGCAACACTCATGTGGGCTCAAAGGCGTCTTACTCGGCCACAAGCTGCGAGGTAACATGCGCAAAAGAGTAGACATGAATCTAAAATGGTTACATGGCTCAGGCTAACTTTCCAAAGACTAGAGTAGGAGTAGAGATGAGATGACTCTAGGGACCATATAATAATACTACTACTATTGTCTGTCTACTGACTCTACTGTAGTACGCAATTTGGACTAGTGATGATTTATGTTGTACTTTAACTGTTTTTTTAATATTCCTTCCTGGTGAAAATGAGTAAAATAGGGGGAGGTTTACAGGCATATAAAAAGGTGTACTTTTTTTATAGGTGCACTACCAGTACCAACCACCAGTGCCGGCGGGGCCAGCGGCGATTTCAATGCTGTCATTCAGGAGGGGGCAGGAGATGCGGCACCTGCAGGAGTACCAGCGGTGGTAAGTTATATTCATTACATATTGGCATTACTAGCTGGAAGGGGAACACTTCACTCACTGTACTGTGAGACTTATTAGGTAAGTATGAACTTGAAGTTGTACTGAACAATATACAACGGTTGAAGAAGACACCCTTTACGTAGCATTACCAATGCATTAGCAATAGCATTACCAGCGTGAGTTGAGTAAACAAAGGCCTCTTCTATTAGACTCCAACTCAACTGTGAAAGTTATGGAGAAGACTAAAAGTCAGATCAGATGACCTTGGTTGATGTGTTGAACAAAAAGGGAAAAAACTAGGGTGGAAGGTGGAAGTACGAAAGGGATGTAATAAGAATAGCAGCGGAGGATACTTTGGAAGCAGCATGCAGGTGGCTGATAGGAATCAGATGCATGGGTTGTTGAAGGATGGGTGGAAGGTGAAAGAAGATGCCTGCCTGGGTGGGCAACACAATATGGGTGGATAGTGGATAGCCAGAATCATCAGCAGTGTTTGTGTCAAACCCAAAGCCAAGGCAAGGAATGAAGGAGTGGACGCATGGGTGGTTGTTGGTGAAAGTGAAACCAGCTAAGGTTTGTTAAGCAATACATATAACAAAAGAATGATAGACATTTACTTTTAATGGATGGATGCCCCCTGGATGTATTCATCATAGGTGGAGAATGTCACTGGATGCAGACACGTCTTACTTTGAAGAGAATGTAAAAGAAACTGCACCAGAGTTTTAAAGCAGAGGGTCATCATATATTATATCAAAGTAGGATTTCATTTCAGAATACAGTTGATGACTCAGTAGTTTGCAAGCACATCATTTATTATATATATTATCAAGCGCCTTCCTCTGACTCCAAGGACCCCTTCCTACCTATGTTAATGTTTTTTTCGATTGTGTCAGCTCAGCCAGCCTGCAGAGGGTGGCCTATCTGTTGGTTACACAATCAATGAACGAAGTACCTTATGCATCAGCGGTCGGTGGTGGGAGTGCATTTTGGTGTTGATGTGGGGAGTGGGAGGGACAAGGTGGGGGTGGTAAACTATGGATTCTGAATGCAGTGCGCACAACAACATTTGTTTTATTTATTTATATGTTTACTTCCCAGTAATTGTCCGCAATCCATAGTTTGCTCCCCCCACCCTGCACCTCCCCACGTCACCGCCCGCCAGCACTCCCACCTCTGACCTCTACTGGACTGATATGTCATTCCATGTAAGTAATGATCATTGGATCAGAAGTATATTATATTATTATTAATCTGCCTTTTTGTAGTCGCAAGGGCACAGTGAAAGTGAAATTGAGCAATTGCCCTTCATGTAACAGAGAGAGTATGGCCAGTGCCACCTGTAATCGAAAAATATACGAGCTTCCGCACCTGCAGCTTAGTAAATAAAAGTAGCAGGCGTCTGCGTATTGACTCGTATGTTGGTCTTGGATGCAAGCTTAGCTGACTGATCTGGCTTGCCGGCTACAGCCTACAACAAGGTTAAGTAATTTATCTAAACTAGAGATTAAAAAAAGACTGGTGTTCTTCTGTGTACTGGAGTCCATCCATAGTACTAGGGCAAGTATAACGCCGGAAAAAACTCCAACAAATGTTAGATGCCAGGGAAGCAGAAGGATAGATACTTACCACAAATGGTATGTATTGCGCTTGCTAATGCTACTGTGCCACTATGTGTTGAATACATTTCGTGTTACTGTTTTGCTAAGAGTTTTGGTTACAACTCTGTTTCTTTCTTTATAGATCCTCCTTCCCAAAAACCAACACGGAAGGAGTTGTCAGCCAGGGTCCGGCAACGGAAACTGCAGGCTATCTGTGAGGAAGACCGCCGGCTGGTGGCTCAGGCAGAGGAGGAGGCAGCCCCGCCAGCAGGAGTATGGCATCACGGTCAGGCAGCCGCCCACAGCCGCCATTTTTTAACATCTGCTGCTCCCCCCACATGGATGCAAATGTAAGTGCTGTGCATTTCACCAGCAAAAACTTCAAACAGCTGGAGGACCAATTAGAGGAGCCCCTTTGTTAGAACTTTTGTTGGTGGGTGGGAATTGGGTGTTGGGGTTTCTTATTTTTTGGATATTGGTTGGGGTTAGGGAGAGGGTGGGTGAGGTGTGGGATAGTCTATTTTTGTTATGAAAATAAATGTTATTTATTTATACGTACAAATATAATGTTAATGTTTTGTGGGGGGGTTACTGTTTCACAAATTTATGAACGTCACAAGGTTTACTTGCAGATGCAGGGCAGCAGCCAGTGTTAGATTTACATAATATACCAATTTTGTAAAAAGCAAACAGATAGATGTGGTACCCCTCATTGAGTTATATTTGTCCTACTAGTACTACCAGTCGCTCCTCCTAGTCCATTATACCTCCCAGCAACTTATCTTACCTGTGATTGATGAGGATTAAGTTCGGCACAGCAATGGCTGCATGGTTTCCCAAGAGAATGGAGAAGATGCCATGGTTGTGGTGGTAGTTGTAGACACTGGCACTAGCATTTGCAAACAAAAAAAAGAGACAGTCACTTGACTGAGAGAGACTGTGGGAGTAGTAGAAAAGTACAGTACATAAGAAGACTACCAAACAAACAATATTGCAACTGCTAAATTAAAAGAAAACAATGGTGGCGGGGACAGCCTAGTACAAGAAGTTAAGAAGTTAAACTGTAGTTGTGTCTCAGGAGTGACTTAACACAATCCTAATTCGTAAACTTTAATGCTGTAAATCCAATCAATGCCGGCAATTCATTATGATGTATTCGATGGGTCCCTTTGGAAAATGAACTGGTTTGTACATAGACTGAGAATGGGTGGGCAAGCAGAAGTAGATCCTCGCCCTGCCTCGTTGACATATAATTAGTGTTGCTTTCACCACATCTGCCTCAACAAGCGTGTGATCAATTGTTGGTGTAGATTTAATGTAGTCACATCACACCTCAATATAAAATCACACAGCCCGGGGAAAGAGGGTTAGGGTTTGATGAATGGATGGGATGGTGGGTTTGAGAAAAGGTTTGACAAAGAAAAACAGTACGCATGGAGACAACAAAAGCAAAACAATATTTGAAGCCAACGATGATCGACTATCCAATAAATCTTTAATGGGAGAAAAACTAAATGCATGCATGATGAAGATAACTTGATGGTTAATGAGTAGTACTTAACTACTACTACTACACAATTAGACAGTACAGGGAAGTAGTATTATATGAAATTTGCCTTGACTGTATGCCCTCAGAGAAACCCTAATTACCTGCTGTACCAGGCTGAAAGCTAGCAAAGAAAATTAAAAAATAGTTGTAGGGAGTAATTAGCAAACAAAGTCACACAGTCGTAAAATTAATGAAGAGAAAAAAGGAATCAAATTATTAAAAAGACGAATATGATAATAAAGTTACTGTATTATCCAGGTCCAAATGTGTAGTTGTATCTCGTCATTCATCTTGGTCCTCCCTTCCTTGGACACTCGGCACATCATTCTTGGGTGTCACTGGCTGGTTGATGAGGATTGGTAAGGTAAGTGTGAGTTGTTGCTCCAAGTAAAATAGCACTGGGTAAAAGGCCGGCCTGTAAGTGTTGATGGAAAAACAAAAGAGGTATTGAAAGATAAATGAATTTTAAAAAAGCATCAATTGCGGTGTAGTGCAAAAAGACAAGACTTTTGAATGAGCAGACTTTCAGACTGAGGCGGCTTGGATACATTGTGTCTACTCTACTATTTACACAGCATTAATCTATAAGAACAACCGGACAGGAGCCAGGACAGAGCAGGCCCATGGCAACGGGCCATGACCCAAACTCCATTTACCATAATTTTTGACAGAGTCAGACAAAAGACATATACAGCAACCTAGCATTTTCTAAATCAAGTGAATAAATCAATGCACCACTGTCAGTCATCATACCACTATTCGACTCCACCACGGCACAGGCATGTAGCCTAGGTCTGCTGTGGTTCTTGTTGATTGGTTGTGTTTACCTTTTATGCCACTTCCTGAAATGCTGTTATTCCATGAATCATCTCAGATCCAACTGACTGACTTCGTGCAAAGATAGTATGGTCATCATCATCATCATGGTGTGGTACATGTACGTCTTGTCCACCAGACCAACACCAACTCAGTCTGTAGTGAGTGAATCCGATTAAGTAAGTCCAGACTGCACCTGCAGTAGTAGGAGTACAATTGTTTTTTATTAAACAACATGGAAACATTGACTATCACTTGAGTCACTTCTACTTTGTTATTGTATTAACTACTAGTATAGTTCGACTTCAGGCACATTTGCTCAGAGTCAGCAAGCATACAATGCAATGCATGGCATCATTCATTAATCATATACCTGTCTTGCTCATCTCTTTGGCTGTCAGATCAGAGATGCCAAGCCTTCTGAAAGTGATGACGAGTTTACTTTAGTTTTGGATGCCTGATCAAGTTCTGACAGTAAAGAGTTGTGTATGCCTGCAGACAGAGGTGGTAGCCTTAAGACAGTGATGAGTTTCCGATTGAAAACAATACAGAAGATGGCTATAGTCACATACGTTTAACTTGTTATGGAGGGACTGTTAGAGGCTACATTATTGTTCTATTCTCCATATCCATCCAATGTCTGGCAAGATGGAAATGTATTTAGGGTGAGTCAGGAAGATGGAGTAGGACTCTGAGGAGTAGAGTGGACAGTTAAATGCACAGACGTGCAACTCCAATAGATAAATAGAAATAAGAGACAGTGGTGATGGATTTGTTGTGGTTTGATTTGCACCAGATAGACAGATATAGACACAAATTAAGGAAGTGAGAAAGTAACAATTTGAAAGCCTAGTTGTCAGGGAAGTGGAGCTCGTCCTCAAACTCTGGTGGTCCAGACAGAAGAGGTCATGTATCCCACTACTGATGTCTTCAGAGTCGCTCTCCTCTTCTTACTGTGTGTCACCTATTTTATAGTCCGGTGGTATGAAGTGCTGATTCATTTTGATCATGGTTAACCTCTCCACGCATTTGGGCGACAGACTGGTCCTTTTCACAGTTACAATGGCACCAGCAGCACTGAAAACACGCTCAGAAGAGACACTTGCGACAGGGCAAGACAGATACTTTATTGCCAGCCTTCTGAGCACTGGCCATTGGCTTCTTTTCCCATACCAATAAGCCAATGGGCTTTGCTACATGAAGCCCTCTGTTGGGTCATCCAGATAGGCCTTGTCCATCCGCTCAATCTTCAGGGTGCTCCGATTTGCTTGGCCTCTTTTGACTTTGCACCAGCAATGGACCTACCCATCCCATTCTGTAGAAACCAAACAGCTATTTTTTTTGCTCTGTCTGATGAATCAGATCCTGTTGGTGCTGTAGTTGATGTTCTTGGTAGTGTTTATGACTGCCGGGAAGAAAACACACTGTTCTCATGCTCTGAAGAAGAACTTGACTCTGGATGCCCTGTAGTGCTTGCACTGTCTGGGCTGGCACTGACAGGCCACTAATTGAGAGCTATTCATTTTCTAAATCAGTGGCTTCCTCAGCTATTAAAGTTTTGTACTTGGCAACATCCCCTTCTGAAAAAGGAATTACTGCATTACTGTTCAGAAATAATTTGTACCGGGGATCCAAAATTGTGGCAATAATATAATGTTGATGTGACACAATCTTATTTTGAATCCTTGTACTGTCAGATACTTAGGCGGCTAAGGTGTTCGCCAAATAACATGTGTCTATTTTGTCTTCCACACCTTCGTATGTTTCAGACACCTCCTTCAGCTGTTGCTCTAGCATGTACAACAATGGGATAGCTTGGCCCATAGTACAGTACTCCCTGCTGAATGCACGTGTGAAGACCTCAAAAGGAAGTAGCATCTCCGTCAGGCATTTAATGAGGTCCCATTGCCACATCTCAATGGTCATGGCTATCAAAGTAGGATCCCCTAATCTTCTTGTCATGACATGAACAATAAGTGGTATGTACTGTTCAAACAGGTGATCAAGCATGTAATAAGTTGAGTTCCATCGTGTTGCCCCCTCCTGGATGAGTACTTTGACTGGCATTTTATGCTCACGTTGAATGACCCTTAGCTGCTTCCGGGCTTTAAAAGAATGGTTGAAATATGTGCATATTCATATGCAGGTGGTCAGTCAGTTGCTGACTTTGCTTTAATTTTTCAGAAAGTCTTGAACAACAATGTTAATGCAGTGTGCCAAACACGGGACCCTGAAATAGCCACCATCTTTCATGGCCTTAACTGCATTACTGCCATTGTCTGTGGCAACAAAACCAATGTTAGGCCCTCTTGGTCGCAGCCATTCAAAGACCTTGCTGTTAAACTCAGCCAAAATGTTGGCAGCAGTATGAGATTTCTCCATAGCAAACATGACTACATTTGCATGTCTGTGAGTCTCATTAAAAATCTCAACAGTGTCAACACCTGCAGATAGCTTTTCTCTAACACCTGAAAAAGAGATCTAGTGTGCAGTGATGCACATGTAAACAGTGGCTTGGCAACTGGTCCACCTGTCTGTTGTCAGGTGGATACTATGAACAGCACTCTGATGTAAGGCTTTTCCAGGCAATACCAGCACGTCCTGATGTAGTGCTGGAACAGCAACTCTGGCAAAATAGTAGCAGCTGGGAACATTCCATTTTGGGCAGATGGCTGTCACAAATTCCAGAAAACCCACCCCTTCTACAAAGGAAATAGGTAGAAGGTCCAGTGCTAACATTTTAGCTAGCTTAGCATTGTACAAATGTGCTATTGGGTGGTTGCGTTTGTACCTTCCCTCCTGCCTAATAAACATGCTAAAAATGGTGTGCTGCATGGTATTTCTTTCTGTTCAGCTCAATGCAGCTTTTTGCATCGCAGTACTCCTTTGTGTCTCAGGCTGACTCTTACTCTTGTGCTACTGAGATGTTGCTGATGAGGAGGATGTGGGCTGTACCATTGCAGTGCTGGGGACAGGGCTATTTTGTGTACCACTACCAGATAGAATGTCTCCCTCTTCTTCTTCCTGTTCGGCCGTGTGTGAACCTTGTACTAGTTTATCCCCACCAACATCAATGGTTCCAGTTTTTATGCTACGAAGGTGGTCCTCCCACTTGATTGCGTTGTGTTTTTTCAAATGGGTCATTTGGCCTCCGGTACCATAGTTTGTACCAAGCTTACCACGACAAACAGAGGAATGACAAATGGAGCATATAGCAATGTTCTCCTCCTTTACGCTAACCATAAAGAAGTCCCACACTGGGGAGCTTTACTTTTATCTCCTGCTAGAGGTGCCACTTCCAATGCCAGATGAACTGGAGGGTGTGTATTGAATTTGACTATGTGGCTGGGCAGTAGTACCACTACCTACTTCTGCTGAGGTAGTGCTTGTGCTGGATGTAGGACGCTGCTGGCCTTTTGCTAATGTAAATATGGAGGCTGGAGGTCGTGTTGGTGTTACAAAAGGAGAAGATGGACGGAGCATTTGAGCAAATCAAACTCTCACCCCTAGTCAACTGATCTGGGTTTAATCGAACAAAGTGATACGAAAGGGGATGATGGACAGAGCGTTTGAGCAAATCAAACACTCACCCCCAGTCAACTGATCTGGGTTTAGTCGTGTTGGTGTGGCCTGTGTTGGAGGTATGCGTGCTACTTCCCTACTAGTCGCAGCCATTCTCGATAGGGTAAAAATGTTGTTCTCCATGTCCTCGGGCCAAGAGTGATGCTTGTGATGACTGGGTCAGACTCATCATCATCATTATCCTGCTTTTCTACATCGACCTCCATAAGTGTAAGGCTTTCTGGAACCTTCCATTTCCCTAGCTTGGTCTTGGGATGTATCACCCTCTCATGCTCAGGTTGTTGTGGCTCCCAAGTGAGATCTAGATCATCAAAAGGGATGCTTTGCGAAGAACCCGATGGACTAGCCCTCCTTTTCCTTGGTGGGGATTTGGAAGACAATAGATCTCCTGCATGAGTGGCTTCCTCTTCTTCTTGCTCTGCATGAGGCTCAATTTCCTGAACTTCAGGAGGAACAACAACTACTATTGTGAGCGGTGGTTGCAGTTGTTGTATTTGTTCACCACTTATCTGCTGTGATCCCTCATGCGTTGATTGTGTAGTACTATGAGATAGGTCAGGCTCAGCATCACTGCTTTCTTCAATTAGGTTGGCTACCTCTTCCATACTGCTTGGGCCTGGGTTGGTGGGTTGAGCCCACTGATGCGGAGGTTCTGCCCCAAGCTTGCTCCCCTGACACTGCTGCTGCAGGCATACTTTTTGGTTCCCAAAAAAGGTTTTGAGGTCAACACCAGACTTAAGTGTCACTTCCTTCTTCTGTTCTTCCTTCTTCTTCTCAGCAACTTTCTTGGTCTTGGAGGACCTGGTACCTGCTTTCTTCTTCAGATGTCAGCAGCACTCAGTTGCACAAGTTGCAGAGATGTCTAGTCTGGTCACACCACGCGTCAAGTACAACAGAAGGATGTCTGTCTGGCAGTACAACGGGTGATGAATGATTACAGACACCTCCTCCTCAGTATTTTGTGCACCATCAGGCAAAGAAGGCAGAAGAACATCAATCAAAGGTGGAATTTGTTGTGCTTTAATTTCAATTACTAGTAGTGTTAGTACACTCAGTAAGAGTAAAAATTGCAAAGAACTAAAATACAAATGTAGTGGAAGTGGAACTGGTTTATCCTTAATTTGTGCATCATGTTGGATGGATGCAGCATCAGTGACCTGCAGCAGATAGATATGGGGATGGAAACAGTAAGCCAACGGGAACAATGGAAAGACACAAAGGCCTATTTGGTAAAAACAAAACAGCACACTACTACCACCACCATCACGTCCCCCAGCCACATGGTCACTCATCACAGACTCATTGGTAAAGCCCAGAAAACCATGAGCTCAAGCAGACCTAGATCCCTATATGGCCAGACAAAGGAGGATGTCTGTTAAACATTACAGCTTAATGCAAACAAAAAAATCTGCATGGCTAAAAAGGTTGGAAAGTTACACAACAACAACGAATACAACAAAGGTATATATTAACACACATCCAAAAAGTTAACTATACCCCAAACACCACATTTGGGAATTCAATCCAATGCCATCCATGCCCTAAATGATGTTTAAATTCAACAGACAACATAGAAACAGCACATCAAGCACCTCTGATGATTACCTCTGAGACTCTAGGCCTACTGGCAGAATAGGCCACAAGTTTGCAGGCCTATGGCAAAAGCACAGTGGAAGGTCACCCAAAATGGCTGGACTGGCCACCCACAACAATATGAAAAGAAAGAGAATACAGACAATGCACGTCTATGGCAAAAGCACAATGCTTGGCTTCACAAAATGGCCGCCACTCACATGGTAAGCCCACCCTCAAATAACAAAGTACATATAAAGGACAGGAACAGGAAGTTGCGGTCTCTGGGGAAATTCCTTCCTGTTTTAAAAAAAAATGAAAACAGAAAAATGACTCCATGTTCCAAAAACTACAACCAAATGACAACCTGAGGAATTTTTCTAGCAAAATGAACAAAATCATCATTTTCGAGAAGTTTTTCTGCAACTCGAGACATATTGCTCGCGAGATTGCAAATTCGGCATGTTCGGCAGTGCGAACTGTACAAAAAATCCTTATCCCGTGCCCAAGCACGCAGATTGAGCGCGTGAAGAAGACAAAAACTGTAAGGTCGCGTTGTCACACTGTGCAAAGTTACTAAAACTAGGCGAGCTGAATTCCTAGGGTTACCTACTGGCAGAAATAGCCATATTATTTAAAACACACCCAAAACCTGAAATTCCACCCCAAAAACATATTTTGCAAATCAATCCAAAGCCATCTATGCCATACATGATGTTACAAATTAAACAAACACCAAAAAATAGTTGTTTTACTTTCATGCACCCATGATGACTTGAGTAGTACCTATGGGCCTACTGGCAGAGCTTGGAGGCCTATGGCAAAATCACAGTGGCTGGTCACCACAAAATGGCCGCCACCACATGGCCAGGCCACCCACAGAAAGTACATACAATGAACTTAAGCAGGCCTACACTAACTATATGAACTCCTAGGGTTACCTATTGGCTGAAAAGCCAATATTTAATTAACACACACCCAAAAACTGAAATTCCACTCCAAAAAACACAGTTTGCAATTGAATCGGATACCATCAATGATGTTTAAAAACTTGAAATTCAACAGACACCACAGAAACATGGTTGGACCCATGGGTACCTCTGGGCCTACTGGATGAAATTTCAAAGAAATACAACTTGGCCCCTAATGAAAGTACAGGCCTCCCTCAACAATAATTTTTAACAAGGATTGAAAAGCCAAAAGAACTGTAGGTAAAAAAAACCAAATCAAACAAACATGTACACCAATTCTCCAACTGACTTGTAAAATAACATTTCAAATCGAAAAGTCCTCAATAAATCCAATCCAATGATATGATGCTGCAGACATACACAAAAAGTGATCCTTCCAGCTCCAAATCCAAATGAAAGTGAACAGCACATGGACAAAGCACTGGGAGGAGTCTGCTGGACACGAACAGGAAGTTGGAGACTCAGGGGCACTTCCTTCCTCCTGAAAAAAATAGTTTAAAAACTCCTTGCACAAAAGACTACAGCCAAATCACAATCTGAGGGGTTTTTCTGAGCAAAATGATCATTTTTGAGAAGGTTTTATCATGCTCGAGAGATATTCTGTGCCATTTTGAAGTTTCTGCATGTTCGGAAATGCGATCTTACCAACACTGCGCCGGAAGGAAGATCACGCAACCAGGAGAGAAAATCGAGAAGGCAAATGCAGAACCACGGTAAGTCGTTACCGCGCACGCAAGAACGCTATTGAGCGTGCAAGGAAAAAAACAACTACGCTACGCTGTAGATTGCAAAGTAGCCTCAACTTCAAAAACTCCACAAGTGGAGCGTAGTTCACAGCCCAGGGTTACATTATATGTGACTTCTTCAAATTTATTGTTAGCTCTAAAGTGTCCATAAACACTATAAACCATCTAGTAATCTTTGGAGCCCCACAGCTGTTCTTGCAAGTAAAACCGTAGTTTCTTGTCACCAACACTAGGGATGTCTATACAACTAGTTGTTAAAAAATCCCCCAGCTTGTTGACATACAAAGTAAAAAGGAGGGGGCCTAATATACATCCCTGACCTACCCCCCTTTTTATATACAAGGGCTTATCGAGTGACCCTTTTTATTATATCTGACTGCAGCCGTGTTTTTATCATGAATCTTGAATAAAAAAGCCAGTAACTGGGATTCAAGACCCATATCTCTTAGAATTAACCATAGTTTGGACCTATACACATAATAAAACGCTTGTGTCAGATCCATAAAAGCCAAGTGTAGTACTCCTTTTTTGACAATCATATACTTTCCTACGACTAAATGTACCGTAAATGTAAATTAAGGCATTGGTCCAGAGTCCCTTTGCCCACCCTAAAACCATATTGTAGATTGGAAATACCCTTTAAAGGGTCTAACCAAGTCGTCAGGCACTCCAAAATGATTTTGCCCATAATTTTATCAGCAGAATCTAAAAGAGAGATTGGCCTGTAACTTATAGGGTCGTCTTGTGCACCTTTTTGAAAAATAGGGACATTGACTGCCTTTCCCCAGGATGACGGAAGACTTTGTGAACCTGCCACATTAAAAACATGTGCTAAAATTCTCGACCAAACACTAGCGTCAGCCTTGAACAGGTCTGCTGGTACTAAGTATGGGCGGAAAATTTGTTCCGCTCGCGAATTCACAGATTTTGCCGTGACGAATTTTCCTCAGGAAGCACTTACAGGGTTACAGCAGGTGCCCAAGTTGAAGCTAATTTCTTTGTAACCATTTACAAAATGGCTACAAAGAAATTAACTTCAACTTGGGCACCTGCTGTAACCCTGTAAGTGCTTCCTGAGCGGCGCCTCCTGGCCTACTTGCAACTATTCTCTGACCCTGTTCTGACCCTCGAAGCAGGGTCAGAGAATAGTTATAAGTAGACAACGAGGCTCCTGCAGGAAGCACTTACAGATATAGATAAAGCAGGTGCCTGAGTTGAAGGTCAAATTCAGTAACTCCTTAATCAGCCCCCCAAAAAAGGGGTGTTTTGTCGAGGCTGGGCAGGTGTGTGTTCTCCCCATAGCTACAGTCGAAAATTAGTTATGATGCTTGATGGAGGCCTTTGCATCCTTGACTTTCACGAGCTCTATCCCCGTGCAGTTCCTGTGACCACAAGCATCTGTCTCCTCATCTGCTGCTCTGATCGGTGCCTGTCCTTTTATACACAGAAGAGGCATGTGAACTCGCATAGAAGCCCCCCCCCCATTTACCCCCCCACACACACTAGCGGTGTGCACCGTCTTCCCGCCCTTTAGCCACTATGATGGAAGGCTCACTCGCGGGACCCTGGCACCCTTCGGCGTGATGGCAAAATTAATCAGCCCCCCAAAATTGTGCGTTTTGTCGAGGCTGGCCAGTTCCTGTGACCACAAGCTTCTTTCTCCTCATCTGCTGCTCTGATCGGTGCCTGTCCTTTTATACACACAAGAGGCATGTGAACTCGCATAGAAGCCCCCCGTTTGTCCCCCCATACACTAGCGGTGTGCACCGTCTTCCCGCTCTTTAGCCACTATGATGGAAGGCTCACTCGCGGAACCCCGGTACCCTTCGGCGTGATGGCAAAGTTAATCAGCCCCCCAAAATTATGCGTTTTGTCGAGGCTGGCCAGTTCCTGTGACCACAAGCTTCTTTCTCCTCATCTGCTGCTCTGATCGGTGCCTGTCCTTTTATACACACAAGAGGCATGTGAACTCGCATAGAAGCCCACCCGTTTGTCCCCCATACACTAGCGGTGTGCACCCTCTTCCCGCCCTTTAGCCACTATGATGGACAGCTCACTCGAGGGACCCCGGCGCCTTTCAGCGCGATGGCAAAGTTAATCAGCCCCAAAAAAATGTGCACTTTGTCGAGGCTGGGCAGGTGTGTTCTCCCCATATCTACTGTTGAAAATTAGCTATGATGCTTGATGGAGGCCTTTGCATCCTTGACTTTCACGAGCTCTATACCCGTGCAGTTCCTGTGACCACAAGCTTCTTTCTCCTCATCTGCTGCTCTGATCTGTGCCTGTCCTTTTATACACACAAGAGGCATGTGAACTCACATAGAAGCCCCCCATACGCCCCCCACACACATTAGCGGTGGTGCAAAATCGGGAAAAAATCTGCGATTTCGCAGGGAAATCTGCGAATTTGCAGATTTTTTTGCGATTTCGTGTGAATTCATGAACAGCTAATTCGCAAAATTCGCCCATACTTAGCTGGTACCCCACAGGGCCTGGAGCCTTTTCCCCGCTGTAGATAAAATTGCGTTATAAACTTCCTCTACGCTAAAAATAAGCCCTGCACTAATATGCTCAACCTCCACGGGCTCTGTAATTTCTTCTATACTGACATTATTAAAAATATGGCTAAAGTGCAAAACCCTTTGGTCAGCTGGAATTAAACACTCTTTATTTAATTTTTTGGAATCAAAGAGGAAAGGGCTATATACTATTGACCAGAAACTTTCACTATCTTTCAATACGCATGCTTCGCTCAGGGATTCCCACACCTGCTCTTTTAACTGATTCTTTCTGTTATGAATAACCAATTCATAAGCCGTCCTTTTAGCTCTAATTTCTTTTGTATCTCAAGGGATACATTTGATGGCCTGTAAAAGCTTCATGTGAGTTTTAGAAAAAGAGCTATCAAACCATCTTCGGCCTTCGAACAGCTGACCTTGCTCACAACAGTAAGGTCTGTAGAAATTTGATTTGTTAATATTTTGAAGGCTTCTAGAATGGTATATTCATCCGTGGATGAATCGAGGCAGAGTTGAATTTCCAAAGCACAGGTAGTGTACAGGTTTTCAACGATGCTATCTGGGATAATCCTTTCCCATTTTAACTTTCGATTTTGAGCTTTAGTTGTTATCTCTATTTATAATATGGGTACTTATCCCCTCAAATTCAATCACAGAGAGTGAGATTTTAAGTATAAGGGGATTATGGTCACTGTTACATGACCAAGAAACTGTTAAGTCCACAATATTTGAGGCTAGTGATCCAGTAAAAAAATTATAGTCAATGGTACTAGACCTTCCATTCCCTGTATAAGTTGGTACTGGCTCCATACTTTTGTTTTGCCAAGGACATAGTAAATTATGGGTTGAAATGGTATTTTCCAAAAAAGTACCAGCTGGTGCATGTTCAAAATGATTTAACGTAGGGGAAAACTTCCCTTGGTCCAGTTCGATAATACAGTTTAAAGTGCACAAATGAATATTAAAATCCTTTAAAATTATTAAATCATCATGTGAAGAATTACCCTCCTCATAGTTTTCCAGAAACTCCTCTAGGATTAGCAAGTGTTCCAACTCATAATCTCTAGAGAAGGAATTATAGAATTTTTTTTTTTGCCAGTTCGCGATGGTTTTTTACAAGTTCAGGAACTCAAACTTACTCGTGTGGTCGCAATAGTCGCGACCATGTTGTTTCCACGTGTCCAGCCTGTTCGCGACCCTGTGGTTTATCACGGCCACCCTCCGGTTCATCACTTCCACCCTCTGGCTCATCACTGCCACACTCTGGTTCACCACTGCCACACTCTGGTTCATCACTGTCACCCTCTGGTTCACCACTGCCACCCTCTGGTTCACCACTGTCACCCTCTGGTTCACCACTACCACCCTCTGGTTCTTTACTGTCACCCTCTGGTTCACCACTGCCACCCTCTGGTTCATCACTGCCACCCTCGGGTTCACAACAGCACCCTCTGATTCATCACAGCACCCTCTGGTTCACCACTGCCACCCTCTGGTTTACCACTGTCACCCTCTGGTTCATCACTGCCACCCTTTGGTTCACCACTGCCACCCTCTGGTTCATCACTGTCACCCTCTGGTTCATCACTGCCACCCTCTGGTTTGCCACTGTCACCCTCAGCTTCACCACTGCCACCCTCTGGTTCATCACTGCCACCCTCTGGTTCACCATTGTCACATTCTGCTTCATCACTGCCACCCTCTGGTTCATCACAGCACCTTCTGATTCACCACTGCCACCCTCTGGTTCACCACTGTGACCCTCTGGTTCATCACTGTCACCCTCTGGTTCATCACTGTCACCCTCTGGTTCACCAGTGCCACCCTCTGGTTCATCACAGCACCCTCTGGTTCATCACAGCACCCTCTGGTTCACCACTGCCACCCTCTGGTTCAACACTGTCACCCTCTGTTTCATCACTGCCACCCTCTGGTTCATCACTGTCACCCTCTGGTTCATCACAGCCACCCTCTGGTTGACCACTGTCACCCTCTGGTTCACCACTGCCACCCTCTGGTTCATCACTGCCACACTCTGGTTCATCACAGGACCCACTGCTTCACCACTGCACCTTCTGGTTCACCACTGCCACCCTCTGGTTCACCACTGTCACCCTCTGGTTCATCACTGCCACCCTCTGGTTCATCACTGTCACCCTCTGGTTCATCACTGCCACCCTCTGGTTGACCACTGTCACCCTCTGGTTCACCACTGCCACCCTCTGGTTCATCACTGCCACCCTCTGGTTCATCACAGCTCCCTATGGTTCACCACTGCCACCCTCTGGTACATCACAGCACCCTCTGGTTCTTCACAGCACCCTCTGGTTCACCACTACCACTCTCTGGTTCACCATTGTCACATTCTGCTTCATCACTGCCACCCTCTGGTTCATCACAGCACCTTCTGATTCACCACTGCCACCCTCTGGTTCACCACTGTGACCCTCTAGTTCATCACTGTCACCCTCTGGTTCATCACTGTCACCCTCTGGTTCACCAGTGCCACCCTCTGGTTCATCACAGCACCCTCTGGTTCATCACAGCACCCTCTGGTTCACCACTGCCACCCTCTGGTTCAACACTGTCACCCTCTGTTTCATCACTGCCACCCTCTGGTTCATCACTGTCACCCTCTGGTTCATCACAGCCACCCTCTGGTTGACCACTGTCACCCTCTGGTTCACCACTGCCACCCTCTGGTTCATCACTGCCACACTCTGGTTCATCACAGGACCCACTGCTTCACCACTGCACCTTCTGGTTCACCACTGCCCCCCTCTGGTTCACCACTGTCACCCTCTGGTTCATCACTGCCACCCTCTGGTTCATCACTGTCACCCTCTGGTTCATCACTGCCACCCTCTGGTTGACCACTGTCACCCTCTGGTTCACCACTGCCACCCTCTGGTTCATCACTGCCACCCTCTGGTTCATCACAGCTCCCTATGGTTCACCACTGCCACCCTCTGGTACATCACAGCACCCACTGGTTCACCACTGCACCTTCTGGTTCACCACTGCCACCCTCTGGTTCACCACTGTCACCCTCTGGTTCATCACTGCCACCCTCTGGTTCACCACTGCCACCCTCTGGTCCATCACAGCACCCACTGGTTCCCCAATGCACCTTCTGGTTCATCACAGCACCCTCTGGTTCACCATTGCACCTTCTGGTTCATCACAGCACCCTCTGGTTCACCACTGCACCTTCTGGTTCATCACCACACTCTCTGGTTCACCACTGTAGAATATGGGGAGAAAGCACACCTGCCCAGCCTCAACCGAGACAAACTAATTTGGGACTGGTTAATGTGTTACTGAATTTGAGCTTCAAGCCCAGCACCTGCTTTCTTATCTGTAAGTGCTTCCTGTTGCGGTTTAATTTTTGTGACAGGAGCATTGTGCCATACTTGTAACTATTCTCTGACTCTGCTTCGAGGGTCAGAGCAGGGTCAGAGAATAGTTGCAAGTAGGCAACGAACTCTGGAGGCACCGCTCAGGAAGCACTTACAGGGTTACAGTAGGTGCCCAAGTTGAAGTTAATTAATTTATTTGGAACCATTTTGTAAATGGTTACAAAGAAATTAGCTTCAACTTGGGCACCTGCTGTAACCCTGTAAGTGCTTCATGTACTTCAGTTTTGCAAAATCCGGTCCGCTCGTGGATTCGTGAATCTGCAAATTCCGCAAGCAGAACAAATTTTCCACCCAATGTTAGAACTGGCACATATGGGCACACGGCGGGAGGTAAGTTTAATAACTCATTGCAGAGTATTAAGTCATCCAAAGCCTCGGACGATGGAATACCCTCTCTCTGTGGTTTCGCAATCGAATTGGTTGGGCCCTGATGGATCTGCAGCACTACGCTAGGGTTGGAAAGTGAGGGGGCATTAGTAGGTAGTAAGGATGCTATACATCCGCGTCACAGGGAGGATCACTACTCGGCTGTGTTTCTACTGATGATGAAACCACTCCCAATGTAAAACATCCCTTAATTTTGGTGCAGGCAACACATGAAGTCTTAGAAATGGAGGAGGCCAACAATGGCTGTGATTTTGAATTTGTAATAGTAGCATGTTCATAAGTAGTCTCATTGATGCTTCCCTCCACAGTCATTACCTGTTTGAGTACTTATAATATGAGACAAAGTGTCTAATCGGTCTAAGCGTTTCCATAGGGTAGTGAAATGTTTATCAATCAGGCCTTTAATACTAGTTGAAACAATGTTCACAATATTATCTATAACATTTTTGTCCATAGAACCACCCAAAGGGCAAAAGGAATAATAGTCAGTCTGAGTAGCAATTGACCTGCTTGCAATAGTGACAATAAGCGCCTGTCACAAGGTTAACAATAGAGGTAGAAGTAGAAATGGAAGGAGGGCACTTGAGCCATGAACTCATTGATGTACAAGAAGGAATATTGCGTGGCGGTTGTTTCTTTTTAGTGCACACAGGTTTGGCTGACTTCCTTTTCCTTTTAGCGCCCAGGGTAGGAGAAATAATCGTAGAATCCGAAGTGCCTGGTAAATTAATCATGTTATCCTCGCTACCTGAGACACAAGGCAAGTCATTATTAGTGGTGTTGGTGAAGTCGCCTACATGACTCAGAGTAGTAGTTAAACCTTGCAGGGGGCTCATTATATTCATTTGCGAAGTAGAGGTAGAGACAGATGGGTTGAGCATGGGATCCAATGCAACCACCTCCAACAAAGGCCCAACCTGACCCCCATAGATAGGCGCCTCTCCACATGTTCAATTTTATTGGTGACAATGCTTACAGCTCGTTCTAACATACTGTTGTTACTTGTGATGGGACGAGTACAAGAGATCCCACTCTTCTTTTTCATTGTTACTACAGTGTAGAACTTTAACTGTGTAGGACTATCATGATAAAAACCCGGCTCACCTGCCAATGAGGATCCAAATACAGATATCAGGGATCGGCCGTAGGCAGCAGGTGGACAGATTAAAGCAGACAGCTAAGGGGTCACTGATGGCTGTCTTCGTTAGTGCTGACTTACTTTGATCCATCTTTAGCCCAGTTTTCCAAGATAAACGTTGGAGGGGTAGCCCAGCCCGACCTCTTCAGGGCTCTGACAGGCACTGCGTGAGGGCCGCTCTGGTTTTACAGGGTCTTCAGATGCCCTGTGATGACGCCCTCCTCAGGCGCCCAGCAATGCCCGCTGGTAGCTGGAGTTCTTTCAAGCCGTTCCCCTCTGAGGTTCCGTGACAATTCTAAAGTGGTGTTTTCGACTCGCACGAATATGGTCGAGTCTGGTATCTATGAACCGCAAATGACGAGTTTAGTAAGTGTGCGCAGTTTCGCTGTGCTAACTTAAACCGTTCGTTTGTTATATGGGTTTTCATCTGTACCCACGGGTTCCATCTTAGATACGGCATCCATTTTGTCTCTTGCCCTCAAGTAGTCAGCGAACGGACGCTGTCCGCTTCGCGACCCTGGGACTCCCAAGATATTTGCGGAAGACACATGTCTTTTGAAAGTGTCTTTATGACGAGGGGGTTGCTACTGTAAGGCAGGTGGTGCCGCTCGAGGCTCATCTTGCCGCACGGACTTATTGTCTCAGCCATGCATCTCATTAGGCACGTCCCTTTGATGCCTGTATCTCGTGTTTCCCGACACCTCCCCTTTTACACCCTTTCCGATCTCCCCACTGTCTCCGTCTTCCTCTGCACCTGTCTTCGTTCCTGTTTCGATCTACTTGATTGCTGATTGGAATTTGCTAATGGTGGGAAGATGGGTTTTTACAGTTGGGAACCGCCAAACGTTTCCGCAGTTATGTTCCGGACCTTATGTGTTTCAAACCGACCAAAGCGACCCCTCTGGGAGCTAGATGTGGGAACTAAGTTGTAAACCTTTGTGTTCAATGTTAGCCTATGGGTAAAAACTGTATAAAAGGAGCGATCCACAGAACCAATTTGAAGCAGTCTCCCCGAACTACACTCGATGTACTTCCTGTGACTTCTGTGTTCCCTGCAGTAAATAAACCTTGACTCTTTGACGCCGAAGGAAGTGTCCCGTGTCTCTGTGACTTGTACGCCGGAACAGGTTACCCACGAAGGTTTCAGGTGTTGTGCCCTGGCACCGCTGGGTCCAAAAGAACCCAGTCCTTCAGTTGGCGCCCAACGTGGGGCTGCATCAGTGGTACCGGTCCAAGCCCGACGATCGTGAGGAACTTCGTGTGAAATCTCCGAGGGAAGGTGCACCCCGCTTCATCGATCCTGTTGTCGAAATAAGTGGCCCGAAGACTTTTCCCGCGAAGATTCCCGCCTCCTGACGGCTGCGACGGACTGCTGCCCTGACTGTAGACCTGTTTTGGCGCCTGGCGTAGACCTTGGTATAGCGAGACGATTGACGGGCCTTCCTGAGGACGCCATTGATCTTTGAGTTAAGTATTTGTGGGTCGCTCCCAGAATCCTTTGTTGTAGACACTTTAGCGAGTGTCTTTGTTGTAAACACTAGTGTTGTTTTGTTGTATACGCTGTGTGAGTGTTTTTGTCGGTGACACTTTGCTAGCGTACTTTGTTGTTGTATTTGTTTGACGACTGCAGCCGCCAAAAACCGAGGGTTTTGTTCTTTGCTGGGACTTGGTAAATCCCGTAACCCTTGAAGTTTGTGAAACTCGGCTAGTGTGCAAGATGCCTGGTCGCAGTACTTTGTTCAGTTGTTGTAGACCTTGTGGTGCGGATTCCCTGCTGGAGGACTCGTGTCCGATACCTCCAGTTGGAACTCCTACTTATGACTTATATAGCAAACATGGGCTAGGCCCGATTGCTTTTAACGATTATTGGATAAAATATACAAAGAAAGACGGCGATCTTCGTTGGCCACCTCACGGTAGCTTCGAAGCGTCGATCTTAGATAATTTGGAAATAAAGTTGTTCGAACGTAAATCTAGGCCGGCCATGTTTGATGCCTTTCGGTTGTGGCGCAAAGAAGCCCGACAGAAAGAGATCAGACAGAATAAACGTAGTGAGCGAGATAATGTTGCTACCATAGTAAAGAAAGCTGAGCAGTTTCAGCGTGATAAGGAGGTTAAGGATAAGGAAGTGTTTGAGAGGCTACAACGTATGACCATAGATAAATGCTATCCTGCTTTGCCTGCGGAGTCGGATACGAAGGAAGAGGCAGTTGAGGATCCTTTAATGTCCTATCTTATGAAGTCGCCACCTCCGTACGTACAGGGTACCGCAGCTCCTGTGGTCCCTGCCGTACCTGTTCTTCCACCTGTTATTCCTCCACCAGTTCCTCAACCTGCACCCGCTCTTCCGACTGTTCTTGCTCCTGTGTCTGTTTCTATTCCTACTGCTCCTCCGCTTCCACATACTCCCACTCACGCTACTGCTCCTGTGTTGTTAACCCCTGTTGTTGCTAACGTTTCTACTCCTTCTCTTGTTAGTCCTGTGTCTTACTCTTGTCCCTCTACTCGTAATCGTAATTCTCCCATTGCGGCTAGCTTCTTTCAGTCGCTCGGACCTGTTTTTGGGTCCGCTGGTTCTGATGGTCCACCTCAAAGGCGTAGTCAGCTTCCTGGTAATAGGGAACGCGCTGCGCTATACAATATGGCGATGGGTTGGATGGACAATCCGCAGAGAAATCCACCCCGAGTTGTTCTTGAAACATTTAGTCAATTCAACATACCGACTCAGAGATATGTGTTTGACGAAATGTGTAAACTCCTACATGATCAGATAGCGGCCGTAGCGCCTGACGAGGTGCTGACCGCCCTGTCTAATCTTCGGCTTCAGTTCGCAACTGGACTGATAGTCGATACTAATGTCCGACGTGCTATTGAGCAGTTGCTGTCTTTTCGTCTCGCTCCTATTCCTCACGCACTGTTTGTTGAGGATATTGAACGCCAACAAGCAGAGTCTGGCCAATATCCTATGCGTGAAGTTCCGCCGGTTTGGATACCAGCTGATAATACTAATGTTAATGCTCCAGTGGCAGCACATTTTCAGAGAGTGTGGATACATCTCCCATGGAAACGATCGGAAGTGCTTCAGGTGAAACAATCTTTGCCCGATCCTCGTAAAAATCCTGCTGGGTATTATAAGGAATTATCGCAGCTTGTAGATGCTACGATAATGAATCTTGCCGATATCGACATGTTGTTTGGCAACGTCGTACCGCAGCCGGTATGGGCTAAGATCCGTCACCAAGATCACACAAATGAATTAGGTGGTGATTGGGCTGCCATTACAGCGGCAGATGTTGGACAAGTGGCTGCTGCTAAACCCGATCAGTTGATTGAACTTCTTCCCCAGCGAATCATTACGTTAATGAAAACGCTTATGCCAGCTATGAGGGTAAATTGGGACAAGTTGTCAGCCTGTAAGCAGAAGAAAGATGAGAGTGTATCAGACTTCTTTACGAGGTTTGAGGAAGCATTTGTCGATCATAGTGGACAGGATATGGGTACTGAGGGTGGACAGAGGTTGTTTGTGGACAAATTTGTATCGAACTTATTGCCCGATTTGTGCAATAAATTGAAGAATTCAGAAAGTGCATGGGCCGTTTCTACCTCAGCTCAGATACTGGCTACGGCACAATATTATGAAAATAGAGAGAAAGAAGAAAATGACCGAGCTGATAAAAAGACAAAAGAGCTGAAAACTAAAGTGTTGTTACAACAAGCATATCCGCCGCGTTCTAATCAGAATGCGTCTCAGCAGAATAGATCACAGTCGCAATCGAATCGATCGCAGTCGCGTAACGATTCCTCTTTTCAAAGATCTTCGTTGGGATACAATCAATGTGCTTATTGTAGACAGGAGGGACACATTAAATTCAATTGTCCCGCTTTGAACGAACGTATTAGTGGTAATTTGTCTAGAGGAGGCCGTGGTGGTTCACAGCAGGCATCACGTGGTAGAGGTCGTGGTGCTCCAAATGATCGCTCTGACAATTCATCAAATTCTAATAATTGTTTCGATCAACGTGGATCATCGCAAGGACGATCTGCGCAGTACAATGTAGACGATTATTACGTCGATCAGGGAACTGACGACAGTAATTACTAGGACAGCCAAAGACAAAAGGAGGGAGTGGTATCAGTTCCGGTTGATCAGAGAGGGCCTTACGTCGCAGTTGCTACATCGGGCGTCGTTGAGCCTTTTCTGTTGGACACTGGTGCAGCGAAAAGTTCTATCATGCATTCGAAACTCCCTGGCGCACCTTTGTCTGGCTTGACAAATGTTTCCGTTGGATTCTCTGGCGCCCCCGTTAGCAATCCAGTTTCGCGCCCTTTGCCCCTTAAAATTGGGCCTTGTGAGTTCGAAGCTCCGTTGATTTTAACCACTGGTTGTGGCGAAAATCTTTTGGGTCTGGATTTGCTTAAACGTCTGTATGCAACATTGTATTGTTCTCCTGCGGGTGTAAAGCTTACGTTAGGAGAGAGAGTAGTCTCTCCCATGTATTTGTCTCTCGATAAGCTTCCACCGGAATTGGATTCTCTTCCTGCGTCTTTGTGGGCGACGGGTCCAAATGATGTGGGCCTACTTGATATCTCCCCTTATGTTGTTCAGTTGAGATCGAATGTGCGATTGCCACGTATTCCCCAATACCGTATCTCCCTTGATGGTGAACGAGCTTTGTTGGCGATCATCTATGATTTGATCGAGAAAGATGTTATTGAGGAGACTCGGGGAAACGTGTGCAATAGCCCTGTACTGCCCATTCTTAAACGTACTGATCCTACCAAACCACCTGTTTATCGTTTTGTTATCGATTTACGGGAGGTAAATAAAATTGTGGTTCCTCAATTCCCTGTTGTGCCTGACATCACGGCGCTACTGACTCTGATTCCAGCTACTGCATCATGGTTTTCGGTGATTGATTTGAAAAATGCCTTTTTCAGCATCCCGATCGCCGAGGAGAGCAGGGACCTTTTCGGTTTCTCTCTTGGTGGACGTAGCTTCCGGTTTAAACGCGCTCCTCAAGGCTACTGTGAAAGTCCATCGATTTACAGTCAAGCTTTGAAGGGTCAACTGGATGCGTTTCGGTTGCCGGTTGGTGCGGCTTTAATCCAATATGTCGACGACTTATTGGTGGCTGCTGATACTCAGGACATTTGCAGAATTGCTACGGTGTCGTTGCTGCAACATCTCTGTGAGTTAAATCACAAGGTGTCACCTTCTAAACTCCAATATTGTTGTCAAGAAGTAACTTATCTAGGTCACTTATTGTCAAAGGAGGGAAGGAGATTGACCCCAGAGAGAATTGCAGCGATTGCGCGAATGGCTGTGCCAAACACCCAAAGAGATGTGCGTGCCTTTCTAGGTATCACGTCGTACTGCAGGCAGTGGATTCCTAATTTTTCATTGCTAGCGAAACCATTGGTGGCTCTTACGTGCAAGGATGTTCCAACTCCTTTACCATGGACGGATGAATGTCAGAAAAGTTTTTCTGAATTACGTGATTCATTGTGTTCGGCTCCTGTGTTAGGTACCCCTGATTACAGCAAGCCGTTCACGTTATATGTTCACGAGAGAGAAGGTTGTGCGTTGAGTGTCTTAACGCAACCTTTTGGTGGTAAGCAACGTCCATGTGCATATTTTTCCTCGACCTTAGACCCAGTAGCTAGAGCATTGCCGAGTTGTTTGAGAGCAACTGCGGCAGCTGCGGTTTCCATCCGACAATCAGCAGGACTGGTCATGGATAATATGCTTACGGTGATGGTTCCGCATGCAGTCGACACTCTTTTGAATCGAACGAAAACTCAGCACTTGACGAGTGCGAGGTTGTCTGGGTACGAATTGACGCTCTTGGCAAGCCACATTCAGATAAAACGTTGTAATGTCCTAAACCCGGCAACTTTGTTACCAATTAGTGCAGAGTCAGATGAAGTAGCAGAACATGACTGTTACTTGCGTACAGAAGAGGAAACAAAGGGTCGAGTGGACCTTAAAAACACCCCATTGGAAAACCCGGACGGCACTTTGTATGTGGATGGGTCATGTTTTAAGTTGCCGAATGGCGATGTGACTACTGCTTATGCTGTTGTAACGTTGAATACTGTTGTTGAGACTGCGAGATTGAATCAGAATTCTGCCCAAGCTGCAGAGCTGATTGCTCTTACTAGAGCATGTGTGTTAGCAAAAGGTAAACGTGTGAATGTGTACACCGATAGCCAGTATGCTTTCGGTGTAGCGCATAGCTTTGGACGATTGTGGCGAGAGCGTGGTTTCTTCACGTCACACGGCACGAAAATACAGCATGGCCAGCTTGTGAATGATCTTTTGGATGCATTGACTTTGCCTGCTCAAGTTGCGATTGTTAAGTGTAGTGCGCATCGTAAAGTGACGGATGATGTTGGTCGTGGTAATTCGTTTGCAGATGAGATTGCTAAGGAGACTGCCCGGAACCTTAGCACTCGAATGTATGTGACGAGTTCGGTTAGGTGGCCTACAGAATCGAGTATGTGTGAGAACACTAAAGAGAGCGTGAAAGCAATTCAGAATGAGGCCACCGATACGGAAAAGATGAAGTGGAAAGAAAGTACGGGAAGGTTGGATGCGAATGGTTGCTGGATTGATTTGTCGGATCAGAAAAGATGGATGTTGCCTGATGCGTATGTACTGGCCGTTGTGACAATGGCACATGGGTTAGCACATATTAGCACGAAAGGTATTTGCAAGTTGTTGGATGATGTGTGGAAGAATGATGGTATTACGAAGTGTGCTGAACGTCTGGTGAAGAATTGTATGGTGTGTTTAATGTACAATCCTGGCAAAGGAACCCCAACTCCCCCTGGCAGTTTTGCTCCTCCTTCGTATCCCTTTGAGGTGATCCAATTGGACTTCATCCATATGGAGCGATGCAATAACCTGAAATATGTTTTGGTTGTGGTTTGCGCGTTCTCCCGATGGATCGAGGCCTATCCCCTCAAAGACAATACTGCTTTGTCTACTGCGAAAATCCTACTGAAGGAATATTTTCCTCGGTATGGAATGCCTAGAGTCGTGTGGTCAGATAATGGAAGTGAGTTCGTTGGAAGTGTGATGAAGAGTGTGTGTAAGGGCCTTGGAATTAATCAGAAATTCCATAGCGCCAATCATCCCCAGTCGGCTGGATTGGTTGAGGGGTATAATGGCACCCTTAAGCTAAAGTTAGCGAAGATTCAGGCTACGACTGGTCTTTCGTGGCCTGACGCTTTGCCTCTAGCATTACTGTCAACTAGGGCGACTGTACACTCTCGAATAGGGCTTAGCCCCTATGAGATAGTGTTCGGCCGTCCTGCGAATGTGTGGGGGGTTCCTAGGCCAGGTATATTCGTTGATCTTGAGTATCCGATGTTGATTGACTACTTACATGACTTGACTGCTAAACTGAGGTTAATTCATCAACAGGTTTACGACGCCTTGCCGACGCAGACGGAGGGTCCAGGCCACCAGCTCCAGCCCGGTGATTGGGTAGTTACCCGTAACTTCTCGCGCAAGAAGAATCTGGACCCCCGTTTTGTTGGACCTTACCAGGTGCTCCTGGCCACGAGGACTGCCGTTCGTCTTGAGGGACGGAAGAATTGGGTACATGCTACCCATTGTAAGCGAGTCCCTATTCCTTTGCCGGCAGGCCCGTGGGTAAGGAAAGGCATTGCGTCAACAGAAGCAGAGACATTGCCGGCGTTTGTACCTTTTAGCGACGCACAGCTTGTTGGAGAACCCTCAGCGCAGCAGAAAGCCATTGTTGGAACATTGTCAGTAAAAGACTCAAGACCAAATCAACAAATTGATCAGCAGGACGCTGTCTCTTCAACGGATCCTTTGTTTGATGAGCAGACACGTCCCGGGAAACATCGATATTCTTTGCGTTCTCGCATTAAGGACTAATAAAAATTCCTTGTTTTGTTGAAATTGATAACTGCAATATCCTCGTTTCCCATGATCAACTTTGAACATTCGTATCGTTGAAACTTGTTTTGTACATATATCAAGCTTCTTCCTTGTATCTTTTTCCTTCCACAGCAGAGAATTATTGTGCTAAATAAATACATATTGTGTATTGAGGGCCGTAGGGCCGCGCGCGTACTTCCTTCTGGACAGTAGGTCTTGACGTTAGGTTAAAGGCCGTCGGTTCCTAGGAACTCCTGGGGATTGACTATTGCTGCACAGAACGAAGTGCGTCAAGAAACGTTGCGGACGGTCATAGGGAAATGTCATTTTCGAAGCTGAACGATTTGGAAGGAGCTCAGGCGTACAGAGTCAAACTGCAGGAACTCAGTCGTACTAAATGTGTTGTATTCCAATTGTTTGTATTGTTTTTAACTGCTTCTGCATTCTTGGCGGGTGGGGTGTATTACACTATGTCTCACTTCTTACTTGCTACCCCTACTCCTACTCCTTACCCTAACCTTACTTTTACTACTACTACTGCTTCTCCCCATTCCTTTCATATTTTACCGGAACACGAACAGGCTAGACGTGTGGAATTCCGCAACAATTCCTTTATCCAGCTCCTCCACCAGCATCAGTTAGTGGTTAACACTACTAATTGTTGGGTGTGTGGGTTGATGCCACATACTACGGATAAGGGAATTCCATATCTGGTGTTACCGTATAGTTCCCAAGGGTCAGCTCGAGCATTCCAAACAATGCTTCGAAGCGCACTGGGTTTCCACCCCACTCCAGAACAACGTTCCCCCAACTCTGGTCCTACTTCGTATCAGTGGGTGCTGTCGATGGCAATAGAGGATATGGAAGATGAGATCCATGATGCTTTTCTCATCCCTAAAGAAGAGGTACAAGCCTATAGGGTCCTGAGTAGAGGGGAATATAGTATGTTCATCAATGAAAAGCAGCTTAAAAGCTCGCCTCCAATATGGGTCGTACCCCACACTGGTAATCTTTGTCTCGTGGGTCGTGGTTCGCAAGCCTCACTTGGAGTAAGTGCTTGCACTGAAAGTTACCTTCTGCCAATGTCCCCGACCCCTGTGTTTCTGGCTGCCAAGGGTACGTACTTCATCTGTCATGATCGTGCATACACATGGTTGCCCGTAGACTTCATGGGCTCATGTTTTGTTGCAAATTTGTTGCCTCCGACGTTCACTGTAGATGCCGATTACCATAAGACTAGAGTTGTACGAGGCGTAATTAGCGAAGAGGATACTGCCGGTCAAGAGGCAGGAGACTTTTTCAAGGGTTTCCTCCCGTTTTGGGGACCTATGGTTAATAGTAGGAACCTGAGACATTTGACTCGAGTGGTAGAATCGACAGCTAATGTTACTGCCAGTGCCCTTGGTAATATCACCACAGAACTTCAGGCGGAGAGACTTATGACGTTGCAAAACCGTATGGTTTTGGATGTCGTTTTGGCAGATCGCGGTGGGGTATGTAAAGTGATCCATTCGAGCTGTTGCATTTTCATTCCAGATAATGCTCCTACTGTCTATCAAGCCATCTCGAAGTTGCATAAGATCTCCGAATCCATACACGTGGATGTAGGGGATTGGACGCTACTTGGTTGGTTTTGGGGCCTGATGTCGACTTGGGGTTGGAAGATTCTGATGATCATCGGAGTTGTGGTAGTGTTCCTGTTCACATGTTGCCTTTGTGTGCAGTGTGGTCCTGCCTTATGTGGCCTCTGTGCTACAACGTGTATGAGACAACCACCTGTTACCAAGGGGACTCGGTTGGACAGAGCTATGCTACAACGACATCTTGATGGTCTGATGAATATCGAATATGATTCCGACTAGTGCTTGCCTACATGAGGGCAAAAGGAGCGTCTGAGGTTCCGTGACAATTCTAAAGTGGTGTTTTCGACTCGCACGAATATGGTCGAGTCTGGTATCTATGAACCGCAAATGACGAGTTTAGTAAGTGTGCGCAGTTTCGCTGTGCTAACTTAAACCGTTCGTTTGTTATATGGGTTTTCATCTGTACCCACGGGTTCCATCTTAGATACGGCATCCATTTTGTCTCTTGCCCTCAAGTAGTCAGCGAACGGACGCTGTCCGCTTCGCGACCCTGGGACTCCCAAGATATTTGCGGAAGACACATGTCTTTTGAAAGTGTCTTTATGACGAGGGGGTTGCTACTGTAAGGCAGGTGGTGCCGCTCGAGGCTCATCTTGCCGCACGGACTTATTGTCTCAGCCATGCATCTCATTAGGCACGTCCCTTTGATGCCTGTATCTCGTGTTTCCCGACACCTCCCCTTTTACACCCTTTCCGATCTCCCCACTGTCTCCGTCTTCCTCTGCACCTGTCTTCGTTCCTGTTTCGATCTACTTGATTGCTGATTGGAATTTGCTAATGGTGGGAAGATGGGTTTTTACAGTTGGGAACCGCCAAACGTTTCCGCAGTTATGTTCCGGACCTTATGTGTTTCAAACCGACCAAAGCGACCCCTCTGGGAGCTAGATGTGGGAACTAAGTTGTAAACCTTTGTGTTCAATGTTAGCCTATGGGTAAAAACTGTATAAAAGGAGCGATCCACAGAACCAATTTGAAGCAGTCTCCCCGAACTACACTCGATGTACTTCCTGTGACTTCTGTGTTCCCTGCAGTAAATAAACCTTGACTCTTTGACGCCGAAGGAAGTGTCCCGTGTCTCTGTGACTTGTACGCCGGAACAGGTTACCCACGAAGGTTTCAGGTGTTGTGCCCTGGCACCGCTGGGTCCAAAAGAACCCAGTCCTTCACCTCACGGCTGGTCACAGTGACGAAGTTGCGTGGAGGCTGAGCTGTTCCCCTCATGGCTGTATGGCTGTGCAAGGTAAGGTGGATCAATGAATACAGCCGTTCACCTCACGGCGTTACTGGATGTAGCCTAGCACGTCCCGCGCTGCGTGAGGGCAGTGCTGGTTTTACAGGGTGTTCAGATGCCTTGTGATGACGCCCTCCTCAGGCACCCAGCAATGCCCACTGGTAGCTGGAGTTCTTTCAAGCCGTTCCCCTCACGGCTGGTCATGGGGCCGAAGTAGCGTGGAGGCTGAGCCGTTCCCCTTATGGCTGTGTGGCTGTGCAAGGTAAGGTGGATGAATGAATACAGCCGTTCCCCTCACGGCAATATTGGATGTAGACTAGCGCATCCCCGATGCGTGAGAGTAGAGCCGGTTTGACAGGGTCTTCAGACGCCCTGTGATGACGCCCTCCTCAGGCACCCAGCAATGCCTGCTGGGAGCTGGAGTTTTTTCAAACCAGTTCCCTCATGGCTGGTCATGGCGACCAAGTAGCGTGGAGCTTGAGCCGTTCCCCTCACGGCTGTTTGGCTGTGCAAGGTAAGGTGAATGAATTAATACAGCTGTTCCCCTCATGGCGTTACTGGATGTAGCCTAGTGCGTCCCGTGCTGCGTGAGGGCCGCACTGGTTTACAGGGTCTTCAGACGCCCTGTGATGACGCCCTCCTCAGGCGCCCAGCAATGCCCGCTGAGAGCTGGAGTTCTTTCAAGCCGTTCCCTTCATGGCTGGTCATGGCAACAAAGTAGTGTGGAGGCTGAGCCGTTCCTCTCACGGCTGTGTGGCTGTGCAAGGTAAGGTGGATGAATGAATACAGCCGTTCTTCTTACAGCATTACTGGATGTAGCCCAGAAATTGTGATGTGGCTCTGTTTGATTATTTATTTTGAGTGGGACCTAATTGCAGCGCTGAGAGTCAGGGCTGAGATTTCTACATGATATAGTAGACAATTAAATACTACATATATTTAAAAACTTTCTTGTGAAATATTATTGTCAGTTTATTTTGAATATTTATTTTAAATGTTGGCAGAAATAGAAAAAATGCTACTGCTTTAATAAATTACTTTTGAATTAAAATGACATTAATAGAAATATATGAAATGAAATCAAAATGATTATACTGGAGTTTAAATTAAAAAAGAAATCCCACATGAAGATTTTTTTTTCTTAATGGGCATCAGTCATCCCCACAGGGAGAAATAATGAATGAGTTGTCTGTTGCATTTAATTTGGTGAACCTCATGAGTTTAGAGAGCTGGCTTGCCAAAAATAGTGCGTCTACTTTCAAGGGTTTTGGTATCGGATCCCATATTGATTATATTTATGTGTCTGCTGGTTTGTTTTCTTCTCTTAACTTTTTCTCAGTGTCCTGGAATGTATCCAGCGACCATTAGTCACTTGTTGCCAGTTCCCACTGGGAATCTGGGCAGACTGAATCTTATCATCACTTTAAAACTCAGGTTAAGACAACTAATCAGGGGTGCAAACTGAAGTGATGCAAAATTATCCCTACGAAGTGGAGGAGAGGGTGGCTGACCAAGCCCTGTTGGTCCCCAACTTGGCTGTAGAGAACCATTTTTCTGCTTTATACCAGAGGGATTATTCATCTTCTCCCTCTTTCCTGCTAGTACAGGGTGCTCATTTGACCTTGCAATGAGAGGTCAGATATGAAATTGTGAATCTGCCAGTGGGTAAGGCTCCTGGGGGGAATGGGGTTCCACGAGACCTATTTAGGTCCGTGAGGATCGATGGGCCGCTCTTCTGACTCTATATATTAATACTGCCATCAGTTGTTCCCTCCTATAGTTATGCCATCAGTCCATTACTATACCTGTGTTCAAGAAGGGGAATAGGAATGTCCCTTCCTGTTATGATCCCATTTCCTTAATTGAGTTGGAATTAAAGATCATAGGAAGGGTCATGCAGAAATGATTAAGTCAGTTTGTTGAGGAATAGAGTATTCTGTCTGATATTCAATACAGGTGTTGTTCTGGGAGGAGCACCGTGGAGCAGAACCTTAATCTTCATCTCCTAATTAATAAATTTGTTCAGTTGGAAAAAGGTTCCCTTCAACTAGCCTTCATGGACCATAGCTCTGCATTTGATTTGGTTAACAGAGAGAAGCTCTGGGCAAAGATAGGGTCCATGGGGGTGGATGTGATTTTGGTTAGCTTTTGCAGGGATCTTCACTGTGGGCTGATTGCGTCAGTTCATTATGACAGTAATGGTAAATGCACTAAGCACTTTGCCCTTAGAAAGGGTGTCCAGCAAGGTCCCATTGTGGCCCCCTTACTTTTTATGATGTATGTTAACGGATTAGATAAATCACTTCTTGTGCCAAGTATAGAAGTGCCAAGAGTCGGGTGCAAATTGCTCCCGGCTATTTGATATGCTGATGATGCTGTTCTAATTTCCCACACAGCTAGAAGTCTGCAGCAGCTTTTAGATCTTTTTGTTCATTTGATGAGCAGACTGGATTCACTTACTAATTTACATAAGTCACATGGGCCGAAAAATACAAAAAGTGTTCAAGGTCATATAATAGGCAAGATTGATAATTTTACATACCTAGGTATCATAATAGATTCAAGACACAGTTGGCAACTCCTAATAAAAAAGAATACCGGAAATCTTAAGAGAGCGTATGATGGAGTTATGTTATGTTGTGTTAACACTACTTATATAGCGCACTGTCACCCCATGGGTACCTGGCACAGTATTATTTGGTTACTGCTACAACACATAACCCTAAGCGAGTAATGCTTGCTAGGTTAGGACAGGCGACCTGTTTTTCTCCTTAGGAAAGAGCCATGTCTTAAGTCTCTTTCTGAACTGTAAAAGATCTTCAGTCTGTTTCAGAGTTACCAGAAGCAAATTCTAGAGCTGGGCAACTTCCGTACTAAAATCACTTCCTCCAAATCTCACTGTTTTAGTCCTGGATCTGCTTGCCAAGTTGGCCAATGAAGATCATAGGTTTCTCATTGGGACATGCCATTTAAATTTGTTTTGTCGCGGGACCAGCTTGGCCCCATGTAGTGCTTTAAGCACAATACAGAGTAAATGTAAAAAATTTAAAAGAGTGATTTAAATTGTATCCTCTGCATCAGAGGGAGCCAATGAAGCTCCCTTGATGACATGGAAGCTGATGACCTGCACGGTCTATTCAAGGCTAGCTTGGCAGCCATCGTTTGGACTCTTTGGAATCTCTTAATTAGGAAGTTGGGGTCCCTAATAGTAGAGCATTACAATAGTATAATCGGCTTAGGATGACACTTCTTACCACTAGGGCTCTGTCTGATACAGGTATCATAGGAAGAATCTTTCATAATGCTCTAAGGAGAAAATAGCAAGTTCCCATTTTGTTCACTTGGTCTTCAAAGCTGAGTTTGTTATCAAAGACTACACCTAGATTGTGGCCTGTCTCTGTTGGTATTGGGGGCTTGTCTGCACAGATTGGCCAAATAGCGGCCGGAAAATGGGTGGGGATTTTCTTTGCCATGCAGCATAGGATCTTGGTTTTGTCACATTTAAACTGCAGGGGTTTTATTAGCTCCTTTTCCTCCCTATGGCCCTGTTGCTTCTCCAAAAACTGTGATTTAATGGCTCTAATTTTAGATTTGCTCATCAGTTTCGGCCTGTTATATAAATTAGGGCAACCTAGATATTTAGTCAGGTCCATTATATACTTCAACCATGGGATATTCAAGGCTCTATCCAAAGCTATACAATCCATGATTACCAATTGGTTTAATTTTGTGCTGGGGCTAGCCAAACTCTGAGCCAACGTGGCAAAGGGGCTATCGCTATCTCATCCTCGATATACCCCACCCCAATCTCTTCATGTAAAATGAATGGTGGGGTGGTGGAAGGTACCGCGAATAGTTTACGTAAAAACTTATCTTCGGCTCTTTGAATCTCTTTACCTTCCTTATAGCCCCAAATATCACAACCATAGGACGCCATGGGGATACACTTTTATTTATACATTTTCAACAGGGTGGGTAAAGGTTTGCTTCCTAGTTTCTTTGCAAAATTAAGGGTAGCCCCGGTTGCTCTGGTCAAGGTATTCTTTTTTGTATAATTTGTGCTCCCCACAACCCATGGTCATCAAAGAGTACCCCCAAATATAGATATAATGGGACTTTTGTTAATTCAACCCAATTGCAATACAATTTGAACTAAGTGCGTGATCGCGAGAAATATCGCGCAAACTTACTCACGTGGTCGCGACGTGCAAGGCCATCTTGTTTTCCACTCTATGCTATGGTTCTGGGCCTAGTTTTGATCAACCTTTAATCTTTGCAATCTTTACTTATTTTCACTGTTTTTGTCATTTTTTTATTTATCATCTCTTTCTCTCTGTCCCTAAGTTTATATTTTGTGATTTATTTCCACTTTCACTGTGTTTTTGTTACATTTCTACTGTTTTATTTTACTTCTTTTTTCAAGCTTCTACTTCTTCCCCCTAACTTTATTTTTTCCTTCTTTTCTTTTCTGCCTCCACCCCAGAACCATGGCCAAGGGCAGCAGTTCTGGCTCCAAGGGCAAGGCGCCTGCGTCCAAGAGCCAGCTGCCTTGCAACAGAATGCGCCCGCAGGGTTGCAGGCCCGACAACTTTTTGGAGTGGCGGAGGTGGCTGCCCCCGTTTTCTTCATCCAGCGCCACCTCGCCTTGACCTTGGCAGCAGGCAGCAAGCCAGGCTCCGGGTAACTTACCCAGGAGCATCACCGCCGGTGGGCGAAGGTGCACCGGACAGTGTTTCGCTGCTCGGGGATCCAGCGCACCCACAACCAGCTGGCCCACCGGTGGTCAGACATCCTGGACTGGTAGCAGGACCTGTTGGACCTGCTAGGTGTCAAAGTCGTGGGGCTTGGTGAGTAGCTAGTAATATACAGTAGTATAACTATTGTGTATAATTCTTGGAAGAATAACACAATTACTGGTGCGCTTAGTTACATTGCAGGTCAATTCCGTTTCAAAGTCTTCTGTGATTGTATGACACAGGTGCTGCTCGGCACTTTTCTTACTTGTTTGTAACTTTGCGCTAGCTTGGGCTGTTTAATGATGTTAGAGTTTACTTTAGAGAACCGAAGTTAATTAACGCCATTCCTAGAGTCTAGTCCTTCCATTGTCCTTCAGTGAAATAGTGGTGGATGGATAATAGGTTTACTTAGTATTAGTTCATATTTTTTTTACAGTCTGCGTGACGCCTCCTCTGTCACTGAATGCTTCTTAACCCAGTCCTCCATAAAACCTTTTTGTAGTTTGTTTAGTGAGTGGTAGGCTTAGCAATAGTATTGTCAGTCAGTAGCAGAACAACATACGACGCAACCAGCCAACAATTTGGTATAAGCACAAATTTATGCATGTGTCCTCCATCTCATCTATGCATTTTTGCTGGCAAAAATAAAATGCAAATGCAGACTTATTGAACAATTGGCCCGTCTGGAATAGGTGGTGTAGGTCAGGTGGTACTGGTTTTGTATTCTGCAATCAGGATGATTATGGAACATTTGATTAGTGTTCAAATAAGTAGACGGCCCGTGAATCCTACAAGCCAGTAGTTGTTTAGATAGGTCAATTTAATTGCAATTGTTGTTTCCTAAAATGTTTGAGCGTTTTTTTTAATGATTTATTTGTTTCACAGCACTCAATGTTTCTCTCTTTCTTTCTTATTTCTTACATGATCAGCACCCAAAAGCTTGAAGACGGGGTCCGAGTCAGCGGGACAACCACCAGAGGAGCGCTCCTCTACCGAGGATCCTGCTGCTGGGCCCAGTAAGGCCTACAGTGCTTATATTATTAACAATTATATTTCCCTAACTTTTAACACATCTTATTTTTTCCAAACTATTAATTACGCTTCCTAATTCAATTTTTAACAAAAGCTTCTTTGATCTTCATTATCTGTTTTCCAAATTTTGGTTATCCCTGCCTTTCAGTTCCTTCAAACTGCCTCTGCTATGACTCTCTGTGCTACCACTATTAGACTGTCTGTAGGCAAGCTTGCCCTGTTGGCCACTCTTTAGTTAAGGTTTTCTTTCGAATAAAGCTGTGATAGAACAATAGCTATAGCCACTGGGTCCACTCATGTCCTTTGCCTTGTCCTCTTTAATCTCTAGGCTTTGACAATTCCCACCAACAAAATGCGCAACCAGATGTTTGTCTAGTAATTTTTGTTAGGATAGTAGTACATACTACTACTGTTGTGGGTATTCTGCACAGCCATATACAGAACGATGCACAAGAAAATAGGATGTTGGTAATGGGAGGTTGGACCTTACTTACACCTCAGTCAGAACTCAGAACCCACGAATCCATGACCGACTAGCTATAGTGTCTCATTAGTCATTATGTCCTGAACCCCCACACGAAGATACCCAATGATTTTATTACACAACCCAGAACATAACACCCTTTCGCTCACTCACTCGTGTAAGTCCGCAACACCACACAAAATATACCACAGTGTCTATGTGAATGTTCAAAAGGTTTATTTATTTCAAATAATAACAAGCTTTGTAAGTTGTTCCATGGAATTACATCCAGCTCCAACATGCAAAATTAAGAAGATTGAAACACTAAACATTTGTACAACTAGTACATGATAGAGATCTGTATGAATTCTGGGAGAACCCTCACCGTTGAACGTATACTGGTTACATGCATCTTTCGTAAGCTCTGCAAATCTCTGGTTCGCAGGAGGGACTATTCTCCCTATTATGAGAAAAATGGGGCACGTTAGACAGTATAATACAATTATGCAAGCTTTTTGCAGTCATGCCAAAAAGTGTAACATCATGGCTAAGCAATAGGGACTAACAGAACTCCACAAAAAAATGGCTTGTTTTTCAACTTCTTCACTTCTATGCAACACTCATGTGGCCTCAAAGGCGTCTTACTCGGCAACAAGCCGCAAGGTAACATGCGCAAAAGAGTAGACATGAATCTAAAATGGTTACATGGCTCAGGCTAACTTTCCAAAGACTAGAGTAGGAGTAGAGATGAGATGACTCTAGGGACCATATAATAATACTACTAATGTCTGTCTACTGACTCTACTGTAGTACGCAATTTGGACTAGTGATGATTTATGTTGTACTTTAACTGTTTTTTTAATATTCCTTCCTGGTGAAAATGAGTAAAATAGGGGGAGGTTTACAGGCATCTAAAAAGGTTTACTTTTTTTATAAGTGCACTACCAGTACCAACCACCAGTGCCGGCGGGGCCAGCGGCGATTTCAATGCTGTCATTCAGGAGGGGGCAGGAGATGCGGCACCTGCAGGAGTACCAGTGGGGTAGGAAACAGCAGCGGTGGTAAGTTATATTCATTACATATTGGCATTACTAGCTGGAAGGGGAACACTTCACTCACTGTACTGTGAGACTTATTAGGTAAGTATGAACTTGAAGTTGTACTGAACAATATACAACGGTTGAAGAAGACACCCTTTACGTAGCATTACCAATGCATTAGCAATAGCATTACCAGCGTGAGTTGAGTAAACAAAGGCCTCTTCTATTAGACTCCAACTCAACTGTGAAAGTTATGGAGAAGACTAAAAGTCAGATCAGATGACCTTGGTGGATGTGTTGAACTAAAAGGGAAAAAACTAGGGTGGAAGGTGGAAGTACGAAAGGGATGTAATAAGAATAGCAGAGGAGGATACTTTGGAAGCAGCATGCAGGTGGCTGATAGGAATCAGATGCATGGGTTGTTGAAGGATGGGTGGAAGGTGAAAGAAGATGCCTGCCTGGGTGGGCAACACAATATGGGTGGATAGTGGATAGCCAGAATCATCAGCAGTGTTTGTGTCAAACCCAAAGCCAAGGCAAGGAATGAAGGAGTGGACGCATGGGTGGTTGTTGGTGAAAGTGAAACCAGCTAAGGTTTGTTAAGCGATACATATAACAAAAGAATGATAGACATTTACTTTTAATGGATGGATGCCCCTTGGATGTATTCATCATAGGTGGAGACTGTCACTGGATGCAGACACGTCTTACTTTGAAGAGAATGTAAAAGAAACTGCACCAGAGTTTTAAAGCAGAGGGTCATCATATATTATATAAAAGTAGGATTTCATTTCAGAATACAGTTGATGACTCAGTAGTTTGCAAGCACATCATTTATTATATATATTATCAAGCGCCTTCCTCTGACTTCAAGGACCACTTCCTACCTATGTTAATTTTTTTTTGATTGTGTCAGCTCAGCCAGCCTGCAGAGGGTGGCCTATCTGTTGGTTACACAATCAATGAACAAAGTACCTTATGCATCAGCGGTCGGGGGTGGGAGTGCATTTTGGTGGTGATGTGGGGAGTGGGAGGGGCAAGGTGGGGGTGGTAAACTATGGATTCTGAATGCAGTGCGCACAACAACATTTGCTTTATTTATTTATATGTTTACTTCCCAGTAATTGTCCGCAATCCATAGTTTGCTCCCCCCACCCTGCCCCTCCCCACGTCACCGCCCGCCAGCACTCCCACCTCTGACCTCTACTGGACTGATATGTCATTCCATGTAAGTAATGATCATTGGATCAGAAGTATATTATATTATTATTAATCTGCCTTTTTGTAGTCGCAAGGGCACAGTGAAAGTGAAATTGAGCAATTGCCCTTCATGTAACAGAGAGAGTATGGCCAGTGCCACCTGTAATCGAAAAATATATACGAGCTTCCGCACCTGCAGCTTAGTAAATAAAAGTAGCAGGCGTCTGCGTATTGACTCGTATGTTGGTCTTGGATGCAAGCTTAGCTGACTGATCTGGCTTGCCGGCTACAGCCTACAACAAGGTTAAGTAATTTATCTAAACTAGAGATAAGAAAAAGACTGGTGTTCTTCTATGTACTGGAGTCCATCCATAGTACTAGGGCAAGTATAATGCCAGAAAAAACTCCAACAAATGTTAGAGGCCAGGGAAGCAGGAGGATAGATACTTACCACAAATGGTATGTATTGCGCTTGCTAATGCTACTATGCCACTATGTGTTGAATACATTTCGTGTTACTGTTTTGCTAAGAGTTTTGGTTACAACTCTGTTTTTTTCTTTATAGATCCTCCTTCCCAAAAACCAACACGGAAGGAGTTGTCAGCCAGGGTCCGGCAATGGAAACTGCAGGCTATCTGTGAGGAAGACCGCCGGCTGGTGGCTCAGGCAGAGGAGGAGGCAGCAGCAGCTGCCTCTTCCAAAGCACCGGGCCCCAGCCAGGCCCCGCCTGCAGGAGTACGGCACCACGGTCAGGCAGCCGCCCATGGCCGCCATTTTTTAACATCTGCTGCTCCCCCCACATGGATGCAAATGTAAGTGCTGTGCATTTCACCAGCAAAAACTTCAAACAGCTGGAGGACCAATTAGAGGAGCCCCTTTGTTAGAACTTTTGTTGGTGGGTGGGAATTCGGTGTTGGGGTTTCTTATTTTTTGGATATTGGTTGGGGTTAGGGAGAGGGTGGGTGAGGTGTGGGATAGTCTATTTTTGTTATGAAAATAAATGTTATTTATTTATACGTACAAATATAATGTTAATGTTTTGTGGGGGGGTTACTGTTACACAAATTTATGAACGTCACAAGGTTTACTTGCAGATGCAGGGCAGCAGCCAGTGTTAGATTTACATAATATACCAATTTTGTAAAAAGCAAACAGATAGATGTGGTACCCCTCACTGAGGTATATTTGTCCTACTAGTACTACCAGTCGCTCCTCCTAGTCAATTATACCTCCCAGCAACTTATCTTGCCTGTGATTGATGAGGATTAAGTTCGGCACAGCAATGGCTGCATGGTTTCCCAAGAGAATGGAGAAGATGCCATGGTTGTGGTGGTAGTTGTAGACACTGGCACTAGCATTTGCAAACAAAAAAAAGAGACAGTCACTTGACTGAGAGAGACTGTGGGAGTAGTAGAAAAGTACAGTACATAAGAAGACTACCAAACAAACAATATTGCAACTGCTAAATTAAAAGAAAACAATGGTGGCGGGGACAGCCTAGTACAAGAAGTTAAGAAGTTAAACTGTAGTTGTGTCTCAGGAGTGACTTAACACAATCCTAATTCGTAAACTTTAATGCTGTAAATCCAATCAATGCCGGCAATTCATTATGATGTATTCGATGGGTCCCTTTGGAAAATTAACTGGTTTGTACATAGACTGAGAATGGGTGGGCAAGCAGAAGTAGATCCTCGCCCTGCCTCGTTGACATATAATTAGTGTTGCTTTCACCACATCTGCCTCAACAAGCGTGTGATCAATTGTTGGTGTAGATTTAATGTAGTCACATCACACCTCAATATAAAATCACACAGCCCGGGGAAAGAGGGTTAGGGTTTGATGAATGGATGGGAAGGGGGGTTTGAGGAAAGATTTGACAAAGAAAAACAGTACGCATGGAGACAACAACAGCAAAACAATATTTGAAGCCAACGATGATCGACTATCCAATAAATCTTTAATGGGAGAAAAACTAAATGCATGCATGATGAAGATAACTTGATGGTTAATGAGTAGTACTTAACTACTACTACTACACAATTAGACAGTACAGGGAAGTAGTATTATATGAAATTTGCCTTGACTGTATGCCCTCAGAGAAACCCTAATTACCTGCTGTACCGGGCTGAAAGCTAGCAAAGAAAATTCAAAAATAGTTGTAGGGAGCAATTAGCAAACAAAGTCACACAGTCGTAAAATTAATGAAGAGAAAAAAGGAATCAAATTATTAAAAAGACGAATATGATAATAAAGTTACTGTATTATCCAGGTCCAAATGTGTAGTTGTATCTCGTCATTCATCTTGGTCCTCCCTTCCTTGGACACTCTGCACATCATTCTTGGGTGTCACTGGCTGGCTGATGAGGATTGGTAAGGTAAGTGTGAGTTGTTGCTCCAAGTAAAATAGCACTGGGTAAAAGGCCGGCCTGTAAGTGTTGATGGAAAAACAAAAGAGGTATTGAAAGATAAATGAATTTTAAAAAAGCATCAATTGCGGTGTAGTGTAAAAAGACAAGACTTTTGAATGAGAAGACATTCAGACTGAGGCGGCTTGGATACATTGTGTCTACTCTACTATTTACACAGCATTAATCTATACGAACAACAGGACAGGAGCCAGGACAGAGCAGGCCCACGGCAACGGGCCATGACCCAAACTCCATTTACCATAATTTTTGACAGAGTCAGTGTGGAAAATCAGTAGTCCCTACCTCATCGAAAGTGCGGAATAGACAGGGGTTCCCCACCCCCACGCCGGAACGAACAGCATCCCTTGGTCATCGGACTTCCTCTCTTCGCCCACAGGATCCGCTAACCCACGAAGACCCGGAAAAAGACAAACCGGATACCGGGAGTGAATACCCGGCAGGCGACCCGGAACCCGACCCATCCGGAAGCGGAAGCGCGTCCCCTTCAGTCCGCCAGGAACATAGAAAAGACGGAAGAACAGACGAAACCTCGTTCAGCCCAGCGGACTCGTGGCAGGAGACAGCGAACGGCGCGGAACCCCCGACGGAGAGCGGAAGGAAGGAGGAGATCGGAGAGAAGGCGGAAAGCGGAGAGGAGAACGAGGAAGAGGACCTGTGGTCGGAGGACTGGTGGCGACCTCCGGAGGTGGCTGGAGAGCGGCCGCAACTCGGATGAGAGTTGCGGCGGGGCACGTGAGTACACTCTATCCTTTCTCCGTGTCCCTGTGTATATATCTTGTAAATAACTGTAAAGCCTTGTATATAGAGCCTCACGAGCACCCTGCACTAGCCTTAGTAGATAAGAGAAATATCACGAGCACTGTGTATATAACCTCGCACTGATCCCGGACACCTTCAGTCACGTTACCCTTCCCGCTTGCTCAATTTGTCTTCTCCCCTCCTACCCTTCCCACCTTCCCCACGTTCATTTCCCGGCCCACTCACTCCCCGGTGAAGGTGGTAGTACTCGGTAGTCCTCACTGGACTGGACTAACCCCTTTGTACTCTCTCTCCCTTACATATCTCCGAGGAGACCCATCACCCGGCCGTACCCTGATGACAACAGCCCGCAGAAGATCAAGACCAAGACATCTACCCTACATCAGAACCCACCCGTCTCGACGCTACCCTCCGGACTTTCTTTCCTATACCTCTGTGGAATAAGACTGTGTGTGCCTTACCCCCGAATAAATCTGTAAACATAGCTCACTACATTCGGCCTCCCAGCCTGTTATTCCGGTCCGCCCAGCCCACAACTCCACAGGTGGTGTCAGAAGTGGAATCCGCCGGAAGCATGGAGGCCGCAGTTAAACAGCTAGCGGAGAGCCAGGAACAGCTTGGCAAAATGATGGAACGGTTTCTTAAAACCGCGGAAGATGACCGTGGCCAACTCCACGATGTCCTGAAAGGACAGGGGACCGCTCAGGACCAAGCCCTCGAAAAACTGACCACAGTTGTGGGACAACAAAGACCCACAACATCCTTACCCTCAGTAGTCCTCCAAAAGTATGTGTCGGGTAAAGACCCCGACTATTTTTTCACTAATTTTGAGCGCTTGGCCCAGGCTGCCGCATGGCCTACCGATCGCTGGGGCCACTATCTCGGTCCTTTGCTGACTGGTGAACTACAGGCCGCCTATCAGCAGGCCAATATCCAGGGACTGACTCCCTACCAAGACATAAAAACCTGCATTCTTGAGAGACTGGGAATCGACGACGAAACGTACAGGGTTCGTCTGCGGCAGGCCAAAGAGGGCCCCCAAGAAACGCCGCGGGCTCTCTCATTCCGGATACAGGACTTGGCAAACAGATGGCTGAAACCGGCCACCGCCACTAAGGACAAGATCCTCTCAAAAATATATTTGGAGCAGTACCTGGCGTCTCTTCATCCAGCCACCCAAAAATGATTAAGACAACACGCCCGCCTGACTCTGGACAGCGCGGTGGAAATAGCCAGTGCCTACAGTAGAGCCCAAGAGTCCCAACGGGTCAAAGAAGAACAACATCCACATATTCCACATGGCAACCACTCACGTCCCCAAAGACCTCCTCCATACTCCTCTATAGAAAAGGGGGGCCACAGCTCCCCACCCAGTTAGTCATCCCAGGATTATTTCGGGACAAAGTCCTATATCTGGCCCACAGTCACTTGCTGGGAGGGCATTTCAGTGATGAAAAAATGGGGCAAACTATCCTTGAAAAATTCTACTGGCCGGGCGTACATGGTCAAATAAAGCAATACTGTAGGGAGTGTCCGGTCTGCCAGAGAAACAGCCGGTATCGGCCCCCCCGAGTTCCTCTCCAGCCCCTTCCTCTTATTGATGTCCCTTTTTCCCGAGTGGGTATGGACCTGATAGGACCCCTGTTACCCTCTAGGACGGGTTGTAGGTACGCTCTGGTGTTGGTGGATTATGTTACCCGGTTCCCGGAGGCCATCCCTTTGAAACAATCCACTACCCAAAACATAGCTAAGGCCCTCATCTCCATCTTCAGTAGAGTAGGGTTCCCTCGAGAGATCTTAACAGATCAGGTTACGCCTTTTGTGTCCTCCCTCATGCGTCAAGTATGCGCCAATCTGGGTATCAAACAGATAAGAACTTCGACGTATCACCCCCAGACAGACGGGTTGGTGGAGCGATATAACGCCACATTAAAAACCACCCTCAAAAAGCTCTTGGGCCTTGAGAGCAAAAGGTGGGAGGAGATGCTTCCCCTTGCCCTCTTCGCCATCCATTGCAAAGTGCAAAGTAGCACCGGGTATTCCCCATACGAATTGTTATATGGACGTGCCCAGAGGACCCTGTTAGACATGGCTCGCGAGGCATGGGAAGCTGAGCCAGACCGTACCCGTCCCCTCCCTGAGTATGTTGACAACCTCCGAACCCACTTAACACAAATCAGAGAAATAGTGAGACAGAATCTGATAGCCTCGCAGGTCACTCAAAAACAACAGTATAATAAAGGAACTAAGGCCCGTTCGTTTACACCGGGAGACCTGGTGTTGTTACTCCTGCCCTCCTCCGACCATAAACTATTGGGGCAGTGGCAGGGCCCCTTCCCTATCTTAAGACAAGTGACTCCCGTCACCTACGAACTGGATATAGATGCCACCCGAGGGGTCACCCAGATCTACCACGTTAATCTGTTAAAGAAATGGGAGGGGCCCCGCCCAGTCCTGACAAGCTCTCCCTCTCTGCCCTTTGAGGGCTGTATAGACCCCGACCTCCCTGAAAGAAGCAAACAGGACCTTAAACGGGCCTTATCCTCTGTACAAGCAGTGTTTTCTTCCCTACCCGGACACTCCACCATCGTGGAGCACGCAATCCACACAGAAGCAGGGAAAACCATACGACAAAGACCCTACCGGATCCCTGAAGCACGCAGAGCAGTTATAAAAGAAGAGACGAGCCAGATGTTGAAGATGGGCATAATCGAGCCTTCCAATAGCAGTTGGAATTCCCCAATCGTTCTAGTACCCAAACCCGATGGCTCCACTCGTTTCTGCATAGATTTCAGGGAGGTGAATAAAATCTCTGCCTTTGATTCCTATCCCCTACCTCGAGTAGACAAGATGGTGGAACGTATAGACAAAGCCAAATATATCAGTACCCTTGACTTGTGCAAAGGGTACTGGCAGATCCCTTTAAGACCTGAAGACAAGCCTAAAACAGCCTTTTCAACCCCTGAGGGTTTATTCCAGTTCAGAGTGATGCCCTTCGGGCTTCATGGAGCCCCGGTGACTTTTCAAAGGGCAATGAACCTGGTCTTACGACCCCATGCCAGCTATGCCGGGGCGTACTTAGATGACATAGTCATATATAGCGACAGCTGGGAACAACACCTACACCATTTACAGACAGTGGTGCACTCCCTGGGTAATCACGGCTTTACCATCAACCCCGCCAAGACCACCTTGGCGGCCCAAAGTGTAAAATATCTGGGTTATCTGTTGGGGGAAGGGGTCATTCGTCCCCAAAACAATAAGATCCAAGCCATTCACTCCATTCCCTTCCCTCATACCAAGAGAGAACTTCGTGCCTTTCTCGGGTTGCTGGGGTTTTACAGGAGATTTATTCCCAATTTCTCCCAGATAGCCGCTCCCTTGACAGACCTGTTGAAACAGACCTCCAGAACCGAAGAGAAGTTACAGCAACCTACTCCCCTGCTGCTGCAGGCTTTCGACCTACTCAAGCAATCCCTGTTGTCGGAACCCGTGTTAATCAGTCCTGACTATTCCCAACCTTTCATCCTGCAGACAGACGCCTCCGATCAGGGTTTGGGGGCAGTCCTGTCCCAGAAAGATGCAAAAGGGGTCGAAAAACCGATACTGTATATCAGCCGGAAGCTCTTCCAGCGTGAGCAAAACTATGCGGTCGTGGAGAAAGAGGCTCTGGCAATTAAATGGGCTGTGGACAGTCTCCGATATTATTTAGAGGGCCGGGAGTTCCTCTTGTACACGGACCATGCCCCACTCGAGTGGATGTCCCGCAATCGGGGCCACAACGACAGGGTTCTTAGGTGGTTCCGATCTCTACAGCCTTTTCGTTTCAAAACACTACACCGAAAGGGACTAGACCAGGGCAATGCTGATTACCTCTCACGTTATCCAGCTACTTCCAACCCTACTAGTAAGACAGCTAGGGAAAGGTGATGTGGAAAATCAGTAGTCCCTACCTCATCGAAAGGGCGGAATAGACAGGGGTTCCCCACCCCTACGCCGGAACGAACAGCATCCCTTGGTCATCGGACTTCCTCTCTTCGCCCACAGGATCCGCTAACCCACGAAGACCCGGAAACAGACAAACCGGATACCGGAAGTGAAACCCCGGCAGGCGACCCGGAACCCGACCCATCCGGAAGCGGAAGCGCGTCCACTTCAGTCCGCCAGGAACATAGAAAAGACGGAAGAACAGACGAAACCTCGTTCAGCCCAGCGGACTCGTGGCAGGAGACAGCGAAAGGCGCGGAACCCCCGACGGAGAGCGGAAGGAAGGAGGAGATCGGAGAGAAGGCGGAAAGCGGAGAGGAGAACGAGGAAAGTTACCTGTGGTCGGAGGACTGGTGGCGACCTCCGGAGGTGGCTGGAGAGCGGCCGCAACTCGGATGAGAGTTGCGGCGGGGCACGTGAGTACACTCTATCCTTTCTCCGTGTCCCTGTGTATATATCTTGTAAATAACTGTAAAGCCTTGTATATAGAGCCTCACGAGCACCCTGCACTAGCCTTAGTAGATAAGAGAAATATCACGAGCACTGTGTATATAACCTCGCACTGATCCCGGACACCTTCAGTCACGTTACCCTTCCCGCTTGCTCAATTTGTCTTCTCCCCTCCTACCCTTCCCACCTTCCCCACGTTCATTTCCTGGCCCACTCACTCCCCGGTGAAGGTGGAAGTACTCGGTAGTCCTCACTGGACTGGAGTAACCCCTTTGTACTCTCTCTCCCTTACATATCTCCGAGGAGACTCATCACCCGGCCGTACCCTGATGACAACAGCCCGCAGAAGATCAAGACCAAGACATCTACCCTACATCAGAACCCACCCGTCTCAACGCTACCCTCCGGACTTTCTTTCCTATACCTCTGTGGAATAAGACTGTGTGTGCCTTACCCCCGAATAAATCTGTAAACATAGCTCACTACATTCGGCCTCCCAGCCTGTTATTCCGGTCCGCCCAGCCCACAACTCCACAGTCAGACAAAAGACATATACAGCAACCTAGCATTTTCTAAATCAAGTGAATAAATCAATGCGCCACTGTCAGTCATCATACCACTATTCGACTCCACCACGGCACAGGCATGTAGCCTAGGTCTGCTGTGGTTCTTCTTGATTGGTTGTGTTTACCTTTTATGCCACTTCCTGAAATGCTGTTATTCCATCAATCATCTCAGATCCAACTGACTGACTTCGTGCAAAGATAGTATGGTCATCATCATCATCATGGTGTGGTACATGTACGTCTTGTCCAACAGACAAACACCAACTCAGTCTGTAGTGAGTGAGTTCGATTAAGTAAGTCCTGACTGCACCTGCAGTAGTAGGAGTACAATTGTTTTTTATTAAACAACATGGAAACATTGACTATCACTTGAGTCACTTCTACTTTGTTATTGTATTAACTACTAGTATAGTTCGACTTCAGGCACATTTGCTCAGAGTCAGCAAGCATACAATGCAATGCATGGCATCAATCATTAATCATATACCTGTCTTGCTCATCTCTTTGGCTGTCAGATCAGAGATGACAAGCCTTCTGAAAGTGATGACGAGTTTACTTTAGTTTTGGATGCCTGATCAAGTTCTGACAGTAAAGAGTTGTGTATGCCTGCAGACAGAGGTGGTAGCCTTAAGACAGTGATGAGTTTCCGATTGAAAACAATACAGAAGATGGCTATAGTCACGTACGTTTAACTTGTTATGGAGGGACTGTTAGAGGCTACATTATTGTACTATTCTCCATATCCATCCAATGTCTAGCAAGATGGAAATGTATTTAGGGTGAGTCAGGAAGATGGAGTAGGACTCTGAGGAGTAGAGTGGACAGTTAAATGCACAGACGTCTAACTCCAATAGATAAATAGAAATAAGAGACAGTGGTGATGGATTTGTTGTGGTTTGATTTGAACCAGATAGACAGATATAGACACAAATTAAGGAAGGGAGAAAGTAACAATTTGAAAGCCTAGTTGTCAGGGAAGTGGAGCTCGTCCTCAAACTCTGGTGGTCCAGACAGAAGTAGGTCATGTATCCCACTACTGATGTCTTCGGAGTCGCTCTCCTCTTCTTACTGTGTGTCACCTATTTTGTAGTCCGGTGGTATGAAGTGCTGATTCATTTAGATCATGGTTAACCTCTCCACGCATTTGGGCGAGAGACTGGTCCTTTTCACAGTTACAATGGCACCAGCAGCACTGAAAACACGCTCAGAAGAGACACTTGCAACAGGGCAAGACAGATACTTTATTGCCAGCCTTCTGAGCACTGGCCATTGGCTTCTTTTCCCATACCAATAAGCCAATGGGCTTTGCTACATGAAGACCTCTGTTGGGTCATCCAGATAGGCCTTGTCCATCCGCTCAATCTTCAGGGTGCTCCGATTTGCTTGGCCTCTTTTGACTTTGCACCAGCAATGGACCTACCCATCCCATTCTGTAGAAACCAAGCAGCTATTTTTTTTTTTGCTGTGTCTGATGAATCAGATCCTGTTGGTGCTGTAGTTGATGTTCTTGGTAGTGTTTGTGACTGCCGGGAAGAAAACACACTGTTCTCATGCTCTGAAGAAGAACTTGACTCTGGATGCCCTGTAGTGCTTGCACTGTCTGGGCTGGCACTGACAGGCCACTAATTGAGAGCTATTCATTTTCTAAATCAGTGGCTTCCTCAGCTATTAAAGTTTTGTACTTGGCAACATCCCCTTCTGAAAAAGGAATTACTGCATTACTGTTCAGAAATAATTTGTACCGGGGATCCAAAATTGTGGCAATAATATAATGTTGATGTGACACAATCTTATTTTGAATCCTTGTACTGTCATATACTTAGACGGCTAAGGTGTTCGCCAAATAACATGTGTCTATTTTGTCTTCCACACCTTCGTATGTTTCAGACACCTCCTTCAGCTGTTGCTCTAGCATGTACAACAATGGGATAGCTTGGCCCATAGTACAGTACTCCCTGCTGACTGCACATGCAAAGACCTCAAAAGGAAGTAGCATCTCTGTCAGGCATTTAATGAGGTCCCATTGCCACATCTCAATGGTCATGGCTATCAAAGTAGGATCCCCTAATCTTCTTGTCATGACATGAACAATAAGTGGTATGTACTGTTCAAACAGATGATCAAGCATGTAATAAGTTGAGTTCCAACGTGTTGGCCCCTCCTGGATGAGTGCTTTGACTGGCATTTTATGCTCACGTTGAATGACCCTTAGCTGCTTCCGGGCTTTAAAAGAATGGTTGAAATATGTGCATATTCTTATGCAGGTGGTCAGTAAGTTGCTGACTTTGCTTTAATTTTTCAGAAAGTCTTGAACAACAATGTTAATGCAGTGTGCCAAACACGGGACCCTGAAATAGCAACCATCTTTCATGGCCTTAACTGCATTACTGCCATTGTCTGTGGCAACAAAACCAATGTTAGGCCCTCTTGGTCGCAGCCATTCAAAGACCTTGCTGTTAAACTCAGCCAAAATGTTGGCAGCAGTATGAGATTTCTCCATAGCAAACATGACTACATTTGCATGTCTGTGAGTCTCATTAAAAATCTCAACAGTGTCAACACCTGCAGATAGCTTTTCTCTAACACCTGAAAAAGAGATCGAGTGTGCAGTGATGCACATGTAAACAGTGGCTTGGCAACTGGTCCACATGTCTGTTGTCAGGTGGATACTACGAACAGCACTCTGATGTAAGGCTTTTCCAGGCAATACCAGCACGTCCTGATGTAGTGCTGGAACAGCAACTCTGGCAAAATAGTATCAGCTGGGAACATTCCATTTTGGGCAGATGGCTGTCACAAATTCCAGAAAACCCACCCCTTCTACAAAGGAAATAGGGAGAAGGTCCAGTGCTAACATTTTAGCCAGCTTAGCATTTTACAAATGTGCTATTGGGTGGTTGCGTTTGTACCTTCCCTCCTGCCTAATAAACATGCTAAAAATGGTGTGCTGCGTGGTATTTCTTTCTGTTCAGCTCGATGCAGCTCTTTGCATCGCAGTACTCCTTTGTGTCTCAGGCTGACTCTTACTCTTGTGCTACTGAGATGTTGCTGATGAGGAGGATGTGGGCTGTACCATTGCAGTGCTGGGGACAGGGCTATTTTGTGTACCACTACCAGATAGAATGTCTCCCTCTTCTTCTTCCTGTTCGGCCGTGTGTGAACCTTGTACTAGTTTATCCCCACCAACATCAATGGTTCCAGTTTTTATGCTACGAAGGTGGTCCTCCCACTTGATTGCGTTGTGTTTTTTCAAATGGGTCATTTGGCCTCCGGTACCATAGTTTGTACCAAGCTTACCACGACAAACAGAGGAATGACAAATGGAGCATATAGCAATGTTCTCCTCCTTTACGCTAACCATAAAGAAGTCCCACACTGGGGAGCTTTACTTTTATCTCCTGCTAGAGGTGCCACTTCCAATGCCAGATGAACTGGAGGGTGTGTATTGAATTTGACTATGTGGCTGGGCAGTAGTACCACTACCTACTTCTGCTGAGGTAGTGCTGGTGCTGGATGTAGGACGCTGCTGGCCTTTTGCTAATGTAAATATGGAGGCTGGAGGTCGTGTTGGTGTTACAAAAGGAGAAGATGGACGGAGCATTTCAACAAATCAAACTCCCACCCCTAGTCAACTGATCTGGGTTTAATCGAACAAAGTGATACGAAAGGGGATGATGGACGGAGCGTTTGAGCAAATCAAACACTCATCCCCAGTCAACTGATCTGGGTTTAGTCGTGTTGGTATTGCCTGTGTTGGAGGTATGCGTGCGACTTCCCTACTAGTCGCAGCCATTCTGGATAGGGTAAAAATGTTGTTCTCCATGTCCTCGGGCCGGGAGTGATGCTTGTGATGACTGGGTCAGACTCATCATCATCATTATCCTGCTTTTCTACATCGACCTCCATAAGTGTAAGGCTTTCTGGAACCTTCCCTTTCCCTAGCTTGGTCTTGGGATGTATCACCCTCTCATGCTCAGGTTGTTGTGGCTCCCAAGTGAGATCTAGATCATCAAAAGGGATGCTTTGCGAAGAACCCGATGGACTAGCCCTCCTTTTCCTTGGTGGGGATTTGGAAGACAATAGATCTCCTGCATGAGTGGCTTCCTCTTCTTCTTGCTCTGCATGAGGCTCAATTTCCTGAACTTCAGGAGGAACAACAACTACTATTGTGAGCGGTGGTTGCAGTTGTTGTAGTTGTTCACCACTTATCTGCTGTGATCCCTCATGCGTTGATTGTGTAGTACTATGAGCCAGGTCAGGCTCAGCATCACTGCTTTCTTCAATTAGGTTGGCTACCTCTTCCATACTGCTTGGGCCTGGGTTGGTGGGTTGAGCCCACTGATGCGGAGGTGCTGCCCCAAGCTTGCTCCCCTGACACCACTGCTGCAGGCATACTTTTTGGTTTCTCAAAAAAGGTTTTGAGGTCAACACCAGACTTAAGTGTCACTTCCTTCTTCTGTTCTTCCTTCTTCTTCTCAGCAACTTTCTTGGTCTTGGAGGACCTGTTACCTGCTTTCTTCTTCAGATGTCAGCAGCATTCAGTTGCACAAGTTGCAGAGATGTCTAGTCTGGTCACACCACGCGTCAAGTACAACAGAAGGATGTCTGTCTGGCAGTACAACGGGTGATGAATGATTACAGACACCTCCTCCTCAGTATTTTGTGCACCATCAGGCAAAGAAGGCAGAAGAACATCAATCAAAGGTGGAATTTGTTGTGCTTTAATTTTAATTACTAGTAGTGTTAGTACACTCAGTAAGAGTAAAAATTGCAAAGAACTAAAATACAAATGTAGTGTAAGTGGAACTGGTTTATCCTTAATTTGTGCATCATGTCGGATGGATGCAGCATCAGTGACCTGCAGCAGATAGATATGGGGATGGAAACAGTAAGCCAACAGGAACAATGGAAAGACACAAAGGCCTATTTGGTAAAAACAAAACAGCACACTACTACTACCACCATCACGTCCCCCAGCCACATGGTCACTCATCACAGACTCATTGGTAAAGCCCAGAAAACCATGAGCTCAAGCAGACCTAGATCCCTATATGGCCAGACAAAGGAGGATGTCTGTTAAAGATTACAGCTTAATGCAAACAAAAAAATCTGCATGGCTAAAAAGGTTGGAAAGTTACACAACAACAACGAATACAACAAAGGTATATATTAACACACATCCAAAAAGTTAACTATACCCCAAACACCACATTTGGGAATTCAATCCAATGCCATCCATGCCCTAAATGATGTTTAAATTCAACAGACAACATAGAAACAGCTACATCAAGCACCTCTGATGATTACCTCTGAGACTCTAGGCCTACTGGCAGAGTAGGCCACAAGTTTGCAGGCCTATGGCAAAAGCACAGTGGAAGGTCACCCAAAATGGCTGGCCTGGCCACCCACAACAACATGAAAAGAAAGAGAATACAGACAATGCACGTCTATGGCAAAAGCACAATGCTTGGCTTCACAAAATGGCCGCCACCCAAATGGTCAGCCCACCCTTAAAACAACAAAGTACATATAAAGGACAGGAACAGGAAGTTGAGGTCTCTGGGGAACTTCCTTCCTCTTTTTAAAAAACATGGACACAGAAAAATGACTCCATGCTCCAAAAACTGCAACCAAATGACAACCTGAGGAGATTTTTTAGCAAAATAAACAAAATCAACATTTTCGAGACGGTTTTATGCAACTCAAGACATATTGCTTGCGAAATTGCAAATTTGGCGTGTTCGGCAGCGCAAACTGTACAAAAAATCGTTATCGGGTGCCCGAGCATGCACATTGAGCGCGCGGAGAAGCCAAAAACTGTAAGGTCGCATCGTCGCACTGTGCAAAGTTACCAAAACTATGCGAGCTGAATTCCTAAGGTTACCTACTGGCAGAAAAAGCCCTAATATTTAACACACACCCAAAACCTGAACTTCCACCCCAAAAACCACATTTTGCAAATCATTCCAAAGCCATCCATGCCATACATGATGTTACAAATTCAACAAACACCACAAAAACAGTTGTTTAACTTTCATGCACCCATGATGACTCGAGTAGTACCTCTGGGCCTACTGGCAGAGTAGGCCACAAACTTGGAGGATTATGGCAAAATCAGAGTGGCAGGTTCCATAAAATGGCCACCACCAAATGGCCAGGTACTCACAAAAAAAGAAAAGGAATAAAAACCAGACAATATAGGCCTATGGGAAAAGCACAATGCCTGGCTTCTCCAAATGGCCACCACCCACATGGTCAGCCCACCAACAAGAAAGTACACACAATAAACTCAAGCAGGCCTATATCCCTATATGGCTAGACAAAGGAGGATGCCTGTTACACATCAGCTCCCCTCTGGATCCCCTACCCCATAGAATATGGAAAACATCAGGAAAAGAGACTCTCTCTTGGCTGCGCTTAATCTGTATCCAGTCTCTGGAAGAGGGAGTGGCCCTGGAAATATGGAAAAAGGCGATAGTCTCCCCACTGCTTAAGAAACCCTCCCTCGATCCCCTGGTTCCAGACAATTTCAGACCGATATCTCTCCTACCCTACCCGATTAAAATTCTAGAAAAATTGGTCAGTAAAACCTTGTCTGGTTATTTGGAGGATAACCTCCTACTAGACAGAGATCAATTTGGTTTCCGTCCGGGCCACGGTACTGAGACCGCCTTGGTCAACGTTATGGACAATCTTTGGATGCAGGCACACAAGGGAGAATCCTCTGTCCTAGCATTACTTGGTATGCCGCCGCATTCCACACGGTGAAACAAGCAGTACTGCTGGAGAGATTAGAAAGGATGGGGATAAAAGCATGTGCTCTGCAATGGCTACGCTCGTATCTCATGGGAAGGCAACAGGTGGTGTCACTGCCTCCATATGAGGCGAGTCAGTCTCTATCGGCGATAAGCCCCATCCTCTTTAACATCTATATGCGCCCCCTATTCTCTTTGATCAAGTCCTTCGACATCGACCTGGTCAATTATGCAAACAACACCCAACTGGTGTTTTCCCTGAACGGGAAAGGAGCGGTATCGTTGGACAAGTTTCAAGAGTGCATGCGCCAGACCGCAGGCTTGCTCACATAGAACTCTCTACAATTTAACGGGGGAAAACCGGGGTACTTTTCTGTCCTTCCTCTAGAGTGCACCAATCGCTATTGCCAGAGTTTAAGCTTACTCCAGAGGACGACCCCTTGATTCCGGCCAAAAGTGTGCGCAACCTGGGGGTACAACTGGAGGGTAGTCTCCAGATGGAATCCCAGGTAAATAAAATGGCCAATGTATGTTTCGTGATGATGAGAATGTTACGACAGATCCTCCTGCTCCTGCCCAAGGACACCCGTTCTCTGGTGGTACAGAGTGTAATTCTCAGCAGACTGAACGCATGTAATGCTTTGTATTTGGGAGCTCCACAGTACATCATACAGAGATTACAGAGAGTCCAGTCTATGGCTGCTAAATTGGCCCAGAATAGGCAACAAAGGGCATCTACGACCGCAGCTCTGAGAGATCTGCATTGGTTGCCTATGAAAGCGAGAATCCGCTTCGAGTCCCTGTGTATAGTGTGCAAAGCGGCATATGGCATGGGCCCCATTCCATTACTCGAAAGATTCTCCTGGTATAATCCGGGAAGGCAGCTTCGCTCTTCCAATGTGAACTTGTTAAAGTCCATTGGCTTTAAAAGAGCTAAGATGGGTGGCAGAGCATTTGGCATGGCCCTGGTCCAACTTTGGAATGGTCTTCCCCAGTCCATCAGACAGGTCCACTCGTTAACTGGGTTCAGAAAGCTGGTGAAAACCTGGCTGTTTCCAAGGGGGGATATTTAGCTCCTTGTTGTATTGATGGTATGGCTCCACTGTCTTACTTTCAGTACTTCAAGCGCCAGGATACCCGTAGGGTGACAGTGTTGCGCTATATAAATGCTTAATACAATACAATACAATACATCACAGCTTTCATGCAAAAAAGAAAAGCCGCATTACTAAAAAGGTTGGAAAGTTACACAACAACAACACATACAACAAAGGAATTTATTAACACACATCCAAAAAGTTAACTACACCCAAAACACCACCTTTGGGAATTCAATCCAATGCCATCCATGCCCTAAATGATGTTTAAATTCAATAGACAACATAGAAACAGCTACATCAAGCACCCCCGAGGACTACCTCTGGGACTCTAGGCATACTGGCAGAATAGGCCACAAGTTTGGAGGCCTATTGCAAAAGCACAGTGGAAGGTCACACAAAATGGGCGCAACCACATGGCCAAGCCACCCACAACAACATGAAAAGAAAGAGAAGACAGACAATGCATGCCTATGGCAAAAGCACAATGCTTGGCTTCACAAAATGGCCGCCACTCACATGGTAAGCCCACCCTCAAATAACAAAGTACATATAAAGGACAGGAACAGGAAATTGCGGTCTCTGCGGAACTTCCTTCCTGTTTTAATAAAAAATGAAAACAGAAAAATGACTCCATGTTCCAAAAACTACAACCAAATGACAACCTGAGGAATTTTTCTAGCAAAATGAACAAAATCATCATTTTCGAGAAGTTTTTCTGCAACTCGAGACATATTGCTCGCGAGATTGCAAATTCGGCATGTTCGGCAGTGCGAACTGTACAAAAAATCCTTATCCCGTGCCCAAGCACGCAGATTGAGCGTGTGAAGAAGACAAAAACTGTAAGGTCGCGTTGTCACACTGTGCAAAGTTACTAAAACTAGGCGGGCTGAATTCCTAGGGTTACCTACTGGCAGAAAAAGCCATATTATTTAAAACACACCCAAAACCTGAAATTCCACCCCAAAAACACATTTTGCAAATCAATCCAAAGCCATCTATGCCATACATGAAGTTACAAATTAAACAAACACCAAAAAATAGTTGTTTTACTTTCATGCACCCATGATGACTTGAGTAGTACCTATGGGCCTACTGGCAGAGCTTGGAGGCCTATGGCAAAATCACAGTGGCTGGTCACCACAAAATGGCCGCCACCACATGGCCAGGCCACCCACAGAAAGTACATACAATGAACTCAAGCAGGCCTACACTAACTATATGAACTCCTAGGGTTACCTATTGGCTGAAAAGCCAATATTTAATTAACACACACCCAAAAACTGAAATTCCACTCCAAAAAACACAGTTTGCAATTGAATCGAATACCATCAATGATGTTTAAAAACTTGAAATTCAACAGACACCACAGAAACATGGTTGGACCCATGGGTACCTCTGGGCCTACTGGATGAAATTTCAAAGAAATACAACTTGGCCCCTAATGAAAGTACAGGCCTCCCTCAACAATAATTTTTAACAAGGATTGAAAAGCCAAAAGAACTGTAGGTAAAAAAATAACCAAATCAAACAAACATGTACACCAATTCTCCAACTTACTTGTAAAATAACATTTCAAATCGAAAAGTCCTCAATAAATCCAATCCAATGATATGATGCTGCAGACATACACAAAAAGTGATCCTTCCAGCTCCAAATCCAAATGAAAGTGAACAGCACATGGACAAAGCACTGGGAGGAGTCTGCTGGACACGAACAGGAAGTTGGAGACTCAGGGGCACTTCCTTCCTCTTGAAAAAAATAGTTTAAAAACTCCTTGCACAAAAGACTACAGTCAAATCACAATCTGAGGGTTTTTTCTGAGCAAAAAGATCATTTTTGAGAAGGTTTTATCATGCTCGAAAGATATTCTGTGCCTTTTTGAAGTTTCTGCATGTTCGGAAATGCGATCTTACCAACACTGCGCAGGAAGGAAGATCACGCGACCAGGAGAGAAAATCGAGAAGGCGAATGCAGAACCACGGTAAGTCGTTACCGCGCACGCAAGAACGCTATTGAGCGTGCAAGGAAAAAAACAACTACGCTACGCTGTAGATTGCAAAGTAGCCTCAACTTCAAAAACTCCACAAGTGGAGCATAGTTCACAGCCCAGGGTTACATTATATGTGACTTCTTCAAATTTATTGTTAGCTCTAAAGTGTCCATAAACACTATAAACCATCTAGTAATCTTTGGAGCCCCACAGTTGTTCTTGCAAGTAAAACCGTAGTTTCTTGTCACCAACACTAGGGATGTCTATACAACTAGTTGTTAAAAAATCCCCCAGCTTGTTGACATACAAAGTAAAAAGGAGGGGGCCTAATATACATCCCTGACCTACCCCCTTTTTATATACAAGGGCTTTTCGAGTGACCCTTTTTATTATATCTGACTGCAGCCGTGTTTTTATCATGAATCTTGAATAAAAAAGCCACTAACTGGGATTCAAGACCCATATCTCTTAGAATTAGCCATAGTTTGGACCTATACACATAATAAAACGCTTGTGTCAGATCCATAAAAGCCAAGTGTAGTACTCCTTTTTTGGCAATCATATACTTTCCTACGACTAAATGTACCGTAAATGTAAATTAAGGCATTGGTCCAGAGTCCCTTTGCCCACCCTAAAACCATATTGTAGATTGGAAATACCCTTTAAAGGGTCTAACCAAGTTGTCAGGCACTCCAAAATGACTTTGCCCATAATTTTATCAGCAGAATCTAAAAGAGAGATCGGCCTGTAACTTATAGGGTCGTCTTGTGCACCTTTTTGAAAAATAGGGACAATGACTGCCTTTCCCCAGGATGACGGAAGACTTTGTGAACCTGCCAAATTAAAAACATGTGCTAAAATTCTCGACCAAACACTAGCGTCAGCCTTAAACAGGTCTGCTGGTACTAAGTATGGGCGGAAAATTTGTTCCGCTCGAGAATTCGCGGATTTCGCCGGGACGAATTTTCCTCAGGAAGCACTTACAGGGTTACAGCAGGTGCCCAAGTTGAAGCTAATTTCTTTGTAACCATTTACAAAATGGCTACAAAGAAATTAACTTCAACTTGGGCACCTGCTGTAACCCTGTAAGTGCTTCCTGAGCGGCGCCTCCTGGCCTACTTGCAACTATTCTCTGACCCTGTTCTGACCCTCGAAGCAGGGTCAGAGAATAGTTATAAGTAGACAACGAGGCTCCTGCAGGAAGCACTTACAGATATAGATAAAGCAGGTGCCTGAGTTGAAGGTCAAATTCAGTAACTCCTTAATCAGCCCCCAAAAAATGTGTGTTTTGTCGAGGCTGGGCAGGTGTGTGTTCTCCCCATAGCTACAGTCGAAAATTAGTTATGATGCTTGATGGAGGCCTTTGCATCCTTGACTTTCACGAGCTCTATCCCCGTGCAGTTCCTGTGACCACAAGCTTCTTTCTCCTCATCTGCTGCTCTGATCGGTGCCTGTCCTTTTATACACAGAAGAGGCATGTGAACTCGCATAGAAGCCCCCTCCATTTATCCCCCTACACACACTAGCGGTGTGCACCGCCTTCCCGCCCTTTAGCCACTATGATGGAAGGCTCACTCGCGGGACCCTGGCACCCTTCGGTGTGATGGCAAAGTTAATCAGCCCCCCAAAATTGTGCGTTTTGTCGAGGCAGGCCAGTTCCTGTGACCACAAGCTTCTTTCTCCTCATCTGCTGCTCTGATCGGTGCCTGTCCTTTTATACACACAAGAGGCATGTGAACTCGCATAGAAGCCCCCCGTTTGTCCCCCCATACACTAGCGGTGTGCACCGTCTTCCCGCTCTTTAGCCACTATGATGGAAGGCTCACTCGCGGGACCCCGGCACCCTTCGGCGTGATGGCAAAGTTAATCAGCCCCCCAAAATTGTGCGTTTTGTCGAGGCTGGCCAGTTCCTGTGACCACAAGCTTCTTTCTCCTCATCTGCTGCTCTGATCGGTGCCTGTCCTTTAATACACACAAGAGGCATGTGAACTCGCATAGAAGCCCCCCCGTTTGTCCCCCATACACTAGCGGTGTGCACCCTCTTCCCGCCCTTTAGCCACTATGATGGACAGCTCACTCGAGGGACCCCGGCGCCCTTCAGTACGATGGCAAAGTTAATCAGCCCCAAAAAACTGTGCGCTTTGTCGAGGCTGGGCAGGTGTGTGTTCTCCCCATATCTACTGTTGAAAATTAGCTATGATGCTTGATGGAGGCCTTTGCATCCTTGACTTTCACGAGCTCTATACCCGTGCAGTTCCTGTGGCCACAAGCTTCTTTCGACTCATCTGCTGCTCTGATGTGTGCCTGTCCTTTTATACACACAAGAGGCATGTGAACTCGCATAGAAGCCCCCCATTTGCCCCCCACACACATAAGCGGTGGTGCAAAATCGGAAAATAATCCGCGATTTCGCAGGGAAATCTGCGAATTTGCAGATTTTTTTGCGATTTCGTGCGAATTCATGAACCGCTAATTCGCAAAATTCGCCCATACTTAGCTGGTACCCTATCGGGCCTGGAGCCTTTTCCCCGCTGTGGATAAAATTGCGTTATAAACTTCCTCTACGCTAAAAATAAGCCCTGCACTAATATGCTCAACCTCCGCGGGCTCTGTAATTTCTTCTATACTGGCATTATTAAAAATATGGCTAAAGTGCGAAACCCTTTGGTCAGCTGGAATTAAACACTCTTTATTTAATTTTTTGGAATCAAAGAGGAAAGGGCTATATACTATTGACCAGAAACTTTCACTATCTTTCAATACGCATGCTTCGCTCAGGGATTCCCACACCTGCTCTTTTAACTGATTCTTTCTGTTATGAATAGCCAATTCAAAAGCCGTCCTTTTAGCTCTAATTTCTTTTGTATCTCAAGGGATACATTTGATGGCCTGTAAAAGCTTCCTGTGAGTTTTAGAAAAAGAGCTATCAAACCATCCTCGGCCTTCGAACAGCTGACCTTGCTCACAACAGTAAGGTCTGTAGAAATTTGTTTTGTTAATATTTTGAAGGCTTCTAGAATGGTATAATCATCCGTGGATGAATCGAGGCAGAGTTGAATTTCCAAAGCACAGGAAGTGTACAGGTTTTCAACGATGCTATCTGGGGTAATCCTTTCCCATTTTAACTTTCGATTTTGAGCTTTAGTTGTTATCTCTATTTATAATATGGGTACTTATCCCCTCAAATTCAATGACAGAGAGTGAGATTGTAAGTATAAGGGGATTATGGTCACTGTTACATGACCAAGAAACTGTTAAGTCCCCAATATTTGAGGCTAGTGATCCAGTAAAAAAAATATAGTCAATGGTACTAGACCTTCCATTCCCTGTATAAGTTGGTACTGGCTCCATACTTTTGTTTTGCCAAGGACATAGTAAATTATGGGTTGAAATGGTATTTTCCAAAAAAGTACCAGCTGGTGCATGTTCAAAAAGATTTAACGTAGGGGAAAACTTCCCTTGGTCCAGTTCGATAATACAGTTTAAAGTGCACAAATGAATATTAAAATCCCTTAAAATTATTAAATCATCATGTGAAGATTTACCCTCCTCATAGTTTCCCAGAAACTCCTCTAGGATTAGCAAGTGTTCCAACTCATAATCTCTAGAGAAGGAATTATAGAAATTTTTTTTTTGCCAGTTCGCGATGGTTTTTTACAAGTTTGGGAACGCGAACTTACTCGTGTGGTCGCAATAGTCGCGACCATGTTGTTTCCACGTGTCCAGCCTGTTCGCGACCCTGTGGTTCATCACGGCCACCCTCCGGTTCATTACTTCCACCCTCTGGCTCATCACTGCCACACTCTGGTTCACCACTGCCACCCTCTGGTTCATCACTGTCACCCTCTGGTTCACCACTGCCACCCTCTGGTTCACCACGTTCACCCTCCGGTTCACCACTACCACCCTCTGGTTCTTTACTGTCACCCTCTGGTTCACCACTGCCACCCTCTAGTTCATCACTGCCACCCTCTGGTTCACAACAGCACCCTCTGATTCATCACAGCACCCTCTAGTTCACCACTGCCATCCTCTGGTTTACCACTGTCACCCTCTGGTTCATCACTGCCACCCTTTGGTTCACCACTGCCACCCTCTGGTTCATCACTGTCCCCCTCTGGTTCATCACTGCCACCCTCTGGTTTGCCACTTTCACCCTCAGCTTCACCACTGCCACCCTCTGGTTCATCACTGCCACCCTCTGGTTCATCACAGCACCCTCTGGTTCTTCACAGCACCCTCTGGTTCACCACTACCACTCTCTGGTTCACCATTGTCACATTCTGCTTCATCACTGCCACCCTCTGGTTCATCACAGCACCTTCTGATTCACCACTGCCACCCTCTGGTTCACCACTGTGACCCTCTGGTTCATCACTGTCACCCTCTGGTTCATCACTGTCACCCTCTGGTTCACCAGTGCCACCCTCTGGTTCATCACAGCACCCTCTGGTTCATCACAGCACCCTCTGGTTCACCACTGCCACCCTCTGGTTCAACACTGTCACCCTCTGTTTCATCACTGCCACCCTCTGGTTCATCACTGTCACCCTCTGGCTCATCACAGCCACCCTCTGGTTGACAACTGTCACCCTCTGGTTCACCACTGCCACCCTGTGGTTCATCACTGCCACACTCTGGTTCATCACAGGACCCACTGCTTCACCACTGCACCTTCTGGTTCACCACTGCCACCCTCTGGTTCACCACTGTCACCCTCTGGTTCATCACTGCCACCCTCTGGTTGACCGCTGTCACCCTCTGGTTCACCACTGCCACCCTCTGGTTCATCACTGCCACCCTCTGGTTCATCACAGCTCCCTATGGTTCACCACTGCCACCCTCTGGTACATCACAGCACCCACTGGTTCACCACTGCACCTTCTGGTTCACCACTGCCACCCTCTGGTTCACCACTGTCACCCTCTGGTTCATCACTGCCACTCTCTGGTTCACCACTGCCACCCTCTGGTTCATCACTGCCACCCTCTGGTTCACCACTGCCACCCTCTGGTTCATCACAGCACCCACTGGTTCCCCAATGCACCTTCTGGTTCATCACAGCACCCTCTGGTTTACCATTGCACCTTCTGGTTCATCACAGCACCCTCTGGTTCACCACTGCACCTTCTGGTTCATCACCACACTCTCTGGTTCACCACTGTAGAATATGGGGAGAAAGCACACCTGCCCAGCCTCAACCGAGACAAACTAATTTGGGACTGGTTAATGCGTTACTGAATTTGAGCTTCAAGCCCAGCACCTGCTTTCTTATCTGTAAGTGCTTCCTGTTGCGGTTTAATTTTTGTGACAGGAGCATTGTGCCATACTTGTAACTATTCTCTGACTCTGCTTCGAGGGTCAGAGCAGGGTCAGAGAATAGTTGCAAGTAGGCAATGAACTCTGGAGGCACCGCTCAGGAAGCACTTACAGGGTTACAGTAGGTGCCCAAGTTGAAGTTAATTAATTTATTTGGAACCATTTTGTAAATGGTTACAAAGAAATTAGCTTCAACTTGGGCACCTGCTGTAACCCTGTAAGTGCTTCATGTACTTCAGTTTTGCAAAATCCGGTCCGCTCGTGGATTCGTGAATCTGCAAATTCCGCAAGCGGAACAAATTTTCCACCCAATGTTAGAACTGGCACATATGGGCACACGGCGGGAGGTAAGTTTAATAACTCATTGCAGAGTATTAAGTCATCCAAAGCCTCGGAGGATGGAATACCCTCTCTCTGTGGTTTCGCAATCGAATTGGTCGGGCCCTGATGGATCTGCAGCACTACGCTAGGGTTGGAAAGTGAGGGGGCATTAGTAGGTAGTAAGGATGCTATACATCCGCGTCACTGGGAGGATCACTACTCGGCTGTGTTTCTACTGATGATGAAACCACTCCCAATGTAAAACATCCCTTAATTTTGGTGCAGGCAACACATGAATTCTTAGAAATGGAGGAGGCCAACAATGGCTGTGATTTTGAATTTGTAATAGTAGCATGTTCATAAGTAGTCTCATTGATGCTTCCCTCCACAGTCGTTACCTGTTTGAGTACTTATAATATGAGACAAAGTGTCTAATCGGTCTAAGCGTTTCCATAGGGTAGTGAAATGTTTATCAATCAGGCCTTTAATACTAGTTGAAACAATGTTCACAATATTATCTATAACATTTTTGTCCATAGAACCACCCAAAGGGCAAAAGGAATAACAGTCAGTCTGAGTAGCAATTGACCTGCTTGCAATAGTGACAATAAGCGCCTGTCACAAGGTTAACAATAGAGGTAGAAGTAGAAATGGAAGGAGGGCACTTGAGCCATGAACTCATTGATGTACAAGAAGGAATATTGCGTGGCGGTTGTTTCCTTTTAGTGCACACAGGTTTGGCTGACTTCCTTTTCCTTTTAGCGCCCAGGGTAGGAGAAATAATCGTAGAATCCGAAGTGCCTGGTAAATTAACCATGTTATCCTCGCTACCTGAGACACAAGGCAAGTCATTATTAGTGGTGTTGGTGAAGTCGCCTACATGACTCAGAGTTGTAGTTAAACCTTGCAGGGGCCTCATTATATTCATTTGCGAAGTAGAGGTAGAGACAGATGGGTTGAGCATGGGATCCAATGCAACCACCTCCAACAAAGGCCCAACCTGACCCCCATAGATAGGCGCCTCTCCACATGTTCAATTTTATTGGTGACAATGCTTACAGCTCGTTCTAACATACTGTTTTTACTTGTGGTGGGACGAGTACAAGAGATCCCACTCTTCTTTTTCATTGTTACTACAGTGTAGAACTTTAACTGTGTAGGACTATCATGATAAAAACCCGGCTCACCTGCTAATGAGGATCCAAATACAGATATCAGGGATCGGCCGTAGGCAGCAGGTGGACAGATTAAAGCAGACAGCTAAGGGGTCACTGATGGCTGTCTTCGTTAGTGCTGACTTACTTTGATCCATCTTTAGCCCAGTTTTCCAAAATAAACGTTGGAGGGGTAGCCCAGCCCGACCTCTTCAGGGCTCTGACAGGCACTGCGTGAGGGCCGCTCTGGTTTTACAGGGTCTTCAGATGCCCTGTGATGACGCCCTCCTCAGCATTGCCCGCTGGTAGCTGGAGTTCTTTCAAGCCATTTCCCTCACGGCTGGTCACAGTGACGAAGTTGCGTGGAGGCTGAGCTGTTCCCCTCATGGCTGTATGGCTGTGCAAGGTAAGGTGGATCAATGAATACAGCCGTTCACCTCACGGCGTTACTGGATGTAGCCTAGCGCGTCCCGCGCTGCGTGAGGGCAGTGCTGGTTTTACAGGGTGTTCAGATGCCCTGTGATGACGCCATCCTCAGGCACCCAGCAATGCCCACTGGTAGCTGGAGTTCTTTCAAGCCGTTCCCCTCACGGCTGTTCATGGGGCCGAAGTAGCGTGGAGGCTGAGCCGTTCCCCTTATGGCTGTGTGGCTGTGCAAGGTAAGGTGGATGAATGAATACAGCCGTTCCCCTCACGGCAATATTGGATGTAGACTAGCGCATCCCCGATGCGTGAGAGTAGAGCCAGTTTGACAGGGTCTTCAGACGCCCTGTGATGACGCCCTCCTCAGGCACCCAGCAATGCCTGCTGGGAGCTGGAGTTTTTTCAAACCGGTTCCCTCATGGCTGGTCATGGCGACCAAGTAGCGTGGAGCTTGAGCCGTTCCCCTCACGGCTGTTTGGCTGTGCAAGGTAAGGTGGATGAATTAATACAGCTGTTCCCCTCATGGCGTTACTGGATGTAGCCTAGTGCGTCCCGTGCTGCGTGAGGGCCGCACTGGTTTACAGGGTCTTCAGACGCCCTGTGATGACGCCCTCCTCAGGCGCCCAGCAATGCCCGCTGAGAGCTGGAGTTCTTTCAAGCCGTTCCCTTCATGACTGGTCATGGCAACAAAGTAGTGTGGAGGCTGAGCCGTTCCCCTCACGGCTGTGTGGCTGTGCAAGGTAAGGTGGATGAATGAATACAGCCGTTCTTCTCACAGCATTACTGGATGTAGCCCAGAAATTGTGATGTGGCTCTGTTTGATTATTTATTTTGAGTGGGACCTAATTGCAGCCCTGAGAGTCAGGGCTGCAATTTCTAAATGATATAGTAGACAATTAAATACTACATATATTTAAAAACTTTCTTGTGAAATATTATTGTCAGTTTATTTTGAATATTTATTTTAAATGTTGGCAGAAATAGAAAAAATGCTACTGCTTTAATAAATTACTTTTGAATTAAAATGACATTAATAGAAATATATGAAATGAAATCAAAATGATTATACTGGAGTTTAAATTAAAAAAGAAATCCCACATGAAGATTTTTTTTTCTTAATGGGCATCAGTCATCCCCACAGGGAGAAATAATGAATGAGTTGTCTGTTGCATTTAATTTGGTGAACCTCATGAGTTTAGAGAGCTGGCTTGCCGAAAATAGTGCATCTACTTTCAAGGGTTTTGGTATCGGATCCCATATTGATTATATTTATGTGTCTGCTGGTTTGTTTTCTTCTCTTAACTTTTTCTCAGTGTCCTGGAATGTATCCAGCGACCATTAGTCACTTGTTGCCAGTTCCCACTGGGAATCTGGGCAGACTGAATCTTATCATCACTTTAAAACTCAGGTTAAGACAACTAGTCAGGGGTGCAAACTGAAGTGATGCAAAATTATCCCTACGAAGTGGAGGAGAGGGTGGCTGACCAAGCCCTGTTGGTCCCCAACTTGGCTGTAGAGAACCATTTTTCTGCTTTATACCAGAGGGATTATTCATCTTCTCCTTCTTTCCTGCTAGTACAGGGTGCTCATTTGACCTTGCAATGAGAGGTCAGATATGAAATTGTGAATCTGCCAGTGGGTAAGGCTCCTGGGGGGAATGGGGTTCCACAAGACCTATTTAGGTCCGTGAGGATCGATGGGCCGCTCTTCTGACTCTATATATTAATACTGCCATCAGTTGTTCCCTCCTATAGTTATGCCATCAGTCCATTACTATACCTGTGTTCAAGAAGGGGAATAGGAATGTCCCTTCCTGTTATGATCCCATTTCCTTAATTGAGTTGGAATTAAAGATCATAGGAAGGGTCATGCAGAAAAGATTAAGTCAGTTTGTTGAGGAATAGAGTATTCTGTCTGATATTCAATACAGGTGTTGTTCTGGGAGGAGCACCGTGGAGCAGAACCTTAATCTTCATCTCCTAATTAATAAATTTGTTCAGGTGGAAAAAGGTTCCCTTCAACTAGCCTTCATGGACCATAGCTCTGCATTTGATTTGGTTAACAGAGAGAAGCTCTGGGCAAAGATAGGGTCCATGGGGGTGGATGTGATTTTGGTTAGCTTTTGCAGGGATCTTCACTGTGGGCTGATTGCGTCAGTTCATTATGACAGTAACGGTGAATGCACTAAGCACTTTGCCCTTAGAAAGGGTGTCCAGCAAGGTCCCATTGTGGCCCCCTTACTTTTTATTATGTATGTTAACGGATTAGATAAATCACTTCTTGTGCCAAGTATAGAAGTGCCAAGAGTCGGGTGCAGATTGCTCCCGGCTATTTGATATGCTGATGATGCTGTTCTAATTTCCCACACAGCTAGAAGTCTGCAGCAGCTTTTAGATCTTTTTGTTCATTTGATGAGCAGACTGGATTCACTTACTAATTTACATAAGTCACATGGGCCGAAAAATACAAAAAGTGTTCAAGGTCATATAATAGGCAAGATTGATAATTTTACATACCTAGGTATCATAATAGATTCAAGACACAGTTGGCAACTCCTAATAAAAAAGAATACCGGAAATCTTAAGAGAGCGTATGATGGAGTTATGTTATGTTGTGTTAACACTACTTATATAGCGCACTGTCACCCCATGGGTACCTGGCACAGTATTATTTGGTTACTGCTACAACACATAACCCTAAGCGAGTAATGCTTGCTAGGTTAGGACAGGCGACCTGTTTTTCTCCTTAGGAAAGAGCCATGTCTTAAGTCTCTTTCTGAACTGTAAAAGATCTTCAGTCTGTTTCAGAGTTACCAGAAGCAAATTCTAGAGCTGGGCAACTTCCGTACTAAAATCACTTCCTCCAAATCTCACTGTTTTAGTCCTGGATCTGCTTGCCAAGTTGGCCAATGAAGATCATAGGTTTCTCATTGGGACATGCCATTTAAATTTGTTTTGTCGCGGGACCAGCTTGGCCCCATGTAGTGCTTTAAGCACAATACAGAGTAAATGTAAAAAAATTAAAAGAGTGATTTAAATTGTATCCTCTGCATCAGAGGGAGCCAATGAAGCTCCCTTGATGACATGGAAGCTGATGACCTGCACGGTCTATTCAAGGCTAGCTTGACAGCCATCGTTTGGACTCTTTGGAATCTCTTAATTAGGAAGTTGGGGTCCCTAATAGTAGAGCATTACAATAGTATAATCGGCTTAGGATGACACTTCTTACCACTAGGGCTCTGTCTGATACAGGTATCATAGGAAGAATCTTTCATAATGCTCTAAGGAGAAAATAGCAAGTTCCCATTTTGTTCACTTGGTCTTCAAAGCTGAGTTTGTTATCAAAGACTACACCTAGATTGTGGCCTGTCTCTGTTGGTATTGGGGGCTTGTCTGCACAGATTAGCCAAATAGCGGCCGGAAAATGGGTGGGGATTTTCTTTGCCATGCAGCATTGGATCTTGGTTTTGTCACATTTAAACTGCAGGGAGTTCTCTTTGAGGGATTGTGCAAAACAAGGATCCCCTGGAAAATAGAGTAAAAACTCTACTCCTAGGACAGGAATAACAATATGTGTGAGAAACTTCCTAGGCAGTAACAATATGGAAAACAATCAGCATGAAATGACAGAAGGAACTAAGATTAAAATATCAGTTTAATAAGCACAATTAAAAATCATACAATTAATAATACAACATACACTTAATAACAATGAAAACAATAGACATAATCAATACACAAAATTGCAAACAGTTTCATCAGCTTGTACACATTATCATAGTTTCTAACACTAGAAACCAAACAGTGAGTGGCGAATAGAGTCAACGCGCGTTTCGGCATAGGACACGCATTCTTCAGGAGCCACAATTTTTGTATCTATAATAATCTGAAACATTTATAAACAGAATTCATAGATTAGTCATTCACATAGCTATACATACATGTACAATAAAACTTTCTAAATATGAAAGTTGTCCTATAATCTAAAAAATCAAAGCTAGTAACTGTCATTTCAAATTCCAATCTAGTTCGTATGGTTTTCCAAGGCTTATTTGAATATAACATTTTGAAGCTAGAACAATGAGTCCCCACAGATATCAACAATCTATAGACTCCAAAGGGGAGGGGAGGGGGGGGGTTGTTTGTTGTGGTAGAAAAAGGATACAAGGTGAGGGATAGCTCAGTTAATCGAATGGTACACATATAAAATGAACTCTCTCAATGTAACAATATGATGGTAACATAAACACTGGGGGGCATATTATCAAGGGGGTTTATCTCCGCTTTTTTGGCTTTAAAAGCCAAAAAAGCGGAGATAAAATTATCTCCCTATTACCTAGCTGCCGCTAACACCAGTTAGCGACAGCTAGTAGGAGATAGCGACCATCTTGGGCCCCACTTTGCATGTCAGTGATATTTATCCCTAATGAGATGCAAAGTGGGCGTGCCAAGATGTTAGAGACTGAAAACAGTTGCTAACATCGCTATCTCCTATTACCAACTTTTGGAGATATTCGCGCTAAGCGGGAATATCTCCAAAAGATAACACCTGCCCTGAGCAGTTCTTAGCCATGTTATCCAATGGGAGGTGGATAACATGGCTAAGAGCATTAGCTCGCTAATGCATGAATATCACTGACTTTTCAGCGATATTCATGCTTTGCGTCGATTTTTACCGCATTTGCGTTAAACCTTGGTAATACCAAGGTTTATTTGCGGTAAAAATCGCCGCAGCGCTGCGGTAAATTTTTGTCTCTAACCAAGCAATAGCAATAATTATCGCTATTGCTTGGTAATATGCCCCTGGGTTTCAATTGGAGTTCATATTTCAACATTAATCTCAAATAACACTTGATAACAAATTCATATTTGGAAGAAAAAGGGGAGGACTCACTGTTAAGTCAAGATACACTGTATATAGCGATAACCTCAATTTAAAATTTGATGATTAAGCTGGAACAGCAAGCAATAACGTCCTAGCTCTGTAACAAATTTAAAATTACAATCATTTAATCCTTATCCATCACAACTATTTCTGGAGAGTACATCAAAAAAATGTGTAATTTATCAGATGCCTCATGAATGCTGTATTTCATAATACCATGCACAAGTGGATAGTCATTTAAATATAACAAATACTAACCTTTTAGTGATATAACCAAAATCTGGCCTCTGTGTTATTAACTTAGCTAACGGATCCTCATTAATTTATGGGATATCTGTTTAATAGAAAATTATCTATTCCACGATGGAATCAAGGATATCTAGTAGTGAGGAGTGTACTTGTCCGGTAGAACTATACTGTAATCCTCTGTAACAGTGCTCAAAAGAAAAGTAAAGGATCGGAAAGAAAACGACTACATTAGTAATAATGATGATGTAACACACGGCTCAGACAGTAGTAATGACCAACTCTGTGTTATAAGGATCTCACAGTGTCAACCTTAGTTGAAACACGAGGGAAAACAAATACAAACAGGGGTATATATGTTCAATTAAAACCCACCTTAAGAGAAAATTCATAAAGGTGCTTGATGCCTGATGTATCAGGATAGTCAATTCTGTGGGCAGTCGATATCAATTAAAAAGGACGCTGTGAAAAATGAATTACTAATTAGCGACATGACATTAATATTCTGGAATAAGAGAAGGTAAAAAAACATAAATGAGAGGGAGATCAGTACCTTCATGTAGTGAGACTATCTTGTTTCAAATTAAAAATCGATCCAGACGATACGGGGATATTTATGGAGTTGCTCTGGTTGTCTACAGCTTCCTGTTGATAGTCAGGAGTCTCTGGAAAATAGATATATTCCTCTCATCTTAGTACGCCCAATACATTCACTACCTACTTACTGAGATTAGAACTATACAACTATGAATTGAAAAGGCTAGATGGGTTTAGATAAATGAATCGAACTCGAGAGTTACTCGATAACTATAAAAAGTCGGTATGAATGATAAAGATTTGCTAGCGTGATCACAGGCTCTTAAAACCTTGAAACAGTGGCGGCAGTGGACCCCCCCGGGGACGCCGCACCAAGTACGATTCGTGTCGGGTACGCAACGCACAACCCTTTTTTTTACGGGAGCTGGAAACAGCCGTAAACGCATAGTTCGCGCCAAAACAAGTACAGAACGCCCCCCCGGGACGCCGCGTACCCCCCATGATCGCAGGGGTACGGCGCGTACCCCAGCGATCATGGGGGTACGCGGCGTCCCGGGGGGGGGGGGCATTCTGTACTTGTTTCGGCGCGAACTATGCGTTTAGGGCTGTTTCCAGCTCCCATAAAAAAAGGGTTGTACGTTGCGTACCCGACACGAATCGTACTTGGTGGGTCGTAAAAACCAGCCGCGAACCGTAGCGATGTCACGTACAGCGGGTTCCGAGTGAGACTCGTACGGATATTTTAGTCGTACGGAGTCCTGTACGACTCGTACGGTCTTTGGCTCCTGGTACGGATCGTACTTCGTCGTACGTACGGGGACGTGTACGGGTACGATTCGTACGGGGAAAATTGCTCCGTATGACGATTCGGAGTGCTTTTTACCGGATCGGAATCGAGCCCTTTGTGTTATTCCTGTCCTAGGAGTAGAGTATTTACTCTAGTTTCCAGGGGGTCATTGTTTTGCACAATCCTTTTTACCCACAGCTTGCCTGTGTAGGGCTGTTCTATTTGTTACTTTGCAGGAATATTGTATTATATCATCTTCTGAGTACCTACCTTTTCATTAGGAAATCCCTTTTCCCCTTCTCCGGTTCCCATTGGTCCCCCCTCCTCTCCCTTTTTCTCCCCCCATCCCCTCTTTACTCCTGTTGGCATCTCGTACCTTAAGAAATAAATATGACTCATATGAAAACATTTGGCTTCTCTGATGAAGACTTTGCCCTTTTAGTAGGCAGCAGTGCATCTTTTAGCTGGAATGGGAACACCAATGGTCCACATAATGATGAAGGTAAAAAACTAAAACGCATGGAGGCCCACGGCGAATTTATGCTGGCATATCTCCGTAACTGCATAATCCCAATGGGCCTTCGAGTGCGGAACATTCCGGGTCTATTTGTTCATCATAGACCTTTCCTTGAAAAATGGACCCATATAGCAAATAGATGCTCACATGATCTGATGATTTTGATCATGGAGACAGCAAAAGAATTAGCAGCTGCAATAAAAACTGAAATTGATGAACTAGAACAGAAAATTAAACAGCTAGACGGAATAGATGAAGCCATGAAGAAGTTAGATGAGGCCAACAAAGAGTTAGAATCATTCAGTACATATCTCAATAAACAAGAGAATAAGAAATTGAACAAAGACGTTCGCTTTTGTACTCTAGAAAATACATACCCCTATTTAAGGCCTGGTTTTTATAAACCAAATCATTACGTGGATGAGACTAGACCAATGCCACAAAGAGACTCTGAGGGCGAAGGGGCCAATAATTATTATGAACCAGAAAATGCCTTTCATCAATATAATGGAGCACGCCCCAAACAGCCTTTTTTATCAAACCGGGGCCCACGTCGGGGCAGACCGAGAGTTCATTTCCAGAGCCAAAACAGGGGGAACTTCCAACAGACACACCATCAACATCAACAACAGGAACCCCAATTCATCCGGGAAACAAGAAGTCGACAATATTGGAGACAGGGGATGTAATCCCTATCTTTAACTTGTCATCCAACAGTCTTGATCCCCAAACTGAAACTTTACTCTCCAAGGGCCTTTCATATGTTCCCCACTCACATGTCAATGTTTTCGAACTACAACAAGATATTATCCCCTTCTTCAGAAGAATTAGGTTAAAAAAGTATTTCTCCTCTGAAATAGATGATGAAGAAAACCGACAGACCCTGAGGCGACCTACCCTTCCGTCATCTTTTAGTCCTTCCCTCGACCAAATGGGCCCGGAAGTGGCCGCGTTCGAATTAGTTGTTCTCCAGAAATTAGAGAGAACATTATGTTACATCCCAAAACCTCTTTATAATCTGAACAGGGAGGATTCCGACGCCTTGAAAAGTCTGAAAAATAACAATCAGCTTGAAATCAAGAGCTGTGACAAAGGTGGGGGTATTGTCTTAATAGACTCAGAAATATATGAACAGAATATGAATTGTATGTTGGCAGACAACACTACTTATGTTAAGATCAAATCAAATCCATCTAAAAGTCTATCTAGGAGAATCTTACAGCTCACTACCCAAGCTCTATCAATAGGTGACATTGACCAGAAAGACTTTGACTATTTGAATTTTAATCAGGGCAAGACAGCATGTATCTATGGCTTGCCGAAAAGTCTTAAAAATCCAGAAAACCCTCCCTATAGACCGATTGTGTCAACTATCGGTACCGTGACTGAGCCACTATCTATATTCATTGATTTCTACCTTCGCCCACATATTTCAAAGATCACTTCCTATAATAAGGATACTGGTGACATAATAAGAAAAGTTGAAAATTTAAAATTCTGTCCCTCAAATAACATCTTAGTGACGATGGACATTAATCACTTTACAGCAACATTCCCTTACGGGAAGCTGTATTAGCTACCAAGTGGTTCATCGAAGAATACAGGATCGCATGTCCCAAAGAATTTATTTTGGATCTTTTAGGTATTGTGCTCACTGAGAACATTTTTGAATTTGGTAATACCCTCTACCGTCAGGTTAAAGGGGTTAGCATGGGCGCATCTGTGGCACCATATATTGCTAATATATACATGGCAGCTTTTGAAACTAAGTTTATCTATAATGAAGTGGCTCCATTTTTCGAGTCCATTTCCCACTGGTCCAGGTATATTGATGATATTTTCTTTATCTGGACCAGTGGGGAGGACACCTTAAAGGAGTTTTTGGCCTGGATTAATATGGCTGATGTTAATTTGCGTTTCACAGCTCAATTCAATACTGAACAGGTTGAGTTCCTCGACCTGCTAATTAAACATCATAATAACAAATTGAAAGTAGATCTTTTCGTGAAGCCCACTGCGCGCAACACGTTGCTCCATTTCAAGAGCTTCCACCCTAGGAGTCAACATCAGAGCATCCCCTTTTCACAATTCCTCAGAGTACGGAGGAATTGTTCTAATCTGGCTGATTATGACCTTCAAACAGCTGTAATGAGATAAAAGTTCCTGAATAGAGGATACCCTCACAGATTAGTACGTGACTCTTATAAGAGAGCGAGATTCTTTGACCGGGACCACTTGTTGAGATCCAGACCACCCAAAGAAAATACACGTCTAGTATGTATTACAAAACATTCTACTTTAGACAATACAGTAAGGCAGATCATTAATGCCAATTGGCATAATCTAAATTCGAACCCGACTGCCACTACAAAACTAGCTAAACCACTCTTTGCTCATAAAAGAAATAAGAATCTGAAGGATCTGATAGTTCATTCACGATTTACTAATATCCAAGTACAGTCTGAATTTGTACATCGATCTATAGCAGACAATCTTCCCGTTAAGGGCACAGTAAAATGTTCAACATGTAAGTCCTGCAACAACATTCTAAATGGTGAGTCATTTGAACACAATGGATGCCTCATGAATGCTACAGGGCTGTGGAATTATAAGACTGCTAATTGTATTTATTTCATTCAATGCCCTTGCCAGCTGGGCTATGTGGGCGAAACATCGAGGTCCACACAGGTCAGGCTTACGGAACACCGTTCAGCCATACGTACAAACAAGACCGTAGCACCTTTGGTCAAACATTTTCATGAAAAGAACCACAAACCCGAAGATTTTAAATGCCGGATCTTAGAAAAGATCAGGCTAGCAGACAGCAAAGGAGGAAATAAAGTACGTAAAAAGAGAGAAGTCTTTTGGATTTTTAGCTTGGGAACATTTAAGAGCGGGCTTAACAGCGAGATCCTGTGGGAGAATGCCATTAATTAAGCTTTTTCCTTTTTATTTCGTCCTTCTACATCTTTGAGTAATGATAGGGCCCTTTTTGCAGTATATTATTTTTCATATAGAGTAGCCCCTTTTGGATTGTGCATTCATTTTCATTTTTTTTTTTTTTACTCCCTTATTTTGTAATATATTTTTAAGTAATACTAGGGATTGTACACTTAGTCGCATAACCCCTAGGAAGATATAGATATTTACCCCCTTCTATTCACCAAATCGCAGAGTCTGTCTAGGAATACGTGTTGTTTGAATTTTTATATATATACATCTATGTTTTTTACTTCATCTCAATTTCGTTCATTTGTCCATGGTTATAAATTTCAGTGGAATAATTTGATAGTTAGCGGCTGTCTCGTCTGTCGAACAACCTTTGAATTAGCTAGCCCAAATGTGCAAATTATCTGAGAATTATATGATGGATTCACCTATTTAATAAATAATTTAGGTGACACTGATAAAACCCTTTCCCCTCTCAAGACATATTTTTAACCCTTTGATCATATTCCATCGTGATTCCTTTATATTTAATTAATCACAATATGTTATCAGTGCATTTTTCTTTGAATACTTTTTGATTATCCTGGTTTTCAGTCTCTTTTTGTTTTCTATCCCTCCTAGCACAAATCCGCTTTCTATGTTTATTCCAACTTAGTTGTAGATCAGACAACGTAGTCCGTGTTTCAGTCCATCCTCCGTTTCTAGTTATCCTTTCAATGTGTGTTCGCTTTCTATATCATTGACCACGACAACTATGACACACTAATTAACAATAGCGGGTTATTTAAATCGTACCGCGGGTCCAATACTTTTGTCCATATATTCGGGAACGCAGTTGGCAGCTAGGACGTAGCGACCGCCATGTCTACATTATATACGGTAAGCACGGCCCGGCCGACCCGCCCCCGCCGCTTCCACTGTCGTTTTTTGCTTAGAGGTCGTTAGACCCTGCGATTACGCTAGCGAGTTTTAACTAATCTCATTTACCCCTTAAATGTATTGAGTATTTCTTGAGTTCGAATGATTTATTTGAACTCAGTCAACCTTCTAATGTATAGTTGCATACGCACCGTACCCCATGTACGGTGGGTATACGGTGCGCACCCCATGTACGCTGGGTGTACGTTGCGTACCCCACATGATCGCAGGGGTACGGCGCGTACCCCGGTGATCATGGGGGGTACGCGGCGTACGGTGTGTATTTGATTGAGCGTTTTTCCGTACGAATCGCCCTTACCTGACGCCGACCGTAAGAATAGCGTCCTGATCACCCGGTCCGGATCGTACTCGCCGGGTCGTACGGTGTGTTTACGAGTCGTATGGAAACGGCTCCGAATACGAATCATACGGGGGATTTTTTTTACCGGATCGGAATCGAGCCCTATGTGTGAGAAACTTCCTAGGCAGTAACAATATGGAAAACAATCAGCATGAAATGACAGAAGGAACTAACTAAGATTAAAATGTCAGTTTAATAAGCACAATTAAAAATCATACAATTAATAATACAATATACACTTAATAACAATGAAAATAAAAGACATAATCAATACACAAAATTGCAAACAGTTTCATCAGCTTGTACACATTATCATAGTTTCTAACCCTAGAAACCAAACAGTGAGTGGCGAATAGAGTCGACGCGCGTTTCGGCGTAGGACAAGCCTTCTTCAGGAGCCACAATTTTTGTATCTATAATAATCTGAAACATGTATAAACAGAATTCATAGATTAGTGATGATTCACATAGCTATACATACATGTACAATAAAACTTTCTAAATATGAAAGTTGTCCTATAATCTAAAAAAATCAAAGCTAGTAACTGTCATTTCAAATTCCAATCTAGTTCGTATTGTTTTCTAAGGCTTATTTGAATATAACAATTTGATGCTAGAACAATGAGTCCCCACAGATATCAACAATCTATAGACTCCAAAGGGGAGCGGAGGGGGGAGGGGGGTTTGTTTGTTGTGGTAGAAAAAGGATACAAGGTGAGGGATAACTCAGTTATTCAAATGGTACACATATAAAATGAACTCTCTCGATGTAACAATATGATGGTAACATAAACACTGGGTTTCAATTGGAGTTCATATTTCAACATTAATCTCAAATACACTTGATAACAAATTCATATGTGGAAGAAAAAGGGGAGGACTTACTGTTAAGTCAAGATACACTGTATCCCCTTAAATGTATTGAGTATTTCTTGAGTTCAAATGATTTATTTGAACCCATTCAACCTTCTAATTTATAGTTGCATAGTTCTATTACAGTATAGTTCCACCGGACAAGTGCACTCCTCACTACTAGATATCCTTGATTCCATCGTGGAATAGATAATTTTCTATTAAACAGATATCCCATAAATTAATGAGGATCCGTTAGCTAAGTTAATAACACAGAGGCCAGATTTTGGTTATATCACTAAAAAGTTAGTATTTGTTATATTTAAATGACTATCCCCTTGTGCATGGTATTATGAACTACAGCATTCATGAGGCATCTGATAAATTACACATTTTTTTGATGGACTCTCCAGAAATAGTTGTGATGGATAGGGATTAAATGATTGTAATTTTAAATTTGTTACAGAGCTAGGACTTTATTGCTTGCTGTTCCAGCTTAATCATCGAATTTTAAATTGAGGTTATCGCTATATACAGTGTATCTTGACTTAACAGTAAGTCCTGCCCTTTTTCTTCCACATATGAATTTGTTATCAAGTGTTATTTGAGATTAATGTTGAAATATGAACTCCAATTGAAACCCAGTGTTTATGTTACCATCATATTGTTACATTGAGAGAGTTCATTTTATATGTGTACCATTCGATTAACTGAGTTATCCCTCACCTTGTATCCTTTTTCTACCACAACAAACAAACCCCCTCCCCTCTCCTTTGGAGTCTATAGATTGTTGATATCTGTGGGGACTCATTTTCTAGCATCAAAATGTTATATTCAAATAAGCCTTGAAAAACAATACGAACTGGATTTGAATTTGAAATGACAGTTACTAGCTTTGATTTTTTAGATTATAGGACAACTTTCATATTTAGAAAGTTTTATTGTACATGTATGTATATCTATGTGAATGACTAATCTATAAATTCTGTTTATACATGTTTCAGTTTATTATAGATACAAAAATTGTGGCTCCTGAAGAAGGCGTGTCTTACGCCGAAACGCGCGTCGACTCTTTTCGCCACTCACTGTTTGGTTTCTAGGGTTAGAAACTATGATAATGTGTACAAGCTGATGAAACTGTTTGCAATTTTGTGTATTGAATATGTCTTTTATTTTCATTGATAATAAGTGTATATTGTATTATTAATTGCATGATTTTTAATTGTGCTTATTAAACTGACATTTTAATCTTAGTTAGTTCCTTCTGTCATTTCATGCTGATTGTTTTCCATATTGTTACAGCCTAGGAAGTTTCTCACACATATGGGAGTTCTCTTTGAGCCATCCTGCACTTTTTTGCATACACCCGTGACAATGATCAATCCCCTTCCAGCAATAGAAATTGTGTATCATCAGCATAATTCACTAAGTTGATTTTGTATGACTTAATGATTGAAATCAGTGGCCTCATATAGATATATAAAACCATGGGACTGGTTGCTCAGCCCTGAGGGACACCATGTTTAATGTCTCTAAATTCAGATTGGAAGGTGGTAAGGCTAGTTATATAGGACTTAAACCACTTTGCAACCTACATCCCACTGCATTTGGGACCAGCCTGTTCATAAGAATTCTGTAGTTGACCGTGTTAAATGCGACAGACATGTCCAATAGGATCAGTGTGAATGATTGACCTTTGTCAGCTTGCATTCTAAGTTTATCCATAACTGTTAGTAGGGTGGTTTCGGTTCCATGCCCGGGTCGAAAGCCAAATTTCTCATCTTCCAATTTGTGGTTAGTTTCAAGAAAGAGTGTTTTGCTGACAAATCGTTCAATAATTTTCACTGGGTAAGGTAGAAGTGCCAAAACTATGGCCTGTTCTCAAAGAGATAATCATACCCCACTATTCAGTAATTGGGAACAAATCCTACAGAGCTGTGGGAAGAGCTCTCCCTTCAGTTCCTTCCACACTCGGTGAGGTAAAGGGTCCAGCGAGGACCTCGAGAATAAGCGCATTGCTAACATGTTGAAATCATCCTCTGAGAGAGTCTCAAAGTGTTCGAGGGTCTCTGTCTCATCTTTATCCACCGTATCCCTTCTCTGAACCAATCATCGCATCTTACCACAGCTAGTCTGGTCATGTCCAACTGAATGATTTGAGGGGCTGATTTGCAGCCCATCAATGATTTTGCTGAGTTTCTCCTTGAAGAATACAGCCAGATTGTCACAAAGAACTTGAGTAGGGATAATATTGTTTTTGAGGCAGTATGGTTTAGATATGTCATTCATTATTTTAAATATGCCTCTGGCACTGTTGGATGCATTCATAATAGCGCTGGCATAGTATTTGGCTTTTGCCTTAAAGATCTCCATTTTGTAACTACTCATGGCTACTTTCAGAGCTATTTTGTCCTCCTCCGCATAGCATTTTCACCATTTTCTTTCTGTTTGTTTGCAGCCTAATTTTAGGGTTTTTAGCTCTACGTTATACCAGGGCAATGACAGTCTGCATGTATTTTCTAATTCTTTTATTGGGACAGAATGATCTAAAATATCTCTAATCTGTTTATGAAATTCTATGCAATTATAATCCACTCATTTATCAATGTCGAAGGGACAATCCCAGTGGAACACAGGGTTTGCATTCAATATTCTTGAAAGTTCATTCCATTCTCCTCCAAGACGGTTAGTCTCCACTTTGGCTATGGGCTGGATCAATCTATAGTTTGATACTGAGAATGTTATTAAATAATGATCTGTCCAGCATAGAGGTTGAATGTTTTCTATTGCGTTGGCATTTTTTGGCTGAGAATATTAAATCTAATATTTGCTGACCCTGATGCGTCGGTTCCGAACCCATTTGTGGTAGACCTATATTCTCATAGGAAAGAAGGGGATGTTTTAGCGCCGGACCCAGGTCTCTATTATCCCACAAGTTAAAGCCCCCTAAGATTATACATCAGGAATAAGTGAGTGCCATATTACTAAAAATGTTGATCAGTGCTTGTTGTTGGCAGTTAACTGGAACAGGGGCCTATAATACGCAATACCTGTGAGTATTTAGCCTTTAGGGTCCTTCAATGAGAAACCCAGCAGTTCTATGTTTGCTACTTCATTGATATCAATTGGGGCGATGTTCCATTTGTCCTTATAAATCAATCCTACTCCACCTCCTCTTCCCTTATCCCTGGGCCCTATAGCCTGGAGGGTAAGCCAGGTCCAATTCGATTTCTGAATCTGGGTGAGTCCATGTTTTGCTTAGAAACAGGGCATCCATATTATGTATTACCAGTAGAAGGTGAATCTCCAGCTGATGCTTCACAAGGGAACTGACATGAAGGAGACCACATCTGAGGTTGTTGTTCCCCCTGTTACCTTCTGCACTATTCTTGGGTTGCCAGGCCCTGAGTGGTTAGTTTCACCCCTCCCCGCGCTTACACAACACCATGAGTTGTTCCCTTGTGTATCGTTGGCGACTTGGGCCATTAGTGGTTTCCTTCAATGCGGCAGCATGGCTGGCACTGTGCGCGACTGGTGCACGCATGGACGCAGATGGGCTTGCCTTTGGCATGCCCACTGCGGGCGTCCGCGCTTGCATCAGTCTGAAATAGTAAGTGTAAAATCAATTAAAAACTGTTTTGTGCAAATCAGTAATTTCACCCCCTTTCAGCAATGTGTGTGGTGCTGTGCTCGCAATACTAGCGCATCCACACTTGCATCAGTCTTAAATAGTGAGGGGTTACCTCCTCTATCGATCGACTAGACCGCTAACAAAGATGGCCATTTCCAGCAATATGTGTGGCGCAGTGCTTGCAGTACGAGTAAATGCAATGGAGTAAATGATTCTTCCTCCTGTTTGGTTTATAATCCACTGAAAACTATATTGGAGATTTATAAAGCTAAATGTATTCCCACTTCTACCTTTGGGAGTTAGATCTGGGGCTATGGGAATCTAGATCCTCTAGGGGTAGCAGAGAACAAATACTTTAGGGGTCCTTTAGGGGTTGGACAATAAAACCCCACTGAAATATTACATGAAGAGCTAGGTATGAGTTACATTGTAGATTATATTAAGTTGCTACCTGAAGGATGCAGCCCTTCAGGGCCACAGGGGTTACTTACAACCTCCTTCTATGCCTTTCCAAGAATGAAGAGTCGGACAGACAGTAGAGAATACAAACTTACCTTATTCAGTATATACTCTACAGAGGAGCCCAGTCAGGCCTGCACCCTAAGATGTCTGCTGAGGGAGACTGACTCCCCAGGGCACACCATTACATAATAAACCCTTCTGGAGACATTGGCCTTGCCTCTAGTGGAAAGTTACCGGCTTGAGCCGTGCATGAACAGAGGAGGAACAGAGAGATGAGCTAACACCTGCCAGATGGGTACACTGTCAGTATTCCAAGGCCACTGTGCCGAGTCTCAGCGTCTCCCAACGTGGGAGCAGAGCTACCCATCCAGATTGGAATTCAGGGAAAGAATATCAGTTCATTAGCAAGTTACAGTCTTGAACAGGAGAGACAATAATAACAGAATACAACGTGTTGCTAAGGCAAGCAAAAAGAGAAATAAGTCCCAGTATGAGCACAGCCCAAGCAGTCTTCTAGTGATTGTGAAATATAAAAATGGAGTCACGCAAGCTAACCAAGCTTACATGCTGCGAGGATAACTCAGTGGGTTGCATAATGTGAATACAAATAGCAGCTATTTAGCCACGTAATGCTAACCTAACATAGCATGTGTAAGTGCAAAACAAGAAGGGGAGTTTCAAACCTAACAGACCCTCTTTTTAGCATATGTGGCTAAAAGCTTTATTGCTATCCAGCAGGGTCTTTACAATTCTAAGTGGGAAAAGGAAAATCACATAATCATTCATATTGTAAAACGAATTCAAAGCAAATGGAAACAGGAAAGAAATGTCATTCATTACTCAAATATTCCCTGATTTAATGACTGAATTTCTTGCACCATCATAGGGGAGTACTTTTTATCCTGTTTGGGCAGGGTAATGCTGGGGGTGAGCTTACTCACACAATACGTACAGCAGGCTGGGAGACAATTAATGCACAAACAACAGGTAAAGATGACCCCTGCAATGACTATCGTAACAAGAAATGTCTTCCACCCCCTTGAAGCCAGCAGGCCCCAGATCCACCCCATGAGGGACCATAAACCATTATCATGATGGATCTCTGAAGCGGTCTGTGTAATTTCTGTATGGCAGAATATACAGTTGGAGCTCTGTCGGGTTTGTAAACGCAGCAGCTGCTGCTGATGACATGACATGCTCCACCCCTGTCAGCTAGAATTGCATATAGAACCATCAGATTTTGAAGCAAAACGAGTCTCGAAGCTTGGAGCTCGACTGTAATATTAGTCAGTATGCCAGCAGTAGTGTTAATGACTTCCTCAACTACTCTGGCATGGTGCCGTATGTTGGGACTATTAAACATGGGACCCCAGAGCAGCAAAATACTCTTCATTATATCAGTGAATTGCTGTAGAGAGATATCCGTTTGATCAATATCATTGAAATTAACAACTCTTTTAACTCGTTGCACGGAAATATTCATGCGGTGGAACCTGTGATTTTTGTGGTAAGTGGACGGCACAATGTAAACATGAGGCAGAAGAAAGGTGAGATGACACCAACCATACCACCCCCTAGGGAGCCAAGTATAAGCTTGTTCCCCACAGATGAAATATGCATTCGGGGGTGTCAGCAGGGGTGAACTACTAGTTGTATTCAATTGGTAGATATAGTTACAATAACTCTGTCCTACGGAAACATTCCCTGACCCTTGAACACAGAAACTAGCTGTTGCATTTATCACAGGAACGGGCATAGCTTTATCTTCAGTGATATTGCGCTCTTGGAAACATTTAACATATTCAAAGACATTGAATCCTTGGAAGTCTAGTACTTCATTTTGTAACCAGGTGACAATTTTGTGGACTGTGAAGATATTCATACAGGCAGCCATTGTTTGGCCTTTCCATCTGCCCCAGGTGTATATCCTTGATGTACCACTATATAATCCAAAACTGACTCTTAGTCAACCTGTGTCATTTTCATCACATCTGCATAGTATTGCATATAAACCATAGATAGTAGTTGCAACCAAGCTTCACAGCTACCTAAATAGGACAAGGGCACCGATATCAGTAGGACATTTTTGTGTATAACTGAGGGAAGCAGTCCACATACCCAACACTTTGTGGCAATAGCAATGCTATGTACTTGATGAACCATTTGGATGAATGCATTCTGAGTGTAAGTTTGTCTATGTCTTTCCTTATGCGGGCCAATTTAATAAACGAGTGCTCGGCTGGAAACGGTGTAGTCCCTATCAAAGTATGCACATGGTGTTGTTCCTCTGAATACCAGACTACTTCAAATAAAGTCATCATCTCCAGGAAAATGAATACCACCACCACTACCCTACTTCCAGTAGACCAGCTAGACCACCCAGGACCATTCTGTTGCATCGGAGAAGTCACTAGCGGCTGCTCCTCTCTCATGTTACATGACCAAACGGGCACATAGAAAACCCTTTTTAAAAATTGGAACCACAAATACAACCAACCAGAGGGGTAATCTTCTTTCCTGTGTCAGTTATGAGCCTCACAGGCAGGCTCCTATTGTTTATCAAGCACTCCCACGGAGGAGCTGCATGATCACAGCTTGCTAGAAAGCAATCTGTGGCCCTTACTAAGAAACAAATCCTTCTACTTTTAGGATAGGGCAACCTCCCTCCTGGACAAATACCCTCAACAATCCTGTCCAGTGTACAGGGCAGTGCACCAGTGTTTTCCACTCTAGTCTAAAATAGGCACCAGATACACAGCCCCTATACCATAAGCTCAAGTCCTTCCCTAACTCCTGGCTAGCCCTGCTGGCGCACTGTCCTTCCGTCCAGGCCGCAGATTGTACCTGGTACACCCAGTCACATCCTCATCTACAAACAGAGGCAGGAATTCACTTTCAGTTGGGCCTTGTGACTCAGGTGTTGGTGTACCGGGAGCTGAATCAGCCGGTGCGGCCCTCATCTCAGGAGGAATCACCTCGAATAAGGCCTCGTCACTCTCCTCGTCCATCTGCACCCCTTTCAACCATGCATCAGAGAAAGGGACAAAGCGAGGCACCAGCTCACCTTTCTGGTCGGCGATCCCGTCCCAAACCCAGGCGTCATATGGTAGCGGTAGGGGTACCTTTTTAATTAGAGAGGCATGCACTCAGTGTTTCCGGCCTTCTAGCTTGACAGCTGTACAGGGGACCAGCAACACCTGGGTAGGTCCCTTCCACCTTGGCTCCAGACAGGTCTTGTGCTGGAAATGTCAAACCATCACATAGTCCCCGGGCTGAAGTCGATGCCTGGGCCCCTATAGCACTGGTTGCAGAGTGGTGTGTATCTGTTATTGAACAAAACAAAGGTCTTTAGACAATTGGTACAAGAGGTCTATCAAAAGAGGGTACTCTATCTCAATGAAACCTTTGGGTCTTGGGACACCCCAGACCTTAGCAGGGCATCCAAAGACAACTTCATAGGGTGACAGCCCTGTCCTAGAATGCTCTGTCACCCTTGTGGACAATATTGCTCAGGGTAACGCAACTGGCCATTGCAAGCCTGTACTTTCATGAATTTTTAAAAGCTTCAGCTTGAGAGTACCATTGTACTTCTGAACAAGGCCTCCTGATTGGGCGTGGTTTGATGCATGGAATTTCTGCGTAATTTGTAAACCCCTGCACACCAAATCAATGTCTTTGGCATTGAAATGGCTCCCATTGTCACTCCAGATCACGTGTGGCAATCCGTAGCGTGGGGACTACTCCTTCAAAAGTGCCTTTGCCATTGCCATGGATATATTCTCTTTAGTGGGGTATGCCTCAATCCATTTACTGAATGTACAAACTACCACTAGTACATTTTTCAAATTATTTACTCGTTCCATCTCAATGAAATCCATCTGGAGAACCTTGAAAGGGAAGGAAGGGGATGCAAAATTACCTGCGGGTTTAGGGGTGCCCTTCCCAGGATTATGCTTTAGACAGATAATACAGTGCTTCACCAAATGCGGGTCAACCTTAAGGATATTATCATTCTGCCATACTGGGTCTACTAGTTTGCATATGCCTTTGGCACTAATGTGTGCCGTGCCATGGGCCATGGTGACTACAGGGAAAACAAAAGCATTAGGCAACAACCATCTCTGCTTTCCTGACAAGTCAGTCCAACACCCATCCTCATCCAAATATCATGTCCTTGCCTCCCACATTTCCAGTTCATCTACAGTCTCCTCCCTCTGTATTTCCTTCACACTTTCCACTGCATCCTTGAACATCCCATTGTCTGGAACCCATCTGGCAGGACCTGCCACAAACATCTTGTTCATCTTTGATCTAGCTGTCTCCTTGGCTGTTTGGTCCGCAAATGTATTATCCCTCCCAACATTGTCCATAATAGACTTATGGGCACTGCATTTTAATATAGCCAGCTTATCTGGAAGTGTCAATGCTGAAAATAATCTAAGTATTAGTGAACCAAGCTGTATCCTCTGTCCATGTGAGGTCAGGAACCCTCTCTCTGCCCAAAGGGGCCCAGAATTATGGGCCACCCCAAATGCATACTATCAGTGTAGACATTAACAGCCAGTCCCTCACTCAATTCACAGGCCCTCAGGAGGGCAACTAGCTCTGCTGCTTGGGCCGACTGGTACTGAATGCGAGAAGTCTCAACTACAGTATGAAACGTGGTGATGGCATAGGCTGCAGTAGCAGTGCACTCGGCAATTTGAAACAAGAGCTATTGACATTTAGTTCCCCTTGGGGGTCAGATAAGGGATCATCAGTCAGGTCTACCCATCCCTTTGTTTCCTCTTCGGTACGAAATAAACAGTCATGGACATCATTGTCCTTTTCTTCCAAAGGGATGGGTAATGCCATGGCTGGGTTCAAAGTAGCACATCTTTTGATGGTAATGTGTGGAGCAAATAATGTTAGCTCATATCCAGTGAGACGTGCAGTGGTGAGGTGCTGCGTCTTTGTCTTGTTCAAAAGCGTGTCCACAGCATGAGGCACCATAACTGGGAGGTCAGCATAAAGGACAAGCCCTGCTGATTGCCTGATAGATACTGCGGCCGCCGCAGCATATTTCATGCAGCTTGGGAGCGCTCTAGCGACATTATCAAGGATAGCAAAGAAGTAAGCACAGGGTCTCTGCTTACCACCGAAACCCTGTGTTAGGAGAGAAAGCGCGCAACCGTCCAACTCATGTACATAGAGCACAAAAGGCTACTGGTAGTCAGGAGTACCAAGGACAGGAGCATAACAAAGCGCAACCTTTAATTGTTCAAATGCTTGCAGGCATACAGATGTCCATAGTAGAGGTTCATGCACATCCTTAGTAGTGAGATAAAGGAGGGGTTTTGTTAGTAAGGAGAAGTTTGGGATCCAGTGCTGACAATACAAAGTTATCCCCAGGAACGTGTGTACCTCGCGTTGGGTCTTAGGAACAGGCATTTTAGTAACAGGAGCTATGCACTCAGGTGTTAGTCTGCGAACTTCCTCTGATAGTAGGTGACCTAAGTAAGAGCCCTCCTGCTGACAATATTGGAATTTATCCTTGTGTCCATGATGTGCCAAATGTAGTAGTAAATTAACTGTGGCATCTTTACATCCTTCGTGTATGCAAAAAAATATAAACAAGTAACTACTGGTTTAGATTGCCAAGGATTTTTTTGCATACACTTTGTCTACCCTGCCCTAGGAATCTGCTGTAGCCAGTACCCAGGGGGTCCTTGTTGTTCTCAAAATCTTTACATCCTTCTTCAGTGTCTGAGGCCACAAGAAGATCATCAACGTACTGCAGCAACACATTACCAGGGGGAAGTACCAAAGAATCCAATTGCATTTTCAAAGCCTGACTATAAATATTTGGGCTTTCTGTATAGCCTTGTGGAGCACAACAGAATCTAAAGCTCCGACCAGCTAATGCAAATCCAAACAGATATCTGCTATCTGGATGCATAGGAATGCTGAAGAAAGCATTTTTCAAATCTATCACCGAAAATAATTCGGCTGACTGGGCAATCATTGTCAGGATTGTGGTAATGTCAGGAACCACAGGATACTGGGAAACCACAATGTTATTGACCTCTCAAAGGTCAATGACAAAATTATAAATATCAGGGTGGACACAAGAAGAGTCCAATGGTGCCTTTTTTAGAATAGGGAGAATAGGGCAATTGCACACATTCGCTGCTGTCTCTTCAACCACACTACTTAATCAATTTCTGTATTATCTGTAACAAGGCCCACTCTCCTGTCTGTGATATCTTATATTGGGGTATTCGGGGCAATCTGGCATTATCCTTGACCTGTATAGAGACTGGCGGGGGATCTGAAGCAACCCCACATCAGTATCACCTGTAGCCTAGAGCATATGTGGCACATCTCAGAATTCAGGAGGAAGGAGGTATCTATGGAGAGGCATTGTTTAGCGCTGGCCACTTGCGAGCCAAGAGTCATGTAAACACTGTCCGGGGAACAAGAAATTGTCGCATGCAACCTTTTTAGCAGCTCCAGTCCTAGTAAATTCTCTCCAGAATGTAATGTCAATAGGAATGGTGAGTCAAACGTGAAAGGGCCAATAGTCAAAGCAAGAGGGTTGGAAATAGGGCTAACAACTGGTGCACCTGAGAAACCCACAGAAACATTGTTTTGGTCAGGCAGAGCAGCCCCGGGACCAGTGAATGGAAAACAGAGCTATTCATAGCTCCTGTATCAATGAAAACATTTTCTAGTACCTTATAAATCTGCAGTAACGAAGGGTCCACGTTGATCTACAGGCATCGGAACTGGTCCCTTGCCCTGCCCCTGTCTTTCCTAACTGTGAGACAACCCCGTCACTTCGTCCATATCATAATCTTCATGATAGTATTGTCTTCCCTGAGGATCGTCAAAGTAATTCTCATTCTGTCTATTGTAAGACGTTTCCTCTGTCTGCATGCTCCCTCGACTTCCTCCTCCACGTCCTCTTCCTTCAAAACCCTGACCTCTCTGAGCTCCACCTCTCTGCAAAAATTCCGGGCACTCGTTCCGCCAATGTCCCTCTTTCTTACAGTACACACATTGGTTGGATCCTACACCTGAAGCACCACCTCCGTTAGATCGAGGTGGCCGTGGACCTGAACCCAAACCACGTCCTCTTCCCCCTCCCCTTGCAACTTGCTGCATCAACACCCTCATCTTCAAAACTTTCTACTTCTTCTCTACCTTTCCCTTGTCCTCATTCTCTCTATGCTCATAATACTGCACCATACTTAATATAACTGATGGGGAGGATGTTGTCCAGGTACTTTCTGAGGCCTGCAACCTAGTTGCAACCTCAGGGAGCAAATTGGGGATGAATCTGTTCACAAACAAATGGACACCACCCTCTTGTGACAAATCCTGACCACTAAAATCTAGAAACACCCCTTCAAATCTGGTAAAGAAATCCAACACACTCTCATCCTTCTTCTGATGACACGCAGTCAACTTATCTCAATCCACTCTCTTCGATGGGATAAGGGAGTGCATATAGGTGATAACATGCCCAGGTAAAGCCAATAGCTCTGCCTTTGGCTTCTCATCGGGCTTGCGCTCCTTATCCCATGCTTTGATCTCGTCCCATGTGCCACCCAGCTCCAACTCATGGTCCTGAGTGTGGACCAGTCTCCATATATCCACCGGTACAAACAAGACGAAAAACAGCTCTATGTCAGCTAGCGTCATCACTGTGGAGGAGGCCACCTCTGTCAATTCCTTGTAATATGCAGTGTTTTTTTCTTGGATCTGGCAACTGGCTCTTAAGGGAAAGGACCTCACTCCTTTTCCAAGGAGTGTAGATCTATTGCTCTTGAAACTCACGGTCTTATTACAGTATCCGTTGAGTCACGCAGTTCTGGTATTTCAGGATGATAGATAAGATGGACTTCCCTCATGGGATGCTGCATCCCTAATATTGGCACCTTTTGGAGCAATCTGCCTCGGTAACCCACTAGTGTAGTCAAATTGTTAAAACTAGATAAACAGAAGAGGGACCCTGGGAAAACCAATTCTAAGGGAACATCCAACCAGGGAAAAAGGCAAACCGAAGAACATCAAGAGATGTCCCCAACTATAAATAAGAGTAGGGCAAAATCTTCAAAATATAGAAAAATTCAACCACAGAAAAGCTCAACTCATATTTTATTTATTTGTCATTATTAAATATTTTATAATTTTCTTTAAAAGTAGTCAGAAAAAACAAATACAAAAATTCATTCATGGAAATACATCAAATCTATCACATAGAACAATATAAACTCTGCACAAATATTCATAAAACACGAAAGACCAGCCCACAATAAACAATATCAGAAAAATATATAAATGTACACACTTTATATTCAACAACCAGGGTACACATACATTAAACACATACAATGAATCAAAGACACATTCAATTACAAAAATATAAACATCAAACATTAAAGAAAAACTAAATATACAATTCATAATTATACCATACATAACAAATTAAAAAAAGAAGAAGATGTGCCGACGCGAGTTTCGGACAGTACCAAACACAATATAGAGATTCTTTCGTCAGGGCGCATGCTTTGATCATAATTTGTGAGCCTGGGTGGTCATCATCAAAATATAGAAACATACTACAGTGTGCACAGCCGGGCAGAAGAGACTATCTGTGGGAGAAGAGTTTCAAGAGAATAAAAAAGTTAAAAACAGGACCGATACGGGTCAAACATTGAGCAAGACATTCACAGCATTCACAGAATAGATACATACACTCCAAATAAAAAGATAGAAAGAAATTTTTTAAAGGAGAAATAAAAAAGAGAAGACAGATTTACAATAACTGGTGCATCCCTGCATATCAGCAGGGATGCGTCAGTTATTGTGCTTCAGGGCTCCGCCACCGTGAATGCACTGCATTTACAATGCGGCACACCATGGGGCAAAAACGGCACAGATGCGTGACGCATCTGTGCCGTAAAGGCGGCGCATTGCTGAAATTGCATCGCAAGCGAGACACAGCTCCAGCACTGCTCTGGTGGACCCTATCTTTGCAATGCTGCATCAATCCTTACGCCTGCTACAAGCCTGCACAGGGTTTTGACGCAGCATGGGCTCAAAAGTGACTGAGTGAAGTCTTGTAGATTTCATTCAGCCAATTTTAGGAGGCGTTCCTGCGCCAGAACGCCCCCCCTGCCCCTGCTCCGGAATACCTACCACTGGCGCAGGGCTTTACAACATGATGCTTCTCCCAGATGTGTCACGTTGTAAATACCCTGCACTATAGTGCGTCTTTTGCACCACAGCGGCGTAAAAGAGGCGCAAGGGGCTTGTAAATCTGCCCCAGCGTGCATAGATATACACCTGACAATCCAACCATGATTTGAACCTTATATCTCATAACCATTGTGTAAAAAATCAAGAAAGAGAATCCATTACTAATATCATAAAGAACACACCTTAGTTCCTCTAGTTTTAGATACACTGTATGCCCTTTGGTTCAACTTTACAGTACTTTTCTTTTTGGCACAGATCAGTTCTCATGACATCTTTTCCTGCCGGTTTTATTCAGGAACTCTAGTCCTCTAGGAGGTTATTCTGTTTCACTCGGATTCTAGGTTCTGTAAAAGAATCTGCGCCCTTAGAGTGCTAAGTTGTGTACTTTATGATATTGGTGATAGATTCTCTTTCTTGATTTCTTACGCGATGTTTATGGGATATAAGGTTCAAATCATGGTTGGATTGTCAGGTGTATATCTATACACATTGTCTTCTCTTTTTTATTTCTCTTTTTAAATTTTTCTTTCTATCTTTTTATTTGGAGTGTATGTATCTATTCTGTGAACACTGTGAATATCCTGCTCAATGTTTGACCTGTGTTGGTCCTGTTTTTAACTTTTTATTCTCTTGAAACTCTTCTCCCACAGACAGTCTCTTCTGACCGGCTGTGCACACTGTAGTATGTTTCTATTTTTTGATGATGACCACCCCTGGGTCACCAATTGCGATCAAAGCATGAAATGTGTGCCCTGACAAAGGCATCTTTATATTGTGTTTGGTACTTTCCGAAATGCGCGTCGGCGCTTCTTCTATTTTGTATTTGTTATGTATGGTATAATTGTGAATTGTATATTTTGTTTTTCTGTAATGTTTGATGTTCTTTATATTTTTGTAATTGAAAGTGGCTTTGATTCATTGTACGTGTTTGATGTATGTGTACCCTGGTTGTTGGATATATATTGTGTACATTTATATATTTTCTAGATATTGTGGGCTGGTCTTTTGTGTTTTATGAATATATTTGTGCAGAGTTTATATTATTCTATGTGATAGATTTGATGTATTTCCATGGATGAATTTTTGTATTTATTTTTTCTGACTACTTTTAAAGAAAATGATAAAATATTTAATAATGACAAAGAAATAAAAAAATAGTTGAGCTATTCTGTGGGTGATTTTTTCTGTATTTTGGAGCTATTGCCCTACTCCTATTTATAGTAGGGGACATCTCTTGATGTTCTTCAGTTTTGTCACATTGTTAAAACCTCATTAGCGGCCGTGTCTGTACCATATACCCTTTCTCGTATGTCATAGATAGTCTACGGTGTGATAGCATGGAAACACTGTTCCCACAATTTTATCAGTGTGGCGGACATGTGCTTAAGGGCATGCTGCTGTATGTAGGGCTCATAATCTTTCATAACACTACACACATCCTTCACACTATAGATCGGATGGCGAGCCCATTGTGTTGCCTGATTCATCACCATCTGTTTCTCCTCAATACCAACAGCAGAGCACACTAACAATTTTTCCATGCGATCTCGCTGTTCTTCACAGTTGGCTCCGGGAATTCCATGTGCAGGCGGTTCAGTATTCAGTGGTGTTCGGGGCGTTACACTCACAGGGGAAAGGGCGGAGGCAGAGACAGGTACCATCATACAGGGAGACAGAGTTGTTGGGGTGTAAGGGCGCATCGTGGACGAGACAGAGCCAAGAGACAGGGCAGGAGAGTGAAGAGACAGAATAGGGGAAGTAACATTGTCCGCTCCTGTGACTGGAAGAAATACAAGTGAGGCAAGTGGGCTGGGGCTGAAGCAATAGTACTAGAAACGGCCACATCAGAGGGTGCAACCCCAAGGGTCGAGGGCTGGGATGTGGGGACCCTGGGGTATATGGGCTGTGGAGCAAAGGGTGGTGAGGGTGAGAATCCAAAAGTTCCTCAACTACCTCGTTCTCCTCCGTAGTAACATAACACTTATCAGTCTGAAGTCGGAATTTCCTATCTGCGCACTCTATGCTTCTCTCCATCTTTTCTCTTTCATAAGCTACCACCTTTTGCGTGATAGTTTGTGTCTGCTTCCTTTGAACCTCTTTCTCTGCTCGCATGCGTCGCTGCTTTGCTTCTTTCTGCCACACTCTCAAAGAGTCAAACACGGACTGTCTACTCCTTTTAGCAAGCAATTTGCCTTGCAGGAAATGTACCTTTTGTTCATCTAAAGAACCAGTAAGTGGCCATTGCAGCTCAGCATTGTCCCTTGTAAATGTATTCCACAATGTGCTAAACATAATAGGGCCAATACCATGCTTGACATATATGTTTAAATTTGGGGTACCCTCCTGAGGTTCAGGCTGGCTATCTTCCAACCGAGCTTCGGTAGAACAACATCGACACCCAAAACATCCTAACTTACTTAAACAAGGCATCTTAAAATAAGACACAGACTGTCCCTAATGGACAACAACACCTACAACCAAAAAGAAGAAGAATAGAGCCACTTTAAACATCAAAACCAACTGTCCAGAGAGCATTTTCGCTACTCACTCAACCAAGCATTTCACCAGCTCCATTCATCGGCGTAAATCCACACACCACACAGCACTCAAACATGCAAACGCATCACATGTCAGCCCGGAGGCTGCAACACGTTCAAGCCGACAGTCTAAAGGCCATACCAAATTCAAGAGGACAGGATTTTAGCCCCGGTCCCATTTTCAAAACACAAGCCGAATTACAGATTGGTCCGTCGGACTTCTCGCAAACACTCTGTGTCCTTAACAAGGGTCCGCAAACCCACCAAGTACAAACCAAGATGGTATTAAACTGCACCTAGACACAGCCAGTGGACGTGTGTTGTTCTAACAAGGAAGTTCAGAAACTGCAGGGAAGACAGTCCGAGGACTGCATCAGGACACAGCCCGAAGGCTCGTGCCAACCAAGAATGGTGCAATTTTCCCAAAAAACAAGTCACTCACATGGTGCACTCAGGTTAAGTCACGTTATCCTCCCCTGTCGTCTCTTCAGACCAAACGTCAGCTCCAAGGTTTTGCCTTCTCAAGACTCCAGCCAGTGACCACTAGCCAAGGATCTGCCTGATCCAAAGGACAGAGCAGCTGCGAGAACCAAGCTCGGTCTTGTGTATATGGGGCTCAAATTGCCCGACCCACCAGACACCACCCCGGCCCCTACAACCAGATTACGGGCGAGGAGATCACTTTGCGGGGTCCCTGTTCAGGTGCCAACTGAAGGACAGGGCCCTCTAGGGCCACGTGGGTTACTTACAACCTCCTGCTATGCCTTCCCAAGAATGAAGAGTCGGACAGACAGTAGAGAATACAAACTTACTTTGTTCAGTATATACTGTGCAGAGGTGCCCACTCAAGCCTTCACCCTAAGATGTGGGGGGGACTGTCTCCCCAGGGCACGCTAATACATAGTAAACCCTTCTGGAGACTTCACCACGCCTCTTATGGAAAGCTACCAGCTTGAGCCAGGCATGAACAGAGGAGGAACAGAGAGATGAGCTAACACCTGCCAGATGGGTGCACTATAAGTACTCCAAGGCCACTGTGCCGACTCTCAGCATCTCCTAATGTGGGAGCAGAGCTACACATCCAGATTAGAATACATTGAAAGAATATCAGTTCATTAGCAAGTCGGGTTACAGCCTTGAAAAGGTGAGGAAATAATAACGGAGCATAATGTTTTGCTAAGGCAAGCAAAAAGAGAAATAAGGCCTAGTATGGGCACATCCCAAGCAGTCTTCTCATGATTACGAAATACAAAATGGAGTCACACAAGCTAACTAAGCTTACATGCTGTGACAATAACTCAGTGGGTTGCATAATGTGAATACAGATAACGGCTATTTAGCCAAATAATGCTAACCTAACATAGCATGTGTAAGTGCACAACAGGAAGAGGAGTTTCAAACCTAACATTCCTCTTTTGTTATAATTACTGTCTGGCTAAAGGATGCTCTAAGTCTGAAAAGATTAACGATTTGAGACTGTATGAAACTGGACAACATGTGTAATATTCCTTGGCTGTTATATATTAGAGAGAGTTTTAGAGTTTTATGGAGACCAGGGCTATATTGTAATCGTCAAAGTATTCCTAAAAAACATGTTGTACGGTTAAAAGAGTCTTTTCACTTATGACAGCAGAAAGGAAACCCTTAGCATTAGCCAAGCCATTATACAAGAAATGTGTTATGGTTCAAACAGTTTCCGGGATAGAGCCATATCTTGTTTTTGAAGTGCCTACCCATCAGCATGATCTTTTGACCATTTCTAGACTGGGTTTGTAACATCATTTGCTCTATCCTGAGGGAATTTGTTATAAGTACTCTGATCCACCCATATGTACTTGTGATTTTTTTTCTAAATGCGATACTATGCATATTGTATTGATATGTCCCTTTTATAAATCTCTTCAGAACAAGTTTTTAAAGCATCTTGTTTTAACTCTGGATTTCTATTATGCTATTAGGTCTGCCCTTTTATATTTACAACTTTTAGCTTCTCATGAAATGTGTTACAAAGTGACAATGGGACACATGACGAATTTGGCTGTGCAGGAGTGGGACCATCCCACTCCTGCAGCGCCAAACCAGTGGTTGAAACGCCCGCCAGATTAGGTTAGGAGTTTTCTCTTCAAAATCAATACTTGCACAGCATGGACTGCTGCAGTCCATGCCATACAGGTAATGGGGTGCATGCACACTGGGGAGAACAGCATGCACCCCATGCGCAGTGGCACAAGGGCCCCCCTTTATTTCCTCACTGTCTCACTTTTCATGGCGGTCGCCATGAAAAGTGTGGCAGTGAAAGAACTTAAATATGCTTGGCGTGCCGCAGCGCCCCCCCCCCCCCCCCAGCATACTGCAGCTTCAAGACAGCTGCTCTACCAACAGGGATCTCTGGTAGTTGTGGTGGTCCCAGGCAGCCCAACCGCACTGGTGGTAACAGGGCAGTCAGACGACCGTCACTGCCCCGCCCCTGTGAGTCTGGTGGTCCTTGGAATGCCAGATTCATAATGAGGCGCAGCGATTCAGAGGCTGGACCAACCACGTACCAGGGGTGTGCTACACCAGGGCCAATCAGATGCGAGTGAGGAAGGAGAAAAGGAGACGGGAACACCAATGAGGGACAATCAGGAAGTTGAAGAAGTCACCCACAGTGTGAAGGACGCTGTTAGTGAGAGCACCAACCAGGAAGAAGATGCCGGTGAGGAGGAGGAGGACGCTCCAGTCATAGCGAAGGAAGTCATCCACAGAGACCACGCCGGAAAAGAAGCCTCCACTGAATACGCTGAGGATGGGGAGCATCCTGACGTTTGGTCCGAGGAGTGGTGGTTCCAGGAGAAAGCAAAGGATCCGCATCTCCGCATCATGCGGTACGTGATACGAGAGGAGTGAAGGGCAGGCATCGGGTCATTGCAGCGGGTGTGAATTAGAGCTCCACTTCTCCCCCCCCAGTTTCTCACCTCACAAGGGCCTAGACTCCCACCAAGGACATGCATTTGCTTTTGTCATTATGTGATTTTGGTTTTTTCTTCTTCTTTTGCGCACCTTTTTCCCACTGCCTTGAATTACCCCCCCTCTTTTTTCCCATAAAAAGGGGCCTCCTAAGTAAGCATGAGCGGATTTTGCGGATTGGCAATCCGCGAATTTTGCGGATTTGCGGATTCGCAATCCGCAAAATCCGCGAATTCCCGCGAATTTGCGGATTTTTTTTTTTTTTGTGTTCGCCCGTGTTTCTGCCAGTTCGCGAGGGTTTTTACAATTTCGCAATTTGCGAACTTACCTGTCGGGTCGCAAGTTTTGCGAACTTGTTGTTTCTACGTGTCCAGCCTGTTTGGGACACTCTTCTTCATCACTGCCACTCTCTGTCACCACTGCCACTCTCTGACTACTCATGCCACCCTCTGGCCCACCCATGCCACCCTCTGTTTCATCACTACACCCTCTGGTTGTCCAGTGTACATTATTTTCGGCAAAGCAAAGCACACCTTCCCTGCCTCAAGTGACCTGAATTAATTTGGGGCTGATTAATGTGTCACAGAATATTTTTTTAGCTGGCACCTGCTTCCTTAGTGCGCCCTGATTAGTGATCTTTTGCACTTGCTAAGTGCTTTCATTGTTGCAAAATTAGTTACAACACCTGCCCTGCCCCAACTGACAATAATGAATTAGGGGCTGATTAATGGATTTTAACTTCCAGCCTGGCTCCTGCTTGTCTCCCTTAGCTGTAATTCAGGACCTTTGTGGCATATGTGTAACTATTCTGAGGTTCAGAGCAGGGTCACATAATAGTTTCAACTGGCAACTGAACTCTGGAGGGGCCCCTCAGGAAGCCCTACAGGAAATGGCTACTAATGATGTGCCTGAACTTTTGAACCTGGTAAGTAGTTACTTTCAGTTTTGCCAAGATCGTATTTCTGCAATTTCGCACTTATTCGCGGGGCGCGAACTCACGCTAACAGTGCGAGCAGCGCGAGCAAAATCCGCTGCTCGCGGATTTGCGGATTTTGCGGGAAATTCGCAAATCTCGCGGATTGCGGATTTCCCGAAAATCCGCAAAATCCGCGAGCGGAACGGATTTTCCGCCCACACCTACTCCTAAGGAGTATCAGGAGAATAATAAACAGCTGATAAAAAGAAAGAAAGGAAACCTTAAAATCTGAGTAACAGTATGCCCATGCATGGTCTCTCTCTCTTTTGTTTGCCCACTCACTACAGCACAAATTGCTCCTATTGGGAGTGGTGAACGAATATCAGTAGGTATAGCAACCATACTTACTGCTTCTTTTCGTTTGTGTTGTTCCACCACTCTGAAAGCTACTCTTGACCCCCCTTCAAGAAGTCGAAGCGCCTAGAAGAAACCAGAAGAGAGAGAATCGTGAAGAAATGACTGTTTATTATATGAACCCTTAAAACAGAACATTGGACTCTAGTGTTGAAACAAACCCCATTCTTGCAACTATCAAGTGAACAACTAGAATAAAAGATCCACTTCTAATCCTATACGACCTTCTCACTTCTGTTTCGGCCCATCCCTCCGACCTCCGACACAAGCTTATGTTAGTATTTATATTTTTGTATGTTTTATTGTGCAATTGTGATGCTGATAATTTTTCTGTTATGACTTGTATGCTTTTATTTGTTAAAATCGATTAAAGTGTTGACTACTACTAATTGCCACTTGGAGAAAATATTCGTAATGTGTATCAATATTAAATACAAGTGTTTATTAAATTGAATAAAATTACTGTAATTATTTTTAATACCATTTAATGTTATATTATGTTTTAAATTCAGAATTGGTTATTACATAATTTATAATTAAATAAATATGTATTAGGTTGTGTATATATATTTTTAACATTAAACAATAAATTATATTTTATAACTTCGAACTTGTGGTTAGGTTAAACTTCACGCAATGCCATTGTGATAAATAGAACATCAATAATATCCAAAAGATGCTCAAGGGAACAGAAGGGATACGGCCACCCACGTATCCAGATGTCCTCTGTAGACAGGGCTGACAGAGAGCAAAGTGCAAGACTGAAGCCTGTTCCCAAGCAAAGAACAAAATTATTTCATCAAAAAGTCAGTCCAAAGAGTATCAATTCAGAGTCTGTACTTCAAAGTTCTTCTTTATTTTCTAGTTGTCATCACATTCAGAACCATAGGTATCTTACAGATGGTTCGTATCAACATATGGGCGTAACAGCTGAAAAATGTTGCTCTTCGCTCGGGAACAGGCTTTAGTCTTGCATTAAATTATAATTATTTATATTTTAACTATTTTAAATAATCTAATTTAATTTAAGACTATTTTCAAAGGAGGTTTTATTTTAATTCCCTACCTCCATTATTTTCTATTGGAAGGTGTTGCAGTACTGGTGATTGGCCATGGGTAGTAATATAAAGCATTTGTGAGACCAGGTTCAGTAACCCCCATGCTCTGGCATTCAAGTTTCAGTTTGTAATGAAGCTATCTGCCCTCCCCCAACTATACCACGTTTGAAAACGATATACAATAAAGAATGGGGGTTTAAGACTTAAATGGAATCTCATTGACCGAAGCGAACCTCTGCAAGCACTTGTAAACTTGAGACTGGGGGCTAGATGTATCAAGCCATTTGCGAATCGCAAACGTTTTTTTATCATGTTTTGACATGTAACAAAAATTCGCAAAATAAGAAATCGCAAAAATTTGCGATTCCTTATTTTGCTTAAGCATTTAAGGAATCGCAATTTTGCGATTCCTTAAATGCTATGTATGTAGCATTTTAGAATTGCGAATTTAGGTTAAGAAATCGCAAATTACCACCAACTTGTAGTTGGTGGTAATTTGCAAATGCTTTTAAAAATGCACAATTTGGCATTTGTGAAGGTGGCATGTGACGCACATACATGCCAGGGCATGTATGTGCGCCATATGCACACACATGTAAATTTCAGGGGTGCAGCAGGGTGTCCTTGAGACACCCCTGCACCCTTGAAATTATTCTCAATTTGCGATTCGCAAATTGCGAATCGCAAATTGAGAATTATTTCACAATCATTCCTATGGGCCTCCTGGCCCATAGGAATGAATGGGAAATTATTCCTTAATTCGCAAATAAGGAAGAATAAGAAATAGCTAAAAAATTGCGATTTGCTACATACATCCCATTTTGCGATTTCTAAATAGTGATTCCTTAAAAATCGCTATTTAGAAATCGCAAAACGGTATGTTGATACATCTACCCCTGGGTGAAATAATAGGTGTCCTTTGTTATGATTTGATCCTCAATTTCTTTAGTGCCATCTGCGTGATCGTCAAAAAGCCTATGTTGAAACTTCCAAGCTATAAATAACACCGTTCCCAAAAGTGCATTGACATCGCGTGCTTGCTCGCTCGCTAATTGCTACCCGAGTGCTGCTTTGTCACGAAACCTTTGTGGCTGAAATGAGGTAATTCGAAGAGAGTTCCATATAAAGGAGCACCGGATAATAGAAAAAAAATCCTTGGAAATAAAGATTGGGGTCAGTTACAGCAGGCTAGCGATCTATTCATTTTGGAAATGGCGAGTGTCTTCTTTTCTAAGCCGTCTATCGGAAACTGGTTGATGTCAATATTTTACGTATTCAGTGACTTGCATACTCCTACTTCCTATATGCTCACAGCAGCAATGCTGTCAGACCTTTGCTTATGCTCACTGGGGCTCATTTCCATTTTGAGATAGTTTATGTTCTGTTGATCCTAAGTCGTAGCCGCTCTTGAAAAGCCCCTCGGGCCCCATAGATCTACTCAAATAAATACTATCCTATGGGCTCCTATAGTTTTTAACGTTTCTAATGTGGCCAGCTGTTCAAACTTGCCAACGATTTGATCCTGCTCAATTGTTTTCTCGGTCTTCAAAAAAGGAAACAGATATAATCGTTGCTGCTACTGGCCCATTTAGCTCCTTGAGGTGATTGCCAAACTAGATGGGAGAAAATTGTTGGAAAGGATTCTATTTTGGGGCAGCGAAAACATCATTACAGCTGAGGTACAGGATGGCTTTAGATAACGCTAGGGAACCATATAATAATGTTTACATTTACAGTTGCAAATGAGTAAATACACCACACAGTGTTGGCCCGTGCAGGTGAGTATGGTGGGGTGGTGGGTCCGAGTGGGGGCACAAAGTGGCAAACAACAGAATAGTGAAATTAAAATAAAGAAAGAAAGAAAACAACTTACCTTGTATTCGCCACATCGCCGACTCGGTGATGCGATGAGAACAAGGGAAGTGGTTTTATTTATTTATTTATTTTAGTTTCCCTATTCTGTCGTTTGTCACTTCAACACCCCACCCCGCTCCCCTGCCCTTACCTGCATGGGCCGCCACTGACACCACAGCCAAACAAACAAGCAATGGCTTAGCCAATAGGTCTCGCCTTTGGGACCTTATAAGTATTGTAATTGTATTGTAATTGCATTTATATAGAGCTTACTACCCCTGACATGGCGTCAAAGCGTTTTTTTTCGGCGGGTAGCACGATACTCCGGGACCCATAGAGGATTAGTGTTGAATTAGTATAGTTAAACATGCAAGTACATTTTAAGTGGTGAATAGGTTAGTTAGTTATTTGGATTTGGAATGATAGCAGAAGGATAGAAGAGGAAAACAGGTTTGTAATTATATAGGGCTTGTTACGCCTGATGGGGTGTTGAAACATGCTATTCAGGAAGCCCATAAAGGATTAGTGGTGAATTAATATGGTGAAATAAAAAAGTAATTTCAGTGGTGGATATTAGTCAGTTATTTGGAGTGAGAAGGATAGCGGAGGGATAAAAGGGGAAGAAAGGTTTGCATTCATATAGCACTTGTTACCCCTGATGGGTGTTGAAGCTCTTTTCTGGCGAGTAGCACACCACTCCGGAACTCATAAAGGATTAGTGTTGAAAATTCGTATAGTAAAATATGAAGTAATTTGAGTAGTGGATATGTTATTCAGTTATTTGGGTAGAGAAGGGTAGGTGACGGGATAGTGAAGAGAAAGAGGTTTGTATTTATATAGCGCTTGCTACCCCTGATGGGGTTTTGAAGCGCAAGTAGCATGTTACCCTGGAACCCATCAGGATTAGTGTTGAATTAGTATGGCGAAACATGAAAGAAATTTTAGTGGGGGATATGTTACTCTGTTATTTGGATTGAGAAGGGTTGGGGAGGGGTAGAAAAGAGGGAAGAGTTTAGAAAGGTTTGTATTGAGGGATCAGTATATTAAAAGAGGTGTAAGATGATGCAAGAAGGGGTAGAGTGGGGAAGAGAGTCTAGAAAGGGTTGTTTTGGGGATCACAGTAGCGGTATGGGGTTAAATGAGAGAGTGGATGTAGAGGATATATTGAGCGAAGTATAGGCTGAGAAATAGGGACAGTGCATTGGAAATGCTAAATTAGAAGAAAGTGATAAATATATAGATCCATAAGTACATTAAAAGTATATAGATGCATAATGGAGGTATGTATATTGGGCAGCATTTCTGGCCCTGGTCCGTCTCGAACAGGCTCAAACAGGCAACTGACCTTGTCCTCTCCGCCCTTAACAGGCTCAAACAGACAACTGCCCTTGTCCTCTCCGCCCTTAGCCTCGACGCCTGGGCTGAGACGCCCTAAGCCTGGCCTTTTATAGACCTAGAAATCAGGTGACCCAGTCAGCCAATGGGAACCCTAGCCCTAAAAATATCCAATCACAATACTAGCCCTAAAAATCTAGAACCAATAGGAGACCAGGACCTTACAGCCACTCTTAGCCATATACATACACATACATATACATACACGTATATACACATATACATACACATACATACACACACACACACACACATACACACATACACATAACCACATACCCACACATACACACATATACATACACACATATACACATACACACACATATACACATACATAAACATATACACATACATACACATATACACATATACACATACACATATACACATACACATATACACAACTACACATACACACACACACACACATATACACTTGGTCATAACATTCTCAGTAAAGCATTCTTGCGTGCATCAGTGGTTCCTTTGAAATATCATAGTTATCAACATGAATTAAGTTTTCTATAATTTGCACGGTTGAACAGTTCAGCTTGGTAGGCATTCTTAAGGTGTGATTCTGGCTCTAAGTAGCCTTTATGGAATCAGAGCCTACATTTTGGCTTCTGGGCCTCATTGGTGCAGTGCTTTTCAGTACTGTGATGTTCTATCAGTAATGCAAAGAGGGCAAATGTATTCTGCAGAGATTATATTGAAAGAGTACATTGACATGTATAGCAACTCAATCAAATGCTCATAAGTGTATGCCGTACTTCACAAATTGGAAAGATAGTCGATCATATTCGAATGCATCAGAATTGTTACAGAGAAGGAAAGGAGTGTGGAATAATTTTCAATTCAAGATCTCCAGCTTGTAAAGTAGACCGATGAGAGAAGAGTCTGGATTTGCTAACAGACAAGGGGGCATATTATCAACAACTAGCGATATTTATTGCTAAATGATCTTAGCGTCATTTTATTATCGCGCACATCGCCGGATTTTATCGCAGTGATAACGTGCTATTAGCAACTTTTATCTCCAATGCGATAAAATATCCGGTGATAGTGGCGAATGCGTGAATATCGCTGGAAAAACAGCGATATTGACGCATTATCGCTAATAGGGACTTAGCCTGAATATCCACCTCCCATTGGATATACAGGCTAAGAAATGGTCTGAGCAGTTAGGTTTTGGCGATATTCGCGCTAAGCACAAATATTGTAATCACTACGCCTGCGTTGATAATAGGCTATAGCGATGTTAGCGACTGCTTTCAGCCGCTAACAGGTTGGGTATGCCCACTTTGCATGTCATTAGCGATAAATATCGCTAACATGCAAAGCGGGCCCCAAACCGCTTTCTATTGCCTACAAGCTGTTGCTAACTGCTGTTAGCAACAGCTTGCTAATAGAGCGATAAAATTATCGCCGCTTTGTAGCCGAAAATGGCCGCTAAAGCGTGATAATCTCATTTCGCCCACCTTGAAAATATGCCCCAAGGTTTTCTCCAGAGCAGCAGTGGGATCTGTTCTTTGTGCCTTATCTTTTACAACCGGTTTAGGTTGTTCAAAGAAGGAAGGAGACTCGTTCTGGATGTTACCTTAGGATTTGGGCACACCTCCTAATTGGACAATAGCACGTCCCAGGGTAGGCCCATCAATAAGAAGAGACACCAAATATTAAAATTCATGTAAGACTCCAACTAACCTTACCTCACAGTAAGCAGCCTATATGGCCAAGTCGGCATGGAGTCCTTGCTTGACTCCTGGCTTAAAGCACACCACTAGACGCATCCCAAACTCATTCACAGCTTAAAAATAACTTCACTCCCTGAAAGCACAAGTCCTGCACCAACAGTTCTGACTCATAAACCCATTCAATACATGCTTCTTTATCATTAAAAGTCTCTGCAAACAGGCAAATTCCACCCATACCTCTTGGCTCACAAACCTGCTCTCTTGGAGGATAGGCAGGTCTTAATTTGCTAAATGGTTATAAAGTTGTCACCTGATGAAGTATGGCAATGACTGATGGGAGGCTGGCTCCTTGCTATATGGGCGGAAGAAAAGGGTGAATGCCACCAATAAAGTACGGAGATAAAAGCTCTACAAGAAAATATGACAACTTAAGGCACTTTATTTTCTCTGAAGGAAAAATACTTCCCAAATAAAAACCGATCTAGCATCCATAGCACTGGGTGTGATCCATTGGTTTCCCTTTCCACCCTGGGAGTAGCTACACCAGCAGGAGCAAATACTCTACTATTCCCATAATACAAAGGAGCTTGTGTATGCTCAAATACCTACTGTAACCTCTCCTCCCCCAGAAGCCTAGCCCATACACTACTCACAGTCCCCCCTCCCCACGTCTCAAGAATGGTCATCTACTCCACCCAAAGCTTCTGATCTCCCCGATTAGCGGTCGTTCCCAACTGCCCTTGCCCCTCAGCTCAAGTCCACTATCCCCAAACCTTACACTGTTGTCGCTTCTCAGAGAACTACATTTTCTTCATTTCACAACCCCCCCACAAACGAATGCTTTCAGCACTTTAGTCAGTAACTCCAGATTTTACTCCACCATGCTACACATAAAACTGTCAAACACTACAGACCCCCTACCATAAATGCCATGGTTAGACATTCCCGCGATCCCAACAGCAGGGTATACCAGGCACTATCAAACAAGGTATACTCTGCGAGGGTACACAAAACATTCGCTCACCCTATTACAGCAGCCAACAGCTCTTGCTAGCACCAAATGGCTTACATTCAATTCTGCAGAGCAATGGGTATGTTGACGATATTAGAAGATATGCAAGAAATTCAACACATTCCTCCAAACACAACATTGAAAATACCGTAAAAAGGGCAGCTTTGGATATTTAGTGCTACGCCATGTGCTAAACTCACTGCCTAACAATTTCAAACTGATCTGCAAAACTGAAATAAACGCTGGCCCAACACATATTTGGGCAGTTCCAGACATGCAAATGTAGGTTCTTGGAGCACAAATCAATTGTGCAGTATCTTGATAAAAATAGCTCATGATATACAAGCTAGAAATACTCGTGGTAATTGTCTACTCTGGGTATTCAATGTAGCTTATGTACGTACCTGTGGATAACAACAGGGGCGGCCTTAGGCATGTGCAAGCTGTGCACCTGCACAGGGCCACCAAACCCCAGGGGCCACCACGCCAATATATATCCTTAATATAACAATCCTCTGAGGATGGATACATATTTGCGTGGCGGCCCCTGGCAGGCCCTGGCAGGGATTTGGCGGCCTCTGGCTCTGTTCTACTTCCAAACACCCTGACCCCCCCTCTTCACTGGTCTCCGAGCTCCACCCAGCCCGGACCCACCCTTCCGGGGCCCCCTAACACGTTCCCTGCCCAGGGCTGCCATGATAACAAACTCAGCTGATCATACATTCCAAGTATACACATGAATTATAACACCCAAAATGTAGCTTTCAGTATTGCACATTTCAAACTCTTAAAAAAGCAATAAAAGCGACCATCTACTATGAATATGGGGGCGGCAAGAATTACTCTTAAATGTAACTTCGCTACAAGGCATTTATGTATATGTATATTTATATTCAAAATATGGACGCCCCTTATGGACAAATGCCAGAAGACAGAAAAAAATCGCATTAGTAAACATCCACAGTCCAGTTCGGAAAATCAAATGCTGGATTAATTGTGGACGATTATAGCATGTTCAAGTAGCAATAAATCGCTAACGAGTAGAGGAATTTAATGGAAATTACCCGCTTTCAAGTACTTCTAAACTAGCTGCCATGGCAGTATAAACTGCTCACCTAAAAGTAATGGTAACAGGATGTTTTTCTATGAACCAATATTCAACAGAATGCTCTCAAAAGCTTTAGCAGGGACAGCCTTAACAGCATTCAAGCAGCCTAGACACTGAAATCATACAAATTTAGGGGTCGATTAGGTTGGGGGACGGAAACGTGTTCCGTCCGCCATGGTCGGGGGGAAAAATACTCCTGACCGCTCCGCGGATAATCCGTGGTAGCGATTAGGATATAACTGACAGCAAACACCGACCGCGGTGGACGGATCACATCAAACACCAACCGCGGTGGACGGATCACATGAAAGATCACCACAGGCGGAAGGTACTACATAAATTCCCTCCGCCGCGGACTCAAGCACCACAGAAACAGGGCCAACCGCCGCACGACCTGTGGAGGGTCCGGCCACACGATTAGGATAACCCCACAATCCCAACGGAACTCACCAGATCCCACGACCACCGCGGAATCATCAGAAAACGGAGCATGACTGCGGAAGGACCAAACGAACATCACCCCTGCCGTCAAACCGATTCTAAAATGGCGGACGGAAGTAAATACAAAACACACAAAACAGGACACCCACCCACCTGAAACACCCACCACCACCAACTACACGCCCCAAGGCCCCCCCAACACAAAAAAAAGCACCCAAGTACCACACACACAGAACACCTAACTACCAACAACCATTGGGACACAAGAACCACACAGAGTATAAAAGGAATCCCTCCCATTACCACAATCTTTTGCATCATAGCACACCTGGAAGAAAGAGGCAGAATACCACAAACAGCAGAGACACACACACAAACATAGAACCTGCACACCAGCACACCCACCACACAAACCCCCACAACACCTTCCCTACATACCACACACCTGCACACCCCACCCCACACCACCCACACCTTGTACATCACACACCATGGCACCCAAGAAAAACCCCAAGTTCACAGACACTGAGTTGAAGGTTATGGTGGATGAAAGCATCCGTGTGGAACCACATCTATTCGGCAACCTAGTCTAGCAGACCACCTTGGCAACCAAAACCAACATGTGGAACAGGATAGTGACCAGAGTGAATGCTTCAGGGACCGTGCCACGCACCAAACACGAGATCCAGAGGCGGTGGCACGACCTCAAGGCAAGGGTGAAAGGCATCAGGGCCAAGAACCGCCTGCGGGCACACCACACTGGCGGCGGCACTCCCCCGGAGCCCATATCATTTTCAGAATGGGAGGAGAAGATGCTGGGCATACTGCACCCTGAGAGCCTTGAAGGAATAGAAGAGGGACTTGAGGCTGGTAAGTACAAACCAATGACCACTATCACACAGCACTACAACTCCCAACAGGCCCCCATGTGCACAGGGAGGGTGTGGGTCCAGCACTACAACTCCCAACAGGCCCCCATGTGCACAGGGAGGGTGGGGGAGGGTGTGGGTCCAGCACTACAACTCCCAACAGGCCCCCATGTTCATAGGGAGGGTGGTGGATTGTGGGGGAGGGTGGGGGGTAGGTCCAGCACTACAACTCCTAACAGGCCCCCATGTTCACAGGGAGGGTGGGGGGGGGTAGGTCCAGCACTACAACTCCCAACAGGACCACATGTTCACAGGGAGGGTGGGGGTGGTGGTAGGTCCAGCACTACAACTCCCAACAGGCCCCATGTTCTCAGGGAGTGTGGGGGGGGGGTAGGTCCAGCACTACAACTCCCAACAGGCCCCCATGTTCACAGGGAGGGTGGCGGTGGGTGGGGGGGGGGGGGCTTGGTCCAGCACTAAAACTCCCAACAGGCCCACATGTTCACAGGTAGGGTGGTGGAGTGTGGGGGAGGGTGGGGGGTAGGTCCAGCACTACAACTCCCAACAGGCCCCCATGTTCACAGGGAGGGTGGGAGAGGGTGGGGGGGGTAGGTCCAGCACTACAACTCCCAACAGGCCCCATGTTCACAGGGAGGGTGGGGGTGGTGGTAGGTCCAGCACTACAACTCCCAACAGGCCCACATGTTCACAGGGAGGGTGGGGGTGGTGGTAGGTCCAGCACTACAACTCCCAACAGGCCCCATGTTCTCAGGGAGTGTGGGGGGGGGGGGGTAGGTCCAGCACTACAACTCCCAATAAGCCCCCATGTTCACAGGGAGGGTGGCAGTGGGGGGGGGGGGTTGGTCCAGCACTACAACTCCCAACAGACCCCCATGTTCACAGAGAGGGTGGGGGTGGGGGGGGTTGGTCCAGCACTACAACCATCTCCCAACAGTCCCCCATGTTCACAGGGAGGGTGGTGGAGTGTGGGGGAGGGTGGGCTGGTAGGTCCAGCACTACAACTCCCAACAGGCCTCCATGTTCACAGGGAGGGTGGGGGAGTGTGGGGGGGGGGGTAGGTCCAGCACTATAACTCCAAACAGGCCCCATGTTCACAGGGAGGGTGGGGGTGGTGGTAGGTCCAGTACTACAATCCTAACAGGCCCCCATGATCTCAGGGAGTGTGGGGGGAAGGGGGGTAGGTCCAGCATTACAACTCCCAACAGGCCTCCATGTTCACGGGGAGGGTGGCGGTGGGTAGGTTCAGCACTACAACTCCCAATAGGCCCCCATGTTCACAGGGAGGGTGGGGGGGGTCCAGCACTACAATTCCCCAAAATGGCCCCCATGTTCACAGGGAGGGTGGGGGGGTTGGTCCAGAACTACTACTCCCAACAGGCCCCCATGTTCACATGGAGGGTGGGGGAGTGTGGGGGAGTGTGGGGGTAGGTCTAGCACAACAACTCCCAACAGGCCCCCATGTTCACAGGGAGGGTGGGGGTGGTAGGTCTAGCACTACAACTCCCAACAGGCACCCATGTTCACAGGGAGGGTGGGGGTGGTGGTAGGTCCAGCACTACAACTCCCAACAGGCCCCCATGTTCACAGGGAGGGTGGGGTGGTGGTAGGTCCAGCACTACAACTCCCAACAGGCACCCATGTTCACAGGGAGGGTGGTGGGTGGTGGTATATCTAGTACTCCAACTCCCAACAGGCCCCCATGTTCACAGGGAGTGTGGTGGTGGGTGGGGGGGGGGGGTTGGTCCAGCACTACGACACCCAACAGGCCCCCATGTTCCGTTCCAGAGCAAGATGAAGTCCGCCTACCATGTGCTGACCACTGCATCTCCCTCATCAAACTCATATGTAGGTAGCCATCTTCACAGGGGCACCATCCAATAGCAGGACTGGCCCACACATATTCAAGTATTGTCTCCCCACCACCATAATGCCCAGTACGGTCTAACACACCAATTTGATGACACCAACAACCATGTCCACATGCCCTACAAAATAGAAATGTTACAACAACAAATCTGTCATGTCCACAGTATTGATTTCTATATTCTTGTCCCTCAGGTGACCGAGAATTGACAGGAGAACCCAGCAGCCGCCAGCACTAGTCGCCTCCCTTACAGCATGGACTCTCAGGTGATGATCCGGTGGACACCTCGGGTGCGGAGGACGATGCCGGCCCAACTACACTCCCTGGGCCATCAGGCTCACAGGACAACCCTGCCTCCACCGCCATCAACACTGGACCAACAGCAACTACTGCCACTGTGACCTGTGCAGCTACCACCACCACCACCACCACCAACACCACCACCACCACTCCTGCCACTGCCCTCCTGCCTGACCCATCAGACGATGATGGACCATCAACATACAGGCTAGCAGGGAGAGTGGATGGGTGAGGACACAGGTGACGGCCCAGGTCACAAACAGGAGTACAGCTGCAAGGCGAGGCCGTGAACAACACCCAGCCCATCCTGGGACAGAGACACTGGATGCCATCGCCAGAGTGGAAGCCTCCTACAAGCGGTCGCAGGCACAGGCCGATCGTGCCCACCAAGACTCCATACATACCAGCCAGCTGTTGCGGTCCGTGGACACCCATTTGGGACAAATAGTTGACATCATGGGGCAGCAAACAGCTCTTTGGAGGTAGTGGTTATCCCGCCCAACACCACCTCCCCCTCCCCCAAGTGGCCAGCGGGATAGGGCACCAACACCATCTCCCCCTCCCCCAAGTGGACAGCGGGACAGGCCACCAACACCACCTCCCCCTCCCCCTCCCCCAAGTGGCCAGTGGGACAGGCCACCAACACCACCGCCACCATCACCTGAGGCCACTGACAGGGAGGTTGTCCCAGAACAACCTGCCCCCACAGCTGGCACCGCTCCGGCTCCAAGACGGAGGGGCCGTCCAAGGCTGGATCCAGCTCACAGCAGTGGAATTGCACCATCCACCCGCTCAAAGAGGGGCCACCACTGACTTCACCCTTTCTTGAGCCTGGCATTCACTCTGTGAACTAGCTTGCACCACAATGCCAAGCATTGGCACACGTCTGTTGGACTAGGTGTACATCACATAATGTGGTGTCCCCACTGGGTTTTCATCTGAAATGACCTTCAACTCTCACTTCCCCACCAACACCTATTTGTAAATATGCACAAACAGTAATCCACACCCTGTAAATAAACACCACATAAACACTCAATGCTGTGTGACCTCCATGTTTCAATCAAAGGTTCGTCTTTACCAGGTGCAGGTCTCATTGTACTTGACAATCATGTCTCTGTGGGAGTGACCTAGGGATAATGAGAGAACAACAAGCACAGGTCAGGAAACTGAATCACAACCATCACACCACACCATACAGCAACATCCCACAAACCACACTCATCACAAATTAAGCGGATCACAGGACACACATCAGGGAGCATTGGACGTACACCATCTCCCACACCCATTTGCAAACAGAACATACCAGAACAGGCACCATCCACACACCACATCCACACATCACCAGCGAACATACATCATGCTTTGAACACCAGCACAAGAGGTAGTTACTTACATTTACGTAAAGTAGCAAGCAATGAGCTGACGTTTCTGGTCCACACCTTCTTCCTCCCCACTATCCTCATCAATGGACATTGGTGGTATGGGAGGCGGAGAAACCTGTTGGTCTGCAGGGTCCATGATCAGTGCAATGGTATTGCGTAAGGCCAGGTTGTGGAGCATGCAGCAGGCAACCACGATTTTGCATACTTTTCCGGGTGAGTATTAACCCTGGGCGAAGAACTATGCTCCGTTCGCGGAGTTTGCGGAGTTTCGGCAACTCCGCGTTCCGCGGAGAACGCGTAGCTGTCGATTACTCCGCGATCCGGTGCGTAGCGTAGTTCTTGCGCGCTGAATAACATTATCGCGTGCGTGGCAATGGCTTACCTTGGTTCTGCGTTCGCTTTTTCCCGGTCGCGTGTGCCACCATGTTTGTAAACCCTCCCGCACAATTCTGTGCGACTGTGCGAACGCGATAACGTCATTTGGATGCGCGATAGCGTCATAAGGACGCGCGAGGATGCTTGTTGGTAAGATCAAGTTGCCGAACATGCAGAACCTGCAATCTTGCACAGAATAACCCGCGAGCATGTTAAAAGTAAAACCATAATAATAAATTACCATTTTGGTTAGCAAAAAAGTGAGAAACCCCTTAAAGTTGTACCTTTGGCTGTATTTTTGGGGGGGAAGGAGTCCTCTTTTTGTTTCTACTCTATTTTTGAAGATTGAGGAGGAAGGGCCCTTGAGTTTACAACTTCCTGTTCCTGTCCACCAGGCTCCTCCCAGTGCTTTGTCCATGAGGTGCTCACTTTCATTTGGATTTTGAGCTGGAAGGATCACTTTCTGTGTGTGTTGGCTGCATTACTGCTTTTTCTTGGATTTTATTGAGGACGTTTGGATTTGGAATTCTCTTTTTCAAGTAAGTTTACGTAATGTATGAGTGAGTATGATGTTGTAGACTTGTGTTTGTTTGATTTGAGATTTTTTTAACTACAGTATTCAATCCTGGATTTAAATTATTGATGGGGGTCTGTACTTTTATGAGGTCCCAACTTGTATTTCTTTTTAAATTTCATCCAGGCTACATAGAGAGGTACCCATGGATAAAATCATGTTTCTGTGGTCTGTGTTTAAATTTTTATTCAAGTTTGTAAACAAACATCATGGCTGGCATTGGATTATGGTCATTATGCAATAGCAATGTCTGTTGTGGAATTTCTGTTTGTGTAATTTAAATGTTTTTATTTTTTTAAGCCAATAGCTGACCCTAGTACTCCATGTAGTTAGTGTGTAGGCATGCTTGAGTTCATTGTATTAACTTTCTGTGGTTGGCCTGGCCATGTGTTGGCGGCCATTTATGTTTCCAAGCCACTTTGCTCTTGCCATAGGCCTCCAACCTTGTGGCCTACTCTGCCAGTAGGCCAGAGGTACCAGTCATAGGGTCATGAAAGTTAATCAACTGTTTTTGTGGTGTACCCTTAATTAGAAAATCATGGATGGCTTGGATTGATTTAGAAAATCTTATTTTTATGTGTGGGGTATGTCAGGTTTTGGGTGTGTTTAACTAATCTGTCAATTTCTGCCATTAGGTAACCCTAGGAATACAGCTTGGGTAGTTTTGGTAACTTCGCACAGTGTGAGAACAGTTACCTTACATTTTTGTCTTGTTCGCGCGCTCAATGTACTGGCTCGGGAACGCGATAACGACGTTTCATTCAATTCGCGCTGCCGAACACGCCGATTTTGCAATCTAGCGAACAATATGTCCCGAGTTGCATAAAAGTTCCTCGAAAATGTTTAATGTGTTTCTTGTGCTACAAAAAGTCCTCATTTATGTGTCATTTGGTTGTAGTTTTCTCTTATTGGAGCATGGACCACTTCCAGTTTCTTACCTCTATGTAATGATTTCTTGTTTATGGGTGGGGTGACCAATTTGGGCGGTGGTGTGTCCATTTTGTAAAGCTAAGCATTGTCCCTTTGCCATAGGCATTTATTGTCGGTCTTCTCTTTCTTTTCATGTTGTTGTGGGTGGCCAGGCCATGTGGTGGGGGCCATTTTGTGTGTACTTCCTTTGTGATGATTTTGCCATGTTGTTGTTGGTGGACAGGCCATGTGGTGGCGGCCATTTTGTGTATGCTTCCTTTGTGACTGATTTTGCCATGTTGTTGGTGGCCAGGCCATGTTGTGGAGGCCATTTTGGGTATACATCCTTTGTGATTTTTCCATGTGGTTGTTGGTGGCCAGGCCCTATGGTGGCGGCCATTTTGTGTGTCCTTCCTTTGTGCTTTTGCCATAGGCATCCAAGGTTTTTGACTATTCTGGCAGTAGGGCAGAGCTACTACTACTCATAGCCATAGGTGCATTAAAGTTAATCAACTCTTTTTGTGGTGTATCTTTAATTACATCGTGTATGGCTTTGGATTGCTTCACATTTTTTTTATGTTGGTACTTTCAGCTTTTGGTTGCTTGTGTGTAACTAATATGGCACTCCCTGCCAGTAGGTAACCTTAGGAATACAGCTCGCGTACTTTTGGTAATGTCGCATAGTGTGGACACGCGACATTACATTTTTTGTCTTGTTCGCGCGCTCAATGTACTGGCTCGGGAACGCGATAACGACGTTTCATTCAATTCGCGCTGCCGAACACGCCGATTTTGCAATCTCGCGAGCAATATGTCCCGAGTTGCATAAAAGTTCCTCGAAAATGTTTAATGTGTTTCTTGTGCTACAAAAAGTCCTCATTTATGTGTCATTTGGTTGTAGTTTTCTCTTATTGGAGCATGGACCACTTCCAGTTTCTGTCCTCTATGTAATGATTTCTTGTTTATGGGTGGGGTGACCAATTTGGGCGGTGGCATGTCCATTTTGTGAAGCTAAGCATTGTCCCTTTGCCATAGGCATTTATTGTCTGTCTTCTCTTTCTTTTCATGTTGTTGTGGGTGGCCAGGCCATGTGGTGGGGGCCATTTTGTGTGTACTTCCTTTGTGATGATTTTGCCATGTTGTTTTTGGTGGACAGGCCATGTGGTGGCGGCCATTTTGTGTATGCTTCCTTTGTGACTGATTTTGCCATGTTGTTGGTGGCCAGGCCATGTGGTGGAGGCCATTTTGGGTATACATCGTTTGTGATTTTTCCATACTGTTGTTGGTGGCCAGGCCCTATGGTGGCGGCCATTTTGTGTGTCCTTCCTTTGTGCTTTTGCCATAGGCATCCAAGGTTTTTGACTATTCTGGCAGTAGGGCAGAGGTACTACTACTCATAGCCATAGGTGCATTAAAGTTAATCAACTCTTTTTGTGGTGTATCTTTAATTACATCGTGTATGGCTTTGGATTGCTTCACATTTTTTTTATGTTGGTACTTTCAGCTTTTGGTTGCTTGTGTGTAACTAATATGGCACTCCCTGCCAGTAGGTAACCTCAGGAATACAGCTCGCGTACTTTTGGTAACGTCGCACAGTGTGGACACGCGACATTACATTTTTTGTCTTGTTCGCGCGCTCAATGTACTGGCTCGGGAACGCGATAACGACGTTTCATTCAATTCGCGCTGCCGAACACGCCGATTTTGCCATCTCGCGAACAATATGTCCCGAGTTGCATAAAAGTTCCTCGAAAATGTTTAATGTGTTTCTTGTGCTACAAAAAGTCCTCATTTATGTGTCATTTGGTTGTAGTTTTCTCTTATTGGAGCATGGACCACTTCCAGTTTCTGTCCTCTATGTAATGATTTCTTGTTTATGGGTGGGGTGACCAATTTGGGCGGTGGTGTGTTCATTTTGTGAAGCTAAGCATTGTCCCTTTGCCATAGGCATTTATTGTCTGTCTTCTCTTTCTTTTCATGTTGTTGTGGGTGGCCAGGCCATGTGGTGGGGGCCATTTTGTGTGTACTTCCTTTGTGATGATTTTGCCATGTTGTTGTTGGTGGACAGGCCATGTGGTGGCGGCCATTTTGTGTATGCTTCCTTTGTGACTGATTTTGCCATGTTGTTGGTGGCCAGGCCATGTGGTCGAGGCCATTTTGGGTATACATCCTTTGTGATTTTTCCATGTTTTTGTTGGTGGCCAGGCCCCATGGCGGCAGCCATTTTGTGTGTCCTTCCTTTGTGCTTTTGCCATAGGCATCCAAGGTTTTTGACTATTCTGGCAGTAGGGCAGAGGTACTACTACTCATAGCCATAGGTGCATTAAAGTTAATCAACTCTTTTTGTGGTGTATCTTTAATTACATCGTGTATGGCTTTGGATTGCTTCACATTTTTTATGTTGGTACTTTCAGCTTTTGGTTGCTTGTGTGTAACTAATATGGCACTCCCTGCCAGTAGGTAACCTTAGGAATACAGCTCGCGTACTTTTGGTAACGTCGCACAGTGTGGACATGCGACATTACATTTTTTGTCTTGTTCGCGCGCTCAATGTACTGGCTCGGGAACGCGATAACGACGTTTCATTCAATTCGCGCTGCCGAACACGCCGATTTTGCAATCTCGCGAAAAATATGTCCCGAGTTGCATAAAAGTTCCTCGAAAATGTTTAATGTGTTTCTTGTGCTACAAAAAGTCCTCATTTATGTGTCATTTGGTTGTAGTTTTCTCTTATTGGAGCATGGACCACTTCCAGTTTCTGTCCTCTATGTAATGATTTCTTGTTTATGGGTGGGGTGACCAATTTGGGCGGTGGTGTGTCCATTTCGTGAAGCTAAGCATTGTCCCTTTGCCATAGGAATTTATTGTCTGTCTTCTCTTTCTTTTCATGTTGTTGTGGGTGGCCAGGCCATGTGGTGGGGGCCATTTTGTGTGTACTTCCTTTGTGATGACTTTGCCATGTTGTTGTTGGTGGACAGGCCATGTGGTGGCGGCCATTTTGTAGGTACTTCCTTTGTGCATTTATCATTGGCCTCCCTGCTTTTGGTCTGATCTGACAGTAGGCCAGAGTCCCAGAGGTAGTAGTTAGCGGAGCTGCTTTATGTAGCTGTTTCTATTCGGTCTATTCAATTAACATCATTAGGGAATGTGTGTATGGCATTGCATTCCCAAATGTGTTGTCTGGGCAGGGGTGTAGGTAACTTTTTTGTGTGTGTAATAATTTTATGCCTTGTGTGTGTTTTTGCGGTGTAGGTTTCCAACCTCTTAGCCATGGGGTATTTTATTCCTTGCATTAACCTGTCATGTGTAGCAGGCATCCTCCTTTTTCTGTCCATATTGGTATATAGGCCTGCTTGACTTTATTGGTTCTTTCTGGACTTCATGTGGCTGGGAGCTGTGGTGCTGGTAGTATTAGTCTTCTGTTTTGTGTTTTATACATTGGCCTGTGTGTCTTTCAATTGTTCATGTTGGCTTACTGCTTGTTTGACTGATGTTGTTCTGTCTTCTTTGCTTGTAGGTGCACAAAAAAAGACTGAGGAGGTGCTGGTTGTTTTCATCAATCGCCCGTTCTACTGCCAGAAGGACGTCTTTCAGTTGTACGCCACGTGTGGTGTGTGACTCAATAGGCCACACATCTCTGCAATTTGTGCTACTGAGTGCTGCTGTGTGCTGACATCAGAAGAAGATGGGCCCTAAGAAAGCAGGTACCAGGTCCTCCACCACCAAGAAAGTTGCTGAGAAGAAGGTACAGAAGAAGGAAGTGTCACTTAAGTCTGGTATGGACCCCAAAACCTTTTTTGGGCCCCCAAAAGGTACACCTGCAGCAGCGGTGTCCGGGGTGCAAGCTGGGGCCAGCACATCCGCATTAGCGGGGGCAAGCCACTAACCCAGGGCCAAGCACATGAGGGTCGAAGAGGTAGCCAGCCTAGTGTTACAAAGCAGTGATACTGAGCCTGAACTAAACTTATCGCTGTCTCAAAGTAGTACACAATCCACGCAAGATGAAAGTGCTCAACAACCACCGCCAGCAATAGATGTTCAACAACCACAACCACTTCCCGCAATAGTTGTTGAACAACCACAACCACCGCCCGCAATAGTTGTTCAACAACAACAACCAAATCCCACAATAGTAGTTGTTGAAGAACCACAGCCTGCTATAGTACTTCCTCAAGAACAACAACCACCATCTCCGCACGCAATAGTAGTAGTTGTTCCTCCCGAAATCGGGGCAGTTCAGGAAGTAGAGCCTCATTCCGAGCAAGAAGAATAGGAAGCCACTTCTGGAGGTGATCTATTGTCTTTCAATTTACCAAAGGAAAGGAGGGTTAGTGGCAGTGCATCGAGTTCTTCGCCAAGCCTCCCTTCAGATGACCTTGATAAGGATTGGCATCCACAACTATCTGAGCATTCAAAGGAGAGACATCCCAAGACCAGGCTAGGAAAAAGGAAGGATCCACCAAGGCTTGAACTTATGGAGGTCGATGTAGGTGAGCAGGATACTACTGGTGATAAAGACGGGTCTGACACTGTCATCATCACAAGCGTTATTCCTGGTGCAGAGGATGTAGAGACCAACATTTTCACCCTATCCAGAAGGGCTGCGATTAGTGATGAGCCGGTAGCACGTATAACTCATACACACTCAGCACCCAAAGTAACACCAGCTCCCATTTTTTCATCAGCGAAGGCCCGGCAGCGTCTGACATCCAGCACAAGCGCCACCTCAACAGAAGGAGGTAGTGGCAGTACTAGTACTGAGCTGTCACATAGGGAAATTCAACAAAAATCCTCCAGTTCATCCGGCATTGGAAGTGGGTCCTCTTCCTATGGCAGGAGACAAAAGTTTACCTCCCCAGTGTGGGATTTTTTTTACGGTTCACCCACATCAGGAGAACATTGCTATATGCACCATTTGTCATGTCAATGTTAGTCGTGGTAAGATTGGTACAAACTATGGTACTGGAGGCCAAACGACCCATTTGAAAAAAACACACTTAATCACGTGGGAGAACCACCTTGCAAGCTTAAAAAATATAAGCACTGGTGTTGGTGAGGATACAGTACTACAAGGTCCACTCATGGTTGACCAGGAGGAAGAAGAGGGAGACGATGACCTTCTATCTGGGAGTGGTATACAAGTGAGCCCTGTCGCCAGCACTGGAGTGGTACAGTCCACATCCTCCGCATCAGCAACTTCTCAGTGGCACCAGAGTCAGCCGGAGACACCAAGGAGTGCAAAGTCTGCGTTGCAAGGTGGTCCGTCTAGCATAACAGAAAGAAATACCAAGCAGCGTACCATTACTAGCATGTTTAGGCAGGAGGGAAAGTACGAGCGGAACCACCCAATAGCACGTTTGTACAATGCGAAACTTGCAAAAATGTTGGCACTCGACCTTCTCCCATTTTCATTTGTTGAGGCAGTGGGATTTCGGGAATTAGTGGCAACACTCTGCCCAAAATAGAACGTTCCCAGTCGCTACTATTTTGTAAGAGTTGCTATTCCAGCACTACACCACGACGTGCTGGAATTGATTGGGAAAGCCTTACAACAGAGTGTTGTCCATTGTATCCACCTGACAACAGACATGTGGAGCAGTCGCGAAGCCACAGCAGATTACATGTGCATCACTGCACACTGGATCTCTTTTGCAGGTGTTAAAGACAAGTTAACTTCAGGCCTTGACGTTGCTGGGATTTTTAATGATACTCGCAGACATGCAACTGTAGCCATGTTTGGTATGGAGAAAACTCATACTGCTGAAAACATTTTGTCTGAGTTTAACATTTGAATGGCTGTAACCAAGAGGCCTTAAGATTGGTTTTGTTGCCACCGACAATGGCAGTAATGTAGTTAAGGCAATGAGAGAAGGACATTATTTCAGGGTACCCTGTTTGGCACACTGCATTAACTTAGTCATGCAAGACTTTCTGAAAACTGAAGCCAAAGTCAGCAACATACTGACCATCTGCAGACGAATACGCACGCATTTTAACCATTCTTTTGAAGCACGGAAGCTGCTACGCGTCATTTAGCGTGAGCATAAATTGCCAGTCAAAGCACTGATCCAGGAGGTCCCAACACGTTGGAACTCTACTTATTTCATGCTTGAGCGTCTCTTTGAGCAGTACATACCACTGAATGCTTATGTCATGTCAAGAAGATTAGGGGATCCTACTGTTAATCTTAAAACCCTGACCGTTGAGATGTGGCAGTGGGACATCATTAAATGCTTGACAGAGATGCTACTACCTTTTGAGGTCTTCACACATGCAGTTAGCAGGGAGGACTGTACTATGGGCCAAGCCATCCCATTGTTGTACATGCTTGAGCAACAGCTGAAGGAGGTCTGTGAAACATACGAAGGTGACGAAGAAAAAGTTGATGCATATACCTTGGCCAAGGCCTTAGCCAACCGCTTATCTCTAAATGCAAGGCTTCAAATGATTGTGTCAGATCAACATTACATAACTGCAACAATGTTGGATCCACGGTACAAATTGTTTGTCAGCAGTAGCGCAGTAATTCCTTTTTCAGATAGGGATGTTGCCAATTACAAAACTTCCATAGCTGTGGAAGCTAATGATTTAGAAACTGAACATCTGTTACTTAAAGGCCTGCCAGTGCCAGCCCAGGACAGTCAAAGTACTCCAGGCCATCCTCCTGAGGCAAGTTCTTCAGAGCATGAGAGCAGTGCGTCTGCTTCCCAGCAGGCACCAACAGTACCAAAAGCAGCACCTACACGATCTGATTTAGCAGACACAACCAAAAGCATAACTGCTTTTTTTCTACAAAAAGGGATGGGTAAGTCTGTTGCTGTTGCAAAGGGGAAAGAGGACCAGCAAAGCCGAGCGCCAATGAACACTGAGCGGATGGTTCAGGCCTATCTGGATGACACAACAGAGGTGTTCATGGAGCAAAGCCCATTGGTCTATTGGTATGAAAGAAGGAGACAGTGGCCAGTGCTGAGCAGGCTGGCGATAAAGTATCTGGCTTGTCCTGTAGCCAGTGTCCCTTCTGAGCGGGTTTTCAGTGCTGCTGGTGCCATTGTGACATCGAAAAGGACCAGTCTCTCCCCCAAAAGCGTGGAGAGGCTGACAATGATAAAAATGAATCAACACTTCATACCACCAGACTATAAAGTACGTGAATCAGAGCAGGATGAAGAAAGCGAGTCCGAAGACATCATCACTACTGTGTTACATGACCTACTTCTGTCCGAACCCCCAGAGTTTGAGGACGAGCTCCTCTTCCCTGACAACTAGGCTTTTAAATTGTTACTTTCTCCCTTCCTTTATTTGTGTTATTTATTTTCTTATTAACAATGGCTTTCTGGTGCAAAACTGCTACTAAAAACCACAACCAAATCCATCCCCACCACTGATTCTTTTTCTGTACCTACTGGAGTTGCACGCCTGTGCATTTATTTTCACTGTATCTTTTTATTTACCTCCTGGAGTTGCACGCCTGTGCATTTATGTTCCATGTTGACTGCTCTCCTCAGAGTCTTGCTCCATCTTCTTGACTCCCACTCAAGTCAATACAATTCCATCTTGCCAGCCATACATTGGATGTTGTAGATGGAGTATAGTACAATAACAATAATGTAGCCTCTAACAGTCCCTCCATAACAAGTGAACCGTACATGACTACAACCATCCTCTATTTCATTTGAAATCTGCAACTCATCACTGTCTTACTGAGTCTTAAGGCTACCACCTCTGTCTGCAGGCATTCATAGACGACTTTTCAGTGTCAAAAGAAACTTGAGCAGGCATCCACAACTGAAGTCAACTTGTTGTGACTCGTCATTACTTTTAAAAGGCTCGGCAGCATCTGTGATCAATCATCTGACAGTAAAAGAGAAGAGCAAGACAGGTATATTAAATGAATGATGCCATGCATTGCATTGGATGTATTGTTTTGCTGACTCTGAGCAAATGTGCATGGAGTTGAAGTATACTAGTAACTTCAGACTCACGTGATAGCCAATTTTTCCATGTTATTTAATAATATAAATTATTTACGCACTTGTGTTCCTACTACTACAGGTGCAGTCAGGACTTAATTTATCGTAGTCACTCACTACAGACTGAGTTGCTGTTGCTGTTGGACTAGATGTGCCACACCTGATAATGATGGTGACCACCATATCTTTGCATGCTGTTGGATCTGAGCTGATTGATGTACGATGTTTCTTGGAGTGGAATACAAGGTAATAAATACAAATAAGAGGCACAGCACAGTAGACCCAGGCTACTACATGTGTGTGCACTGTGCAGTGGTAGAGTACAATAGTGGTATGATTGATGACTGAGAATGACACATTGATTTTGTTGATTAATTTTGTAAATGCTAGGTTGCTTTTTTATTCCCCTTTCTGTGTGTCAGTGAAATTTTTAGGGAAATGCAGTTTGTGTTACGGGCGATCCTGTGTCGTCGTGGGCCTGTTCTGTGCTGGCTCCTGTCTTTTTTTGTACTTCTAGATTCATAATGATGTGCAACTAGTAGACTTATACATATTGTCTCGAAGCTGCCTCAGTCTGAAAGTCCTCTCATATGACTACTCCTCTTGTATTATTTTTTTTGATCTTCACTGTATTACAATTTGTTTAGGTCATTCACATTCTTTTGTATTTGCCTTTTCTTTTTCAGGCTGGACGTTTTTCACCCACTGCTATTATACTATGAGCATCAACTCACCCTTACCACTAATCCTCATCATCAAGCAATTGGATGGCGGGAAACCAAGAATGATATTCAGCGTGTCCCTTTCTTACGTTTATTCCTTACATTCATTGGCTAGTGGATCAACATCATAAATCATCGTCTTCATTGTTTTGCTTTTGTTGTCTCCATGCGTACTGTTTTTCTTTCTCAAACCTTTCCCAAAACCCCCGTACCCATCCATTCAACAAACCCTAACCCTCTTTCCCCGGGCTGCGTGGTTTCATTGAGGTGTGATGTTTGTTACATTAAATATACACCAACAATTTGATCACGCGCTTGCTGGGGCAGATGTGGTGAAAGCAACAATAGTGAAATTTAAACAAGGCATGGCCAGGATCTTCTTCGGCTTCCCAACTCAAGCTCTGTGTATAATGCCAAATAATTTACCATTACCATCAAACAACGAATACATCCAATGAATTGGCGTAATTGTTTGGGTTTAAGTTTAAAGCATTATGATTTAGAAAAGTTTGACGTTGCCGTGAGTACTACAACTACAGTTGAACTTCTTATCTTCTCTTGCACTTAGTTTCCAGTCCCCAAAACCATTGTTTTGTTTCAGTTTAGCAGTTGCAATATTGGGTCAGTCGTGTAATGTACTGTACTTAATACTTATACTACCCCCACATTGTCTGTCACGCAAATGACTGCCTCTTTCTTTTTGTCTCAAAATGCTACTGGCAGGGTCTGTCTACTACTAGTACTATCACAGAAGTTCAGAACCACAGATTCTTCTCCATTGTCTTGGGAAACAAATGCAGCCCTTGCAGTGCCACACTTCATCATAAATCATCATCAGCAATCACAGGTAAGATAAGTTTGCTGTGAGGTATAACGCAAGACAGACTGGTAGTTCTTCTAATACAACAAATATAACTCGGTGAGGGTTTACCGCATCTATCTGTCTGCATGTTAAAGATGTGGCCAATATATTTTTTTATTTGAAAGCACTGTCCGCCGACCTGCATGGCCAATTAAACCTTGCGATGTTGCACAACGTACATTATTTAGTGAAACAGTCCCCCCTCCACCCCCCCAACAAACACAAATGAACTTCAAATGTTTTCTTTTGAACATAACTTTGTGTCTCGTTTATTTTAACATAATATAAATAAAGATGATACAAAAATAAAATATATATTAAATCTTACCCCACAGCTGTCCCTACCCGCCTCCCCTAACCCCAACCAAATTTCCACGTTCAATGTAATGTAAACCCCAACACCCAATTCCCACCCACCAACAAAAGGATTGAAAAAGGGGCAAACAAACAGGGTCCATCTCAAAGCCGGCAGGCTTTCAAGTGTTTATCCACAATGAGCTTCACACGCTCCTCTATTTCACCCTCAAGCCTGGCTACCCGGATGAGAATCTTTGTTTGGAATTGACGGCACCTACATTGACATGCATGTTGTGGGGGGGTGGCCGATGCTGAAAAAATCTGGCGGCGGGCGGCTGCCTGACCACGGCAACGTACTCCTGCAGGCTTGGGGGCCGGGGCATTGGAAGAGGCAGCAGCTGCTGCCTCCGCCTCCTCCTCCTCCTCCTCGGCCTGAGCCACCAGCCGGCGGTAGGCCTCAACAATGGCCTGCAGTTTCCGCTGCCGGGCCCGGACTGCCAACTCCTTTCTCGTTGGTTTTGAAGGAGTAACTATAAAGAAAGAGACAGAATTGTTGTAATCCAAAATCCCAGCAAATCAAGAACACAAAATGTATTCAACACATAGTGGCACAGTACAGTAGCACTAGCAAGCAAGCTGAGTACAAAAAATGGTGTTTTATCTATCTTGAACATTGTACTGCTTATATACTTAATTTGTTTGACTTTTTGGCACGGCATTATGCCTGCCCTAGTAGCATAGCATGGGTGTACTTCAACGGTCACACACATACGAACACCTGTCTTTTTCATATCTCGTTTTTTTAATCAAATATTCTGTGCTTCCGGGAACAGTGACAGTCTCAAACTAACATTAATTAACAGGGGCCAGCTAGTACTAGTAAATGTCTAGTAGAGACTATCATTCTTTATATCGCGCAACAAACCTTAGGTGGTTTGTGTTTCGCCAGCAACGACCCGGAATGCATCCAGTCATCCCCTCCTTCTCTTGCCCTTGGGTTTGACCAAAACACCGCTGCTGACACTATCCACTACCCACCGATATTGGATGTGTCTCCCACCCACCCACTCAGGCAGCTGTGTTTTCCCCTTTCTATGTTTCCACAACAACCCATGCATCCGACTGCTATCAGCCACCTGCATTGCTGATTCCAAAGTATCCTTCTATATTAGATGATTGGTGCTTTTTCCTTGCTCCTTTCATCATACTTAAAATCAATCTCCTTAGTGTTAATCCATCGCGGTCATGTAATGTTGTGGATAAGACTTTTTTAGTCTGCCACCAACCTTTCACAGCTGAGTTGTAGTCAGATAGAAGAGGCCTGTTATTTTATCAATTCTCGCCGGTGGTAATGCTAAGCTTGGTAATGACAATAAAGGTGGCGTCATATATTGTCCAGTAGAACTTCAAGTTCATTATAAATATCAGAGTACAGTGAGGAAGTTTTCCCCACCCACCAAGTAATGCGGATCACTATTGAATGTAACTTACCATCGCCCACCGTTGTTGGCTCCTCCCCCACTGCTGCTGGTGCTGGTGTAGGTGCCTCTGGTCCTCCTGTCCCCTCCGGGATCGCCTCTGCTGACGCTGCGCCGCTGTCCCCGTCGGCACTGGTGGATGGTACCGGTTCTGCACCTATAAAAATAAGTACACCTTTTTAGATGGATGCACAGCCCCCATTGTACTTGTTAACCAAGAATGGAGTTCTGCAAAACAGTTAAGTACAACGTAATCAGTAGTAGTCCACATTGCCTAGTACAGCAGAGTAACTAACTCACTACACATATTAGCATTCATTTGTTATGGTATGGTACCCAAGCTCATCTCATCTCTACTGCTACTCTAGTCCTTGGAAAGTTAGACTGAACCATGTAACCTAACCAGTTTGTACATCAATGTCTACAGTTTTGCGCATGCTACCTCGCAGCTTGTTGCGCAGTATGAGAAGACGCCTTTGAGGCCACATGATTGTTCAAAGCATACACCTGAAGAGTTTGGGAAAAAAAAGGCCCGTATTTACTTTTTGAATGTGGATTGTGGAATCGAGTTTGCTTACAGCCTCAGGTTAAACCTTTTTTTAGCATGACTGCTAAAAACTTGCATAAATGTATTTAATTTTTTCATACTGTCTAACGTGCACCACTTTTGTCATTATTTTTCAGCAGATGAGAAGATTTCCTTCTACGAAGCAGAGATTTCCAGAGCTTACCAAAAAGAGGCATATGTAACCAGTATACGTTCAATGGTGAGGGGTCTCCGACATTTCCCACATTTCCCTATCGTGCACTGGTAGCTGTACAAAGGTGGTTTTCTTTATTCAGCCTTTTTTAACTCTGGATTTTTTCTGGTGGGCCTTGACGTATTTCACGGAACAACTTAAAAACATTCATGTTACTTACTTTTGAAGTACCACATTGACTCGGAAGTATATTTTCAGTGTCTGTTGTCTTGTAGACTTACATGAGAGAGTGAGCAAAAGGGGGTTACTTAGGTTATGGATTGTGTAATAAAAGCATTGGGCATCTTGGTATTGGGGTTCAGGAGTGGGATAATTGAATAATTGACAAATGACTGAGCCCATATAGGTTGTCGTTCAGTGAATTGTGGGTTCCTCAGAGTTCTGTGACTGAGGTGTAAGATTGTAAGTAAGTAAGGTCCAACCTGCCTATCACCAACATCCAATTTTGTGGTGCATACATAGTTATGTATGTGACTGCATAGAAGAATACCCGCAAGAGTAGTAGTGGTATACTAACGTTTACAAAATACTAGACCAACATCTGGATGCATACTTGGTTGGTGTCAATTGGCAAAGAAGAGACATTACAGAGGAAAAAGCATAAGACAGGAGTGGACCCTGTGCCTGCAGCTATTCTATCACAGATTTTTTGAAAAGATTAATACCTTAACTAAAGAGTGGGCAACAGGGCAAGCTTACCTACAGACAGTCTAGTAGTAGCACAGAGAGTCATAGCAGAGGCTCTTTGAAGGAACAGAAAGGCAGGGACTGATACCCAAAATTTTGAAAACATAATCAAAATCAAAAAAGCATTTGTCAAAATTTAGTTAGGAATGAAATGTCATTAATCGGTTGGAAAAAAAAGCTCCGTTAGAAAGTTAGGGAAATATCATTGTTCCAAAAGAAAGCACTGTTGGACTTACTGGGGACAGCAGCAGGATCCTCAGTAGAGGAGCTCTGTGCCTGTGGTTCAGGTTCACCCGCCGACTCGGTCCCAGCCTTCTGCTTGCCCCTGGGTTCTGTGGTTCATGTAAGAAATAATAAAGAAAGAGAAAAACATTGAGTGCTGTGAAACATAGACAGCATTTCAAAAACCACTGCTACAACATTAAAAGAAACAAACATTGATCTACCAAATGACTACTGCCTTGCATGATTCACTGACTGTATATATACTTGGAGAAAACAAATCAAATGTTCCATAAACATTCTGATTGCAGATTACTAAGTAACACAGAGGCAGTAACACCTGAACAACACCACCGATTCAAGAATGGGGTAATCAATTATCTGTAAGTAGGCATTTCTTTTTTATTTTTGCCAGCAAAATGCATAGATCACAAGGAGGAGACATGCTTAACTTTGTGCATACTAACACGAAATTGTACGTTCATTGCATCATATTTTGTTCTGCTACTGACTGAATGCTACTGCTGCCCTACCCACTCACTAAACAAACTACATCAGTTCTATGGAGGGCTGAGGCAGGGGCGGCTCTAGGCTCATGGTGGTCCTGGCCAGGGAGCGTAGGTAGGGGGGCCCGGAAGAGGAGGTCGGGCGGAGCACGGAGGCCAGGGAAGAGGGGGGAGTCAGGGTGTTTGGAAGTGGAACAGAGCCGGAGGCACCAAATCCCTGCCAGGGGCCGCCACGCAAATATGTATCCATCCTATGAGGATTATTAAATTAAGGATATATATTGGTGTGGTGGCCCCTGGCGTTTGGTGGCCCTGTGCAGTTGCACAGCTTGCACATGCCTAAAGCCGGCCCTGGCTGAGGTAAGAAGAACAAAGTAACTTTAGTATTCATTGCCAGAGGAGGATTCATGCAGAAGAGAAGGCCGTGAAAAAAAAATGATACAATATGCAAACACGTACAATTATCCATCAACCGCTATTTCACTGACGGACAAAGGAAGGACAAGACTCTATTAATAGCATTAACTAACTTCAGTTCTCTACAATAAAGAAAATCTCACATCAATAAACAGCAAAAGCTAGCGCCAAATTGAACACGCAAGAGTCAGTGAAGATGAAGAAGCGCAGCACAGACCAGTGTCATACAATTACAGTAGATATAACGGAAAACATCGGAAATGTAACTAGGAGCACCAGTCATCGCGTTACTTATTCAGCCAAGATTTACAAAGATACAATAACAATACTTATACTACTATAGATATATATTATACACACACTTTTTTTTTTGGGTAGCCACTCACCAAGACCCACGACCTCGACACCAAGCAGGTCCAACAGGTCCTGCTCCTGGTCCAAAATGTCTGCCCAGCGGTGGGTCAGCTGATGGTGGGTACGCCGGATACCGGAGCAGCGGAAGACTGCCTGGCGCACCTTCACCCACCGCCGGAGACGCTATTCAATCTGGTGGTAGCCGGAGCCGGGCCTGCCGCCTGCTGCCAACATCAAGGGGAGGTGGCGCTGGATACAAAAGGCCAGGGCAGCCACCTCCTCCTCCCCAAAAAGTTGGCGGGCCTCACCCCTAGGGGGCGCATTCTGCCGCAAGGCAGCCGGGTTTTTTGGGGCACAGGCGCCTTGCCCTTTGAGCCGCCGCTGCTGCTGGCGCCCTTGACCATGGTTCAGGGTGGAGGGGAGAAGAAAAGTTCAAGACAAAAAGGTAGGGGAAAGAAGAAGCAAGGTAAAAGAAGGAAGTAAAATAAAACAATAGAAAAGTTGTAAAAGTAGAAATAAAATGAAAAATATAAACCTAGTCACAGAGAGAGATAGGTAATAACTAAAGAAAGTTTGAAAAAGTAGGTAAAAAGACCAGGATTGAAGAGATATCAGCAAGATGCTAAAGTAGGCCCAAAACCATAGCCAGAGTGTGTGATCCAAGATGGCTGCGCCCATCGCGACCGCGTGGGTAGGTTCGCGCGATATTTAGCGCGATCACGCACTTTTGTAGTGCGAACGAGAAGATGAGTTCCCGAACATGTCTTGCACAACCCGAACACGTTACTTGTGACCCGGAACAGGAAATAAGGGAACGCAAGCGGGCGGGACAAACCTCTTGGGTAACTTAGCGCGCTAGCCATCCCGAGCATGCAGGCAACGCCCCGAACACGCGCACCGCGCTCCCGAAGACAAAAACGGTGCGCGAACGGGTCTAGCAAGCAACTACGCATGGCTGCGGAGCTACACGTAGTTCGCGGAGTGCAAGTGCGTCTTCGCGTAGCTCCGCGGAGTCCGGCTCCGTGAACTACGCCCAGGGTTAGTGAGTATGGCAGGGCCCCTCCGGTTTTATCAAGGCAGCGAAACCTAGACTTCAGCAGTCCAAACGTATGTTCCACCACCCTACGTGTCCTCCCATGGGCATCATTGTAGCGCATTTCTCCTGGAGTAGTTGGATTCCGTAGGGGGCTCAGCAGCCATGGTCGATTTGGGTACGCAGAGTCGCCTAGGTGGGGGGATGACAGACACATACATCATTACCAGGATTGGTGGTAATAGCATGTCACATATACAACACAGTAGTCATCACAGCACACTCACCTACAAGCCACGCACGTTCTTGATGCAAATTAGCCATCAGTTGGGGGACATGGCTGCTCCGCAGGATGTGGGAGTCATGTGCGGACCCTGGAAACCTTGCACACACATGGGAGATGATGTTGTCAGCCAGGCACACCACTTGCACATTTATAGAGTGGTAGTGCTTCCTATTACGATAGACGGCTTCATGTGCCTGGGGTGGATCTAATCCACTACGTGTGGGATCTGGGCCAGGGCATAGAAGTCACCTTTCACTGCAGCCAGCTCTGCCGGACGTGGGAAATGAATGTAATCATCCTTGTAAGACATCATGGCATCCAGCACATCCCGTAGTACCATGCTGAACATGGATTGGGACATCCCCCCGGCATGTCCAAAAGTGCCAGTTGCAAAGAAGTGAAGTGCCGCCATCACCTTTGCTGTGGGTGTAATTGCCTCTGGATATTGTCCTGCGTGGCTGCAGATTAGGTTACAATTGGCCTTCAAGGTCCTGCAACCTCCGTCTGTCCAGCCTGAATTTGCGGATTACCTCCTCTTCAACCATGTCCTCCAGCACAGTGTATGTTTGATGCACATTTGGACCCCTCCTGTGTGGGAGTACATGGGAGCAGATGTCAATTGACCAACAACACACATCTGGGCCACACCATCACATCTTGACCAACACAATACAAATTATACATGTAGCAGACACTGATTGTATGTGTGACGTGACCAAAATATAAGGCACTGCAACTGACTACACACACAATGTACATCCACAAACAACATCCGGTGTGCAAAAATGTCGAAGGTCACGTGCAGACATGTTGAAAGGACTGCCAACATAACATGACAGATTGCCCAAGTGTGGAGAAGCGTCCCCACAGACACACCTTGACGTGCACACACAAGACGAACATGGACCTCACCCTCATTGTCATCATGCACCCATGACCCCACCTACAATGCTCTGCATCCTCACATGACAGGCATGGGCATACAACAAGCGACACACAGACGCATACCCAGTATGCATGTAAACCACCATCAATGTAACTTGCACACACAAACCACACACTCACGACAGCTTCTGGATGTGGGTACACAGCCGTGATGTACTGTGTAGATGTGTACCAATAGAAATGTGTGACCTCAAAACCAAGACGTAAACACATAGCCATGCACATCTGACGCAACTTGGGCTCACATCACAGGCCTATGTTCAACACTGGCAAGGTCAGTAGTATGGATACCTATAAGAGGGGACCCCTATAATGTTACTTTGAGGTCAGGGAAAAGAGGGGAGAAAAAAGCACAATATACTAAAGAAGTTCCCTCAAGACCTATATACTTTTCATTAGAAACATAGTTTACATATATTTATCTTCTTTATGCACAACAATAACAAATGGAGCTAATAAAGTTCATTTTCATTTCAGTATTTTATTTCATCATTCATCTGTGTATCATTTGTACTTCTTATACATTCATAATTTTTTATATTTATTTATTCATTTTTCATTTCTTAAAAATATTTTCATCATTTTATTTTCATCAAAACCCATGAGAGAAAAACAGGAGCCTTCAGCTTACGACTAGAGTAGTGTTACCATCGAGATTGTGCCTGAAGAATCAGGAACAACAACAGTGACACATCTCCATCTTCATTAGGACTAGACACTTTCCATCTGTAAAGAAATAATATAAAGATCTTAATGAAATAAGGATACCCCTGTGTGGCAAGGAATAATAACATAAGAGGAATCATTTCCTTGACGTATGCTGAGACTATCTTACAGGAAGATAAATATCACTTGAATTTTAAGGAAGCCCATAAGGCCTACACCTTGTGAAGGAATAATTCCCTGGCTTTTGTTGTGTTAAGAAATGTTTGTATCTGCATAGGTATGAGGAAGGTGGTACAGAACCCACCGAAACGCGCGTCGACCTTGCGTGGAGTCCATCTCTTACATATTATGGTCATTTATCCAAGCAGCAGAAATTCACACTCTGCCTGCTTCATATCAAGATTTGTCCAGATACTGCATTTTTTATGTATGGAATGTGTGGATGGGAATAGAGTTTGAATGATTGTGAGTGCATGATTAGTACTGTACATATTTTTTGGTGGTTGTATGATCCAGGGTTTGTTTTTTCCTTCAAAATTGTTTGTTGTAAAATGTATTTTCACAATATAATATATACCAAAAAAATGATGAAAATATTTTTAAGAAATGAAAAATGAATGAATAAATATAAAAAAATATGAATTTATAAGAAGTACAAATGATACACAGAACAATGACGAAATAAAATTCTGAATCGCCTCCCAGCTGCTCCTCCCTCCAACTGACTGCTAAGGCTCGCCACGTCCTGAGAAGCGCTGTGACCGTCCTGCCGCTCTCAGAAGCGGTCGCTCCCCACGCTCCCTGGTCTCCACTGGTATCGTTGGGCTGCGCTCACTTTGCTTAGCGCTTTTAAAAACTGCTGCCTGCTTTAATTAAATAGCGCATATCCTCACTTATACATTGCTCGTTTTTTGCAGTCCTAATCTGTATTGCTCATCTGTGCATTGCTCGCTTGTGAAGCTTAGACCATAATTTGTATTGCTCGTTTGTGAAGTTGTTATAGTAGCGCTTGCATCACTGATTTAAAAACAATTGTTAGTACCTGATTGTGCAGGTGCCACTGCCCACAGCGTAATCCTACTTTGTGCCCCATCCTGTTTCGGTTTTGCTTTTGCTGCCATCTTGTTGTTGTGCCTCGGAGCCCGTCCTCTCCACCCCGCTCCCGCCTCCCAGCTGCTCCGCCCCCCTCCACTATCCACTTATGTCAGATGCATTTGCGCGTTGTGTCCACGCGCAGCGGACGCGCCCCATGAGCGCAGGAGGTGCGCCAAAGGTAAGCCCGTCTACGCCCATCCGCGCCTGGACCGTGCCCAGCGCCAGACCCCCTGGCCCCCGCAAACTCCTCTCCACCCGCATAACGTACGACTCCCTCACCCTCTCAGCACTCAACTCCGGCCGTCCCCCAGACTGCTACCAAGCCGCCCCAGGACACACCCATGGTCCCTTCACCTGCCACTCCTGCAAGTTCAACTACATCAAGTCCCACACCAAATCCACAGATTTCAATCAGAGCACCGACACTAACCACCTGAAGTGCATCCTACTCAACACCCGCTCGATCCACAGACATGCCATTGAACTTTGGAACCTACTCGACACCACATCGCCGGACGTCGCCTTCCTTACAGAAACCTGGATGAACGCCTCATCAGCGCCCGACATCGCCATTGCCAACCCGAACGGCTACAAGATCATCCAAAAGGACCGCATCAACCAAATAGGAGGAGGAATCGCCATCGTTCATAAGAACACCATCCTTATCACGACCAGTTCCGATGACAACCTCACAACCGCCGAACACCTTCACATCCAGATCCACACCGACCCTAAGACCACATTCAGGGGCACCCTCATCTATAGACCACCCGGACCAAGACATCACTGACTTCATCAGCCCCCACGCCCTCCCCTCCGAGGACTACATCCTACTGGGAGACCTCAACTTCTACCTGGAAAAGAACAACAACAGCAACACCACCACCCTTTTGGACAACCTCGCCAATCTCGGACTCAAACAACTTGTTGACACCCCCACCCACTTTGCCGGGCACACGCTCGACCCAATCTTCACCTCCAGCAAGCACATCTCCTTTAATCACACCACAGCTCTCCATTGGACGGACCACAGCTGCGTTCACTTCAACTACAAAAAGGCTTCGACCCACAACCACCCACAACCAATTACCCGGAGAAACTGGAATAAAATTACCACCAACCAGCTCTTCACATCGCTCCACCAAAACTCTCCTGCAAAATCATCAGACCCAAACCAAGCAGCCACCAACCTCACACAATGAATCACCCACAGCGCGGACGAATTAGCACCCTTGAAAAACCATCAAATCAAGCAAGGCAACAAAAAAGCCCCCTGGTTTAATGATGACCTTAAGAAATCCAAGAAGATCTGTCGCACCCTCGAGAAAGCCTGGCGAAAAAACCCAACCACTGACAACATGACCACCTTGAAGAACGCCACCCGCAAACACCACCAGCTGATCCGATCCACCAAGAAATCAGCATTCAAGGCTCGACTCGACAACAACGCCAACAACAGCAAAGAACTATTCAACATCGTCAAAGAATTTACCAACCCCACCGCCGGCACCAACGACATCATTCCATCCCAAGGCCTCTGCGACTCGCTAGCCTCGTTCTTCCACAACAAAATCGCTGACATACATAACAGCTTTGGAGACCAGCCCACCCCACCTACCTCCGAAATAAAACCCCCTTCCAACAACCTTTTACGCCTGGAACCCAATCACCACTGAAGACACCATCCGCCTGATGAACTCCATCCACTCAGGATTGCAAACCGACCCATGTCCCCACCACATTTTCAACAAAGCAGACTCCATTATCGCACCCCACCTCCGAGACGTCATCAACTGCTTCCTCAACTCTGCCACCTTCACGGAAAGCTGGAAACACGCCGAACTCAGCGCCCTCCTGAAGAAACCTACAGCAGACCCGACTGAACTTAAGAACTACCACCCCATTTCGCTCCTCCCATTCCCTGCCAAAGTCATTGAGAAAGCCGTCAACAGTCAACTCGCCACCTTCCTCGAATCCAACAAATCCCTCGACTCTTCACAATCCGGCTTCCGAGCCAAACCGAGACTGCCCTCATCGCAGCAACAGACGACCTTCGAACTCTACTGGACAACGGAGAAACTGCTGCCCTCATCCTACTCTACCTCTCCGCAGCCTTCGACACAGTCTGTCATAATACCCTTATACAACGTCTCAGCAACGTCGGAATACAAGGAAAAGCATTGGACTGGATAATCTTGTTCCTCGCCGGAAGAACCCAGAGAGTTCGCCTCCCCCCTTTTAGGTCAGAGGCCACCAAAGTCATCTGCGGCGTACCCCAAGGATCTTCACTCAGTCCCACCCTCTTCAACGTATACATGAGTCCCCTCGCATCCATTGCGTGCCAACACAACCTCAACATAATCTACTACGCAGACGACTGATCCTATCCCTCACCAAAGACCCAAACACCGCCAAAACCAACCTACACGAAGGGATGAAAGAAGTAGCCAAGTGGATGAAGAACAGCCGTTTAAAACTAAACTCGGACAAAACGGAAGTCCTCATCTTAGGATCTTCCCCCTCCGCCTGGGACGACTCATGGTGGCCACGGCCCTGGGAACTGCACCCATACCAACGGACCACGCACGTAACCTGGGCTTCATCCTGGACTCCTCCCTCTCGATGACCAGACAAGTCAACGCCATCTCATCCTCATGCTTCAACATCCTACGTATGCTCAACAAAATCTTCCGTTGCATCCCCACCGTAACAAGAAAAACGGTCACCCATGCACTGGTCACAAGCTGACTAGACTACGGAAACACCCTTTAAAACAAATTTAAACTTGACTTGACTTGCATTACATTTGCTAAGTTGACAAGGACCATCACGGTCACACCCCGCAAACCGCATTTGCACACTACCAAGACGGTACATCATTTGAAAATCATTACTCACTGCCCGTACCCCGCAGTCACCCACCGCCCGCACCCAGCGGTCACCAACCGCCCGCACCCAGCGGTCACCCACCGCCTGCACCCGGCGGTGTGTGAGCGGCCAGGGAAAACCATGCCAGGCTGATATCACTACACAGGGTGGTTAACCACCGCCCACACCCGGCGGTCACCCACCGCCCGCACTCGGCAGTCACCCACCGTCCGCACCCGGCAGTGGGTGAGCGGCCAGGCCCGGCGGTCTGCGGTGGGTGCTGCAATGTGACTGTAAGGGGGGATACCAACTGCCATTCCCACTTGCACATTCAAATGTATGTGTTAGCCTGCCCCGCCCCCGCAGAATACGTGCTCCGCCATTGTGACGCCAGTGAGTGTTGAATTTCAAATGATGCACCATCGCTGTAGCGCGCGGTTGCCGGTGTGTGACCGTGACGGTCCTTGAACATGTAGCCAATGGAAGCAGGTAACGCGGGGTGCGTAAGTGATTTAAAAAATAGCGGAAGCCGCGCACCACCACAGCAGGGCCAGTCATTGGCTCTTTTTGAAAAAGGCAGCCTGGGAAAACCAATTGCTGCAGACGTGTGCCACTGATATCAGGTCAGGGCCCTATATGTCTGTGAATCTCTGCAGCACACATCCACTGCTTCCAGCCGCTGCTGCCTGCACCCATCACCTCTACCTGCTGCTGCTGAACAATCCACCAACTGCTGCCTGCACCCATCACATCTACCTGCTGCTGCTGACCAATCCTCCAACTGCTGCTGTTGTGCCACAGTCCGGGACCCTGCCATGTCAAGAGTGCGAGAGATCCGGTCTCGTCCCTTCACCGCAGCGGAGCTGGATGTCCTTGTGGACGGTGTGCTCAACCACTATGAGCGGCTCTAAGGTGCCCCCGGACAGGTGGTAAGTGCAGTGGGGGACATGTTGGTGTGCATGAGGTGGTCACTGACTCCTGGCTTCTGCAATCTTGGCGGTGTGCTGTAGGACCTTCACATGTGCTGTACTGTGCATGGCTGCTCAAGGATAGTTGTTGCTCCTATGTGTGTGGCTGTCCAAATGTCCACTGACCCATTTTGTCTCCCATTATGGTAGGTCAAGCTGCATCTTCGCAAGGCTGTGTGGAGGACCATAGCATGTGATGTACGGGCAGTGGGGGTGTACAATAGGCGACACACACACTGCCACAAGCGCTGGGACGACATTTCCAGGCTCAGCAAGAATGTGGCGGAGATGACACTGGGGCAGATTCCACGTACATCCCGGCTTACACGACGCACCATGACCCCTCTGATGCTCCGTATCATTGCAGTGACGCATCCTGACCTGCCGCCCGGTTGAGAGGGGATCAGCAGCAAACTAGCGGTAAGCAGACTGAATGTGTTTGTGACTTGTGAGTGCATGCATGTATTGATGCCAGACCCAGTAGTGACATCCGTGGTGTGTATGTTGTGCTGCAATAGCATGTTGGTGCCATTATCAGAGTGTAAGTAAGTAAATTCTTTATTGTTTGATTATTTAAAATCTTACAATATTTCCAGTACAAAGACATATTCAATGAGTACAATACAATAAAAGCATTTATATCCTAAGAAATTTCTTCAAAAAATATTCATAAAAGCATTTTTTCTAATTTATATTCCCAGTTTTGTAGATGCTATCTTTAGGAACTTTACAAAGGCAGCGTTCATGACTATATCATTCGAATGAAGACAGACTTTCAATGCCTGTCTACATGTCCTTGTTCCACGCATATTAAAGTGAGGTTTAAGTATTGCACATCTTTTGTTGCGGAGTCCGGGACAGATACATAAGAGGTGGACGATATTCTCTTCCCCACCTTTATAAAGTCTACACAATGTGCTGCTGTTGGTTTTTTTCCACGGCTGGGCGTGACTAAGGCCTGGTAGAATTCCAAATCTTGCTCTCACAAGACATTGTTTAATTTTTTCAGACCAAGGTATCTCCAAGTATTCTTGTACTTTCTTTTTTCTCGTATCAATTTATTACTGACCACGTATGTTTTCTTTTAGCCAGCGCATCTTTGTCGTTTACAAGTGATAGATGGTTTGTTGTTCGATTTACTATTTTTTTAAAGGATCCATTGTTTATCATATTATTCCAGATTGGCGTTAGTGCAAACTCTTCTAATGCATCATTGAGATATTTCCATGCAACTGATCTCGTGTTCTTATTTTTTTCTTGCCAAAGTAGCTGAGATATATGATTATCATGGTCATTTTTGATCCTATACCACGTTTTGATAAATTGGCCTTTTCTTGCAAAAACTTGATTGCTTAACCCAAACTCCAGTCTAATTCGTGCTGGGGAAGCATTATTTGGGAGATAGAAGAGAGTTTTATATGTTTTGGAAAGGACCTTGTTTATCAATTCTGCATCCGTCCCCATTAATGCCTCACTGCCATATGTTATTGTTGGGAGCAATTTAGCCCCTATAATTTTCAAAAGTGTCCGATAGGTCACATATCCGAGCGATTTCTGTGCTATCTTGAATGCTGCAGTTAGTCAGTTAGCTTTTCTTTGTATGTCCAGTTTTTGTAGTTGATAGTTTCCTTTCTGGTCAAATAGTACACCCAAATACTTGTACACTTCTATTTGTTCCAGTTGGGTATTTTCCATATACCATTTATTTTTTTGTCTAAGTTTTATGTTCCTGGTGACAACCATGATTTTTGTTTTGGTTTCATTTATTACCATTCCATTTTCCTGAGCCTACAAAACCGTTCTGTTAATTAAGCGCCGAAGACCGATTTTAGTGTGGCTTAGAAGGATGGCGTCATCTGCATACATTAGGTTAGATATCAATTTATCCCCTAACTTCGGAGGATCTGCATTAAGTTCGTCAACGTTCCCTGATAGATCTCCTAGGAATAGATTAAAAAGGAGGGGGGCCAACACACATCCCTGCTTTAGCGCTTCTGTTGCTTTGTTAATGATCGGCCGTCCCCCATCCTTACTCTTACCCAGGTTTTACTGTGTAACAGTTGAATCAGTCTTAATAGTTCAATTGGAATGTCTTTTTCAATAAGTTTTTTCCACAATAAATTCCTTTGCACCCAGTCAAAAGCAGATTTAAAATCTACAAACCACAGATACAAGGGCTGTTTTACTCTGAGTGATTTTTCAATTATTAGTGATAGCGCCATAATGTTTGTCATTGTTCCAAGCCCCTTAATAAAACCAGTTTGACTTAATGGCAAAATCTTGTTTTCTGTTACCCATTCACTTAATTTAATTAGTAGTACTCCTGCAAACAGCTTGGCATCTGTATCTTGTAAAGTGATGAGTCTGTAGTTCTCCGCAAGTGCCCAATTGCCTTTCTTGAATATGGGGGAAATTAGAGATCCTCGCCAGGACTCAGGAATGTTGCCTGTCTCTATAACTTCTTTAAATACCTTTTCCAAATAGCTCGACCAAAAGTCTGGGTTTTCTTTAAAGAGGGCAAATGGTATCCCATTGGGGCCTGGTGCACCATCTTTCTGCTTCTTTATTAGTTTTACTAATTGTTCTTTTGAGATTATGAATTTTTCTTGCATCTCATCACTTATTGTAGAGCTCTCTTGTATGTTCGCAACGATTTTTGTAGTTCCCTTACTGTTTAGATGCTTTTCAAGAAAAGTAGCCCATGAAACTACCAATTTGTTCGGCCGTACTAATTTATTTATAATTTTCCAAAATTCTCTTGCGTTTGCTTGTTTGCTTGTTTGCTTGCATGAAATAATTTAGACCACATTTCCTGTTTAGCTTGGTATTTCTCATTCCATATTAACATCTTCAGGGATTGATTTAATGCTTTTAGATTATTCAAGATTTCATCATTAGTTGCTGTGGTTTTTATTTGTCTTCTTATTCTGTTTCGGTCTCTTTTTAACTTCGCTATTGTATATGGAAGATTCATATATGAGTCCTTTCCTTTTTTTTTAAAGTATTTTTATTAACTTTTTTCCCCCATTTTTATATGGGTACATGGCTCAAAAAGAATACATACAGGGTATTAGAAATTAACATAAAAAAATACACAAAATAAAAGAAACCAAATAATAATAATGTAAAATAATATAAAATTCAGATTATATAGTCCACAAGTATGTCTAAAACTGTACAATTCAAAGACTTAAACATTTGCATTAGGATCCCCATATATTTTCATTAAACATAGATAAATCATATACTATCTTCAGTCCTACCGAATAAATATATGAGTCCTTTCCTTCTCCTTTCCATTTTACATTCCTTTTGTTGGGGTTAACCTGGGTTTGGGGTTTCACTATTTTCTTAGTGAATTCCACCCACTGTTCAACTGCTGTTTCTGTCGTATTTTAAGTAAAGCAGCTCTTTTTAATGTTTTCAACTTTTTCATTCATACTATCCTTATTCAGATTAGTCCAAATTAGATTTTTATAATTTATTGTTCCAGTATACCCCGGCACCGTATGGTACGGTTGGTTAATATTGTGTCTCATGTTGGTAGTTATTATCTGCTGGCAATGGTCACTATCTCCAACTTTAACTAATCTATAAGAGTTTATGTTTTGAAATATGTTGAGTGAAACCATTGTATAATCGATCCTAGTGCTTGCATTATGTGCGATATACGTGTATGCGGGGGGGTGTATCCTCTTTAAATTGGCCGTTAAGGACTCGCAATCCCAATGCTTCTATATCCTTAATGAATGTTATACCAATTTGATTTCGTGCCTGGTTAGTCGTGACTCCTTGATAGTCCTGCTGCGGAATTGACCTTTGAAGGTCTTGTGATTGTGAGACATCATCCCTTATGAACGGTATTAGTAAATTAAGGTTAAAATCCCCAGTCATCACATCATTTGTTCCAATAATATGTTGTTAAGGGTTGCACATATGGTTGCTCTACTTGTTTTTGTTGAATGGATATATACATTGATCATAATTAATGAAATATCCTTTTGGTCTGTATTTTTATATTTCAGTCTGACTATAAGTATGTTTTTACTGTGTATTACAAGTTGATCATGTTCAGCTTGTATGCTACTGGAAATAAAAGTTGCTAACCCCCCACTCGGGCGTCCATACCTATGAATTTTACTTGCATTTTCATAGTATCCTACATAACCCTCCAATACAAAAAGGATGTGCTTCCCAGGTTTCTTGGAGGAATAAGATGTGACAGGGTAAAGGAATAGACCTTATTTGTGCATTGGATAGCTTTGTCCCTACTCCGTTTATGTTCCATGAACACATCCTCAACTCAGTTACTTTTGTTTGGGGGACTGGAATGTTATTCCTTCATTGTTCTATATTACTATGCAGAGCCTGTGCAATCCATTTTCATTTATTCGTGAAGTTGTTTCTGTTGGTGCCATTATCAGAGTGTGCGTTGGCATCCATGTCAGCCAGGTGGACATACCAGTTGCATTGTAGTGCAGGGTCCCAGGACATGCCCTTGAGGTCTGTGTTCTCATGGCAACACATGTGTGGTGGTCGGCATGCACTTGCCCTGTTTGTTAGAAGTACATGTTTCACAGGCACTCCCGGTTCCTTGACATGAAGATGTATGGTAGGGGTGGTTTTTGTGCAAGATGGGGGCTACATGTTGGTCAGCAGTCAAGGTGTTTTGTTTTGTTTTTGCAATTTGCAGTACATGAGTGTGGCACTTACGTATACCTCTTTTCTCTCTTTCAGCTTTGGCCGTGGGCACTGACCCACAAACGACATAGCTCAGTGGTGGCAATGCATCAGAATCCGAAAACACACACACGCAGACTGAGACTGAAGAGAGGGGGACAGGACTGTCCCTGAGGACTCAAATGTGGAGACACCATCGTCCTCATCTTCAGAGGGTGTTGGTGAGTCAGCACTATTGGTAGACAGAGGGAGTGGGCAATCTACACCTTCAGTCGGTACACAGCACACAGGACCAACACTGCCAGCAACTGCAACAAGTACTGCTCGTGCTCGCAAGAGTAAGGGGAGCAGAGTGGCCTTCGGTGCAGGCACCGCTGCCCCTGCCCCTGTGACACAAAGTGCCCTTTGTGCTGAGGCGGTTGATCTGCTGCGACAGCTGTGTGTAGGGCAGACCAACATGATCAATGCATTCCTAGACCACGATAGGAAGTTGGGGCAGGTGGTAGCATTCATGGAGGGGATGCATGGCGATGTTGCTGGTCTACACAGAACTGTTCAGTCGTTATCCAAAACAGTGTCTGCAACCATTCAAAATTCGCAGGCACAAGCTTCTACTTCAGTTCCCCCATCCACACCACTTGATGTGTCAGCGGAGAGTGACATTTCTGAGCAGGGCTCATTTTCAGGAAATTGCACTAGAAGCTGCCACAGGCAGAAAGGCAGGGCACAGAGGCCACAGACCCTATCCCCTAAGACAGGGAAATCTTTCACAGACCACGACATCAGCTACCCTGGAGTTGACACACAGGATAATCAAGGGGTGTTGGGTGACAGGGATTCACATGTAACACAGGCATCCCCCTCCAAAGGTACTCCCAAGGCAAGGGCACCTCCCAAGGCCAGGGACACTCCCAAGGACAAGGACACTACAAAGGAAAGGGCACCTCCCAAGGCCAGGGGCACTCCCAAGGACAAGGACACTGCAAATGAAAGGGCACCTCCCAAGGCTAAGGACACTGCAAAGGAAAAGGACACAGCAAAGGAAAAAGCACCTCCCAAGGCCAGGGACACTCCCAAGGACAAGGACTCTGCAAAGGAAAGGGCACCTCCCAAGGCCAGGGACACTGCAAAGGACAAGGACACAGCAAAGGAAAGGGCACCTCCCAAGGCCAGGGACACGACACTGGAAAGGAAAGGGACACTACAATGGACCGGGACACTACAAAGGACAAGCCAACTCCCAGGGACATGGCACCGCCCACGGTTCAGGCACATTCCAGAGACAGGGCACATACTACAGGCAAGGCACCTCCCAGGGCCAAGGGTTCTCCCATGGACACGAGCTCCATCAAGGACAGTCATACATCACCCCTGCATGCCCTGAGGCTGATGTTGGAGAAGGAACATAAAACACATGTGTCAGCGGTGGAGTCACCTATACCTTTACTCCCATCCACACCCCGCAGAAGCAGAGGAAGGGGTACACTGTTGTTGCATCACCCATTACACATGATGCAGAGGGAAGAAGGCAGGGCCACAGCAAATGTCAAGCAGGGTCCAGCACATCCCCAGAGAGCAGACACACACCAGCACATGATCCCCCTTTGATGGGTGATGTTCATGATGAGGCCACACCACTCACCAGACCAGTCATGTCCAGGGTGACCTTCCATATCCCAAAGAAACGGAGACACAGACCTGTGACACCTGCCCACCCCAATTTCGCTCCAGTACAGCTGTCCCCAGCTCCCAGAGCCACCCTGCCTCCTGGCCCATACAGCCCTCTGGCTCATCATTTCAGTGGTCCTAGTGGGCCAGCTGGAGTTCACTCTCATGTGTCAGATAGTGGCACTGTGTCTGTTGTTCGCTGCCATGCCTCATGTAGTAGCACTGTGTCAGTTGTGCCCTCTCCTGTTTCAGGTACTGCCAATGTGTGTGTCCGCCACTCTCATGTCTCAGATGACGGCATGGTATTTGTTGGTCACTGTGCACGGTCAAGTCCTGGCAGTGTGTCTGGGTCTATGGCTCATGTGTCAGGTACTATATCTGTGGCTGTGTCCCACACTCCTGTTTCTGGTGCTGGCAGTGTGTCTGGGTCTATGGCACATGTGTCAGTCACTAGAGCTGTGGTTATGTCCCACACTCCTGTTTCTGGTGCTGGCGGTGTGTCTAGGTCTATGGCTCATGTGTCAGTCACTAGAGCTGTGGCTGTGTCCCACACTCCTGTTTCTGGTGCTGGCAGTGTTTCTGGGTCTATGGCTCATGTGCCAGTCACTAGAGCTGTGGCTGTGTCCTACACTCCTGTTTCTGGTGCTGGCAGTTTGTTTGGGTCTATGGCTCAAGTGTAACCCTGGGCATAGTGTGCATAGTGGGGCTACGCGAAGCTACGCAAAGTGGGCGAGAAACTAGGCCCACCTGCGCACTACGCGTATTCCCACTACGTGCCGCATGCCCCGCCTCCCCTACATACCTAATTTTATTAAATGGGCACATAGAAATAAATAAAAGTCACTTACCTTGTCCGCAGCATCCCGGGGCTCCCTCTGCTCGTTCACGCCGCCATCTGATAAGCAATGCGCATTTCTCGTGAGAAATGCGCATGCGCGGCCGCCCGCGCATGCGCATTGTTTAGCAGACAGCGGCGTGAACGAGCAGAGGGAGCCCCGGGACGCCGCGGACAAGGTAAGTGACTTTTATTTATTTCTATGTGCCCATTTAATAAAATTAGGTTTGTTCGGGAGGGCGGGAGCGAGGCGGGTGGCGGCAACTTCGCTAGGCCCAAGGAGTGGGCGTAGTGTTGCCTGCATCGCCTACTTTGCAAAGTGCGAAGTAGGCAACACTACGCCCACTTCGTGGGCGTAACGAAGTCCTTCGCCCAAGGTTACTCATGTGTCAGTCACTAGAGCTATGGCTTTGTCTCCCAATCTGGTATCAGATCCTGCCACTGTGTCCGAGGCTACTAGGTCGAGCAGTCCACCAGATTCAGTACTGTGAGGTGAAGTTCCCATCACTCACATGTCATTTTACTTGGTGTGTAGATAGTTCATTGTGATCACCCTTGAATTATTTATGTCCATGGGACGGGGCGCTTGACACATGTCCTTGTGCTGCCTCTGATGTAGCTGCTCTGTTATGAACACTGCCCTGTTGCTGTTAGGATGCTACATTGTGCCCTCTCATGTGCTGCCTCTGATGTACCTGCTCTGTTACGAACAGTGCCCTGTTGCTGTTAGGATGCTGCATTGTGCCGTCTCATGTGCTGCCTCTGATGTACCTGTTCTTTGCCATGGACTGTTGATGAACCTGGCCCCTCTCATGTGCTGCATCAGATGTACCTGTTCTTTGCCATGGACTGTTGATGCTCTGTGCCCCTCTCATGTGCTGCATCAGATGTACCTGTTCTTTGCCATGGACTGTTGATGCTCTGTGCCCCTCTCATGTGCTGCATCAGATGTACCTGTTCTTTGCCATGGACTGTTGATGCACTTGGCCTCTCTCATGTGCTGCCTCAGATGTCCCTGCTGTGTACCATGGACTGTAGATGCACTTAACCCCTCTCATGTGCTGCATCAGATGTACCTGCTCTGTTCTTTGCCATAGACTGTTGATGCACTTATCCCCTCTCATGTGCTGCCTCAGTTGTACCTGCTCTGTTCTTTGCCATGGACTGTTGATGCTCTGTGCCCCTCTCATGTGCTGCATCAGATATACCTGTTCTTTGCCATGGACTGTTGATGCTCTGTGCCCCTCATGTGCTGCATCAGATGTACCTGTTCTTTGCCATGGACTGTTGATGCACTTCACCCCTCTCATGTGCTGCCTCAGATGTATCTGCTCTGTGCCTTGCCATGGACTGTTGATGCTCAGTGCCCCTCTCATGTGCTGCCACTGGTGTCCCTGCTGTGTGCCATGGACTGTTGATGCTCTCTGCCCTCTCATGTGCTGCATCAGATATAGCTGTTCTTTGCCATGGACTGTTGATGCACTTGGCCTCTCTCATGTGCTGCCTCAGATGTCCCTGCTGTGTGCCATGGACTGTAGATGCACTTAACCCCTCTCATGTGCTGCATTGGATGTACCTGCTCTGTTCTTTGCCATAGACTGTTGATGCACTTATCCCCTCTCATGTGCTGCCTCAGATGTACCTGCTCAGTTCTTTTCCATGGACTGTTGATGCTCTGTGCCTCTCTCATGTGCTGCATCAGATATACCTGTTCTTTGCCATGGACTGTTGATGCTCTGTGCCCCTCATGTGCTGCATCAGATGTACCTGTTCTTTGCCATGGACTGTTGATGCACTTCACCCCTCTCACGTGCTGCCTCAGATGTATCTGTTCTGTGCCTTGCCATGGACTGTTGATTCTCAGTGCCCCTCTCATGTGCTGCCACTGGAGTCCCTGCTGTGTGCCATGGACTGTTGATGCTCTCTGCCCCTCTCCTGTGCTGCATCAGATGTACCTGTTCTTTGCCATGGACTGTTGATGCTCTGTGCCCCTCTCATGTGCTGCATCAGATGTACCTGTTCTTTGCCATGGACTGTTGATGCACTTCACCCCTCTCATGTGCTGCCTCAGATGTACCTGCTCTGTGCATTGCCATGGACTGTTGATGCTCTGTGCCCCTCTCATATGCTGCCATTGGTGTCCCTGCTGTGTACCATGGACTGTTAATGCTCTGTGCCCCTCTCATGTGCTGCCTCAGATGTACCTGTTCTTTGCCATGGACTGTTGATGCACTGTGCCCCTCTCATGTGCTGCAGTAGATGTACCTGTTCTTTGCCATGGACTGTTGATGCACTTCACCCCTCTCATGTGCTGCCTCAGATGTACCTGCTCTGTGCCTTGCCATGGACTGTTGATGCTCTGTGCCCCTCTCATGTGCTGCCACTGGTGTCCCTGCTGTGTGCCATGGAATGTTGATGCTCTGTGCCCCTCTCATGTGCTGCATCAGATGTACCTATTCTTTGCCATGGACTGTTGATGCACTTGGCCCCTCTCATGTGCTGCATCAGATGTACCTGTTCTTTGCCTTGGACTGTTGATGCACTTGGCCCCTCTGATGTGCTGCCACAGATGTACCCGGTCTGTGCCTTGCCATGGACTGTTGATGCACTTAACCCCTCTCATGTGCTGCCTCTGATGTACCTGCTCTGTGCCTTGCCATGGACTGTTGAAGCACGGTGCCCCTCTCATGTGCTGCCTCTGATGTACCTGTTCTGTTATGAACACTGCCCTGTTGCTGTTAGGATGCTGCATTGTGCCCTCTCATGTGCTGCCTCTGATGTACCTGCTCTGTTACGAAGTGTCCTGTTGCTGTTAGGATGCTGCATTGTGCCCTCTCATGTACTGCATCAGTTGTACCTATTCTTTGCCATGGACTGTTGATGCACTTGGCCCCTCTCATGTGCTGCATCAGATGTACCTGTTCTTTGCCTTGGACTGTTGATGCACTTGGCCCCTCTGATGTGCTGCCACAGATGTACCTGCTCTGTGCCTTGCCATGGACTGTTGATGCACTTAACCCCTCTCCTGTGCTGCCTCTGATGTACCTTCTCTGTTATGAACACTGCCCTGTTGCTGTTAGGATACTTCATTTTGGCCCCTTTCATGTGCTGCCTCAGATGTACCTGCTCTGTGCCATGGACTGTTGATGCTCTGTGCCCCTCTCATCTCATGTGCTGCCTCAGATGTACCTGTTCTTTGCCATGGACTGTTGATGCTCTGTCCCCCTCATGTGCTGCATCAGATGTACCTGTTCTTTGCCATGGACTGTTGATGCACTTCACCCCTCTCATGTGCTGCCTCAGATGTATCTGCTCTGTGCCTTGCCATGGACTGTTGATGCTCAGTGCCCCTCTCATGTGCTGCCACTGGTGTCCCTGCTGTGTGCCATGGACTGTTGATGCTCTCTGCCCTCTCATGTGCTGCATCAGATGTACCTGTTCTTTGCCATGGACTGTTGATGCACTTGGCCTCTCTCATGTGCTGCCTCAGATGTCCCTGCTGTGTGCCATGGACTGTTGATGTACTTATCCCCTCTCATGTGCTGCCTCAGATGTACCTGCTCTGTTCTTTGCCATGGACTGTTGATGCTCTGTGCCTCTCTCATGTGCTGCATCAGATATACCTGTTCTTTGCCATGGACTGTTGATGCTCTGTGCCCCTCATGTGCTGCATCAGATGTACCTGTTCTTTGCCATGGACTGTTGATGCACTTCACCCCTCTCATGTGCTGCCTCAGATGTATCTGTTCTGTGCCTTGCCATGGACTGTTGATTCTCAGTGCCCCTCTCATGTGCTGCCACTGGAGTCCCTGCTGTGTGCCATGGACTGTTGATGCTCTCTGCCCCTCTCCTGTGCTGCATCAGATGTACCTGTTCTTTGCCATGGACTGTTGATGCTCTGTGCCCCTCTCATGTGCTGCATCAGATGTACCTGTTCTTTGCCATGGACTGTTGATGCACTTCATCCCTCTCATGTGCTGCCTCAGATGTACCTGCTCTGTGCATTGCCATGGACTGTTGATGCTCCGTGCCCCTCTCATATGCTGCCATTGGTGTCCCTGCTGTGTACCATGGACTGTTAATGCTCTGTGCCCCTCTCATGTGCTGCCTCAGATGTACCTGTTCTTTGCCATGGACTGTTGATGCACTGTGCCCCTTTCATGTGCTGCATCAGATGTACCTGTTCTTTGCCATGGACTGTTGATGCACTTCACCCCTCTCATTTGCTGCCTCAGATGTACCTGCTCTGTGCCTTGCCATGGACTGTTGATGCTCTGTGCCCCTCTCATGTGCTGCCACTGGTGTCCCTGCTGTGTGCCATGGAATGTTGATGCTCTGTGCCCCTCTCATGTGCTGCATCAGTTGTACCTATTCTTTGCCTTGGACTGTTGATGCACTTGGCCCCTCTGATGTGCTGCCACAGATGTACCTGGTCTGTGCCTTGCCATGGACTGTTGATGCACTTAACCCCTCTCATGTGCTGCCTCTGATGTACCTGCTCTGTGCCTTGCCATGGACTGTTGAAGCACGGTGCCCCTCTCATGTGCTGCCTCTGATGTACCTGTTCTGTTATGAACACTGCCCTGTTGCTGTTAGGATGCTGCATTGTGCCCTCTCATGTGCTGCCTCTGATGTACCTGCTCTGTTACGAAGTGTCCTGTTGCTGTTAGGATGCTGCATTGTGCCCTCTCATGTACTGCCTCTGATGTACCTGTTCTTTGCCATGGACTGTTGATGCTCTGTGCCCCTCTCAGGTGCTGCCTCAGATGTACCTATTCTTTGCCATGGACTGTTGATGCATGCCCTTGGCCCCTCTCATGTGCTGCATCAGATGTACCTGTTCTTTGCCTTGGACTGTTGATGCACTTGGCCCCTCTGATGTGCTGCCACAGATGTACCTGCTCTGTGCCTTGCCATGGACTGTTGATGCACTTAACCCCTCTCCTGTGCTGCCTCTGATGTACCTGCTCTGTTATGAACACTGCCCTGTTGCTGTTAGGATACTTCATTTTGGCCCCTTTCATGTGCTGCCTCAGATGTACCTGCTCTGTGCCATGGACTGTTGATGCTCTGTGCCCCTCTCATGTGCTGCCTCAGATGTACCTGTTCTTTGCCATGGACTGTTGATGCTCTGTGCCCTTATCATGTGCTGCCTCTGATGTACCTGCTCTGTTATGAACACTGCCCTGCTGCTGTTATGATACTGCATTGTGCCCTCTCATGTGCTACCTCAGATGTACCTTTTCTGTTGTATCCAGTGCCCATGCTCCTGCCTACTCTAGGAGGTATTTAGTAATATGTGCAATTAAACAATTTAATCGTGTGTAGTGGTTTCTGTGTGTCATTCCTGGTTGTCTACTTGCATTGTTGATATAGTGGTGGTATGGTAAATGCTGTTTACCCAACATGCACCTCCCCCCTCCCCACGTCACAGCCCCGGCAGGTACTCCCCTTCCGGCATTGATTGTTGTGTTTGCGTACCTGCGTCTTCATCGGCGACGGTCCATGACTTGGTGGTGGTGGAGCACGTAGAGGATCGGAAATGCGTTCAGAGCTGGGTTCATGACGGAGATCTGCCTGTGGTGGGTATCTCTCTGCAATGTTTTGGCTCTCCGCTGTGGTGAATCCGCCGTGTTCAGGCTGGTGGTTTTTCCGCTGCGATTTGCTGTGTCTTATCCGCTATCATAATTACGTGGACTGTCGGATACGTCATTCCGTACGGCGGTGTCTCTGGTTGGTTACATCCGCCACGGGGTCAGGTGTATTTCCGCGGCGGTGCTTGATCTTCCGCGCCATACGTACATTTGACAGAGCTTCCCATCCTAATGTGGCGGACGGACAGACTGCGGCTGGCGGACTGAAAAAAGGCATTTTCCGCCTACTTCATGCCGGCGGACGTCCTTCCGTCCGCCATCCTAATGACCCTCTAAGTCAGGACACAGTTAAGACAGGTGGCAAGAATGTAGACAACTCCCAAATATTATTCAAGCAAAATATGGGCGCACTCAAGTTCAGTTGTCATCAACTAAGGAAATGGCCCAAATGTATTATATTTAGGTTCTGCTTTACACTGCTATTGGTAGCTACTGCATAGCTCAAGACGAATATATGGCTAGCTATACAAGTTGTTTTCCAGTATTCTATTCAGGGAGTCATGTAGGTGGATTCGAACACCAATCACAGAATTTTATAAGAGACAGGACTAAAAGGTCCATTCTCTGCTAGGCTTGAAGCTCCGAGTGTACAACCATCACCTTAAATGCAAGGAATGCACCTACCGTATGTTCTACTCTCACTCCAAAATGACCAACCCACTTTTTAAAACTGGACTAAATTTGAAAAAAAATTGATGCAAAAATTAAAATGTTCACGAGTGGTGTTCTTTTGTAACTAATAAATCTCGAGTTCTTCTATTTGGACCATCTGCCATGACACTGGAAGGACGTTTAGGGCAATGAAAAGGGGGAAACGGTTGACAAAATTAAGTTGTCACTTAAAAATACCTGGAGGTTTGGCGGGAACTTTCAAAGGCAAGTAATTAAGTTCTAGCCTGCAAACCTCAACCTGGAAAGGCATTGCAGTCCTGTGCCACTTACTTAAACACGAGCAGCAAAATAATGTCCTTAAAAATGGGTGATTTTAGAAACAAGCTGGTATAATACATTAAGGCCACTTAGCATCTAATTTGAATTAAAACAGGTAATATGCTGGGCAGGTTGTCTCAGCAGATTATTCGCTTACAGTCAACAATTTGTAGGAGTTATATGAACAGAGCACATTGATCGATCCAGTCAAAACGTTAATTTGGACAGCGCCTAGGCATCCAGTGTTAGACCGTGCATGTGTTTCCTAAACAACTTCCTTCGGAATTCTGAGGTTCCGTGAACAGAAGTACTGCCATCGCCTATCAAAAACTTCTCTGTATTTCGCCCAAAAATGTGTAGCCCACTAGTGCGCGGCTAGGGATCTACAACAAGCAGCAGAGGAATCTTAAGTGCTCACTAGTCTATCCAATATAAATTTGAGCGCACAGCACGCCAACAAGACACCAGAAGTCATGGGGTGGGTGGCGTTGATATGAGGATATTACTGACAAAAAAAAACAAATACTCAAAGTTATGTAATAAAACCATTCACTTATGTTACTTCCCTCAAAAGCAACAAGGCAGTTGACATTGACTTGCGGGGTCCATTCCATTGAACGCAAGGAAAAATAGAAATCAGCTTTGTTTAGCTTTTATGCAGCAGCTTTAATGTATGCTCAATACCAGACTTCCCTACTCCAAACACTTTGAAACTATGCAGCACACGTAAATCCTGTCAGTACCTGTTTTTTTTCTTTCCCAAAACAGTAGTTTCAACACTGTCCTTGCAAATGAACATTCCATGAAATCCACATAAAAAATAAATTTCAAATCTAAACATAAAAATGTAAAACTAAATAAAAATATCACTATCGATAGCTCAAAAAATTATACATCGAAGATTGGAATAACTCGCTAGCTAATATCGACCATGGTTATCAAGGGGAGTACATTTGCGGTGGATAGGCTCAACAACTGTGGGTGCAGCATGGAGAAGCTGGGCTTTGTATATAATGTCCTCGGAGCATACAAGTTCACTCTGGGAAATTCGTCACGGGTGGGCAGTGTAGCGTCCCCACCGCAAAGCTTGGGTGGAAGCGGGCAAGAGACCTGTAGCTACTGAAGGCCCGGGAGGCAGACCTGCGGGTACGTTACGCTTTTAACCACCCAAGAACTGGTTGCAACTGTAGTCCCGGGACTCCACACCACTACATAGTGAAATCGTACAGTGCTTTCTGTGGGACTCTGTTCTTCCCTCCAGGGACTTCCCCTCCGTTCTCCGGGGACCACACGTCCATTACCCTCATGCAGCTCCTGCAATTAAAGAGAGAGAACACATGGCGTTATGGGAAAAGAAGTCCACCCATTCAAATTCCAAACAAGCATTGGCCGCTCGGCAGTAAAGCAGCGCAGCAGTGAAAGTGGCAGCAGGGGGAGGGGGCATGGGCGATTCCCTTTCCGGAGCGTGGGACCATATGGCGCCACCATATGGCACCACGTGCTCCAGAAAGGAAATCGCCAAGATGTGCTTGCGGTGCATTGCAAGCAATGCAACGCGTCCACTTCTTTGCTGAAAAAGCTTTGCCGATGGCATTAGGTCTCCTCCTATGCTCCGCCTGCGCGCTGCGTAGGCAAGACCTAAAAAGGACGATCTATTTGGCTTCTAAACTGTGATCAGTCTCATTAGCAATGGGAGTTGCCGAGGCGATGATAAATTTTTCGCAACAGTCATATATGGTCTTTACGCTTAAGTCAGATATGATGATAAGGGTGAACACAGAGATGACTATAGATTAGACATGAGGTGTATACAGAATTGTGTTATAACTCCTGTTCTTTTTATTTTCTATATTGACAGCTCATTGTCACTGTTCTACTGTATGCTGTTGGTGCTCTATTATCGCGTACAGCAAATAGTTTATAAAACTAGTTAATGCTTTGTTGTATATATTGATGAGCTGGATTTAGATACCGACATTTGTAAACCTTAATCATGATTTAAGGTCCCACTTCAACTAATTCGTGATCAAGAATCATAATTGAGTGGGTGTATCAGTTTTCTTACTGTGGTGTTTGACTCAGCATGCAATGGGATTCCCCACTGAGTAAGAGATGTAAATAATTTTTATACTCAGTGGGTCTGGTCTTCAATTTTGCTGCTCATTCGGAGAAGGGATCCATAAAGTACAGAGCAGTACTTCATAATAGTAAATGTTATCCCTGGCATCCTTGGCATGGTCTCCCTTGACTTTTTGCCTTCAGACCTCCTGAGTTTTGCTGACATTAGGAGTCAGTGCACTTTACCACTGCTAAGTAGTGCTAACATGCATATGCTGTCTGCTTTAAACATGGTGACATTGGCTTATCCAAAATGGACATATCTAATTTACCTATTAGTCTCTAGTAAAGTGCACTACATGTGCCCAGGGTCCGCACATTAAATGTTACTAGTGGGCCTGTAGCACTGATAGGGCCACCCACTTCAGAAACCCTGTAAACCTGTCTCAGGACTGCCATTGCAGAGCCTGTGTGTGCAGTTTTAAACTGCCATGTCGACTTGGCAAGTTAATCCTCTTGCCTGACTGAAATCTCCCTTTTGAATACATATTAGTCACTCCTAAGGTAGACCCTGGACAGCCCAAGGGCAGGCTTCAGTGTATCTACAAAGTTGCACATGAACGTTTTACATGTCCCAGTACTGAAAAACTCTTAAATTTGTTTGTTCACTACTACAAGGCCTATCTCTCCTATAGGTTAACATTAGGGTTACACTTTTACATCTATTAAGTGTAATTTCCAATTGCTAAGAGATGCCCCCCCTGTTTAGTGTCTCTGGAATCCTAATTTAGAACCCTAACTTATGGTGAAGTTAGATTTCTAATGGTAATTCAGAAAATGCCTCTTTTAGAAAGTTGCCATTAGCTTACCTTAACCTTTTGGCACCTTCTGTCTGCTTCTGAATATGTCTGTGCTAGGTGACAGCTGGGCTGTGTGCATTCCCTCTAGACAGCCACTCACAAAGGGTGCTTATGTACCCCCCAACAGATGGGTCCCCCTGTGCAGAATGGGAGGGAGGAGCTGACTCTTACACCTCAATAGACTCTGTCCTGTCCCAACACAAAGAGCTGCATACCCCCTGTAGTGAGTCTGGAGCCAGGACAGGATGGGCAGGAACTCTGTACACTTCAAAGGCCTCTCTTTGAAGTCTCCCTGATGTCAAATGCACCACTGAGTATAGGTACTGGACCTCTGACACCACAAAATCAGTATCCATCTGGACCTGTGGAAACTCTGCTAGGAAGAAGAACTGCTGTGCAGCTGAAGGGACTGCCACTCTGCTGTACTGCTACTCTGCTGGACTCCTACTCTTCTGTGCTGTCCTCCTGATTGCAAACTTCTTGCCTGGGAGTGAGAATGACAGGACCTGCATCTCTCCAACCCAGAAGCAAAGTGACTCAAAGGGATTGTCAGGTTGCCTCCTGTTTTGAAGTCTCATGGACATCAAAAATGTATACTCATCCTACCTACAGCATCTGCACTCTGCAGTCTGAGAGTCTTGCCTTGCCAAGAGGTGGCAATCCAGTCCTTGGCCCTTGGAAGTGGGTATAAAGTGCTTCTTCAGCAAAAATCCACTAAAATCGTTGTGCAGTTTGTAACTGGTGTATCTCCCCCACCACCGATGCATTGCTGCATGGACCAGCAAAATCACATTGCCAACTGTGCAGTGCATAGCCTCCAGTCGACACGCATCCTTGAGTTGTGTGGATCGATAGCGACACATCACTTACACCTTGAGGTTCGACGATGACGAATCTCCGACTTGTGTATGGACAACAGCGCTGCATCTCCTCTGCTCCACGCATCAGGTTTTCATAGACGATGCAACATGGTCCTTCACTGAGGGACAAGGTTGGTTCCAGTATCCAGCCTGTGCTCTATCGCTGTGGACCAGAATGTTTGGATTTGACCCAGTCTAAAGCGACCAGATACTCAATAGAAGGGGGACCCCTCGTCACTTCAAGGCAGGTAGGCGGGGAAAAAGCAATAAACAAAGAAGAAAAGAAATGGCCTGCCCGTAAGGATCTAGTGTAGGCCTAAGAATAGGTCTTTATATAATTGCATCAATCCCTGAACCACACAGATAGACTTCAACAAGTAATTACAAAAATATAAAGATTTTATTACATGAAGCAACAAACTATCTCAATACATTATAATTGCATAAATAATTGCATCATCTTTTCATTTAATATAAAAATAATAACTTAATCACATCATCACAGCAAATCCACATGCCAGTCTATACTTTCATACCGACATACATACAACTTTAGTCACACGCAACACACAACTCTACAGATATATCATAGCCAGTGTTTGATCTGAAGGTAATAGATGGAAAACAATCCACTAGGGAAGAATGCCAGATCGCTCAGATGGAATCATTTCCCATGGTTTGGTTTAGCTCACTAGCTGTATATTATTGTTCATGTGATGAATTTTCCTCTCCAACTTTGCTAGATTTTACATTTTATCGCAATTTTTATAAATCAATTTTTCACAACTACCTTATCCCTTAACTGATCAAATGTCGTTTTACTTGAAGTAAACCTTCTCAGCTCTATCTCTAATGCTTTCTGACACACATTTTTACTGTTTCTCCCTTTTTATACAAGGCCATGAAATATCGAAATTCCTTGTCATTTTAACTTCGCAATGTATGGACCCATTTAGTTCTTTATCATAATACATATATATATATATCTAACACGTCAAGAACCAGCGTAATCCTTCCTTAGATCTCGGACAAGGAATCACACAGTAGTATTGGCCTCTATCAAAGTGCAGGTTTATTCCAGACACAACGTTGTGTCTGGAATAAACCTGCACTTTGATAGAGGCCACGGCTCCTGTGTGATTCCTTGTCCGAGATCTAAGGAAGGATTACGCTGGTTCTTGACGTGTTGGATTTTCGGGGGTGGCTACCCCTGCCGTGAGCCCGCCGAAACTAGAGGCTCGGGAACAGCCACAAACTTTGTGTTTATATATATATATCTATACTACTATTATAAAGGAAGAACTTTGAGGCTTTGAGGTGGGTAAACTCGGGAACCACAGCGCCAATCCGCACACCCGATACATCGTTTTAATTCGCAGGGTATGCAGATGGACATAGGCTACATAAATTAAAAATAAACACGTTATTTAAAAAATATAAGTTAAAAAAAGTAGTCCCTTCAAAGTAGCGCTAGCCGCGACGTGCGTGCTTACATCAGGAGCGGCGTACACAAGCGCGAGGAGCGGCAGAGATCAGCGTGGGGAGGAGCGGCGGAGATCAGCGTGGGGAGGAGCAGTAACGAGGAGCGGTGGAGATCAGCGCGGGGAGGAGCAATGATGAGCAGAGGAGCAGCGGACATGAGCGGGGGACAGGCGGTGAGGATCGGCGGGCAGGCAGTGAGGAGCGGCGGCGGGGAGGAGCGGTGAGCGGCGGATGAGGTAGGGCGCCAAGTAAGCAGTGAGCAAAGCAAACGTGAGGGAGGAGCGGCGGCGGAGAGGAGCGGTGAGCGAGCCACAGGTACCAAACGGAAAAAGAAACGTGTGCAGGTTACAAAAGCGTACAAAGTGGAGCGGTCAGCTGAAAGCTAAAATGACAATCGGGAGAAGGTAGCAAACGGGGCATTACAGGAGGAACAAGTGACGTGGGCAGTGACGTGGGCAGGTATCAAACGGGGCATTACAGGAGGAAAAAGAAACGTGTGCAGGTTACAAAAGCGTACAAAGTGGAGCGGTCAGCTTAAAGCTAAAGTGATAATCGGGAGAAGGTACCAAATGGGGCATTACAGGAGAAAAAAGTGACGTGGGCAGTGACGTGGGCAGGTTACAAAAGCGTACGAAGTAAACATAGAGGCATAATACTGCACAACGTCAGGGCGGGCGGGGGCCCTGAGCCATGATTGCTCCCGGACAACGTCGGGACGGGCTGCTAGTATATATATATATATATATATATATATAACTTTTTATAGATGTTTCATATTTGTGTTTGTTGTCATTCTCTTTTTATGGGCTGTTGGCTTGGATGGCTTTCCATTCACTCAAAGGTAATTGTTTGACTGAAATCTAAAAACAAATACTCCTATGACTGTCAGAGATACATCAACTGAAGGATACATATGGAAAGGTAGGACACAAAATACTTTGCAAACTGTGTGTCAAGAAGGAGAAAATGCATTACTAAGACAATGTTCAACCATTGCACAAACATTCATAAAAAGTAATATAGGAAATGTTATCTACATTTCTTCAACATTTTTAAACAAAATCATAATATTATTATTATCCAAATATTTTAAATGCAATTTGAAAATAACCAGAACGACACCTCCTTTTATCACTACAACAAAAAAAACTTACCTAGGCTATCCAAATTTAAAGGGAAATTCTGTCAATAAAATTACACACTGGAAGTGTACTAAATTATATTCATACCAAAGTTACGGATGAGCCAGTGCCCTAACTGAAAATGCACAAGTCACCTGTAAACCTCATCACCCGCCATCAATTGCTGAAACAGAAGTTAGCAGTACAGTTGAAGATCTAAAAAGAATAGCTTCAACCTCCATAGCTACTACTGTAAGTATAGTTAAAAACTCCACTATGTAAATGCCTAATACCTGACTGGATGCCCAGAATACACAACTTAAATAGAAAATGCAACCAAGATTTTGGGATTGGAATGTCCTTTGCATGGGTTATAGTCATGTCCCCATCCTTACATGCCAAAACTGAAAGTATCTAATATTCAGTTTTTTGATTTTGGCCACAGGGAAATCTAAAGAAAGGGAATAGAGAAACACAATAAACCTGACCCAAATCTAATGCAACAGACACACGATAGCTTGCAATCTCATAATCGTATCCCACACCCTATACTCTCTCCTCTTACCCTTGAACTCCCTGACAGACTCCATGTTAAAGCAAGCCACACTCAAGAGGAAGAGGAAATTCACTGAGGAGGAGACAGCAGTAGCAGTCGGTGGTGGGAGTGCTGCTGGGTGCTGATGAAGGGAGGGACAGGGTTGGGAGTAGTAAACTACGGATTACGGCCGATCAGAGGTAAGTAAACATATACATAAATAAAATGAATTTCGTTGTGCGCACTGCATCGCCAAATGCCAAATGCGATGCAGCACGCGCAACAAAATTCGTTTTATTTATTCATATGTTTACTTACCTCTAATCGGCCGTAATCCGTAGTTTACTACCCCCACCCGACCCCTCCCCCACCCCAAATCAGCCCCCAGCAGCACTTCCATCACCAGCCACTACTGGGAGACAGACCTTGTAGTTATGTTTGTTTGTAGTAGATCATTATAGGGAACTATGTGGTGTGCCTCCTAACTTCCTCAGTAGGGCAGAGAAAGCTGCCATATGGGATGTTTGGGGCTGGAGGTACACGCAATAAAAGACTTACATAAAATGGCAGGATGAGAGGAGGAGGGTGAAAGAGAAGTTTTCCAGGATTCAGGTGGCAAAGGCTCAACATTGAGGTGGACCTTGATCCCAACTCTATCTGCCCCCTCATAGAGTATAGCCTCCCCACAGAGCATCCTGATCTGCTTTATGGCCTGCCTGCTCCTAGGAATCCCACATTTAATGCCAGGTAAGAACAACGATATCTCTATTTTATTTTAAAATCCTAATTCACACATATGTCATACTCTCCCTCACCCCGCACAGATAGACACACATCTCACACTAAACACTGTTTGTTAATTGAAAAAAGTAATTTGAGGGGAACTTTCTAAATATAATAAAAAAGATTTACACTTTTGGCAATGTGTATTCTTATTGTTTACAGCAATTGATTTTAAATAATGATGAGGTGTGATTGAGTCAATCTAGTAGCGCCTCAAAGAGTCATTTAAAAAAGTATGCAAAAAATCGAAGTTTCCAGCTTCACTTGTAACACTATATAGAAATTAAACGATTACCGCTGAAACGTATGTTCGTATGAAGTGGTGAGAAGCGATTTTACTTAAATGCCAACTTATGTTCTCTATAGTGTAGATTTGTCATAAAATTCTGATTTAACAAACGAAGTCGATGATAATATACACAATTTTATATTTTTAAATACCACAAAAATTTGTTATGGTTTAATAAGATTTGGGGGGGGCTTTCTCGATATAAATGGATGTATTTGTGTTTATTATAATTTACTTTGTCTGTACTAATCTAGCTTTTTATTGTTTTAATCTTATGTGTGTTTCATTTATTGCATCTCTTTGTTAGTGATTGTGGTGGCTTTTAAATGTAATCTGTGGAAGCACTTTAAAGATTAAATAAATGAAGTGAATAAATACCAGTTTATTTGTAAATTTCTGATAGTTGATTTAAATGCACTTGGTTTTCAATGGTGCCAATTTGCAGTGAATTTGCTGCACATGTAGGATGATCGAGCATCTAGTTCAGGCACGGCCTGTGCCAGGCGTTATACTGGGGCGGTGACGTCAGGAAGAAGAGGGTCAGGGTGGGGGGTTGTAAAATGCGGGATATAGACCATTATGTGGAGTGCGAGGACTGGGCCTCGCACGTGTGCAGAACGGCCAACACAGAGACAACAGGTACACTTGGTTACTGGGTGCCGGAAAGACTCAGAGCGGTCTTCCGCTTCTTTATTATATACCCCGGAACGAGCCCTCCCCGGGGGTGTGGGGATGCGTGTGAATGTTGCTACAAAGTAAAGAGAAGCCCGGGTGGCTCTTTACACATTAGAGGTAAGTACAGAAAAAATAAAATAAAACAAATTTTGCTGCCCACGCTGCATCCCCTGCCTGACGTCACCGCCCCAATATAACGCCCGGCACGGGATGTGCCTGGCATCTAACATAGTATAAGGACAGCTAGGGCTCTACATCTACAGCCATCCGTGCAACTCACACTATCTACGGAGTTTGCACAATCTGGATTTTTATATATCTGGCTTTTATATCCAACAACCTTCATAAAACTGTATCTTTTTGGTATATTAATATTAAATATGTACTCAACATGCAATTACATTGCTTGTCCATACAAGTATTACATTAATTTTCATGTAATGTCACACTAATTTTAATGAAACATTCTCAGCTCAGTAAATTGGCATGCATTAAATGTGAAATTTGAAACGTAGGGTTGCATGGCTAATCCATCGTTTAGCATGTCACTAAAAACATAATTAAACACTAAAACACAATTATATAGCCAAGCAATTAATAATGCCCTTATCACCCTTTCTTGCCTCGCATTTTTACATTGATTTAATTGAATTCATTGTTTCCTTTACTTCACTTTTACCTTATTATTTAAAATGTATTTGACACCTTTAACCGGCATTACTTTCCTGCATCTACTTGCTACAGGAGTGGTTTGGGTCCCGGGCTTCGTTGCACCGAATCTTGCTTCCTACTAGAGACTCAGTCTCCCAGGAGTCCATGCATTCCAGCACGTGGATAAAACGTGCTGGCAGTCTAGCAGTACGAGACGCGCCCGGACAAAGCCCAGGCCAAGGGCTGGCCCATCCAAACCTGTCAGAGCCTGGTGGAGGCTGGACTGGGACCCCCCTCTAACATGGTGTTTAGTACACTCAGCCAGGCTGTCATTCGCCGACATGTTAAAGCGAAAGACCAAGGTATTTGATCAGGGATTTTAGGCTGTTAACACCTTGGACTCTTTCCTGCTGAGAGCGGCAGATGTGTTATCAAAGGAGATGGAGAGGGCGGATGGAAGGCTGTCTGGAGGAGAGGTGAGCGCACTGACTTTACAAATACCTTGTAATATTGGTGATTCTGCACCCGGAGAAGCTGCCAACCAGAATACTCCAATTGCTGCTATAAATGCGGACTCCAACATCCCATCTAACCCAGTATCAACGAGCACTGACATTGTATGTAAAGGGCATCAGAATAATATTTAAACTAACCATGCAGGGCCCTCTAGCATTCAAGCCTCTCGGAAATGGCGGGCTACATATACACCTAATGTTCCTGAAATACTTGAGTAAGACATGACCTGTTAGGGGTTGGGGATGGAGGCCATTCACAACAGAACAATGCTAACCTACAGCCAGATTCATCAAAGGAAATTCGGCTCGCAAAGGGCCAGATTCTGAGAATCTGGCCCTTTGAGAGTGCTAATTTTGTATTTGGGATTCATCTCAAATGCAAAAATCGCAATTATAGAAATCGCTAAATTGCGATGAATTGCATTTAAGGAATCTCAATTTGAGATTCCTTAAATGCAATTTATGAACCATTTAAAAATTGCGAATTCGCAATCTGGGGCCGCTATTTACTGTGAAGTCTAACTACATGGTAAATAGCAAAAACTTAGAAAAATGCACTTTAGTGCATTTTTCTAAGTTGTATGTCACACACACACATGTCCTTTGGACATGCGTGTGTGCAACACCAGTGTACATTACCATTTCAGGGGTGCTACAGGGTGTCCTTTGGACACCCTGGCTCCCTTGAAATCACTTCCTTATTTGTGATTCGCTAATTGCTAATCGCAAATAAGGAATGACTCCGCATTCATTCCTATGGGCCTTTAGGCCCATAGGAATGAATGCGGAGTCATTCCTTATTTGCGATTAGCAATTAGCGAATCGCAAATAAGGAAGCTGTAGGAATCGCAATAAATATTGCGATTTCTACATGAATCCCATTTTGTGAGTCTTTAATAGCGACTCCTTAATAATCGCTATTAAGAACTCGCAAAACATGACAATGATGAATATGGGGGCATATCTTAAACCTCCCTTAGCAAACACACTGCATTTGCAGTATGCACAGTTAGAAACTACACATCAATTGATGAATAAATCACTAAACTGGATGTCCAAGCTCGATACCTATTATTGTACCAACATCGCAAATCACATTATTAGGCTAGAAGAGTGCAATGACTGGGCTATTCCCAAAAAAACAAGTGGGGGGGACTGTATCGTAATTAACTTTAGTAACCAATATATTGTGATACATATTTGGATAGGCTCTCCAACTCCCACACATCATCTACGCAAATCTATGCTTTACTATTGGGGTTTTTCTATAGACCTCAGGCTTTAAGTCTACAGGGAGCAGGTTGGTTAATATATTTGATTCCTAACTCCCTCCTGCTCCTTTGGTCATCCTTGAAAGATGGAATCACATTGCAACTATTCCACTGGTTAATAAATTTGTGACCCTGGAGGGGCTTGAATCCCATTATTGACAGGAGGATGGTAGGGAGGCCAAGCATTTATTGCATAGTCAGGGAGAGAAGGGTGGAGATTCCTTTATAGTTAATCATCCACTGTTCCTGAGAGAAGATACGGTTAAACCTCTAAATTGGAATATAGGGGGACTTAGATCCAAGCAGAATAATGATGATTGGATTAGGATCATTGAACGATACGATTTAGGGCCCGATTCTGATGCAGGTTGGAAAGCTTCCCGACTGAATTGGTTTGGAAATGGTTTCCAACCCACTCGGATCTGAAGAGTCCGACCAATGGAGTACGATGCATCCGTATGCTTCCTGATCCGATTTGGTTGGACTCCTACTGACTTCAATCGGAGCATATGTTCCTACCCGCATCATAAGAGGGCCATCGGTCGTTAAGACATGTTCCAGATCCGATTTGGAAGGAGCAAATAAAGCTAGGAGGCATTCCTAACCACATCAGAATCAGTCGCTAGGTGGGAATGCTTTCCTAGCCACATCAGAATCAGGCTCTTAGTATGTTTGCAAGAAACATGGGAAGTGGGTGATGTTGATAATTATGGACACCGTACTATTCAAACCCATGCTATATGGTTAGGTAGAGCAGAGGGGGGATTACTGACTTTGTTTGGAAATACTTTAAGCAAAGAAATTTACAAGATCGATGTACAGTCCTCCTAGTACCATATTATAGTGTTTAGCGGCCCTGGTGTAGAGGATATCCTGTTAATTAATTTCTATAACCACTTTGAGGGTAATAAAGGTGATGTAATTGACTCACTAGAGGGTGCAATTGATAGGGCTATAACTGCTCATCATCATCTTTTGAACACAGTATGGATGGACGATTTTAATGTTCATAGTTGCCCAAAGATTACAAAACCATTATGCAGACTGATTGATGAAGTAACCGTAGTACCATTGCATTTCTCACACACCCCTTATGGGGATAATGAAACAGGCCCTTGATTGCGCAAAACTTGGTCATACTTAACTCAATCGATGAGTCTACAGGTACCTTGGAGAAAACCTTTGGGGACACTATCTATGGTACCACGTTAGATTATTTGCTGTTCGCATCTTCTGTAAAGATATTTTTTAATAGGATAGAAACCCTTTTCCCAAATTTTTGTGATTGTGCTGCACTAATTTTTCAAATTCACTGAAACAGCCCTTTTAACTAGTCTGAAAGGAGAATACCAGTGCCAACAATAGTAAGAAGGAACTGTATCGTCCTTAAATGGGCAAAGATAAATAAAGATGTATTATTACCTAATATAATTGGCTGCACCCAGAAGGAGCTTTTAATCCATCTGGATTTTTATAGTAATCCATTGGAAATTGTGCAGGCATTTGTCTCACTGCTTAAGGTACTGGAAACCAACTTATATTCACGCAATAAGAAGCCGCAACCCATAGTTCTGCGTTGGTTTGAAACGGCTTGCACCAAGGCTATTAGCAACTTACATAAAGCATTACATGAAAAGCCAAGAGATAAAGAACTGTTCACCTATCTCCATATCCAATTTAAGGATTGCAGGCGAGATATGCTCAAAACACTGAAGGAGGAAGCTTGGGGCAATCTACAATATGCCTCAGTTTCAAAAGACTAAGGAATTTTGGGCTGTAGTTAATACCCCTATTTTGAACCAAGACACAGGACCTTCTTTAGAGGCCCAAGTGGGAGAGGATGATTGGGTAGATCATTATTCAGGTATATTTGGTTTAGTCCCAGATAGGTAAAATGTAACTGATGATGCCTTAACTAAGGATTTATTTATCCTCTATGGCAGAAGTGAAATGTGGCCTAATATAATGTAGTAGCTCTAAAGCCCAAGGCCCGCATGGGGCCCTGTTCAATTTCTTTTTTGATAATCCAGATCTTTGGATCACGTTCTTAACAAAGGTGTTTAATGCAATTTCCATAGTGAGCCCCCCCCCTGCATCATGGAAAACAACTATCATTGTTCCATTAATAAGGGGATATTTTATTGCCCAAAAATTGTACACCCATTTCACTCCTGGATGGAACCTTAAAATTAATGGGCCATCTGCTATTAAACAAACTAGTGGAGTGGGCTACTGAAAAATATATATTATACCGGTGCAGTATGGTTTTAAAAAAGGGATGGGGACTTCGGATCAGTGTTTAAGTTTGAATCCAATTACAGCTAAATACATCCAAATTAAAGAAGGAGACATTGTTATGGTGTTTAAGGAGCTCTCTGCAGCTTTCAACTCTGTTTCACATAGCAAATTATGAATTATCCTTAAGACATGGGGTACACAAAATTATAATATCTTTCATCCATCAATCATGCTCTCAGTCCTCTGCATGCGTTAGATTTGGTAGTCAGGGTGAACGTACTAGATCTTTCCCTATTCTTAAAGGTGTCAAGCCGTGGTGAGTGCTAGCCCCCTTTCTGTTTTCACTCTATACCAACGGTGTAGAATCAGCAGTGGATCAGTCTATAATCGACGTACCCATGGTAAACAATAAGCGGACTCCCATTTTGCTGTAAGCCGATGATGTTGTACTAAACGCTAGGACAAGTATATCTCTCTAAAAGATGATCAATAACTATGTGTCCTACATGGCTTCGTTGGACTCAAAGGTGAATGCGTCGAAAACATATATTTTACCTGTGGGAAAACCCCCCCAAAAAACACCCTTATTTCATATTGCGGGCCTATAGTGGAAATAACTAAGACCTATTTATATTTGGGTGTACTTTTTAATAGATGGGGAACATGGACAATTATATTAGTGAATAGATGCAATGTGTTAGAAAAGAGTATTATGGCCATGTGTGCCTTCAGGAAAAAATTGGGCACTAAGCCATTGGAACCAATTAAAAAGATTTAGGGTCAGATGTAGGTAATCCCCGATTACCGATTCTTAAATACCGAGTCATACCGATTCGGTATTTAAGAACTGTCAATCGGGATGTAGGTATATTTACAGAATCAATTACCGAATCGGTAAGATTCGGTAAATACCGAATCAGTATTTACCGATTCGGTAATTGCCACTGATTCCTATGGGTCTTCAGGCCCATAGGAATCAATGTCAATTACCGAATCGGTAAATACCGATTTGGTAAAATTACCGAATTTACAAGGGGGACAGGGTGTCACTTTGACACCCTGTTGCACCCCTGATTCTGGCTTCTGTGCAATGTGACACACATACATGCCCTTAGGGCATGTATGTGTGTCACATGGCACAGGTCTACATGCACAGATGTGCATGTACACAGGAATTCATTATTTACTATGAGATAGTATTTCATGGTAAATAACAAATTCTTAAGGGCCTGTGGCACTATTTTAAGTTCCACCTCCATCTGGAATTACCGATTCGGTAAATATATCGAGTCAGTATTTTACCGAATCTGTAAATTTACAGAATCAGTAAATTTACAAATTCGGTAAAATTCGGGCCCCCTACATCTCAAACACCAATTACCGGTCGGAAACGGCCGAAATCGGCCGTTATCGACTGGTAATTGGTGACCTACATCTGGCCCTTACTCTGCTAAAGCCATTTCATCAACCACATATGGAGAAGTATCAAACGCTGATATTTTACAACAAAAAAAAGATTGCTTCTTTAAAAAATTATTATCTTTGCCTAATAGTTGTTCAAACTGTACTATGCATCAAGAGCTGAATGTACCATATATTACAGACGTAATATTCCGTGCCCCAGTTATATTATGACACTCAATCTGGCGGAGGGACACGGAGGGTTTAACCCAAAATAATATTAGGAACTGTCTTTGCCTGTGAGCAGGATCATAAGGCACCATGGCTCAAATATTTAAAAGAAACATTGTCAATATTGGACTTTGAATCCCTATATCATGATCCTCCCAACTGTGAATTTCAAAGGTTTTGTAAATGATAATTTTTTTATTGTATTAATTATTATATTTCTTTCTTTTTATACTAATATCCTAGATTTTTATTATAAATATTTTATTAATTTTATTTTTTAAGTTATATTTCATATTCTTAATGTAAAATAATAACAAAACAAAATTCCCCCCAACATTTTTTATTACATTTTTTTTTAAATATATAAAAATGTAATTCTATATAATTCCTTTTTCATTGTTTTTTTATTGATAATCGTACCGTAGGCGTACGGTTTTCGCACCATACTTTGTACACATAGTCGTACTTTGCGCGCATTAGCGCTTACATTACGAATACGCTTTGATGTTACGTGGCGCATCAACGCTTCTGTGTGACGTCATGTACAGCGCCCCGTATGCGTACGGCGCAAAAGCTTCTAATTGTTTAAAAACATATATTTATGTATTTAATGTACATATTAAGGGAAGACATTATCTGGAATATCATGAAAATAGTATTTGTATTTTTTTACTTTTAATAAGCGTATATTACTTTTAAATGCAATTACGGAAATCGCGGCGGTACGTCATCCGTACGTGGTCCGTACGTGCTTCGTAAGCGCTCTGTAAGCGCTCCGTAAGCGTACGCAGAGCCATGTCACTTTAAAAGAACAGGTTTGATTCGTTCATAACACTTTCTATTCCAACTGTTGAAAGACCCCACCCATTTTAATCATTCTTCTTTGAATTTCTCAGGAGATGCATCTCTTCTGGGAGCTCGTCAATTTAGAAGGAAAGTTCACCATGACTGCAGTTTTGGAGTCCTCTCCGACCACTCTTCTGAGGAAGAATTTGTTCCTGAGCAGCCTCAGCAGAAAAGAAAAGAGGCTCTCATCTGGAAATTTGTTACCTTCCCTGAGGGAGAAAAGAAGGTCAATGCCCCCAAAGTGACCCGTAAGATCTGTGAGACAACTCTCTCCAGAGGTGACCCCACAAAGAAATACTAACGGGACAGCGAGCATGGTGCACCATGTTAAAACTCTGCATCCTAACAACTATGCAAGAGTTACAACACAAAGGTTGCAAGACAACCCTCCACCTGCTGTTGCAAGCACATCGACTGCACCACCCCCTCCGGCAAGCAGTCCACATCCGAACATCCAACCCGATTTTGCGGATCTGACCATTCATTGCAAATTTTGCAATGAATTATTATGTTACGGTGAGCAATCTATAGACCTCATTATCCGCAGGAAACGGGAGCACTGTTGTTCACGCCATTAAGGTTTTTTTTTTACTGTTTTGTTCCTCTTGCACAGTTTTTTTTGGTTGCACTTTCATTATTTTTGTAAAAAAACTTGTTCAAAAACACCAAAAAAACTGTTCTTTTCAGAACTACCTTCACTGGTAAAAAAAAAAGCTATATTTCTATAATAGTGTGTAAACCTTTGTCAGAATGAATGTGTAGTGCATACATGAATGAATGAATACATTAGTAGTGTATGGTGAATGTGAAAGTGCAGAGAACTATAAGGCAGTGCTACAGCATAAATCTATAAGATGTTTACGTATAGTATACTGTAGTACTTTTGAAGCACTTGAATGTAACATATGTGCATACATATGTTACAAGTCTATGCTTCCCTTTGCACTGCTGGTGAAACTGTCTGAGTGAATTTGTAAGTGTTAGGAGCAGATTTACAACCTCCTTCTGCCTCTTTTACACCGCCATTGCATCACTTTTCTGACACAGCGGTGGTGCAAAAGATGCGTCATGGTGTGTGGTATTTACAATGTGATGCATCTGGGAGGTGCATTACATTGTAAATTCCTGTACCAGAAGGAGACATTCCTGCACGGGGGAGGGGGGGGGGAGAGTTCCGGCACAGGAACACCTCCTAAAATTGGCTGAGTGAAATCTACAAGATTTCACTTTGTCACTTTTGAGCTCATGCTGCATCAAAACCCTGCACTTGCTTGAAGCAGGTGTAAGGATTGGCATAGTATTTTGAGCATAGGCCCCCCGGAGCATTGCTGGAGATGCGTTGTAATTGCAATACAACTCAAGCAATGCGCCGTCTTCACGGCACAGATATATCACATATCGGTGCAGTTTTTGCCCCATGTTGCACCACATTGTAAATACGGCACATCCATAGTGGTGGTGTCACAGTGCACAATACTGGCATATCCCTGTGGATGTGCCAGTTATTGTACATCTGCCCATTAGTGTTTTAATGTAGTAAATGATCAATGACTCACTACAAAACTATAACAGGAGTGACAGAGTGTTTGGTGGAAGTGTAAGGATACAGAGATGGGAATTGAAGGTATAAAACACATGTTTGCAGGTGCATAGAAAAGTGCATTTTTTATCTATAAGGGTTTGAAGCAGTTCAAGGCCAAAGGCCTAATTTGCTCCATCAGTACTTGGGTTCTGACTGGATGATAACAGTTTTCCAAGGAGAGTGCCTGACTAAATGTATAAGAGCTTCAGTTTTAGCACAGTGCATAGATAAGGACATTCTGCTGAATGACTCACTACAATACTGAAACAGTAGTGTGAGAGTGTTTGGTGAAAGTGTAACGATACAGACTGGGGAATTGAAGGTATAAAAGGCAAGTTTGCAGGTGCATGGAAGACTGCAAGCATAGTTTATAGGGGTTTAAAGCAGTCCATGGCCTAAGCCCTACTTTGCTCCATAATTACTTGGGTACTGACTGGATGATTACAGTTCTGCAAGGAGAGTGCAAGACTGAATTTATAAGAGCTTCATTTTTAGCACAGTTCATAGATAAGAACATTCTGCTGAATAGCTCAGTACAATACTGAATCAGCAATGACAGAGTGTTTGGTGGAAGTGTAAAGATACAGACTGCAGAATTAAAGGTATAAAAGACAAGGTTGCAGGTGCATGGAAGAATGCATTCATAGTCTGTAGGGGGTTGAAGCAGTCTATGACCTAAAGCCTATTTTAATGCATGAGTACTTAGGTACTGAATGGAGTGTATAGATAGCACATACTGCTGTATGGCTCTCTACAATACTGAAAAGCAGTAGCAGAGTGTTTGGAGGGAGTGTAAGGATACATACTGGGTAATTAAAGGTTTTAAATACAGGTTTTCAGGTCCACAGAAGAGTACATGCATAGTCTATAGGGGTTTGAAACAGTGCATGCCCTAAGACTTAATTTACTGCATGGCAACTTGGGTACTTGCTGAATGATTACAGTTCTGCAAGGAGAGTGTCTGGCTGAATGTAGAATTGCTTCACTTTTAGCAATAGATAAGCACATACTGCTTTATGGCTCACTACAATACTGCAACAGCAGTGGCAGAGTGTTTGGAGGAAGTGTAAGGATACAGACTGGGCAATTGAATGTTTAAAATACAAGTTTGTTGGTCCATACCCTAAGGCCTACTTTGCTGCACAACTACTTGGGTACTGACTGAATGATTACAGTTCTGCAAGGACAGTGTCGAGCTGAAAGTATAACTGCTTCACTTTTAGCATAGTGTATAGGTAAGCACATACTGCTATATGGCTCACTACAATACTAAAACAGCAGTGGCAGAGTGTTTGAAGGAAGTGTAGGGATACAGACTGGGCAAAGAATGTAAAGAATGTATAAGTGAATCTATAAGTGCTACACTTTTAGTACAGGGAATATTTTAGTGCATAGTACTCAAACCATTATTATTATATAACAATAAATGTATTATTCTAACATCTCATAATTTAACAGAGCTTCTAAAATATTTTCATTGGTTATTTCATTGACATCAATTTCCAGGTTATCAATTTCGGAATTTTTATGAGAAAAAAACTCGATTTCATCTAATGCATCCACAAAATCAGCATCAAAGCTTCTGTTTTCAAATTCACAGCTGATATCTGCAGCACTAATTTCTTGATCTTCAGTCGCGCTGCCTGTGAAAGGTATGCTTAGCTCTTCTATGAGACTGTTGCTAATTTCCAAACTGTCTTCCATATTTTTCTGTTGTTTTTCCATAATCAATTTCTCATATTATAGATCCTTGTAAAAAAACATAAACACTTCATTTTATCAGTTTTCCTAATACATAACATAAAACTAGGTTTATCAACTATTTTGCCCTTAAAAAATATTATTAAAATACCATTTCCCACTCCTTTATAAGGTTATATAAATATAATTATTTATATGAATGTCCTGTTTTTAAATGTTCTTACATTTTCAAACCAGTCACTCTTATGACTATAGGAAAAGACTCAGGCTGTTATAGTAAAATGCAGTACTAAAAATGTACAATATGTCTATCCACCTTACTTGTTCCAAACTAGTAAATGTGTTTTAGTAAAATGCAAGGGATACTGTTTGTTGTCCTGAATAACACTGTGTATCTGTGTATTTTTAGGTACCATTAACACACTAGCTTTCAAATACTTCATGTGTTTTCACACACATTCATTTTTAAAGACCTATCCAGTAGTTACCTTTTAACATAAAAAGAAGGTAGTGATTCCTTATATAAGTTGAAAATACAGCAACAGGTATAGAACACCACTTCAACACAAAGTATTGTGTAAAATGAGGACATATTTACATAGAGAAGAAAAACTACACACAGTAACTTATCATGTCCTTCTAAACATAAATAGAGTATTTGAAAACACTCTCTGTGACATATTTTATGAGAATAATTTGATCTCTTTTAATCCTAAAACTCTCTGGTCTCTACTAGTAAAGCATGTCTTTCTATTCAATACCATTGTGGTACATTGCAAAAAGCTGTTCTAAAGTCATGTTTCATATTAAAAAATCTCTATAATAAAAGTCTCTGGCACTTTTTCAAGAAATGGTCAAAGATAGTAGGTCCTCAGGTACACTCAGTATATATGGTAACTTTTTCAAATGTCTTTAAAATATACAAACCATCTTTGCACAGATATGTACTCCATCCATCTCTTGTTACCTCGCCTCTGTAGAAGCACATCCCATTGAACATTTTTAATAGTTACTTATACTTATCTTAAACATAATAAATAAAAAAAACAATTATATATTATAAAATTTGCATCTATGGAAGACAAAAAAAATACAGTTACAAAATATTTTTCACAACACAAAATATTTTGTAAAGCATTTTATTTGCCTTTTTTGCTGTTCTCAGAATATAATGAATTTCACTAGAAACAGTGAGTTCAACAGTACTCATCACATAACAGCGGGCGAAAAAAAAGACAATCAATGAGATTATCTTAAAACAACATTCAACATTCTCAATAACAATCTGAAAAATAGAAATAAAACATATGTTAAATGTTTTTTTCTAAGAGCAATTTCTTACGTAAGTATAAGACATCTCAAACAATCTTAAAATAACAAAACACTAACATTAATTTTCATACACTGCAAATAAAGTTACTTACAAATGTATACTGACAAAATATACAACAAATAGTACTTAATGGTTTTACATACTTTTCCTCATGGCCAAATAGTATATGTCAAATTCTTAGTTTGGAAGTTCTTCAATAGTAATCCTCAGCATCCACCTCCCAGCCTTCTGATCCAAAACCACCAACATCATTTGTGGCGTTCCCCAGAGCTCATCCCGCAACCCAGTGGTTCCCAAAATTTTTTTAACCCGCGCCTCCCTTGACCTATTGGTCATTGGCTGTGGCTCCCCATTATATTTCTTCTTTTGGCGGGTGGGAGGATTCAAGCCCAGCCTCAGAAGTACTTCCATTTTTCTCCCTGAAAATAACTTGGATGAAGCAGATGAGGTATTATGATCATAGATGTAATTCTATCCCATCGACTGTGGAGCCCCATGCAGTGTCAACAACTGAAAGGGTACAGGGTTCTCAGAGAAGTGAACCGTTACTTCATTGTGATGTAGTGCTCTTAAAAGATGTGTGTCTTTAGTTCATTCCTGAGTAGCGTTTGTGAGGCCCTGATAGATACAGGAATGTTGTTTCAGATCCTGGGTGCAGTGATAGAGAAGGTTTGCGTCTACTGTTTTTTTCTTTTTTGCACATTATTGCATCCTGTCTGATGGTACCAGGCTGTCCTTGTTTCCTTAGCAGTCTGGTCCTTGAGCCTGAGGTTGGTGTCCAGGGTGAATCCAAGTAACTTATTTTTGTGTAAAAGTTGGGGTCTGAATTGTTCCCAGTTCATGCTGCTGACTAGTGTTTGCAATAATTACTGATTGTTCTTCTTGGTAAAAAAACAGCCCCTTGAAGGACTGGGCTTCAGAGTAATATACCTTTCCCCAGCAGTGCCCTGTGAGTACTAAGATTGCAGCAGTGACCTTTCCCTGCAGTGTACCCCATAATTTACATGAACATACACTCCCTCCTGCCACTAATGATCACACATAACCAATATTAATCCCTCATGCAGAAAAGAGAATAAATGCAAGTATCGTCTTCAATAAGGGCTGAAGATAAACTTGTATTCATACAAACTGTGCCTCTTATTGTATACAAATAAATAAGCTACATACACATCAGTGCATAGATGTGCATGTGGTGAACTATATACCTTGGTGTACAAACGTACTTGTGATAAGATGAGTTATGCATTTGAGTTCTTGTACTAAAAAGAGAAAAGGTTCACATTCCATCGTTCACATTGCCTCTGTGAGGTTAGACATTTTTGTTAACAATAGGTACATTTGTGTCTTTTTTTACCACTCTTTAAAACCTCTATCCAGCAGGTAACAACAAAAAGCGTACTGTACCTATCAGGTTTGTTACCAAGCCCGAACAACTGCTCAGTTTAAAAGAAGAGATTGAGGATCATTCAGAAAGACGTGAATAATAGGTTAAACCTCCATGCCTTGAGCCGTGTTATATATAAGGATGAGTGCGTTAAGAAAATTTCTGATTCGTTTCATGGGAATAGCATCAAACTTCACAGCCTCATATTGTTTGGTAAACATCTAATTTTACAAAGACATGCATGCGTGGGTCTAAAATTCAAAAGCTTGCAGAGTTCATATTGAAAGGCTTGCATTAGTAACTGTGCGTGAAATTAAACATTTCAACTGGGCAGCCACACCATGAAAGGAATGCGAACTAGACAATACCAAGGGCCCAGGCTCCTCAGGACATTTGTAAAATAAACTGTTTTCTCAATACAAAATAATGAAAACCATTTTAACCAGGTTTTCTTCTGTAAAACGGTGCATTTTTAAGCATTTATAAGCCATGCCAAAATCAGCATATACCTGACCCAAGCCATTTCAAAGTATATATCGGATTACATATAGAGGCAAGATGAGTATGAAAGGTGAGGGAGTGAGCGCTGCCCCTAAGGAGATCTTCTTAGTAAAAGAGAAGGGAAGAAGGCTGGGCCTGAGTTCTGAAGGGAAAGCATACAACTGATGGCTTTCCTATGCCAAGTTTGCATTTCGCATACCTAAAGAACACCCATTGTCTGCTGAGCTCTGTTTCCCAAGATTAGTGGAACCTGAAAAGTGATGCTGTGTGTTAATGCGGTGCTGAGGAGGCAGGGTTTGCAGGCACGCCGCTGTTCAAGGTACCAGCAGAGCCAGTGGTTTGCTGCAGAGCCACTGTGACCGTGCCATGAAGTGAAAATAGCACGGCAAGACACCTGCGAGGAACAGAGCCTGCCGTGAAGTGGACGACCGACTCCCGAGTTATATAAACATAACCCGCATTGTCTTTAAAAAAAAAATTGGTGCATTTTGATAAAGTTCAGAAAGTCTGCTCTCAAATGTAAACGACTTTTTAAGAATCGAGTCTCCCAGCCCACTTTTTTTACCGCACTGTGCTAACCTAAGGACATTTGCATATTTAGCTTGGCTCGAGTGCCTGAAGAAAACAAAACAGGTAGTGAGCGTGACATAGTGGTTCCCAAACTGTGTGCTTTGGGTCACGGCGCCCCTGGCAGGTTTTGCCGACACACCGGGGTGCTGCGGTGCACAGATTGGGAATCACTGCCTTAACCCAACGCTATTCAACATCTACATGGCTACCCTCACACAAGTGGCCCGCCATTACAACCTCAACAATATCTCCTAAGCCGACGACACCCAACTCATCTTCTCCCTCACCAAGGAGCCACATACCACCGAAAACCATTGGCAACTGCATAAGGATCAGATCTCTAAATTTCAAGTCGGATAAGACAGAAATGCTCATTCTTGGACCCACCGCCTAAGCCTGAGATGACTCCTAGTGTTTGACTACACTGTGAACAGTACCAGCACCTACTGACCATATACACAACCTAGGATTCATCTTCAACTCCTCCCTCTCCATGTCTAATCAAGTCTACACTGTCTCCTCATACTGCTACAACACCCTATGCATGCTCCGCAACATTTACAAGTGGATCCTAACCGAAAAAAAGAAGAAAAATGACACAGGCCCTCATCAGCACCAGACTACACTATGGCAACACACTCTACACCGGAATTCCAGCCAAACACCTACAACGACTACAACAAATCCAAAACACTACTGCTCATCTGATCATCAATGTCCCCTGCTGCAGCCACATCACCCACCACCTGATACACCTACACTGCCTCAACAAGAGGATCATCTTCAACTCCTCACCCTCACCCACAAAGTACTCTACTACACCAGCCCAACCTACCTTAACAGCAGTAATGCTCAAGGGCCACATTTTGTTCCTAAAATTTTGACTTTAAAAATATTAGGTAAGAATTTGGTAACTCTTTAGGCAAACGTTTAAAAACCAATTGACTATCATTACAATGAATCCAACCTTTCAGACATTTTAAATAAACAGTGTAATATCCAGATGTTGTAGAAGGACCATCATGAAAAATAATTCCTACAGCTACAAAAGTTCTTCCTGATATTGATAGTTGAGTAAAATTTTAAATCAAGTTCCCAATTTTCTTCCATCAGCTCTACAACGTTGCAGCTTTAAAATTACATACTGTCCATATCTTTATATAAATAATGTTGATGACATTTGTGATTTACATTGGCTACACTCCATGTTTTGACTTGCTCCTCTAACTAGATTGTTAAAAGACACTGATTCACAGTCTGGTAAAGTCAAATATTTCAGTGTCCATGTTAGTGCTACATGTAAACAAACAATTTTCATAGTCATGTTGCCATTTATAAGAAAGGCCAAAAAGATTTTCAATATCTATACCTTCATCTTCCAATACAACAAGCATATACATTAGAAATTCCTGACAATCTTGCTGAATATTCTGTGTAAATTGAGTAGAACCAGAATATATGTCCGAAACATTTCAAATATCAGAAACACTTTGTATGTTACTTTTATCACTACTACATTTCTCATAAACAACAACGAACAGAATCTTTTTTCCCGATTTTCAACAATTTGCTGTTGCAAACTTTCAAGAAAAAAACAACATTAACAACTACATTAGCATAGCAGTTGACACCAGAACTATTTTCGAACTGATAACCAACAATCTCTTCAACAGTGTCCTTTTTCTTTTTGCTTGCAATCACAACTTCATCTTGTTTTTTTTCTTCTCTACAGCTTCAGTACCGATATTCTCACCTCTTCTTTTTCTACCTACCACATGCTTTTCAAATACTGGATATTGACCTAAATTGGGTTCATATTCTCTTCTTTACCTATTATACTCTTTCACACAATTTGCATTTGCACTAATCTTTTTCTCATCAAAATCAATCAAGTACAATCCAGATAAAGTTCCCACTTGAGACAAAGCAACATATGCCATACCCTCTTTAAACACAGTACTTCCAATATTCACTAAAGCACTATCTACACTTAAACCTTGAGATTTATGAATAGTCATCGCATGTGCCAAAGAAACAGGAAACTGTTGTCTGTGCACATGCAAATCTTTTACAAGCAAAAACCAAGCTGAACAACGACTAAATTGTTGTACTTCTTCAATTTGATCAAATTTGATTTTCAAAAATTCAATACCATCTCTATTTATGAAATTAACTAAATCAACAACTTTACCCATTGCTCCATTTATTAAACCTTTTTCCACATTCAAATTAGGTCGTAAAATTACCCTATAGTTTACACATGCATATAAATTATTTTCTAAACCAGCAGTTTTACTTATCAATTTCTCTAAATAATCCAATTTCCTCTTCAACTTTTCTGTCAAAATAAGAGTGATTCCTTCATGCTCTATTTTATCAATAGCTTTCAATTTTATAATTTCTTCATTTTCCAACTTTAAAATTTCTAATTTGAAAATAGAACATTCACGCAGTGTTGGCATTAAGCAGATTACAGATTTGTTTTCTGCTATTCTCACATATATTTTCTCAGGATCAATATTTTCATTTGGAAAAAAATTGGAAAGTAATCTTCTCTGTAACACTTGTTTTCCATGTTCAGTCACTTTTCCAATTCTTATATCTTAAAGAATAGTCCCATAATCAGCATCATTAGCCTGTGGCATATTTGTAATAAGTTCCTTATACTCAAAACATGACCAAATATTATCATTTCCAATACTCCCCAAAGACTTTCTGGTATCTTCATGCATCAGTGTTTTAAACACTGTTTGTCCTTTTACAGGAGTAAGTTGCAGTAGATATCCAAAAACTATGACGTGTTTTCCTCCAAAAAATACGTCATACTCCGTTTTAAGAATTTGCTGCATTTTTAAATGCACAAAGGCAAGCATTAAGTTTGATACCATGCTTACCTCATCAATAATGAGAAGTTTAATTTTCTTCAAGACTCTTGAAACTTCACAACAAGTTTCTCCAGAAAGCTTGTGGTATTCTAATTTGTTTTCATGCTCTACTGGTAACATTAATAAATGATGTAAAGTAATTCCTTTAATATTATGTGCTGCCAACTCAGTTGGAGCAGTGACAACACAAGACAAATGCGACTCAGTTGTTTTCTGTAGATAAAGTGTAATTACTTTAATTAAAAAAACGTTTTCCTGTTCCAGCTGGTCCACTCACATATAATCGGATAGGTTGAAATGATGAGCAACAGCACTCTTTCTTTTCATGAAGTAATCCATGTTCAATCTGTTCTCTCACTTGGTCATATATTTGTTTCTGCTCAACATTTAGTTGTTCTTCCAAGTTTCCTAAGTTTGTTACATTTTCTTGAGCTTGATACATTGCTGTTTCTACTTCTTCCATAGCAGTTGCTGCTTCATTTTGAACAATTGGTTCTCCTAGTGGATCCTGACTCAACGGAGCAGAAGTTTGACTGTCTTGAGAATTGTCTCTAGCAATCTCAGCTTCTTGCTCAATTTCGTCGTTCAACATTTTGACATAATTAGAAAAAACAGGACATTGTATAGTATCTTTAGTTGCGTTGAACAAATCTTCGTAGCTCTGAAAATCTCCAAGTAATTCCAATTCTGAACGCCACGGCTTGAAGAGTTGCAAAAGAGCTAAATAATAAAATTCCCTTTTGTCAGGAGTATCGCAACTCAGTTTTCGGTGATTAATCAAATGTCCTTTTCTTTGTTTCACCAAACATCCTTTAGAACCAATCACAGCAAATATACAATTATGGATGTTTTCTGTAATATTCTGTTTCAAAAAACAGTTTTACAGCACTTCATAGAGACAAATGTTCTCAAGATGATGACTTCTATTTGGATAATATGTATCCAACATATTTGTTTTTACAATATCTGTACTTTCTGGCTCTTTTTCAGCTAAATATTCAATTTCTTGTACAGATCTAAGTACTCATTTCTGTGTTGCACCAAGACCTAGACTCACCCAAATGATTCTTCCAGATTTGGAGTATAGACTTGCAGATGATAAGCGATCCGAGCATTCATACGCTCCAATTTCTCAATGAGATAACATCTTCAAACTGTAAATATATAATTTCTTACTTAGACTCTTCTCGTGGGTAATCTCTTCCCACATTTCCTTCAATTACGTCTTTTCTGATTTGGTTATGTAGGATGTTACATATCGAGCAACAGCAATGGAATTGTCCGCAACGTATTGAATATCCATGTTAGCATTCCACATTTACAGAATAACTGGGTTGTAGTCATTTATGTATTTTGACTCTATTTCTACTTAAGTTGTAGGTATTTTTTGGAGACTTTCTTGTGATAGTATGTCGCAAAGATGACATAAAACTGTTCACTCTTCCTTTCAATATTACTGGACTAGGAAATCCAAAACGACATTTGGTGTAGAATTTGTCCTTAGATTTGTACTTTCGACGACAGTATTTTCCCCAACAATGACTTTGGAATCGTAAGACTTGTTGTCTTAAGTCCTTTTCTTCTGTGCTTTTGGGTATAGCACATGTAGCATATTCTTCAATAAAAGACAACACATTATCATATGAATCTGTTCCAAATTTGAGAGCATCTTTGATCCATATTAGCATATGTATGTGAGGAGTACCTCTTGCTTGATACTCCTTTCTCCAAAAGAAATCCAGAACCTCTCCAAGAGGAGGATTTTTTTTATTGGTGATATAAGACATCATAGCTTATGATTGAAATACCTGCATACATTCACTGGATCCAAAGAGCACAATTCTCCAGGTATGTTGTATTAAATATTTACTATATTTGGATTTGCCTCTCGAAGAAATTGAAGTAAATTATCCCAAGCATATTTAGCACAGCTTAGAGTAAGGAACCATGTAGGAGTTCCTAAGTTCCTTAGCATACAGTTAAGTTCTCCATGACAACGGTACCAGTACTCATTAGTACCACGCTGACATGCCATGAGATTAATCAGCTGAGATTCCAAAACATTATCTTTCTGCTGTACTTTATCCATAAATTCCTTTGCCGAAACATTTTGCAGGTGTACACCTGTTTTCAATATATGGTTGACTGCATAAGAAAGTCCAGACAAGTCACTCTCAAACAAAAGATGAAACAAAATACGGAATACATTGTCGAAATCTTGGATCTCCTGCATATAATCTTGATGTCCTATGAGGGAAACAACGATCTTCCAAGTTTCTTTCCATACACTAATGGGACTTCCCTTTGCTTCTTTCATTTGAAATAACTCTATAGTATACCCCATCACTTCTTTGGAATGAAGTGGATGAACACTGAAATGTTCATAGATTTCTTCAGTTCTGGACACATCCACTTTTTCAATTTGTTCACATGACCAGTCACTATCTTCTTCTACAGTTATTTCTTCTTCTCCCACATACACATTTTTATAGCATTGATTATTTTTTACCAGATACAACGTTGCCTTTTTCACTTTCCTAACATCCACTAATTCTTGCCAGATTTTCTTACTCTTAGTAGGAACGCAACTAAAGGTTCATCTTCTACATTTTTTACACCAATTGTTTCAATATTTTTCTGTAAATCTAGAGGCAAATATACAAATCTTCCCTTTAATCCTCTCTGTAAATCTGAAGGAGGCAATTTCCCTGTCTTAGGCTCCATACGATCAATAGCCTGAAATGGATGCACACATTGAATAAGAATAGACTCATAGGTATTTAAATCCATCCATTCAGAAGGAATATTTACCAACTCAAGATTATTATGCACAGCTCTAGCAGGCATTTTATTCTCGTCTAATTTGTTAGAACAATATTTACAAATACGCTGATCAGAACCCAAATCAAAACAATTCTCTACCAACAAATAAGTTGGAAAATCCTTCCACTCATTATTATTCTCCTTTTCACTTTTTAAATACAAATCAACAGTCCAGGTCTGATTTTTATAATGAGTTTGTTGACAACAAATACAAGAATAATTTGGCCTTTCACCTGAAATCAACTTAACCTTCATAATTTCTTTGTCAAATTTTTCTGTACTACAATGTTGTACATTCTCTTCCACATTTCCTTCAATTCATGCACTGTCTGCCTCAGGACCAAAGTAACTAAACTGAATTTCATCACAAACATTCATTGCATCTGATACAGATCCACGCAAAAGAGCACTGTTCAACTTTTTTAACATTAGTGCTGGACTTTTTGCATAATACAATATTGTGACTAATTTCCTCATTTGACTATGATGTACTGCTAACATCCTGAAATGGTGAAAAACACTTCAACATACTTTTTTAGAAAGACAAGCAAGAGAATGACCTTGCAACCCAGTATTTTCTCTCACTCTGCAAGGCTCTAGTCCTTGCAACATCTTAATCTTTTGTTTAACACTTTTCTTAGTATACTCACGAAAGAACTTGCATAAAAAATCAATAGATTCCTGCCGTAAGCTACAAATACTACTGCAATTCCAAGTGTACACTGGAGCTTTAGGACTTCTGCCTAAAACTTCAACAGCTACTACCTCTTCTGCCTTTCTAGGAACAATTTTCTCTTTCTCAATAGGACAACCATTTCTAACCTCATAAGCACGACCACTAGTGTGAACTGAATGCAACAAATCATTACTCTGAAAATAACTCTCTTAATTAAAAAAAGGCTCAGAACTTGAACTATGTTTCCATGCCCCCAAAAAAACATCACAAAAATTACTCCTGTTAATTACTCTTCTCCACTAACTTTTGGCCTTCATTAAATGGATTGGCTTATCTAGGGATCGAATTCTACTGATTGCTAAAACAAACAATTTGTTTTTCAATTCGAAAGCCTCCTCAACTAGATTTTCTATACTTTTCTTCTTCTTATAAAATGCTGTTTTTCTTTTACAATTTTTCATTTCTTTCAACACAATTCTATTATAAAACATTCTTTTTCTAATTTCCTGAAATCGATTATTCCTCCTTTTACTATACAGCGTTTCTTTAAAAGATGATTTTCCATTGTTTTACTTTTTTCTCTTGTTTTTCTTTTTACTTGCTGATACACTGTTTGAATTTTTGGCATTGTCCACACTACTCCTACTGTTTGATAACTTCTTCAAAAAAATCTTCGTTGTCTTACTAGAAGTTTTTTTCTTTTTGTTCACACATTCTTGTTCAGGGAAATTTTGTGGATGACTTCTCTTGAAATAATAAGCTTTATTATGTTGTTTCCTCTTTTCACTTTTTGAAGGCATGATGGATTTCTTTTAGTGTTGATAAATAGAATCTGTTATAAATATATATATATAACATTATAAAAACAAATATATGAAATATACTATTCTATTACTAAATAAATACAATGTAAAATAACTAAGTATAAAAAACAACTGAGTAACTGATAACAGAAGTGCATACATACTGCATACAACTTTCAAGAAGTACATCTGAAAAAGAGTACCTTAATAAATGTATCAATAGTTGAACTTTTAGGCAGTGAATGGATTAGTACATACTACTAAATGCATCACTACAACTGTACAAAGGGAAAGAGAGGAAGGAGTATGATGGAATATATAGAGAGAGGTTCAAGTATGAGAAGAGAGAAGGAGTATAACAAGAGAAGGGAAAGTACGAGGAGAGAGGGAGGAGAATGTGAAGAGAGGGGGAGTATAAGGAGAGAAGGGGTGTATGAGGAGAGAGACAAGAGTATTAGCAGATGGGAGAGTATGAGGAGTGAAGGGGGTATGAGGATACAGGGGAGAATATGATGAGAGGAGAAAAGATAAGGAGAGGGGTGAGTATGAAGAGACGGGGGTATGAGGGGAGAAGATAAGTATGAGGAGAGGGGAGACTATAAGGAGAGAGGGAAAAGTATGACAAAATAAGTGGGAGTACAAGGAAACAAGGGAGAGTATGAGTATGAGGAGAAAGACAGAGATTGTGAGGAGAGAGGGGGGATATAAGGAGAGAGGAGTATGTACAAGAAGAGAGGAGAGAGTATAAAGAGAAAGGGGGGAGAATATGCAAAAAGAGGCAACTATAAATCCTAAATGTACACAGATGCACAATGTGATTCTAGACCAAAAATATAAGACCATGCATTTTACCAAAACACATTTACTAGACTAAAACAGTTAAGTGGCACACATTCCATGTATATAGCTACTACATTTCAGTGAACAACCCTGACTCATTTTCCAAATACATATACAATTTAATGCATTATTTTTGTCAACATTACATCAAAAATGTGACACAATAGAACAACAAAGAGGTGCAAGAGACTTGTAAATGTGCCCCAGATTGTTTACAGCAGTGTATATATACTGACTGAAAAATTGTTAAAGGGGAGGTATGAGGAGAGAGGGAGGAGTAAGAGGAGAGAGAAAGGAGTATGAAGAGAAGGGGGAGAATGAGGGGAGAGAGGGGAGAATAGGTAGAGAAGGGGAAGTATGAGGAGAGATGGAAGTATGAGGAGAAAGGGGGGAGTATGAGGAGATGGGGGAGTATGAGGAGAGGGGGAGGTATGAGCAGAGAGGGAGTAGTAAGAGGAGACAGGAGGGAGTATGAGGAGAGGGTGGAGTATGTGGAGAGAGGAGGGAGAATGAGGAAAGAGGAAGATTATGAGGAGAATAAAGAGTATGAAAATACAGGACTATGACGAGAGAGGTAGAAGTATGAGGAGAGAAGGGAGAGTATAAGCAGAGAGAGGGGAAATGTGAGGAGAGAGAAGAAGTATAAGGAGAGAAGATGGAGTATAAGAAGAGAGAAACGGAGTGTGAGGCGAGAGAGGGGGAGTAAGAGGAGAAAGAGGAGGACCATAAAGAGAGAGGGGTAAGTAAAAGGAAAGAGGAGCGAGTATGAGGAGAAAAGAGTAGTATAAAGAAAGACAGGTGTGTATAAAAACAAAAAGGACAGTATGACAAAAGAGAGGGGAGAATGTGGAGAAATGGGGATTATAAGGAGAGAGGCGGTGTATGAGGACAGAGAGTGGAGTATGAGGAGAGAGGGAGGAGTATCAGCAATGGGGGAGTATCAGGAGAGAAGGGGTATGAGGAGACAGGGGAGAGTATGATAAGAGGAGGAAAGATAAGGAGAGGGGGAAGTATGAAGAGACGGGGTGTATGACGGGAGAAGATAAATATGAAGAGAGGAAAGAGTATAAGGAAAGAGGGAAAAGCATCAGGAGAGAGGTGAGAGTATAACAATAGAGAAGGGATAGTATGAGGAGAGTGTGAGGAAAGACGGGAGTATACGGAGAGAGGGGTGTGTATGAGGAGAGATGACAGAGTACAAAGAGAGAGGGAGGAGAATATGCAAAAAGGGGCGACTATGGTTTCTAAATGTACACAGATACTCAGTCTGATTCTAGACCAAAAATATAAGACCATGCATTTTTCCAAAAGACATTTACAAGCCAAAAATGGTTAAGTGACTGCAAACATTCCATGTATATAACTACTACATTTCAGTGGACATCCCTGAATCATTTTGAAACTACATATGCAATTTGCTGCATTATATTTGCCAACATTACATAAAAAAGTGACACAATATAACAACAAAGAGACACAAGGGGCTTGTAAATCTACCCCAGAGTGTATGCAGCAGTACAAGTATAATAACTGGGAATTGTTAATGAGGAGGGATGAGGAGAGACAGAGGACTAAGAAGAGAGAGGACTGAGTATGAGGACAGAGGGGAGTATGAGGACAGCAGGAGTATGAGGAGAGAGAGATGAGAATGAGGAAAGAGGGGAAATATCAGGAGAGAGGAGGAAGTATAAGAAGAGATAGAGAGGGAGAGTATGAAGAAAGAGGGGGGAGTATGAGTAGACAATTTATTTTATTTATTTAAACTTGTAAGGCACACAGCTACCCGCAATGGGTTTCCCAGCACCAAGGGAAAGACTGAAGAAGAAAAACTGCAAGACTTAAAGGAGGGACGGCTGTTCGAAGAAAACAGTGCTTACTTGAAAAAAAACCTATTGCTGAAAAAGCCAAGTTTTTAGTCCCTTACGGAACTTAACAAAGTTAGTTTCCAACTTCAGACTCACAGGCAAGGTGTTCCACATTTTAGTGGCCAGATGCGAAAAGGAGCGGCCGCCCATCTTCACCAGCCTAAATCTAGGAACGACAAAGTCTCCCTTACCTGCAGATCTAAGGATACGGCTAGGTGTATAGGCATGAATAAGATTTTGTAGATATTTGGGAGCAGAGCCTTGTTTAATCTTGAAAATATAACACAAGGCCTTAAACTTAATTCTATTTTAAATTTCTAGCCAGTGCAAATCGCGAAGGGCAGGGAATGCTGATACTCTCCTGGGAACATTGTGTAGCAGCCTTGCGGCCGCATTTTGAGCTACCTGAAGTTTTCTCAGCGTAGTCAGATCAGCGCCAAGGTACAGGACATTCCCGTAGTCCAGGCGTGATGTTATCAAAGCCTGGACCACTGTCCTTTGGGTGTTGGTCGGAAGCATCCACAGGATTTTTTGGAGCCATTTGAGAGTGGCAAAACAGATGGCAGCCACTTTGACAGCCTGTTGACGCATCGTAAGCTTGCCATCAATTAAGAAACTGAGGTTGCGCACCTGAGCCACAGGCTTGGGAATAAGACCCATACTTTCGGGCCAATGTTGTGGGCCCCAGAGATCTTTATTTTTACCCAGGATTACAATGGATAGACAAAGGATAGACAAAGAAGAGTATAAGGAGAGAAGGGGGAGGATGTGGAAAGAGGGAGGAGTAAGAGGAGCAAAAGAGGAGTATGATGACAGGGAGGAGTATGAGGACAGGAAGGAGTATGAGGAGAGAGAGGAGCGAATGAGAAAAAGAGGGGGAATATCAGGAGAGAGGAGGAGTATAAGGAGAAAGAGGGAGAGTGTGAAGAGAGAGGGAGGAGTATGAGGAGAGAGAGAAGAGTATGAGGAGAGAGGGGGAGAGAGGGGGAGTATGTGCAAAACAGGGAATATGAAGAGAGGGAGGAGTATGAAAGGATGGAGGAAGTATGAGGACTGAGGGAGATATGAGGAGAGAAGAAAGAGTAAGAGGAGAAAGGGTGAAGAATGTGGAGAAAAGTGAAATATAAGAAGAGAAGGGGTATATGAGGAGAGAAAAGAATATGAAGAGAAAGTGAGTATAAGGAGAGAGAAAACAATAAAAGGAGAGAGGGGGAAATATGAAAAGAGGGGGCAATATGCAGGGCCGGACTGGGAACCACAACCGGCCTTGGCAAAGTGCTCGGCTGGCCCCCCTCCCCACTCAGGGGGGGTTTGGATATGCCACCGAGCTCTTTGTCGGGGTCGGTTTTTGGCCTATTTTGATACAGGGACGATTTTGCAGCAATGCTGCAAAAACGGCCCTGTAACAAAAACGGCCCCAGGGGCCCAAAACCGGCACCATCCGTACGGCGCACATGGGACTGCCCGGTGCCCGCTATGGCCAGTCCGGCCCTGGGAGTATGAGGAGAGAGAGGGGACTATCAGATGACAAGAGGGAGTAGAAATAGAGAGAAGATGAATATGAGGACACAGTGGGGAGTATGAGGAGAATGAGGAGGAGTATGACGAGAGAGAGAGGAGTATAAAAAAGATGGGCAAGTATAAAGAGAGCGGAGGAGTATAAGGAGAGTGGGGTATGTATGAGAAGAGAAAGGAGAGTATAAAAAGAGAAGATGAGAATGTGCAAAAATATAACAACATAGAGACACAAGGGGCTTGTAAATCTGCCCCAGAGTGTATGCAGCAGTGCATGTTTAATAACTAGGAATTGTTAAGGGGAGGGATAAGGAGAGAGACAGGAGTAAGAAGAGAGAGGGCGGAGTATGAGGACAGGAGGGAGTATGAGGGCAGCAGGAGTATGAGGAGAGAGGTGAGAATGAGAAAAGAAGGGAAATATCAGGAGAGAGGAGGAAGTATAAGAAGAGAGAGGGAGAGTATAAAGAAAGAGGGAGGAGTATGAGGAGACAAAGAAGAATATGATGAGAGAAGGGGGAGTATGTGGAGAGAGGGAGGAGTGAGAGGAGACAAAGAGGAGTGTGACAACAGGGGGGAGTATGAGGACAGGAAGGAGTAAGGAAGAGAGACGAGAGAATTAGAAAAAGAGGGGGAATATCAGGAGAGAGGCGGAGTATAAGGAGAAAGAGGGAGAGTGTGAGGAGAGAGGGAGGAGTATGAGGAGAGAGAGAACAGTATTAGGAGAGAGGGGGAGTATGTGAAAAACAGAGAATATGAAGAGAGAGAGGAGTATAAAAGGATGGGGAAAGTATGAGGAGTGAGGGAGATATGAGGAGAGAAGAAAGAGTAAGAGGAGAAAGGGTAAAGAATATGGAGAAAAGAGAAATATTAGAAGAGAAGGGGTATATGTTGAGAGAAGAGAATATGAAGAGAATGGGAGTAGAAGGAGAGAAAAAACAATAAGAGGAGAGGGGGGAAAAATGAAAAGAAGGTGGAGTATGCAGGGCCGGACTGGGAACCGCCAGTCCAACTGGGTTTGGAGGTGCCGCCGAGCTCTTTCTCTGGGCCGGTTTTCGGCCGATTATGGTACAGGACCGATTTTGCAGCAATGGGTAATATGAGGAAAGGGGGAATATGACTAGAAAGGCATTATGAGGAGAGAAGAGAGAGTAAAAGGAGAGACAGAGAACTCTGAGGAGAGGGGGGAGTATGAAGAGAGAGTCAAATATCAGGAGAGAGGAGGGAGAGGAGGAATATAATGAGAGAGCAAGGAGTATGAGGAAAGAGAGGAGCACTATAAAGAGAGAGGGAAGAGTATAAGGACAGAGGGAAGTATGAGGAGAGAGAGGTGAGAATAACAAAAGAGGGGAAATATCAGAAGAAAGGGGAGAGCATAAGGAGAGAAAGGGAGAATGTGAGGAGAAAGGGGGGAGTATGAGGAGACAGAGAGGTATATCAGGTGAGAAGTGGAAGTATATGGAAAAGAGAAAATATGAAGAGATCAAGGGGTATAAAGAGATGGAGGAAGTATAAAAAGTGAGGGAGGTATGAGGAAAAAGGAAGGAGTATAAGGAGAGAGAGGTGTGTATGACGAGCAGGAAGAGAGTATAAGGAGAAATAGGGAAGAATGTGGAAAAAGGAGCAAATATAATTGCTAAATGCAGACAGACACACTATGTGATTCTAGACACAAAATATAAGACGTTCCATTTTACCAAAACACATTTTGTACTCTGCACACATTCCATGTCTATAACTACTACATTTCAATGTACAACTCTGTTTCATTTTACAAATACTTAAGCAATTTGCTGCATTTTTTTGCCAACATCACATCCAAAAAGTGACACAATAGAACAACAAAAAGGTAGAAGGGGCTTTTAAATGTGCCCCACAGTGTATGCAGCACTGTATGTATACTTACTGGGACATTTTACATTTAGAACAGTAGTCTAATTCTAGATAAACAACATTATTAATTACTCTTGAAGGGCTAATATCACTGCACACATTACAGAAATATAATTAATGCATTTTACTGCACAACCATTCTTCATTTTAGAAATGCAAAACCAATAACCCGTTTTTCATTCTATAAAAACTAGAAAAAAGGATAGCTTTATAACCATTTATATATCTATGAACACAAAACATACAAAAATGCTTCTCTTAAAACAATTCCTAAATCCACACAGACGCACAGTGTGATTCTAGACAAAAAATATTACACCATGCATTTTACCAAAACACATTTAATAGTCTATAAACAGTTAAATGACTGCACACATCCCATGTATATATATAACTACTACATTTCAGTAGTCAACCCTGGCTTATTTTGCAAATACATAAGCAAATTGATGCATTTTTTTTGTGCCAACATTACATCCAAAAACTGACACAATACAACAACAAAGAGGCACAAGGTGCTTGTAAATCTACCCCAGAGTATATGCACCAGTGTATGTATACTGACTGAAACAATTTAGATTTAAAACACAAGTCTGATTCTACAGAAAAAACACAATTAATTACTCTTGAAGGGCTAATATGAGTGCACACATTACCGAAATATAACTACTGCATTTTTCTGTACAACAATGAGTCATTTTGCAAATACATAAACAATTTGCTGCTTTATCTGTGCAAACATTTCATCAAAAAAGTAACGCAATAGCAGCCCAAAGATGCACAAGAGGATTGAAAATATATCCCAGAGAATTTACAGTAGTGTATGTATACTGACTGGAAAATGGTAGACTTAAAACACAAGCCTAATTCTAAACAATCAACACTACTAACTACTCTACAACTGAAAAAGTGACTGCACACAATCTACATTTTTTAGTACTACACTTTATTGGACAAAGCTTACTCACTAAACACATTAACTTACCAAATGGTTTTCTCACAATACTTAACCAAATTCAGACAAACTCAGAATGTGATTCTACACACTTAGGAAGGATAATCACATTATTCCTATTAAAAAGAAAATGCACAACGTACATTCCCTTACAAGTTATGAACGCACCTTTCAAATTGATTTGTAGAATAAGAAGAATGGCAATCACACAGTAGATATTCTTATACAGAATCTCTCTACTTCAGTGTTCGCAGCAAAACCAAGAAATGGCACATTTTCCCTCTCAATTTACACATATATGCATATTAACTAGCGTTGCCTGGGGCAGAAAGGGGCTGGGGCAGTACACCCGCTCCCGCCCCGACCCCCTCCCTCACCGAGTCCCTCCCACCCAGACTCACTCCTGCCCCCCTCCAGCCCCAACTCACTTGGGCCCCCCTCCCGCCCGACTCACTCACGCCCCCCTCCCGCCCTGACTCCCTCGCGCCTCCCTCCTGCCCCGACTCACTCGTGCTCCGACATTTTCATTTACTGCTGCCTCCTTCTTGCCTCCCCCTGCATCACACAGTCTCACTTTCCCTTTCCTTACCTGTGCCGCCGCTCCTCACTGCACAGCCGCTCATCACTGCACCGCCGCTCCTCCTTCGTCGTCATCACGCACGTCGCATCGCGGCCAGAGCTAGGTCCCGTCTGGCGCTACTTTCAGGGGACTACTTTGTTTACAAACTTAATTTTTTTAATTTACTTTTTTATTTTTATTTATATAGCCTATGTCCATCTACACAACCTGACATTTTCATAGATGTATCGGGTGTGTAGATTGGCGCTGTGAATCCCGAGTTTACCTGGCCAAAAGGTGCAAGTTCTCTCTTTATAATAGTAGTATAAATAACAAATCAAATTGCTTCACACATTAATTCACAACTAAACACACATTTCTATTGGTTCAACATTTGAACCCTATCCAACTCACATAACTTTGAACGCTACCCCCAACACATCATGCAAAGGTCAACTGTCCACAGAGGTCAAAAGATCAGCACACTGTAAAACACTCTTCTCAAACAAGTTTAGACTCTGCAAAAGGTACTTACTTATAAGTACCAAAAAAACAAAAAAAGCTACTCTAAAGAGCAACCAATATCTAAAAACATAAGCTTAAAAGATATTTGTAAAACATATTTTTTTCATTCTTTTTTTCTTTCTTAGGTACGCATATGGGACGACTTATGAACCTCGCACGGGACGTCGTACCCTAAATTTACTGTAAAAAAACCCTATCACTAATTTTTATTATCCCTGGGGACCCCATCCCACGGGGCTCAAATAAAACTTTGGGGACCATCAGAGGAACTCCAACGCACCCACGTTCCCAACTGGCTCCCCGTGTCCTTCGGCAGCCGGCATTGCTTTTTGTCGAAGAGAGCAGCTTACATTCTGCTCCCCCTGACGAAAACCAATATGCTTTCCTATTTGAAAGAGAGAGCAGGTTTCCTGCTCACTCTTCCAAATATGAAAGCAGTTTGCTATAGTAGGGCAGGAAGCGCGAGGCTCCCGCCCTACCATAGCAAACAGCAGTGTCCCGAAGGTAGGCACCCCGGGACACTGCAGGAACCGGCCCTGGGGGGTAGTGGCCCCAAGGGCCATCAAAGGCTCCAGGAGGGGGGCCGTGTGGCCCCCCCTCCCATCATTTGTGAAGCCCCATAGGGTGGTGGTCCCCGGGGCTGGGGTATCCATCACAGACCCCCCCAATTTAAAGATTAGAGACCCGGGGAGGTGGCGGTCCCCGGGGCTGTGGGGGGACCATGAGCACCCTCACATACATATCATTAAAGCCCCAGGGGTGGTGGTCCCCGGGGCTGGAGGGCCCCTCTGGGCCCCCCATTATAAATAAAAACATTGACCCATGATTTGCCCCCAACAATAAAGCAGATTTCATTTTTTTTTCACGGCGTACGTGTACCATACCAGTATACAGTGATTTAAAAAAAAAAAAGATTTTGACTTTGGGAATCACTGTAAAACCCCATGAGCAGCCCCAGAGAGACAGGAAGACCTATAGCAAATAGAAAAAAATTTCAAGTCAATCTACACACTCAATCTACATACATATACAAATAAATAACAAATCACATTTATTCCCACATTAAATCAAAACGAAAAACACTTTTCTATTCCTTGTACTTTTGAACCCTTTCCAAATGACAAAACCTTCAACCCTACCCCCATTCTAGCCTGTTACCATAGTAACACTTCAGGGAACAGTTAACTAAACACACAGGTGAAAAGTTCATCAAACAATGTTGCAAATCAAAACAGCAAGTGTGCTTGACTTGCCAATATACCAGCTTATCTTATGTAACGTTCTTTCCTATCCGTTTTTGTTAACCAATAAAAAATCAGGCTTTTAAAAAACAGAAACATGCACCCTAGTTTTCAGTGTAGAATGTTCTGAAACAACCAATCATTTCTTTTCTTTTTTCAAAACTGAATGTTATCCACCGTTTTAGAAAAATCTTACTTTTCAAACTGCCACTTCATTTACAGAGACCATCTGAGTGCATCCAGACCTCCCTTCAGGATGCTTAGAGTGTGGATTGTGGGACACAGCTATATTTTCTGGAGCCAAAGGTACACAGAACAGAAAGGAATTCACAAAGACCTAGGTTTAACAAATGTAGACATTAAATGGATTGGACAAAGAGAGTTAAAGTGGCGCTAATTAATGCCATTGGTAAAATCCTTTTTATATCTCCAGCACACTGATCTCATAATTGTGCACTGTGGTGGCAAAGACCTAGGCACTTTGACTGGGGTCGGTCTGGAAATGCTTATGAAGGACACATTTTTAGAGCTGATGTCACTTTTCCCCAAAACTGCCTTTGTTTATTCCAACATATGCCAAAGACAGAAGCGGAACTGGTCCAATCAATTTTGTCCACAGTTTGAGAAAGCTAGGAAACAGGTGAATAAATCTGTTTCTGCTTTTCTCTGAGACTATAGAATGGGGTCCCATTACCACAACAATCTGCTTTTCAATATGCATGGCATCTATAGGAGAGATGGTGTACATTTTACAGATGAGGGAAACAGAGTCTTCCTCTTGAACTTTAGACTCTGCATCAGTACTTACTTGTGTAGGTACTAAAATCTCCCAATAAACACAAGGGATCTTTTTAGAGCCACCCAACATCTAAACATATAAACTTGATAAATATCTAAAAAAAAAAAAATCTTTTTCTTGATTAGGTACGCGTACGGGATGACTTAGAAACCTCGCACCGTGCGTCGTATTATAATTTTACCGTAAAAAAAAACTAGCCTCATCACTAATTTTTATTATCCGCGGGGACCCCATCCCACGGTCCCAGCCGGCTCCCTGTGTCCTTTGGGAGCCTGCATTGATTTTCGTCAGAGAGAGCAGCTTACATGCTGCTCTCCCTAACGAAAAGCAATCTACTTTCCTACTTGAAAGAGAGAGCAGGTTAACCTGCTCTCTCTTCCAAATAGGAAAGCCGTTTGCTATGGTAGGGCAGGAACGGCGAGGCTCCCGCCCTACCGTAACAAACAGCAGTGTCCCAGGGATAGGCACCGCGGGACACTGAGGAAACTGGCCCTGGGGGTGGCGGTCCCCAGGGCCATCAAAGGCTCCAGGTGGGGGGCCACACGGCCCCCCTCCCATCATTTGAAAATCCCCGGGGGGCTGTGGTCCCTGGAGCTGGGAGATCCATCACGGACTCCACAATTTAAATATTATAGCCCCGGGGAGGTAGCGGTACCCGGGGCGGGTGGGGGGATTTCAGCTTCCCCACACACGTTTATTTCATTTTTTTTAAAAAGAATCCCCGGGGGCTGGCGGTCCCCCGGGCTATGGTGCCCCTCTGGGCCCCCCTTTAGAAACAATCAATTGCCCCTGGGATTTTCCCCCACCCCCGAGGCTAAAAAATAAAATAAAAATAATATTTGGACCTTGGGGGGGACCTCCTAAGCAGGCCTAGGGGGTCAGGGTGTTTCTACCCTGCCCCTTTTTTGCAGTTTTACAGTTTCTTTTACTGATTTCTTGTATCTCGGTTCTACCGAGCACAAGATGGCTGCCAACACTTCCAGGTTTGGAGTGTTGACAGACAGTCAAGAGCCAATTAGAATGCAGCTCATGCTCGTAATGGTGCTCATACTATCCTCGGTCAGTAGGCATACGGTACTTCGTCTATAAATATATCTATGATTTTACTTTTGATTTTCTCAGAAACTACTGAACAAATTAACACCATTTAACAAAAAGTGTAATTTGCAAACCAAACTCTACCTTGCGAAATTTGGTGTAATTCCGTTCAGCAGTTTGGGCTGTAGCCTCACTTACAGAACCCTATGGAAAATTGCATGGGTAAAACATGTTTTAGGACCCCCCTTTTTTTCCCGGCATCTGCTTCACCAATCACCCTGAAACTGTCCGAGAAGGAGCGAAGCGGGCCTCCCCATCTTCTTGGAGAATTTCGTGAAGATTCCTCAAACAGGGCCAAAGTTATTCCAAATAGAATGTTTCGGATTTCCTATGGAAACTAGGTCCTAACTATAACTACCTACTGGCGTATATATTTTTATATATATATATATATATATATATATATATATATATATATATATATATATATATATATATATATATATATTACCTACTGGCGGTCGCCAGTAGGTTTATATAGTTAGGATTTTTTCCCTATGGGATTTCTGAAAATTCTATGTCTAATAACTTTGGCGTTTGTGGACGGAATCGGCTGAAATTTTCAGGAAAATGGCACATTTTGTTTCTGAGCAGCCCCTGAAAATTTGGTGGGGGTTCGTCAAGGGGGGGCTGAGAAAAAAGGGGGGTCCCAAAACGCGTTTTTTACATTGAGTTTTCCATAGGGCGGTTGGACTCACTTTTAGCTCGAACGGCTGAATGGATTTGCACGAAACTTGGCAAAATTGTAGGGACTGTTAGCCCGATGTGCCTTTGCTAGGTCTCAATATATGTGCTCCAGTAGTTTTTGAGAAATTAACGTTCAAATCAAGATATATATCTGTAACAGCGCTCCGGGCAGCGATCCGGTCCGCTTACTTTTCGCGTTTCGGAACTTTGCGCGCAGAAAGCTGATTGGCTCTCCGGTGTCTGTCAACATTCTAAACAGTCCGGAGCGGCCGCCATCTTATCTCTCGGTAGGATCGAGAGAGAAGAGGTGAAAAACGAAGGGGGAATTTATTGAAAGGGTGCAAGGTATACCCCTCTTGACCCCCTAGGATTGTTGTTGGGGTTATTAAAGGGTCCCGTGGGGAAAATAAAAAAAAAATTATTTTTCACGGTAGAAGCGTTTCCCGGGCCGCGAACTGGGCCGCAAACTGGTAGCGAAACGGGAATTCGCCATTTTGTGCTTCGTTTTAATTGTTTAGAGACAAAAATTATCGCCGCACATCGGCCACAATGCATGAATATCGTTGAAAAGTCAGCGATATTCATGCATTATCCAGCAAATGCTCTTAGCCGTGTTATCCACCTTCCATTGGATAACATGGCTAAAAACTGCTCTGTGCGTGAGCTTTTTTTTTTTTTTTTTTTTTTTTTTGCTGCGTGACGTTTGTTAACGTTCGATTCGATGGAAATGAGGAAGTGTTGACCACCATTTTGTCACTGCGAGTAAATATTTTGTTATAAATGAATCCTTATTGATAAACATTGTCTGCGCCATCTTGCGTTTTGTCCAATGCCACAATTTTGTCGTGCACGGCAGCCATTTTAGATGCCTTGACCAGGGCCACTCTCTGCACGCCGCCGATTCTCAGCATGGCTCCCCACCCTCGCACGCATCTCCCCCACGCAATGGTCACCCCCGCTCTCTCTCTCATGCATGGGCTATATACTTCCCCCATCTGCGCTGCTCTTCTCTGAGAATCACACCCTGTGCCCGCCCGACACCTCCCTTTCACCCTATTCACTACCGCACCCTCTGACACTCCTCTTCCTCTGTGTCCGATTGTCCAGGCCGGACCCAGGCTATCACCTAGCCCTGCGAATGTAGTTTATGGCCCCAGCTGTAGAGTATCCAGACATGCCAACCCTCCCGATTCAGGCGTGAGACTACTGATTTCAGTGCTAGTCTTTCGCTTCCCGATTCCTGCAAGGAAAAACCCGGGGGCATATTACCAACAACTAGCGCTAATTTTTGTCTCTAACTTGTTTAGAGACAAAAATTATCGCCGCACATCGGCGAATTTTATCGCACATAAACCTTGCTATTAGCAAGGTTTATCGCAAATGCGATAAAAAACGGCCGCAATGCATGAATATCGTTGAAAAGTCAGCGATATTCATGCATTATCCAGCAAATGCTCTTAGCCATGTTATCCACTTCCCATTGAACAAGCGCATGGTCTTTTAAAGATTTGTGAAGTACTCGGGGCGGCGGTGTGTGTGTGCCCTCTTTCAGGAGCGGGCGGGGGGGCACTGCCAGCAATTTGCAGGCCAGGCAGTGTTCAACACGTGCATCACCCTTTCTCTGCCTGCTATTGCGCTCCATGCTTCGGAAAGGTAAGAAAAAGAACGTGCATTTGAGTTTGAAATGTCCGATCTTGTAGCAGTACACTTGCAAAGCCCACACATGACAATAACCCGATTCAAGGCCCCATTCACCCGATTTTTTAAAAAAATATAGTACTCCAAGACAGTTACATTTTAAAACTTTATTAACATTTAAATATAATGAACGCAACAAAAACTGTAAATATATTTAACCATTTTTTGAAATTAACCAGAACTATAACGATAACAACAACAATATAACTTTAATGCCTAAATTACGCAAACATTTAGCTAATCTGCTAAAGGGGGGAGTCGCAATTTCTTTACAATAATCAATAATGAAAAATCCACATCAATAGGGTTGCCCGTTTTCTCGATGCAGCACTATAGTGCAATATACACAGCACCTGGGGTGTCAAGAGTGAACAGGTCTTTCTTTGTTCCTTAAGATGTTATCTCCGAGAATGCTGATGCATTGGTGTCTGTACACTTCTTTGTCAATTCTGTCAAGATGATAACTGCTTTATAAACAGACGATATCTTTGTTTAGTCATTAGTGTTAAGTGTGTCTGAAACTACAGTGCCCTTCTGTTTTTTTTTCTTCAGGCTCTACAGAGTTTTGTGTGTTGTTCTTTTGAGCGACAATTATTCCAGAGGTTTCAGGTTCACTTGTTTTGTCCTGCAGTGAGTTAACAGCTTTAGAGAGTTCATGTTTATTTGCTATGTCCTGCTGTTCGTCAACTGCTTTAGAGACGTCAGCCTCATTTTTTATGTTTCAGTAGATCCTGGACCTGCCCGGCCGCGCCCAAAATGGCGCCGGTGTAAATGGGACTCGTAACTGCTTGTTCTGTACTGGTTGCCCAACCTTGATATCACGAGATACATATGCAGTTTTGAAGCACATGGCGGAGGCTTGTCTGCTGTAGTGGGGCGCCCCTTTATCGTTTCAGTCGCCATTCCGCCCGCTTTTGCTACACTGTGCCTTTTCCGCCATTCAGCTGTTTAGCGCCCGCTCTTACGGCTACAGCGTCTCGCTCACCATGTAGTTGAGTTGCTCCCACTCTTGCGGTGCAGCGATAGGCGGCTGCCACAGGACTCTTAAAATGGCGGCCGGCTCTTCGGATTTGGGCCTGGTCCAGTAAAATGGCCCTGGGACACCTTGGAACTCGGACGCTTGTCTGCCAGGGCTTGGGTTCCATTCTCGAAAGCGTCCCCTCAGCCTTGAAGATTGTACAAAAGTCTTGGGGGCCCTCGACTCCCGCAGGCTTCCGGTGGGGAGCGGCTGCCATGATTGCTTGCGGAATGGCCACGACGGAGCTACGAGATGGTGGTGCTTTCATGGTGACGCCAGCTTCAGTCTGAAACATCCAGAAACAAGGTGGGGCTTTCATCGTTTGGGGAAAAAAAATGTTTTAATCCAATGAAAAGTGTTATTTTTAGGTCACATGACCTAGTCTTACATAATTAGGAAAAGAAAAGTAAAATGAACCAATGAAAAGTTTTATTAACAAGTCACATGACCTGTTATGCTTACGTTACGCGCTGCGCGGCGCGCTCTGGATCGTTTCCGGGAAGCTGCGCCTTGCGCACCGGAGCACTTCCGGGTGCGCTAACGCGTCGCGTCATATGACGCATTACGCGACAATGCAGGTGCAGAATATAGTCAAAATGTCTCCACCAACCAGCGGTCGGAATACAACCGCTTTCAGCAGTCCAAAAAGTTCGGTCAAATCTTAAGAGCGGGAGCAACTCAACTACATGGTGAGCGAGACGATGTAGTCGCAAGAGCGAGCGGTAAACAGCTGAATGGCGGAAGAGGCACAGAGTACCAAAAGCGGGCGGAATGGCAACTAAAACGGTAAAGGGGCGCCCTACGACAGCGTGTCTTCAGGTGAAACGGATTGTGGGACAAGGTCCAGAATGAAAGATTCTTCAAAAGGGAAAAAATTCCGCCGGACCCCGGGAGCCGGCCGCCTATGCCGGGGGCGATCTCAGGCCTCACCAGGGCAACACGACTTGGGGAGGGGGCAGGAGCCAAGCGCCCCCTCTCAGTCCGCGCCATCTCACTGCCCCTCGGGGGCCTCCGTCAAGCGGTTTAGGGAGGCACCGTATCACATTGTTTTCCAATGCAGTCAGGTCCACAAATGGACCCCACTTACTTTGAATAGTGAAGCTGCAGCAGGTGCAAATAAGGTTTAAACAGTGTTACAAGAGCTGCTTAGAACTCTGAAGTATGGCACTCTACAACCAGGACTTATGCCATGTATGTAAGGCAGTGATATGGAAGCAAGTCAGGGACAAAAAGCATGAACGAACATTCACGTATGAAAATCTTATTTGGAGAAGGGGTAGAATCCAAACGCCCCCTGCCAGTTCGCGCCACTACACCGTATGTGGAAAATCTGAAGCCATCATTCTACAAACTCTCAACGCTTGTTATCAGTGCATGAGTTTCATGCTCGATCGATTGAGCTAGCCGGATCGGGCAATAAAAAGTATAAAATAGTTATGTAAATAGTTATTTAATAAAATGTTTTACTCTGTTTCTTTGCTGGTGTGTTGTGTATATTTATAATATTTGCATAGGGTTTGCCGTTATTTTGGGCGGTGTGGGTGGCGGAGTCGAGCTGTTTTGCAGCCCTCATGGTGTGGAGCTCAGTTCATTTCACTATTTTCGTATTTCTCATGAAGGGTTATTCCTAATGTTTGTATTTTACCGAGGTCAAAAAGAGATCGAATTAGTGGTCTACTGATTTTGCTCGATTACTTTTATTTTTTTACACGATTTTTCACTATCTGCAAAGACTAAACAGAGTATTGCGACTTTGTGCTTGTTTGTAAATAGAGAATGATCCAAAGAGAACCAATTGTAAAACAGTAAATGCTTGGATAATAATCAATCAAATGGAGAGACAAGCAGGTACGACGGATTACAACAGGGGTAAAGGTCTGAGTTAACTACCGTTCACTATCTGCAAAGAGAGAGTACTACTAAGAGAAAAGAGGGGAGTGGGGGGGCAGCGTTCAAAGCACATCAGCGTGCATAAACACGAAAACGTTTTTACCTATCACGTACTTGACATTTGACAGCTTTTGATATTTGCTATTAAAAAACCATTGAAATTCACAGAAAAACCATAGGTTATACTCCATATATAGTTAGGAATTTGCATTTACAAAACCTTGAAAATTCAATGAAAAAACCATTGGTTGTAGGCCATATATAGTTAGGGATTTGCATTTAGAAAACCTTATTTTACTCGCATAAAACCATTGAAATTCCATATATAGTTATAAGCGCTAACTATATATCGCGCACCCGCAGTCCACTGCTGATGATGTCACATATTACATCATTCATGACATGGTTAGTGACATCACTGATGACATCACTGATGACATCTCAAATGACATCACTGATGACATCACTGATAACATCTCATTTGACATGACTGATCCCATCACTGATGATATCATTCATGTGATAATACCATGAACCTCTCCAGACTCTAATATAACCTTAGATACAATCAGTGTAAACAGACAGTCACTCATCCATGGAGTTACTCACACACCTAGTCAGTTATGCCAAAAATTTATCACACCTCCATTTTCTCAACTATACAGTTATACACACCTTACTTATTCAAACATATACTAACACATATTTACTTTACTCTCTTATACAATCTCTGATACATGTTCACAATGATCCATACAGCCACTCACACATTCACTAGCTCTTATGCACAGTTATTTATAGATGTCAACTCTCACATGTACTGTGTTTTACATATGTACTTAATTTGACATGTAGCACTGAGATATCCATTCACTCACTAATACACTCATGCACAGTCAACCGCCCATACAGCTGTTTCCACATGCAGTTTTGAATCTATACATATAGTGAATCAACTACTCACACATCTATGTACAGAGTCACACACCTCCCAGCCACCCATACACACACACTCAGTTTCCCATACAAATACTTGGACAACCAATCAATAACCCATACAGTTACTCATATAGCTACTGATCAACATATGCAGCAGTTTGTAGAACAACAGATATAATGATGCACAAATTAAAACAGTTTAGTCACTAACCCATGCACTCAGTGAGACACATGTAATCACTCACTCAATCAGTCAGTCATACACCTAGTAAATCCTTCATCCAGACACTTATACATGCACTCATTCTTCAATATGTAAAACATGTTTTAACTTTACAGAAACATACAGTCACTGGATGTTGTCATCAGTGATGTCATCAGTGATGTCATTTGAGATGTCATCAGTGATGTCATCAGTGATGTCACTAACCATGTCATGAATGATGTAATATGTGACATCATCAGCAGTGGATTGCGGGTGCGCGATATATAGTTAGCGCTTATAACTATATATGGAATTTCAATGGTTTTATGCGAGTAAAATAAGGTTTTCTAAATGCAAATCCCTAACTATATATGGCCTACAACCAATGGTTTTTTCATTGAATTTTCAAGGTTTTGTAAATGCAAATTCCTAACTATATATGGAGTATAACCTATGGTTTTTTCTGTGAATATATATATATATATATATATATATATATATATATATATATATATATATATATATATTCACTGAAAAAACCATAGGTTATAGACCATATATAGTTAGGAATTAGCATTTACAAAACCTTATTTTACTCGCACAAAACCATAGAAATTCGCATATATAGTTAGTTGCAATAACTATATATCGCGCACCCGCAATCCACTGCTGATGATGTCACATATTACATCATTCATGACATGGTCAGTGACATCACTGATGATATCACTGATGACATCTCAAATGACATCACTGATGACATCACTGATGGCATCTCATTTGACATTACTGATCACATCACTGATGACATCATTCATGTGATTATACGATGAACCTCTTCAGACTCTGATATAACCTTAGATACACTCAGTGTAAACAGACACTCACAGACTGTCACTCATCCATGGAGTTACTCACACACCTAGTCAGTCATGCAAAGAATCAATCACACCTCCATTTCCTCAACTATACAGTTATACACACCTTACTTATTCAAAACATATACTAACACGTATTTACTCTCTTATACAATCCCTGATACAAGTTCACAATGATCCATACAGTCACTCACACATTCACTGGCTCTTATGCACAGTTATTTATATATGTCAACTCTCACATGTACTGTGTTTTACATATGTACTTACTTTGACATGTAGCACTGAGATATCCATTCAATCACCAATACATTCATGCACACAGTCAACCGCCCATACAGCTGTTTCCACATGCACTTTTGAACCCATACATCTAGTGAATCAACTGCTCACACATCTATGCACAGAGTCATACACCTCCCAGCCACCCGCACATACACTCAGTCTCCCATACAAATACTTGGGCAACCAATCAATAACCCATATAGTTACTCATATAGCTACTGATCAACACATGCAGCAGTTTACAGAACAACAGACATAGTGATGCACAAATTAAGACAGTTTAGTCACTAACCCATGCACTCAGTGAGACACATTTAATCAGTCACTCATACAGTCAGTCATGCACCTACTAAATCCTTCATCCAGACACTTATACATCCACTCATTCTTCAATATGTAAGACATATTTTAACTTTACAGAAACATATAGTCACTGGATGTTGTCATCAGTGATGTCATCAGTGATGTCATTTGAGATGTCATCAGTGATATCATCAGTGATGTCACTGACCATGTCATGAATGATGTAATATGTGACATCATCAGCAGTGAATTGCGGGTGCGCGATATATAGTTATTGCAACTAACTATATATGCGAATTTCTATGGTTTTTTGCGAGTAAAATAAGGTTTTGTAAATACTAATTCCTAACTATATATGGTCTATAACCTATGGTTTTTTCAGTGAATTTCAATGGTTTTTAATAGCAAATATGAAAAGCTTTAAAATGTCAAGTACGTGGTAGATAAAAACATTTTCGTGTCTATGCACGCTGATGTGCTTTGAACGCTGCCCCCCCCTTTTTTTCTTTTAGGAGTATTCTCTCTTTGCAGATAGTGAAGGGTAGGTAACGCAGGCCTTGGCCCCCGTTGTAATCTGTCGTGCCTGCTTCTCTCTCCATTTGATTGATTGTTATCCAAGCATTTACTGTTTTAGAATTGGATCTCTTTGCTTCATTCTCTAATAACAAACAAGCACAGAGTCGCAATACTCTGTTTAGTCTTTGCAGATAGTGAAAAATCGTTTTAAAAAACAAAAGGAATCAAGCAAAATCAGTAGGCTACTAATGGGATCTCTTTTTGACCTCGCTAAAATAGAAACATTAGGAACAACCCCTCATGAGAAATACCAAACTAGTGAGATGAACTGAGCTCAATGCCATGATGACTGCAAGACAGCTCGGCTCCGCCACCCACCCCGCCCAAATTCTATAAGTTCCGGTGGAGCCCCAACGTGAACAGGTAGAGAAGAACTTGCCCCCCCCTCTTTGACTGAAGGTTCTTGTAGCCTGTCCCTTCTGTTGTCATTTAACAGAACTTTTTGGACTACTGAAAGGGGTTGTGTTCCGACCGCTGGTTGGTGGAGACATTTTGACTATATTCTGGACCTGCGCCGCGTTAGCGCACCCGGAAGTACTCCGGTGCGCAAGGCGCAGCTTCCCGGAAGCGATCCAGAGCGCGGCGCGCAGCGCGTAACATAAGCATAACAGGTCATGTGACTTCTTAATAAAACTTTTCATTGGTTCATTTTACTTTTGTTCTTCTAATGATGAAAGGCTTGGTCATAATAACGCTTTTCATTGCTTTCGAACATTTTTTTTCTTAAACATATATGTTATAATGTTCCAGGCTAATGTATTTTCCCGGGAAATTTACAACTGTCCTGCAAGTAAAATATTCCTATTTCGAGAAAAAGGGCGTTTCTTCGCCCATGAGGGAGCCGTTGAGCAAAAGAGGCTTGGCCTGCTGTTTTAGTCGCCGATAGGCCTGAATATCAGATTCTTATCGATCACTTTATGTTGCAGGAGTAGAAAACACAACAGCCCTTGACCATTTATCTTTACTGCGTTCCTGCGTATTATACCTTTTAACCGTCATGTAATTGGACTGCTTTATTTCACTTGCCTTTTACTGATTCGAAAACAGTGGCTATTATTCAAAACTTTTCCAATGTAAGTACTACTACCATGTTTTGTTTTAAAAACCTTTATTGTGAAAATGTCAGTATACAAATACGGGCCTATAACCACGTGGGCCGGCCACGGAGCAAACTGGAATCGTATATGATGAGGGGACATTTACACTGTAGAACAACGTAACGGGCAACCCATTAGGTTGCAAGAACTAAGGTGTCTAACATTTGCGGAATCGGTGGACGTACATTTTATAATTAAAGTACGACAGGGCCAGTTACAATAAAATTATCTAGATATACATTTGCGGGCAAGTACCATGGGTGACGTTAAATCGAACTTTCAATAGTACAGTAATCAATTACACATCAGAACTTAATATCAATAGGGATGTCCAAATGTTCAATCAGTACTCGTCCCCGCCCGCCATGTGCTTCAAAACTGCATACGTATCTCGTGATATCAAGGTTGGGCAACCAGTACACAACAAGGAGTTACGAGTCCCATTTATACCGGCACCATTTTGGGCAAGGCCGGACAGGTCCAGGATATAGTCAAAATGTCGCCACCAACCAGCGACTATGATGATGTTCATAAGCTCTATTGATTAGAATAACACTCCTCTCTCCACATGAAATTAATTTGCCGCAAGTTAAACATGTCATTTTCATTTGTCCAAAGTTCTTCTGAAGATTTAGAACCATTTCCCTTGCCTCTGATTGTGTCACTGCCACTTCAATGGTGGATGTACTGGCAGGTCGGGGATTATCCACCAAATCAAACTGCAGATGAGATGCCTTCACCTGGAGAGGCGGAAGAGGTCCGTTTACGCCGCCTCTCCCCCCCCAGGCACCCCACGCCGTCTTTCGGCGCAGCATTGTAGGATGGCCACACCACTGCGGCAACTTGCTGGACACCACCTCGGTGCCATCCGGATCTCGGCGCGTTGTGCTGCCTTCGGCGTACTGTAGCAGCAAGAGTGACCGCAACTCAGCTGGACACGCCGTCTTTCGGCGCAGCATTTTAGGATGGCCACACCAGTGAAACTTGCTACACACCACCTCGGTGCCATCCGGATCTCAGCGCCTTCGAGTCACTGTACCGCAAGAGTGGGAGAAACTCAGCTGGACATGCCGTCTTCGGGCGCAACATTGTAGGTTGGCCACACCAGTGCGGCAACTTGCTGGACACCACCTCGGTGCCATCCGGATCTCGGCGCGTTGTGCTGCCTTCGGCGTACTGTAGCAGCAAGAGTGACCGCAACTCAGCTGGACACGCCGTCTTTCGGCGCAGCATTGTAGGATGGCCACACCAGTGCGGCAACTTGCTGGTCACCACCTCGGTGCCAACCGGATCTCGGCGCGTTGTGCTGCCTTCGGCCTACTGTAGCAGCAAGTGCGGGCGCAACTCGGCTGGACGGCGTGTGAAACGCTAAGGGGCGCTGCACTGCAGATGAGGTGCCTCCACCTGGGGAGGCGGAAGAGGACCGTTCGCACAGCCTCCCCCCGGGCACCCCACGCCGTCTTTCGGCGCAGCATTGTAGGATGGCCACACCAGTGCAACTTGCTGGACACCAACTCGGTGCCATCCGGATCTCGGCGCGTTGTGCTGCCATCGGCCTATTCGCACATCAGTCCGCTACTGACGCCGCCTCTTGGGCCAACGGATTTTGTACGCTTTTTATAGCCCAAAGCCGCATAACAGGTCATGTGACTTGTTTATAAAACTTTTCATTGGTTCATTTTACTTTTGGTTTCCTAATGATGGAAGGCTTGATCATATGACCTAAAAATAACACTTTTCATTGGATTAAAAGATTTTTTTTCCCAAACGATGAAAGACCCACTTTTTTTTTCTCACTAGGCAATCAAAAAAGGTTCCGTTACATGACAACAGAGGGGACAGGCAACAAGAACCATCACTCAAAAAAGGGGAGGGCAAGTTCTTCCCTACCGGGTCACGTTGGGGCTCCACCGGAACTCATCGAATTGATAGTCTACAGTGTTTCTGGATGTTTCAGACTCAAGCTGGCGTCAGCATGAGAGCACCACCATCTCGTAGCTCCGTCGTGGCCATTCCGCAAGCAATCATGGCAGCCGCTCCCCACCGGAAGCCTGCGGGAGTCGGGGGCCCCCAAGACTTTTGTAGAATCTTCAAGGCTGAGGGGACGCTTTCGAGAATGGAGCCCAAGCCCTAGCAGACAAGCGTCCGAGTTCCAAGGTGTCCCAGGGCCATTTTAGTGGACCAGGCCCAAATCCGAAGAGCCGGCCGCCATTTTAAGAGTCCTGTGGCAGCCGCCTATCGCTGCACCGCAAGAGTGGGAGCAACTCAACTACATGGTGAGCGAGACGATGTAGCCGCAAGAGCGGGCGGTAAACAGCTGAATGGCGGAAGAGGCACAGTGTAGCAAAAGCGGGCGGAATGGCAACTGAAACGGTAAAGGGGCAACCCACTACAGCAGACGAGCCTCCACCTGGGGAGGCCCGTTCACGCCGCCTCCCCCCCAACTCCTCCGGGGCGCCCCACGCCGTTTTTCGGAGCAGCATTGTAGGATACCAAAACCAGTGCGACAACTTACTGGACATCACCTGGGTACCATCCACATCTCAGCGCGTTCTGCTGCCTTGGGACTATTCGCACAACAGACCGCTACTGACGAGGCCTCCACCCCCCCCGGGGCGCCCCACGCCATTTTTCGGAGCAGCATTGTAGGATACCAAAACCAGTGCGGCACCCAGGTAGCATCACCTGGGTGCCGTCCAGAACTCAGCACGTTGTGCTGCCTTGGGACTATTCGCACAAAAGACAGCTACTGACCATTGTTGCTTCTGTTTTAAAAAATTTTTTTAAATGTATTTACTGTTTTTGTTGCGTTCTATATATTTATAAGTTATTAAAGTGTTATAATCCTACTACTTTGTTGGAGTGCTATATATTTTTAATGTGACACATAATTGTAAAAACTTTGATGTACAAAGAGGCTTCCGCTTCAGGCTCGGTCCCACACACCCTCACAGTGAGAATCCCCTCCCCAATCACAATACAGGATGGTTATTAGATAGTAGGAACGCGTGTGGTGTGACAGATCTCATCGGGTGGGGGCCTTGATCTACTGTAACTCCTTTGAAGAGGGGTGATTCTTTACAGTTGAGGCCATAAACTACATCCGCAAGGCTACGTGATAGCCTGGGACCGGCCTGAACAATCAGACACAAAGGAAGAGGAATGTCAGAGGGTGCGGTAGTGAATAGGGAGAAAGGGAGGTGTCGGGCGGGCATGGGGTGTGATTCTCAGGGAAAAGCAGCGCAGATGGGGGGAGGTTTATGGCCCATGCATGAGAGAGATAGCGGAGGTGACCAGTGCGTGGAGGAGATGCTTGCGAGGGTGTGGAGCCATGCTGAGGATCGGCGGCGTGCAGAGAGTGGGTCTGGTCAAGGCATCTAAAATGGCTGCCGTGCACGACAAAAGTGTGGCATTGGAAAAAAAGCAAGATGGCGCAGACAATGTTTATCAATACGAATTAATTTATAACAATTATTTTTAACAATATATTTACTCGCAGTGTCAAAATGGCGGTCAACACTTCCTGATTTCCTTCGAATCGAACGTTAACAGACGTCACGATCGGCGGCGTGCAGAGAGTGGGTCTGGTCAAGGCATCTAAATTGGCTGCCGTGCACGACAAAAGTGTGGCATTGGAAAAAAAGCAAGATGGCGCAGACAATGTTTATCAATACGGATTAATTTATAACAATTATTTTTAACAATATATTTACTCGCAGTGTCAAAATGGCGGTCAACACTTCCTGATTTCCTTCGAATCGAACGTTAACAGACGTCACGCAGCAAAAAAAAAAAAACGCTCACGCGCAGCCGCTGGAAGACAAGTATCAACATATATGAGCCTCCTCAGCCACCCTCAGAAAACATAGGGGGTCAGGATACGTCTTCCGTACCCCCTTATACCCATTTCTCACATTGTTTTTCCTCCATCTTGTAATTTAATTAAATCGAAACACAAAATGGCGAATTCCCGTTTCACGTCCCGGTTCGCGAACCGGAAAGCGCTTCTACCGCAAAAAAATCAATATTTTTTTATTTGCCCCACGGGACCCTTTAATAACCCCAACATCATTCCTAGGGGGTCAAGAAGGGTCTACCTTGCCCCCTTTCATTAAATTCCCCCTTCGTTTTTCTCCTCCTCTTGTCTCTCGATCCTACCGAGAGACAAGATGGCGGCCGCTCTGGACTGTTTAGAATGTTGACAGACACCGGAGAGCCAATCAGCTTCGCTTCGCAAAGCTCCGTTACGCGAAAAGTTCGCGAACTGGTGCGCCACCCGGGACGCTGTAACAGATATATCTGTTTTTTTAAACGTTAATTTCTAAAAATCCACTTGAGCACATATATTGAGACCCAGCTAAGGCACATCGGGCTAACAGTCCCTACAATTTTGCCAAGTTTCGTGCAAATAACATAACATGTGTATTTGTAAAGCGCACGTTCACCCTTGGGTATCTTGGCGCTGAATAACAGATGTTTATTGTTACCCAACTCAATGGTACTCATTTTATCGACCTCAGTTGGATGAAAGGCTGAGTGAACCCCCGGGATTTGAACCTGTGACCATGAGGTCGAACACAGGCCCCTGCAATGGACGCATTTGTCCACTGAGCCACCAGACCCGGTTCTGGTGGCAAATCCATTCAGCCGTTCGAGCTAAAAGTGAGGCCAAATGCCCTATGGAAAAATGAATGGGAAAAACGCGTTTTGGGACCCCCCTTTTTTCTTGGCCCCCCCTTGACGAAACCCCCCCAAATTTTCAGGGGCTGCTCAGAAACAGCCGATTCTGTCCACAAACGCCAAAGTTATTAGACATAGAATTTTCAAAAGTCCCATAGAGAAAAAATCCTAACTATATATACCTACTGGCGACCATGGGTTTCAGGCCTTATATAGTTAGGAATTAGCATTTTAAAAACCTTGCAAATTTACTTAAAACACAATAGGTTTCAGGCCTTATATAGCTAGGAATTAGCATTTAAAAAACCATTGAAATTGCAACTATAAGTTGTACTAACTATATTTCGCGCACCCGCAATCCACTGCTGATGATGTCACATATTACATCATTCATAACATGGTCAGTGACATCACTGATGACATCACGGCTACAGCCATTCGGGCTGTAGCCGTGTCTAAAGGTCCCTATGGAAATTAACATGGTGAAAACACGTTTTGGGACCCCCCCTTTCAGCCCCCGCTTGACGAATCCCCCGAAACTTTCAGGGAAGGAGCGGAGCGGAGCTGGCCAAAATTTAGGAAAATTACACGCAGATTCCTCAATCGGCGGCAAAGTTATTCCCAATAGAATGTTGAGCGCATATAGATATATAATTTGCTCAAATTCAATTTCCTCAACAACTACTTGAGGGATTTTCACCAAATAAAGAAAAGGCACTACTGCATACCTGTCCCTACCATTTTGCCAAGTTTGGTGTAATTCCGTTCAGCCGTTCGGGCTGTAGCCGTGTCTAAAGGTCCCATAGAAAATGCCATTTGAAAAATGTCAAATTCAATTTTCTCAAAAACTACTGGAGGGATTTACACCAAACATACAAAAGGCACTGCTGCATACCAGTCCCTACCATTTTGCCAAATCTGGTAATTCCCTTCAGCTGTTCGAGCTGTAGCCTTGTCAGAATGTCCCTATAGAAATTAACATGGGGAAAACACGTTTTAGGACCCCCCTTTTTTCTTGGCCCCCGCTTGACGAATCCCCCTGAAACTTTCAGGGAAGGAGCGTAGCGCAGCGAGGCAAATTTAATAAAAATTACAGGCAGATCCCTCAATCAGTGCCAAAGTTATTCCCAATAGAATGTTCAGAATTTCCTATTGTAACTAGGTCCTAACTATATATACCTACAGGCCACCGCCAGTAGGTAATATATGAACAAAAGTCCTGACCCTTCAAGTCAAAAGTTGGGACTGCAAGCAGGTACATGCCACAGCAGAGTAGATATCCAAAAGAAATACGTAGGCAGGTTTCAAAGTTCAATCCTGTGTTTTATTCACACACAATGTTTAAGACAAGCGTCCGCCTCAGACGAGTTTCAATCGCCTCTGCAATATATATATCCAATAACAACAAATATTTACAAATCAAAACATTTTAATTACAAATCAAAAATTAAAGATAATAAAAAAGTCTGATTTCCCAAAGATATATGACATATTAAAAACATCTGTAATTATAAATAGTATATTTTAAATGAAGAAAAACAGAACAATATAAATTTAAACAAAATAACCTAGACTATAAAATAACCCTGGGCGTAGTTCGCGAAGTAGCGCTACGAATAGCTACGCGAAGTGCCCTTCGCATTACGCGAGCTACGCGTAGCACTACGCGAACTGCGTTGTACCCTGTTCACGATGATTGCACAGTGCCGGATGCATGTCTGCACTGTGCAATCATTGAAAACTGCATCTTGCACAGTGCAAGCTGTCTTTTACTGCCGCTTGAGCAGATTTTTACTCGAGCTGCAGCTTTCTCAACTTGGACTGGTAGTTTCTCATCGCGAGCGGTCACGAGCATACGTGACCACTCGAAATGAGAAACCTGACCTCCCCGCTTTGAGAATCTCGCCGGGAGGTTTTTTCCACGCCCGCGATCGGCAACTTGATGTTGCTGATCGCAAACGAGGAAAAAGTCTTGTGACGACGGTGACATTGAGGACTGCAAGCAGGCAAAAAATGACTGCTGCACTACGCGTGTTTGCACTGTACTACATGCAGTTCGCGTAGTGTGAAGTAGCGCTAACTTCCCAAACTATGCTAGCGTAGCGTAGTGCTTTGCCCAGGGTTACTATAAAATGCTACAATAATACATATACTATTCCCACTACAATTTATTCAAACGTAGGCCAAGTGTTATGTTTAGGAGGGGTAAAATGTATCCACTCAAGTCAATGCACAGTAGGGAAAGTGTTGGATTGTGGAGGGGTAAAATGTACTATTCCCACTCCAGACAGTGCAACAGTAAGGAAAGTGTTGGATAGCGGAGGGGTAAAATGTATTATTCCCACTATCTTCAGAGCAGCATTAGGGAAACTGTTTAATAGCAGCAGGGATAAAATGTACTAATCCCACTCCAGTCAGTGCTGCAGTAGAGAAAAGTGTGGAATTGCAAAAGGGTAAAATGTACTATCCCACTCCAGTCGTTGCAACATTAAAAACAGACAGAGGGCACTATTATAATGTCAGAGGGTTTCTGATCAACATGTAATGTTTACTGTCGACTGCCTTATTACAATGAAAGCGGTTGGAGGGTAAACCAGCCGGTCTGACTGACTGGCTTCCAATGGGCTCAAGGAGCCGATCAGCCAGTCAGATCCGCAACGTAATCCCTTAAGGACGACGCTTCTGCCGTTGTGATTATGATGTCGGTTTCAGACAGCCTTTCCATGCCGGCCTTTCTGACATGGAAAGGCTGTCAGTAAATTTTGGGACCCCTAGCAGGGCCCCCTTTTCTCTGTGGACTATGGTTGTGGGCCATGGGGGACCAATGATGCCCTCCTGTAAAACTCTGCCTCCTAGGCATTTCTCTGTGGGAGCTTGTGCTGCGGCCCATTTCTGACCACCACACAAGCCACCATAGAGAAATAGGAGTCTGCGACTGCAACAGGTGCGGTTGCATTGTAATAATGGGGTCAGGACCGCCAACCGGAGGTCGGTAGATCCCAATTCCACAGTGATGTCGGTTGAAGGAGACTACGACCGACATCTTAATGAGGCCCAAAGTAACTTGAATAAAATAAAATAATTTCAAAAACATACTAAATAACAAAAAAATATAAATATGTAAATATAAAAAATCTATATTTTTTCAAATAAAATGAAATAAATATGTATTACAATGTTTAACACAAATAATAAATAGCTACAAATATTGCTATAATTAAAATGCAAAACTATATTCTCAATTTAATTGTAACCAATAAATACAATGTCATATACACTTAAAAAGCACAACTCATGTTACATATAAAATATTAAATACCATAATTATAAAACACTAGTTAACTATGTTTAATTTATTATTACTTAAATAACGTTCTATCCTATATTTCTACAAAGTACACAACATATATCTAAAATTAAATCTATAAATAGTATTATTTAAATATGTTACATAATTAAATCTTTATTAAATGATTAATAATTAACTAGTAAGAAAATAGTTGTTTTGAATTACCTCCCCTCTCTTTATCCACACAAAACCAACAATACACTCCTAGGGGCGATTCTGATTCGGTAAAATCCCTTACAAATAGCCGTACGGAGCATATTTCCCATATGAATTGTACCCTTAAACATCTCCGTACATACAATGAAGTATGAATCGAACCCAAAGCAGATCTCCATACAAATCGTACGAAAGACCATATGACTTAAAAATTTGTACGAATTGCATTCGGAACACGCAGTACGCAACGTCCGTACAGATCGAAGCAGCATTTTCCGACCCAGCAAGTACGATTCGTCTCTTCAACACTCCGTACGACTCTTTTTCTATTGGAGCTCAAAACATCCGGAAAAGCACATTTCGACTCGAACCGCGTACGAAATGGACCCCCCCCGGGTACGGTGCATACACCCCATGATTGCAGGGGTATGGTGAGTACACCCCATGATTGCAGGGGTACGGTGCGAAGCGGTTCGGTGCATACACCCCATTATTGCAGGGGTACTGTGAGTACACCCCATGATTGCAGGGGTATGGTGCGAAGCGGTACGGTGCATACACCCCATGATTGCAGGGGTACGGTACGTATGTGATTGTGTGGCTCTCCATACGAATCGCTCATACGCAACGTTTTCCATACGAATCACGTTCTCATTCCCCGGTCCGGATCGTACTTGTTGGCTCGTACAGCATGTTTAAGATTCATATGGTTCACTGTGAGGGTCTGTGTCGTACGGATTTTCCATTGCTTTTCGTACGGTTTGCAATGATTCGGTCATATATATTTCAAACAAATCATACTACGCGATTCGGACGGAATTGTACGAGTCGTACGGAAAGGGCTACGGATTCGATTCGGTCGTACGACTGGTTTACTGAATCGGAATAGGCCCCCTAATATATAAAAAAAAATCATATATATAATTTGCATAATGTTTTTAATTAATTGCCAAGTAAACAATTATTATTAATAATTAACTATTAAAAATGTATTACATTTAATTAAATTACATTTCTTTAATACTACAAATGGCAGAACTCACTCCAAAAATGTGACATTAAGAATATCTTAATTACATAATTTATATAATTATTTATCATTTCAATAATTCTTACACAATAACATTATTAATTAATATATTAAATTCCTACAAACCCTTTACCCATACTAAAACAACACAGCAACACCCCCAAAAAATATTGTAGTACACAATTGACATATTTAATTGTAAATTGAATTATTAATATTAAATAGCAACAGATTATTAATTATTTATAATTAATGGGGGGAGTGACCAACCGCCGAAGATGGCGGACACACAAGGAAAGAGCTCCTGGTCCTGGACCCGCCAATCCTGCCAAAACACTCATCTTCCTGAGTCATCTGCCTCTGGCATGCAGGTCGGGTTTTGCTGATGCCCCTCAGAGTGTGGGCGCTGTACTGCAGCCTGCATACTGACATCGGAGTGGGGGGACACGTACACCCAGGGGTCAACGTCAAACAACTATGGAACCCCTGAGAAATGATGTCACACCTCCGGTGATCATCCAGCTGAGGGGATGAGGCCGTTGGGTGGAGAAGGCTGTGCATGACGGAAGAAGCACAGCTTGTCGTCAAAGCGGCAGCCAGGGAATACCACGGATATGTGTGCAGGTTGCCTCTGGTAGTCCCTGTGTTGAGCAAAGCGTTGATACTGTAATTTGCTCAAACAGAGATCACATATTTACATCACTTTCCCAAATGGATCACCATACCTATTTCCAACTAATTCTGGTCGGAGTTTGCGGAGTTCCGCCTAAGTATTAAGCAAAGTGCAAAAAAACCTCTGCCGCACTACACGAAGCTCCACAAGCGGCAGAGTGCGATAGATAAAGGCCGTTTGCAGTGACTTTCAGCGTCAGATGTTTGTCCGCGCTGTGCAATCATTACAAACGGCACCATGCACAGATGAGCGGGCGCAGATTCCTTTCTACTGCCCGAGTAGAATTTTTACTCGTGCGGCAGCTTTCTCAATGCAAGCGGATTGTTTCTCAATGCGAGCAGTCGTGAGCATACGCGACAACTCGCAATGAGAAATTTGACAGCCCGTATGGAGAAATCTCACCGGGATGTTGATTTTCCCCACTTGCACTCGCCAACTTGACATTGATGATTGCAAACAAGGAAAATCTCTCCGGGTGGGGGATTTTCTTCACTCGCGCTCGCCAACTTGATGTTAATGACCCCAAGTGAGGAAATAAACTCCGCTCCGGGTTTGGGATTCTGCGAGCTCTGAATAACGAGGAGTCAGAGTGTGGAAAACCCCACAAACTCTGCGAGCAAAGTGGAGTTCAGTGTCCAATGTTACTTTATACATCCATCTTATAACCCATCAGTGTTAGTGAAAGCTCCTGGAAACAGCCCCAACAAGAAAAACATTGGGACTCAGAGGAACAGTAGGGACCGTAACTAGGGTCTGGATTGGCCTGTAGGACTGACATGTTGATTAGCTGCCAAATTTCCTGATTGCATATGTGTGACATTTCAATGGTTTTGGTGTACTTATGAGGGACATTCTACTACTGTGGGACATTTCAAGTGACACTTTAGAACCAGTAAAAGGAAGAACTGAAGTCAATATAAAGAGCTAACTGTTTCAAAGTGCTACCTTTTGAGCAATGAGAAGCACTAGCCTGACTCTTTATGGTCCATTCTCGACAGAAAGAAACTGAACATTTCTTGGAGCAGTTCTATATCTTCATACTATAAGGTGAACTTGCAATCATATATATATTGAATAAGCGCACTCTAAGCTACTTCAAACTCCAGGACCTCTCTGCAGTATTCAACATTATCTCACACCCCATTGTCATCAAATGCCTACACGAGATTGGCATCCAGGGACCCTCTCTCCTCTGGATATGTTTATTCCAAATGGATCAAACACAAGCTGTTAGCCTGGCATCTTACTCATAACTCCGGAAATTCATCTGTGGAGTGCCATAAGGTTCGTCCCTCAGCCCCACACTTTTCAAATAATACTTGATACCTTTGGCCAATATCATCTGAGCAAACATGAGCATCCTCTCCTACCTAGATGACACTCAGCTCATCCTCTCCCTTTCAGACAAGTACTCCAACACAAGAATCAAGTTCACCTTCTGCATGACCAAAGAGGCTAACTAGATGAAAGCCAACTGTCAGAAGCTCCACACATACAGACAGTAGTAGTGATCTTCAGCAAGAGCACCTTACCATGGGATTCCAACTGATCACCTGGGTTACTTGCAACCACCTCTCACCCTTCCAAGAAATGAAGAGTTGGTATAACAGTAGAGAATAAAACCCAAGTTATTTATTACAATTGCGCTCCGGCAGAGCAGAGCCCAGTCTGACCAGCCTCCTGAGATAGATGCCAAGGAACTGACTTCAGCAAACATAACAATACATTATGTACACTTCTAAACCAATGTAAGCAAACCTACCATGTAATTTTCCAAGTGGATGCAGCTGGTCAGTAAATTACAAAGGAGTACGTTTCGAGGCCGGGCACACCTTATCTATTTGTCAAGGACACTCTGCCTGTGCCCACCGTTAGACATGTGGGAGAAGGCTTACATCTGAAGAGAAAGTATGCGCTAATAAGAACAGTGCATTAATTAGTGTAACAGAACTCAGCTCCGAAGAAACATTACCTAGAGAAGGCTGTTTCTCAGAAATGACAGAAGAATAAGTTTTGATCAAAACAACAAAACTGACGATTGCTAATAAAATGGCGCCATGAATGCTAACTTAATATAGAGAGAAACTATGAATATTAGGAAAATGATGGCTCAATTCTAACAGATGGCCGGCTGAACACACACTCAAACCCACACCCATCAACTACACCAGGAACCTCATGATCATCATTGACAGCAAACTGAACATGACCGCACAAGTAAAAACCACCACAGCATCCTGCTTTCTCACCCTGAAGATGGTTAGAAAGATCTTCAAATGGCCCAAGCAACACCAGAAAAACTGTCACTAAAGCTGGACCATCAAACTGGACTGTGGGAACAGCTCACCAGAAGACTAAAAACCATCTAGAACTTGGCTGCCAGGCTCTTCCCAAAGCTCCCAGGCAGATCTGACATCACACCAGAATACAGGGACCTCCACTAGCTCTTCATATGCAAGTATACACAGTTCAAACTCCTCACCCATACATTCAAGGCACTACATAACTTAGGCCCCACCTACCTACACAGCCAGATCTCCTTCTGCCAACCACCAAGACAACTGGATTCATACTCTTCCACTCCCACACATCCATTGCATACACAAAGTATTATTATTATTATTATTATACAAATGTATAAATTGGATGGCTACCCAAAAGCGGTTCTGTGTCAGTGCAGCAGAAAGGATTAAAGCAGAAGTGGTAGAAACGTCCCATCTTTAGGAGTTTCTTAAACTTTTCTAACTATTTACAGATCCGTACGCTGCTCCTAAAGTGTGGAACGATCTCCATTTCAATCAGTCAATCAATCAATCAGGGATTTGTAGAGCACTCTACTCACTCGTGAGGATCTCAAGGCGTTGGAAGGGGTAATTGGGCAGCTCCGGTCATCGAAAAGCCATGTCTTGGGCTCTTCCTCAATCCGGACATCTGAAAAGCCAGGCCTTGAGGCTCTTCCTGAATGCTTGCAGTGTGGGGCTTCATTTAATGATGAGGGGGAGTTTGTTTCAGGTCTTGGCCATGTTGTAGAAGGACCTGCCTCCCGTTCTGGCTTTGTGGATGCGGGACATTTCGGCCAAGGCCAGGTCAGCGGATTGGAGGCTTCTCTTGGGGGCGTAGAAGGAGAGTCTTTCATTGATGTATTGAGGTTCGGTGTTGTGGAGGGCTTTGTAGGCATGTGTGAACAACTTGAAGTCACTCTTTTTTCGACGGGGAGCCAGTGGAGGTCTCGTAGGTGCTGGGTGATGTGGTCCTGTCATGGGATGCTGAGGATGAGTCTAGCTGCGATGTTCTGGATTGTCTGAAGTTTGTGGAGTAGAGATTTGTTGATTCCGGCATAGAGGGCATTCCCGTAGTTCAGCCTGCTTCTACCTATCTTCTTGAATTCTGCAAGAAGCTGAAGACCTGGCTATTATACTAACACCCTACCCTAAGCAAGGCCAGACACACATGCCTGATCATCACTAGGATACCTTACGGGTGATAAAGCGCTTTAAATAGAACATCACAACACATCCCCATTAACACACATCTGAAGTAACCTGACCCACCCTATCCATCCTAACTCAATTAACAGTAGCAGAAACAGCCAGCCCCACCCAATGCATTCAAATCCTATACACGCGCATCAGAATTTCCCCTGATGAATGCACTCTGACCCTGCTTACATACATCAGAGCCAGCTTAGCTAGTTCAAAGACATTCTAGCCCTTATCATTCCCACCAGAACCAGTGTGTCCCTGCCCAGTCCATTCTAGCCCTATTACACCAATCAGAACCAGACTGTTCCTGCCCAGTCACCTCTCGTCCCAATCTGAACCTGCAAGCCCAGTCTAGTGCATTCAAATATCATAAATAACCATCCAATTCAGCCATTTCAAACCATTCTAACCCCATGCACATAGACTAGAACCAGACTGGCATTAGTATTGGCCATTTTTACCAGCATAACCAGTATTTTAAAGTCCCGGCTGCTGCAAAAATCACCTAAAGCTGATATTTCTCCTATTATCAGTGCATACTTAAAACAGCATATAAGAAGAAACCCCTTTAAAATGTGCAATAATTGACTGAAAATTAAAGTAAACAAAGGTGGGAACACAATTCTAAAAGCAAATAAAGACAATTTTAAATAGAGTCATGTTTAAGTATCATGTCCAAGTCTTTTCTGACTCTTAAAACCTGAGCAAATGGTAGGCTTTTTTCTCTGTGAAAGGTGGCGAACGTACCAATCCACCTTAACCCCATTCACATCAGTGTTTAACTTACTTTTGCCAGGAGTCGAGTTCCGCCAGGTGACTCACTGCTACCCTGAGCTAGGGTGTCTTCAACTGGCCGAACTTGGCTGGGGGTTGCAAGGTGAATCTCTGCAGTTCTCAATATTGCAGGAAATAGACCAGGCTTGGCATGCCAGGCTTTGGACTGTACAGTGCTTCATTACTGTGCTGCAGGCTAGGAGCCCTCAAGAAGGAAATGAAGGTCAACACTTTTAAAGTATGAGATCACCCGGGGACTTTTTAGAACCCCAGCATCGATGCACAGCGTCATGTGTGACATGACCAGAGAAGGGCAGTGTACTGGGTTGTCTAGTAACTCAACAGCATTCAACCAAATCGGTAGGCAGACAAAATATCACATTTTTTATATCGACCTACAATAATGTTGATGTTTCAATATCGAAGGGACAGAATATAGAAGGTAAGTAATATCGATATTTTTAATATCGATGAGATAGAATTTCAAAGGTAAGTATTATCGATTTTGTTAATATCGATGTTAGTCATATCGATGATACTAATATCGATGTTAGTAATATCGATGTTATTAATGTCTATTTTTATATGATTTTTAAGTATTTTATTATGTATTTAATATGTTTTTTTAATGTAATTTAAGTACATTTTGTATTTTAATACCGTAGCTAGACGTGGGTTTATAGGGGAACAGGATGTGCAGTAATTTAATTATACTAAATTAATTATTAATTTTTAGGAATTATAAATTAATTTTATTTAATTGGTATTTGATTTATATTAATTTTTAATTAATTTGAATAATTGAAAAATTGGTAATGATGTTCTGTGGCGGGTTATGGGTTTATAGAGGAATAGGGTGGGAAGTAATTTATTTATACTACATTAATTATGAATTTTTAGGAATTTTAAAATAATTGTAATTAATTGGTAACTAATTTGTAATGATTGGTAATTAATTGTAATTAATTGATTAATTGATAATTATGTTTTGTAGCGGGTTATGGATGTATAGGGTGGGAAGTAATTTAAATGTAATTAAGTAATCATTTATTTTAATTAATTATTTTGTTAATTATATTATTGTTAATTAATTAATAATTGGTAATTAAAATTATGAATCGGTATTTATTATTAATTGTTAATTTATTTTTACTTGATTATTTATTGCTAATTATGTTTTTGAATAATTATGTATTGGTATTTGTTAAAAGTTTATATTTATTTAGTAATTAATTTTTAAAATATTTTAAAATATTAGTTTATTTATAAGTATGTAATTTTTACCCATATGCTATCCAACACTTTCCCTTCTGTTGCACTCTCTGGAGATGGAATAGTAATTTTTACCTCTACGCTATCCAACACTTTCCCTACTGTTGCACTCTCTGGAGTAGGAATAATAATTCTTACTCCTACGCTATCCAACACTTTCCCTACTGTTGCAGTATCTGGAGTGGGAATAGTAATTTTTACTCCTACGCTATCCAACACTTTCCCTACTGTTGCACTCTCTGGAGTTGGAATAGTAATTTTTTACCCCTACGCTAGCCAACAGTTTCCCTTCTGTTGCACTCTCTGGAGATGGAATAGTCATTTTTACCCCTACGCTATCCAACACTTTCCCTACTGTTGCACTTTTTGGAGTGGGAATAGTAATTTTTACTGTTACGCTATCCAACAATTCGTTACTTTTTAAATTTTTTTAATTTTTTTATAAATTTTTATATATATTTTTATTATTTTATGTGTATAAATTTCTTAGTAATTTATAATATGTTTATTTATTTATAAGTTATTACAATTATTTTTAAAAGTTATTATTAGGAATTATATAAATTATGTATCATATGTATATTATCAATTATTTTTTATTAAATTATGTATATTATTTATTCATTTTAAATATGAAAACACATTTTTGACTGTGTATTACATTTATAAGTATTATTTCATTTATATTACATTTTTAAAATTACAAAAACAATATTCTTTTAATTACCACATTTGTGATATCAATATTTTTTTTCTCGATATTTTGTACTTACCTTGTAAGAGATAGTATGCCGATATTTTTGCCATTAACATTTTTGTTGCAATATTTTTGTAGGTCGATATTTTTGATATCGACATTTTGTCAGACATTCAACCAAATCTGGAGAGTTGCAAAACTAGCGAATGATAACAACTTAGGTGACCTGCCGGGCCAGACTGGGATCGCACACCAGCCCTGGCAATTAGATCTGACCGGCCCGTGGTTGGGGGGGAGCTAGCGCGAACACAAGCTGGCGGGAACACTGCTTACGCTTTTGTTACAAGGGGCGATTTAGCAGCACTTCTGCAAAACCGGCCCCGAGTAACAAAAACGCCCCCCACTGGTCCAAAACTGGCTCCCACCCTTCTGGCTCACAGGGGTAAGGCCTGGTGCCCGCTACGACCAGTCCGGCCCTGGCGGCATCCTGGCCAATCAACAACTGTGGCCACAGATTTATGTAGATCCATGTGGGTGGATCTGAAGCCTGTGCATTTATGTTTATGACTCCTGGTGCCAATGAAATCCAAATGACCAGGAGTGAGGACAGGCTGTGCCCGAAGGTGAGCATCATTTCTTTTGCGAAAATGGAATGAATAATTGTAAAAACAACTTAGCCGGGCCATGCAATCACCGTAGCAAATAGTTACCTCTCGATGAACTGGGTCTGGCTATTTTGTCTAAGGCAGCAGTGCAGAGCAAGTGTGTTGGCTAAAAAACACATTATTCCACGTAGCCACCTGCTGGGACTTGTTGCGCTGCTAGAAGCTACCAATTATGCACGACTAAACATGTTTATGCAATGATACAGACACCAGCACTAAAATGCGTTAGTCTAACCACTGATGTGTAGAAGTAAAATAGAAAAGGAGATCTATTCTATTCTGTTCTGATATTCAGGCATTTGTTTGGTAGAGGCTGGGGGACTTTAACTGGCTCTGGGTGTCTTCCTTAGACATTTGACGTTGTGCTAGCTTGGCTTTATAAGCTTACTGTTTGACTACTTTATTGGCTGTTGCTTACTCTTTGAATAGCCACTGGTCCTCTCTAAGGCTTTATAATAGATTTCCTACTATAAGGTTTGTGTCATCAAACCTACATCCCCAGCCCAATTTTGACACCATATGTCACTAGACCAGGAAGGCTAAGTGAAAGAATAGAAACAAAATGCAGGAGATGGTTAGGGGTGTAGCTTTGTAGTGTAGTTCCTATTTTCCCTATAGGCCCTGTGCATTGGAATAACATAAACAGCAGTGTAGACGTAGGACTGAGGTCTTCTAGGTCTCTACTGACTATGTTAGACTTAATTTAGGTTTGCGCCAGCTAGCTCAGAGGTCACTGGAAACTTTCTTGACTTAATAGGAAGTGATCAGCTTCCCTGGCTCAGACAAGAAGGGATTCAGCTTCCAACAACCGCATAAACATGACAACTTTGCTCCCCAGAATAAGAGTCAATCTCTAGAGTCTTGTGAAAACAATAGACAGCCATTTCACTCAGTCAGACGTGCGTTCTTAGTTTCACCAGAGTGCAGAGGAGAGAGGGACGGGCGTTTTCAATAAAAGATATTATTTATTGAGCAGTCTTCCTTCTCATGCAAGAGAAATGAATTGCCACAATTGCAAGACTTGTTATAAGGAAAAGTGCGTACAGTAAAAGGAGTATTACGAAATAATACTGTAAAAGCATTGATATGGTTACTTAGCCATAAGATAGTTAAAATGAACAAAATATATACATTCATATATACATTGGCTAACGACCTCAATTGGTGCTTCTAACTACGCCTACCCCGGTGTACCTGACCTAAGCCTAATACGTGGGAGGGAGTAAGTAAGTAGCAGTTTAAGTTAAGTTGGTTTTGCCAAGAGTCTGATTCAAGAATTTTCTCTAAGGATTTAGTCAGCACCGTACCTCTGGAATAGAATGTAGGAGGTCTGGTATCTCATATATTTGGTAATCTGTTTTGTCCCAAACTACCCCGCCGGGTATTGGAATGGCTGTGACATTCACAGATGATAGTTCTCTTTTTTCGATGTGAGATGACTTGTGAGGCTTCAGAACTAATTTGATGTTCTGACTTGCTGTGTCCATTGTACTGTATTTTCCCTCAATGAATTTTCCCAAACAAAGTACCATGATGAGCCAAAGCAGGAGGAAAAATACACCTAGCCCAATCCAAAATTCTAACCATGGAGAAATAAGATAGGTTTCTTTGAGTTGATGAAAGAGTTCTGTTGCTTTTTCTTTAAAAGTCTTTGTTGCTGGCGTCACTTCAGTGTCGCTTTGATCTTCAGAAAAGTTATCGAAATTGATGAAGTAGCCAGATGCAGTTCTGTCAATTGTTGGAATTGTTTTCTCAATTTGCCTTTCATTAGCACATTCTGATGCTACCTCATTGTAGACTGGTGTTTCATGACGAACTGTTTCAATTTGGGTTTCAAGAGGCACAAGTTCCATAGCATTTCTGCATAGTCCTTTTTTATTCACTGCAGGTTTATCAAATGTGATTAGTCTTTCAGTTTGAACCTCTTGGATACTAACAAATTTGGGTATTCTGTTACTTCTTGGGAGTCCACTGGGCCTACCATTTATTATAGACAACATGATTGTGGTTTTACCAGGTCGATGGATACAACTCGGTTCTCCTTTTTACCAGCAAGGGGCCATAGTATAACTGATCTTGTTCCGTTGATAGCAAAGACAGGTACTGCTTTTCTGTAAGAAGGCTCAAATTCCTTCTTCACTGCTACTTTCTCTCTGACCAGATCCCCAATCTTTGGAATCCAGACAGGTCTTGCTGGGGCAGGTGGTGTGTCTTCAGTGGTTGTTGGCTGTTGCTTTAACTTTATGTTGCTCAGGGCTTTTCTTGTTTCATTTAAGTCCTGTAAACAGCCAAACGATCTTTGATGTCAAAGCATTTTTTCTTATCTTCTACCACTGAAGCATGACTATCTAATTCCTGAACATACATTCTAGTTCCGAACAATAGTTCGTACGGGCTGAAACCTTTTAGAGAACTTCTTGGCAAGTTGTTAAGACTACGTTGGACACTTGTTAAATGCTGGACCTACCCATCACCCGAACCTAATACCTTTGCCGTTATAGATTGCTTTATGTCTCGGTTTTTTCTTTCCACTACCCCGTTTCCCTCAGGATGGAAGGGACAAAAGAACTGCAACCCAATGCCCATGCTGGTCATGGCCTCCTTATAAGCTCGAGAGCTAAAAGCAGGACCCTGGTCAGAATGAAGCATGGCTATTGCGTATGTGCCGATAAAGACTCGCAAATCTTTTATAACAGTTCTGGCATCAGCCGAGCGCTGGGGCCACATTTTTAAGTGAGTTTAGTCTTAAAGAAAAATTAATAGGACGCTGGATTTCATGTGTAGACAGCCCTATACTACCTACAGAAATTGCCATGGCATTACTCCGGTTGGCTCGTTACTGCGGTCTCTGTTGCAGTCTGGACAGCTCTTCGCAAATTTATAATGTTGCAGGCTCATCCCCGGCCACCAGTATTCTGATTGTAATTCTGTCAGAGATTCCTTCATCTGTTTGTGCCTTGGACCTTCACCCATGTGTGTGTCTGCTGTTAATAAGATTCTCCGGTTCGTGTTTGGAATTACCCTATCGCCCACTCCAGGGATTTGAGTAAAAGGAAAGGAGTTTGCATCAATTACGTATGTATAATTGAGTGGATAGTTCACAGGTAGTGCTGCACAGTTGCCTTTTGAAGAAGTTTTTACGGCCAGCATGGTTTCCCCATCTATGTATTTTTCTGAACGCTTTTTTGTGGCTACGGAAGCCGGTTTAGTTGCTCCCGCTGTGGCTGTATTAGCCAATGAATTCCCTGCAACGTGAAGGCCATCATATTGATGACTCAGAGTGTGTATCACGTGCGTCTTTTGTAGTTCTTTCTGTAAAAGAACTACTTGTTTCCAAAGTATTTTATGCTTGATTGTGGCACCTGTGCCATCTTTGTAATCATTTTGAACCCAGTTCTGCAAATCGTTATTGTAAGAATTGACGCAAAAATCCGAATCGCACACGATTAGTGTCGGGAATTCATGTTCAAGTTTACACAAAACAGAGCCACCCAATATTCCCAGAGGGACTGGGTATAATCAATAACAATGTACACAAGTGTCCCTATAGGAATTATTCAAACAGCATTCAATGAATTTCAAATAGCCGCAAGGGCGGTCAATTATTTCGCAGGAAGCAAGGCAAACAGAATTAAACTGTTTTATTATTCAAAATATATTTTTTTGTCTTTTATCTTTCTTTGTACTTTTTCCATATACACAACTCAAATATGGCAACAAAAATACTACGATATTGGCAAACAAAGTTCTTAGTAGTATACGGCAACTTCTGTTATACACATGGAACAATAGATATATACCATGTCCAAGGCAGTATTAGTCACTGAATAGTTATTTAACAGTAAAATAATGAGACAGAAAGTAAACAAAGCGTTGCCAAGCGTCGACGTTTCGGTCCTTAATCGGTTAAAATAATCCATAGGACCATCTTCAGGACCACACGTTGCACATAATCATCTAAAAACAGATACATATATAAGTATATAATGTACAAAATGTACAAAAACCTTGCCAGAATAGTACCGTCCACCTACTCCAAAGGAAAATACCGAAATTGTGACACCCACACACGTGCCTTCACCAAGAATAGACTAAAATACACAAGAATATATACACAATCTGGATAGCAGTGGGCTTACCCAGGACCTCCAGCCGGAAGCCAAAGCGTTATGCACTGCATAAGCCTAATGTCTGATAAAAAAGAAGAAACCACTATCAATGATACGTGAGCTCAAGAAACCCTACCTAGAGGCTGTAAAGGCGACACACACAGTGATATGGCACCTACCTACAAGAGAGATCAATATCCCAGGTAGACACGTCTTTTGCACCAGAAAGAAATAAATCTACAAAGTACACACGTCACCTAAAAAGCAAAACACTGCATTACCACGTGCTAGCATGCGTGTGGAGAGAACCCCCCTAGCAAAGCCCGGCCCTAAAATAAGCAGGGGACTCATCAGCAAGGACTTACTGAAAGGCGTGGGACATGCACCGTAGTTACACCTCGATCCGCAACAGCGTCCGAACAGAGCATCGGGAAGGAGCCATGTGAGGGCGTCTTAAGACGTCGTGACATCACACGTTCTCAGGAGCCATCTTGGTGAAGTATGAGGCTCTCCGTGTAACCATGGGCGGAAAATCCGTTTCGCTCGCGGATTTTGCGGATTTTCGGTAAATTCGCAATCCGCGAGATTCGCGAATCTCCCGCAAAATCCGCAAATCCGCAAGCAGCGGATTTTGCTCGCACTGTTCGCACTGTTCGCGTGAGTTCGCGCCCCGCGAATAAGTGCAAAATTGCAGAAATACGATCTTAGCAAAACTGAAAGTAACTACTTACCAGGTTCAAAAGTTCAGGCTCATCATTAGTAGCCATTTCCTGTAGTGCTTCCTGAGGGGCCCCTCCAGAGTTCAGTTGCCAGTTGAAACTATTATGTGACCCTGCTCTGAACCTCAGAATAGTTACACATATGCCACAAAGGTCCTGAATTACAGCTAAGGGAGACAAGCAGGAGCCAGGCTAGATGTAGAACAAGCGGGACAGTGGGCCACTTTCCTTCCTTCAATGCACCAACCCATATATCACCAGTATTTAAATGAGACAATTCTTTCAAACGGTGTGCAGTTTCGAGTACTCCCTGTCCCAGGAGTACATCCCAGATACAACCTGGGAAAAGTACAATTTTCAAACCAATTTCGAAAAGCACCACCCCAATAGAGATAAAATGCCACTAGGCTTGATTAGTAAAGTTCATGGACAAACAGTCGTTCCAAATGGACAACGCTGAATCCGTGGTTGCAAAAGAATTTCTTTAATGTGCCAAGAGAAACCAGCCAACGCGTTTCGTCCCGTCAAGCGGAACTTCTTCAGGGCTGTAAATTATAAAGTGAAACATACAAAAAACCCGTGTAAGTAGCTTACAACAAAAAATGTGTACCATCAAAATTATGTACAAAGACATACCATGACCTACAGTTAAAACACGATTAAAAACATGCTCCAAGTTAAAAACAACAGCATTCTCCTCCCCACATTGCAGTTTATGTACACTTCCCAAAGGCAATGTGTTTAGAACACTATATCTAGTGCAGGTCTCTTCATAGACCCACGACGGGACCTGACCATCGGGGTAATTTCATCATGCAACAGTCATTTGTTTTATAGTCCTCTTAATTTTGTACAGTCTCTTATGTACAATTGCAACCAACAAGACCAGCATCGTCCTAGTTATACTTAGTAGTCAACAATTCCAACCTTAAAACTCGTTGAAGCACCAAGCAACCTTTTGTTATACAAACCAAGTCATTTCGCATCTCATCATCAAAGAATCCTGGTATGCATACCCCCCACGTCAATGGCGCAAGACTATGCCCCACCCTGCCGCAACCGTGAACCCACTCCAGAGTGGAAACTCATGGGCACACTCTCAGAGGGTTCAAACCGGTGCTATGACGCTATTTAGTCTCAAGCAATCAATAAAATGTTCAAAGGATGTTAATGAAATTCCTACCGCAATTGTGTATTCGAGGGTAGAGATATATTCCCATTCACAAAGTGAGTATTGAAGCGGGAGCCGAGTCCTTCTATTTGGGCATCAAGTAACTGTAATCTTCATCTAAAAATGTGTGCAAAAGATGCCTGCCTGAAAATAATAGATATTAGAAATGTCCTAAATTACTTTTGCAGGGAATAACAACCCCTATCACGTCTCGATTTAAGATAATGGAACGTACACATATAGATTCGTACCTTTTGTGTTCATGGAGTATCGTTATCAAAGGGCGCTCGTTTATCCTTAAATCCAATGTTTTAATGTATTGTGTGTTCCACTGGGCCCAAGTCTTGGCCTGCAACAGTTCCGAAAATTTAAAAATAACAAACGAGAGAAATCAGTTATTGGGATTTGTTAAACCTGTCCTGATTCTATAATGTCGCTAATTCAGTGTAAATCTAGTTACACCCGTCCAATTGATAGCCTACCTTCAGTTGTTCTGACGTGCACTCTGTTGGCACCGTCGTTTTCTTACTTTCAATGAATTATAATCGGCTCCAAATGTGTAGTCGCATTGAGGTAGTAACCTGCAAATTAATGCGAGTTTATATATTATTATCTACAGGTTTGCACAACCAGTAGTGTTATACGCGTTATCTAAATAACGGAAAGGTAAATTCCCCAGTGTAGCATCTTCAATAACCCTTATATTTGTTACAATTGCGGTTTCATACAACGTTATGTCTCGCTACAGTACCACCCGTTTATACTGCACATGTTTGTATCTGATTCCCGACCCGTTGTGGACCCCTATTGCCGCAATAGTTAAGGGCTGCCACATGGGACTATTGAGAAGGGACCTAGTCTAACAGGAAAGTCTCCTGTCGGTCTTACCTCTTGGGGTCGTATCTCTCTCCCCAGTTGGCGCGTTCGCAATCCACGCGCCAAACAGTTCCCGGCAGGTTAACGGGGCCGGCCCTCTTTCGATTGGTTATAATCTAACCACCCCTTGAATCACGTGTGGATGGGGGAAAGTCGCGCTACCTAAACCACGACTTCCCGGTCTAATACGGCCGCCATTTTAAACTAGTCAGTGGTGGTATACCACACTATTTATTGATTATTTATACTTAAGAAATTGTAGCGCGTGGCGGAGAAGAGACGGGAGGTGGTATTTTAAAACATGTGTGAGTTGATTCCTGGAAAACTTCCGGTAGTGGCAGCGTCAAACCCAGAAAAATATATTACATTTAAATAGGCCAATATTTGTTATTATGTATACACTCCAAACGTTAAGGACATATTTAAACCTTTTCATTGTCCATATCGGAAATATATAAATTGGCATTCAGGTAAATAATGTGCCCATGTTGCCAAACTAACCGTAGTGCATCCTATTGCGTGGAATACATTGTGTCGGTAGGCAGAGATTATCCCCGCCTGCTTCATGTGAGGCACAGACATACGCCAGGACAAAAGGGCATGCATAACCCGACCCCCTATAATGATGTTACCCAATGTTCAATTTGGGAGAAAACGGAGGACAAAATGTAATTTCATATTCATAAAGTCCTATATACAGATGTGACTATGGTATGTGCAACTGTTACTTTATAGTTGAAAAAAGTTAGATTGTTGGAAATATTTCAGCCTGATGGTGAGAACGGAAAGGAAACTAGATCACAATATAGTCCAATGATTAGAGATAAGGCATCGGGGGGGGGGGTGGGTGGGGGGAAGAAGAGGGAAACACGGGCATCAGTTTAGTAATGGCCCAATCCAAAAGGATCATAGTCAATATGGGCATACTTTACAAGATGGATAGTCGACATTCTGTAAACTGTTAGAAATAAGCATTTCATCATATTTCAGCTCAAAAAATAGTGCATTTCATCCTCTGTATTATGCCCCCTCTCCACACATCGCAAACGACATATCCAAGCTGCTTCCCTTTTCCTGAGGATAAGTTCGCGATTCCCTCCTCTGGGGTGTGGTGGTATGTAGTCAATACCATGAAACCATATGGTCCCATTGTCTTTGTGGTGTTCCTGCATGTGATAAGTCATGGGGTACTTCAAATCATAGTTCTTCATGGCTCGAGTATGTTCCTGAATCCTCAGTTTCAGGGGCCGCACAGTACTCCCAACATAAATCATGGTGCAACCACAGCCAATGATGTAAATCACGTGGCTAGTGTTGCAATTGATGTAATGTCTTATTTCATATTCTCTCTCTGTGTTGTATCTGAATTTCTTGATTTTGTTCAAAGCCAGGGGGCAAATATTGCATCCTCCACATGTGTAGAAACCCTTCGGTTTTGTCTGCATCCATGTTCCCGTCTTTTTCTTGATCGGGTAACTGGGACATAGAATATTACGGAGGGTTTTGCCTCGCCTAAAGGTAATGCTAGGTGTCTCATTGACTACCTCTTTCAGATTAGGAACATCACATAATAGTTTCCAATGTCTTTTGAGGACCTTGAATACTTCTGTGCTATTTTGTGTGTATTGGGTAGTAAAAGACACCCTGGATTTTTTGTTATTCTTTGCCTTTTTGATGAGAGTATCACCACGTGTGACAGTTAGAATTCTCTTTTCAGCCTTGTCTAGGGTTTTGCTATTATATCCTCTATTGGTAAACCTGATTTTGCTGTCTCGTATCGCCTGTTTGAAGTTCTCTTCTTTACTACAGTTCCGCCTTATGCGTACCATCTCTCCATATGGAATATTATGGATGGTAGAACTAGGGTGTGCACTGGTGGCGTGTAGTACGCTATTACAGGAGGTACTTTTGCGGAACAGGTTACTCTGAATGGTGTTGTTCTCAATAAAAAACAGTATATCTAGGAATTCTATTTGATTATAATCAGACTTCACTGTCAATTGTATATTGTAGGGATTATCGTTCAGGTACTTGAAGTATTCAGATAGTTGTATATCATTCCCTTTCCAAAGCATGATGATGTCGTCGATATACCTCCCCCAAAAGATGATCATGTCCATCCAGGGGGAGGCATATTTGCCCCATGCGTGTTCACGTTCCCACCACCCCATGAAGAGTCCCGCGTATGACGCACATACCATAGTCACATCTGTATATAGGACTTTATGAATATGAAATTACATTTTGTCCTCCGTTTTCTCCCAAATTGAACATTGGGTAACATCATTATAGGGGGTCGGGTTATGCATGCCCTTTTGTCCTGGCGTATGTCTGTGCCTCACATGAAGCAGGCGGGGATAATCTCTGCCTACCGACACAATGTATTCCACGCAATAGGATGCACTACGGTTAGTTTGGCAACATGGGCACATTATTTACCTGAATGCCAATTTATATATTTCTGATATGGACAATGAAAAGGTTTAAATATGTCCTTAACGTTTGGAGTGTATACATAATAACAAATATTGGCCTATTTAAATGTAATATATTTTTCTGGGTTTGACGCTGCCACTACCGGAAGTTTTCCAGGAATCAACTCACACATGTTTTAAAATACCACCTCCCGTCTCTTCTCCGCCACGCGCTACAATTTCTTAAGTATAAATAATCAATAAATAGTGTGGTATACCACCACTGACTAGTTTAAAATGGTGGCCGTATTAGACCGGGAAGTCGTGGTTTAGGTAGCGCGACTTTCCCCCATCCACACGTGATTCAAGGGGTGGTTAGATTATAACCAATCGAAAGAGGGCCGGCCCCGTTAACCTGCCGGGAACTGTTTGGCGCGTGGATTGCGAACGCGCCAACTGGGGAGAGAGATACGACCCCAAGAGGTAAGACCGACAGGAGACTTTCCTGTTAGACTAGGTCCCTTCTCAATAGTCCCATGTGGCAGCCCTTAACTATTGCGGCAATAGGGGTCCACAACGGGTCGGGAATCAGATACAAACATGTGCAGTATAAACGGGTGGTACTGTAGCGAGACATAACGTTGTATGAAACCGCAATTGTAACAAATATAAGGGTTATTGAAGATGCTACACTGGGGAATTTACCTTTCCGTTATTTAGATAACGCGTATAACACTACTGGTTGTGCAAACCTGTAGATAATAATATATAAACTCGCATTAATTTGCAGGTTACTACCTCAATGCGACTACACATTTGGAGCCGATTATAATTCATTGAAAGTAAGAAAACGACGGTGCCAACAGAGTGCACGTCAGAACAACTGAAGGTAGGCTATCAATTGGACGGGTGTAACTAGATTTACACTGAATTAGCGACATTATAGAATCAGGACAGGTTTAACAAATCCCAATAACTGATTTCTCTCGTTTGTTATTTTTAAATTTTCGGAACTGTTGCAGGCCAAGACTTGGGCCCAGTGGAACACACAATACATTAAAACATTGGATTTAAGGATAAACGAGCGCCCTTTGATAACGATACTCCATGAACACAAAAGGTACGAATCTATATGTGTACGTTCCATTATCTTAAATCGAGACGTGATAGGGGTTGTTATTCCCTGCAAAAGTAATTTAGGACATTTCTAATATCTATTATTTTCAGGCAGGCATCTTTTGCACACATTTTTAGATGAAGATTACAGTTACTTGATGCCCAAATAGAAGGACTCGGCTCCCGCTTCAATACTCACTTTGTGAATGGGAATATATCTCTACCCTCGAATACACAATTGCGGTAGGAATTTCATTAACATCCTTTGAACATTTTATTGATTGCTTGAGACTAAATAGCGTCATAGCACCGGTTTGAACCCTCTGAGAGTGTGCCCATGAGTTTCCACTCTGGAGTGGGTTCACGGTTGCGGCAGGGTGGGGCATAGTCTTGCGCCATTGACGTGGGGGGTATGCATACCAGGATTCTTTGATGATGAGATGCGAAATGACTTGGTTTGTATAACAAAAGGTTGCTTGGTGCTTCAACGAGTTTTAAGGTTGGAATTGTTGACTACTAAGTATAACTAGGACGATGCTGGTCTTGTTGGTTGCAATTGTACATAAGAGACTGTACAAAATTAAGAGGACTATAAAACAAATGACTGTTGCATGATGAAATTACCCCGATGGTCAGGTCCCGTCGTGGGTCTATGAAGAGACCTGCACTAGATATAGTGTTCTAAACACATTGCCTTTGGGAAGTGTACATAAACTGCAATGTGGGGAGGAGAATGCTGTTGTTTTTAACTTGGAGCATGTTTTTAATCGTGTTTTAACTGTAGGTCATGGTATGTCTTTGTACATAATTTTGATGGTACACATTTTTTGTTGTAAGCTACTTACACGGGTTTTTTGTATGTTTCACTTTATAATTTACAGCCCTGAAGAAGTTCCGCTTGACGGGACGAAACGCGTTGGCTGGTTTCTCTTGGCACATTAAAGAAATTCTTTTGCAACCACGGATTCAGCGTTGTCCATTTGGAACGACTGTTTGTCCATGAACTTTACTAATCAAGCCTAGTGGCATTTTATCTCTATTGGGGTGGTGCTTTTCGAAATTGGTTTGAAAAAGGAGCCAGGCTAGAAGTTCAAATCCATTAATCAGCCCCTAATGCATTATTGTCAGTTGGGGCAGGGCAGGTGTTGTAACTAATTTTGCAACAATGAAAGCACTTAGCAAGTGCAAAAGATTACTAATCAGGAAGCACTAAGGAAGCAGGTGCCAGCTAAAAAAATATTCTGTGACACATTAATCAGCCCCAAATTAATTCAGGTCACTTGAGGCAGGGAAGGTGTGCTTGCGTTGCCACAATAATGTACACTGACTGGACAACCAGAGGGTGCTGTGATGAAACAGAGGGTGGCATGGGTGGGCCAGAGGGTGGCATGAGTAGTCAGAGAGTGGCAGTGGTGACAGAGAGTGGCAGTGATGAAGAAGAGTGTCCCAAACAGGCTGGACACGTAGAAACAACAAGTTCGCGAAACTTGCGACCCGACAGGTAAGTTCGCAATTTGCGACATTGTAAAAAACCCTCGCAAACTGGCAGAAACCCGCGCAAACACAAAAAAAAAAAATCCGCAAATTCGCGAGAATTCGCGGATTTTGCGGATTGCGAGTTCGCAAATCCGCAAAATTCCCGAACGCGAGATTCGCAAAATTCGCCCATGCTTATCTCCGTGTAAGTGTTTACAACTAAAGCAAAACCGGCTGAAAACACCGATAATGGTACAAGAATAAAGCCGCTCAAACTGAGGGATTACGGTGGTGCCGTGTTACTCCAGGGGAAAGGAGAAGCCGTGTGTGAAACCGGCAAAGTGCAAAACTGCAAATAACACAGAGTCAATATACAGTAACAGGCATAAGGTGGGGGCCATCTTGGGACGGAGTCCTCCCAACCAAATCCTAGGAAGGCAGTGTTGAAGCACTAACATCTACACACAATACGGAACATCCAGTAAAAAGAAAAGGTCAATAACCTGTATGTACTCACAGGGTGGCCACAGCATACCACTCAATCATGGAATTCAGGCCCCTATCTATGGTGTCACAAGTCCAGATCCATTTATTTTTCTTTAGAGTAAGTAAGCGTTCCACATTCTGACGACGCTTGGTGACTTTAATAACATCGATAACAAACCAAAGCATTTCGTTAGGCATATGCAATTGTTGTTGATAGTGTTCGACTAACGGGGCAGTAATAACATTACACCTTATTCTTGACTGATGCTGTAACACTCTTTTCTTGACTTGTTGTGTGGTTTTACCAATGTACGAAAGCATGCACGGACATTGGATACAATAAATAACGTTCTTGGTGTTACAGTTTGAATGGTGATACAGTTTAATGTCTTTACCATTAATAGTGCAGTTTTTCAGTGTCTTAGTAGTATCACAAGCCGTACATGAGCCACAGGGGAAATGCCCGACCACAGGTGGTAACCTCCATTGGGACTGAATGGTAGTAGGTGATGGTTCATTATAGGCCCGTACCAAGAAATCTCTCAGATTTCTCCCTCTTTTGAAGGCAAAACGGGGTTGTTCAAAATGAGGTTCGACTTTGCTGATTAAATGCCAGTTGTTCTTTATGATGGATTTAATTTGGTTAGATTCAGAGCCAAAAGTAGTTACACATGTAAGAGATCTTGTGTCAGGCTCAGATATCCCAGTCTTTTCTCTTTTGGTCAACAAAGCCTCCCGGTCATAATACCAGGCACGTTTCATGGCCTGTTTCACTAGTCTACGAGGATAGGACCGCATAACCAATTTCTGTTGTAACACCTTGGCCTCGCGAAAATAATCAGTCTTCTTGGTGCAGTTGCGTCGAAGACGCAAAAACTGCCCAAAGGGAAGATTATCGCGTAGGTTGCGCGGATGATGACTATCATATTTTAAAAGGGTGTTCCTTGCTGTAGAGTCAGAGTCAGAGTCAGAGTCAAAAATACTTTTTTCGATTATTTTAAAATCATAAAAGTATACTACACACATAAATATAAAATAATCTACATACATTCACAAATGATACTTTATAATTTACAAGCAATTGTTAAAAAACAGTTAAGAACAGTTAAAACAATTGTGTGGGAAGTAATCAGGAACAATTAAAGCATTTAGAAATAAAATTCATAATACCCTATAAACCATCAGATTGATTATGTAACTAATTTCATTATCTTGTTACTTCTTGCTGACAGTCTGAACACAGCAGGGAGGAAATGAACAGCTCATGGTGGCAAAAGTTAATCAGTCCAACTTTGGCTATTCCAAAACACATTCCATCATTGTAGTATTCAGTAATCTTTTCCGTTTGGCACGCATCGCTGCTACCAAAAAGTTGGCAACCCCAAACATTACAATAGGGGTCTCCATGAGTTGTAAGAACAACAACGCGGGTTTCACTTGCTTGAATCCCTTGTCCCTCAGGAGTGGTAGAATATATTTGTTCCTCCCCTCAGCAAAAAAGGGACAAAAAAATACAAAATGCATCAAGTCTTGATCATTAAAGGCATCACATTTGCACGGGGCATTATCCCTTGGCTTATTCCATTTCAGATATTCACCCAAAAGAAGATGCATCTGGTTAAAACGGAATTTCGTCAATAGCCAACGGTGATATGGCCTATTGACTACCGTTAGATATGGCTGGATGGTCATGGTAGAAATTACCGTGTAATGTGCCCTTACTGTAGATTTTTCAGTTTCCATGGCTTCCCGATGAGTGTTTCTCAAGTTCAAAAATTGGACTTTAATCCATTTAACATCATCTTTACTAAGCCTTTCCGGGTTACTGTACAATTCTGGGTGGCCCAATTGTATAGCTAGGGATTTAATATGTTTCAGCCATTTAATGTCCTTGACTCTATCTCTCCCCATGCAGTCGGTGATAATTTTTCGATTTAAAGACAGATTAGGGTTCAGCCATACTTTCACCCAGAGGAGTAGTGGTGCCAAGTTAAGGGCATCCTCAATATGTCCTTGCCCCAGTTCCGAAAGGACAGAGAACGAGGGAGTGGACTGTGGTAGACCCAGTAGAAAACGCATAGACCTGTTCTCCTCTTTTTGTATTGGGGCTAGATCCTTATGGCCCCAAATCCCGGCCCCATATCTGTCCAGGGCCAGAGTTTTTGCTCTATACAGGGAAAGAATAGCTTCAATAGGTTTCCCTCCCAGCCTCTTGGCGAAGCTCAGTATGGCTGCAAAAGATCTTCGTACAGCCATTGCTTTGTTAGCAATCTGTGGGGTCCAGGAGCCTAAATTGTCAAAAATTACACCAAGGTATGTAAATGTTTTAACTTTAGACAATGTCACACCGTTACATCTCAAGGTTTTTGTGTTATCTTTTCCTTTCCCAATTGACATAACGTGAGACTTTTCCATATATACAACCAGATCCAATTTCTGCATAAAGGCCCCGAAAGTGACAAGGAGCAACTGTAGTCCATTAGGGGTTCTGGCAATGAGGACCGTATCATCGGCATACATCAGTACGGGCAGAGGGGACCCACCCATACTAGGTATATCAGGTGTAGCTGTTGATAAAACTGAATACAATGAATTTATATACAATGAAAATAACATGGGCGCTAATATGCACCCATGTCTTACCCCTCTAGCTGATCTAAACCCAGCGGTGCATTTACCATCTAATGACATACGCACTGATGTGGTCAGATCACTGGGCAAACAGGCTAGGAAGTTTACCAAAGCAGGGTCCAAACCCATCTCCAAGAGTATTGTCCACAGTTTCGACCTATTCACTAGGTCGAACGCTGTGGACAGGTCCATAAATGCTAGATGGATTGACCCCCTAACAGCAACAGTATATTTGCATATAGTCATATACAGGTTAAGACACTGTTCTTCAATACCCCTCCCCACCCTTGCTGTAGGTTTCGTGTACAGCCTCATAGCTAAGGTGTTATTATCGCTATAGATGGACAGGTCAAGGAAATTAATGGACAGTTTGTCATTCTCAAGGGTGAATTGCAAATTGCTATCCTGTAAGTTTAACCATTCGTGGAACTCTTTTAATGCAGTCTCCGTGCCATTCCAAACTAAACAAACGTCATCAATGTAACGTAAGTAATGGCGTAAGTTGTCACTATAGGGATTGTTGTTATATATTACCCTCTCCTCAAAGGTTGTTACATAAAGGTTCGCTATGTCTGGCGCGAAAATCGCGCCCATTGCCACACCTTTAAGTTGGCCATAGAAATCAGACCCAAAGATGAAATAATTCTCCTTAAGAGCAATACTAGCACATTGAACTATAAAATCAGTGGGAACCTGATGGGGTTGTGTTTGTGTCTCCAAAATGTCATTGATTATGGAGAGGGCATCTTCTTGAGGGATGTTAGTATACAGGCTACTAATGTCCGTGGTTGCCAAAATATCAGTGATGGGATCAAATGGTTGGCCTTCAAGTTTTGTAATAACATCTCTGCTGTCTTGTGTGTATGCTCTGGTCAAAGGAACAAAAGGTTTCAAAAAATACTCAACATATTCTGCTAAGGGTTGGAGTATGGATTGGCACCCCGCCACGATGGGTCTTCCAGGGGGAGATCTGATGTCTTTATGAATCTTAGGAAGCTTATAAAACGCTGGTATTGTAAAGTCCTTTTTGTTCATATAATCAAATTCTTTAGTGCTTAACCAGAGACCCTCATGTTCAGAATTTTCAAGCGCCACCTTTAAAGATCTGATTTCAGCTCGCTGAGCCGAACATTTTCTCCGTGATTCAGTTTTTGTTATTTTCGGTCTGAATTTACCGCAGAGCCAGCGACCTTTAACAATCGCGCAGGGTGCATTGTAGGATTTATCATCTACATTGTAAGGCTGTACAAATCTGTCTGTATAGATTATACAAGAGTACTGTTCTAGAGGCAGAATTTCGATTGGCAGAGGATATTCTTTGTCATATTTCAAATCATTCAGTTTTTTCATGTTCGGGACAAAATAGTATGTCACGTCTTCTGCAGCAAGAGAATTTTCCCACTGTATCCATTTCGGATTTAGTGCCACTGTTTTAGATTTACTGGGCTGAATTGCGCCTCTAAGGCTGATTCTGCTGTAAAAACAGTTATTCTTTTGCCTTGGGCTGGGGCTCGTTCTCTTGCTACAGCAGTCTGTACTGCTTTTACAGTGTTCTCTGTAAGACTGAATGTTTTTTTCTGTTTGTGTGTACAAATGTGATTTGTAGGTTATTGGTACCGTGTCTCCCTCATTAGAGGTCAGGTACGTGAATCCGCATCGTCCTGGGATGACCCGGATTACAAGGTTGCGTGTATTGTCACGTGTTTCTAATTTTGTTTTAGATAACATGTCTGTTTGCAGTGATCTCAAAATTTCTGCGTGTTTTTGAGTCCAGTTGATTGGTTTAAAATCACGTTTTATTAATTCGTAGAGAGGTTTAATCCTCTCTGCATAGTTTAGAATGTAAGTTCTTCCGAAATTCAGAAAGCCTAGAATCGATTGTAAGTTCTTCAGCATTTTCGGTGCTTGGAGTACAGTGCACTTCTCTAAGAAGTTGTCTGCTAGGCTTTTTCCTTCACTTGATAATTCGTATCCTAAAAATAAGACTGTTTGATGGCCAATTCGTGACTTTTTAAAGTTGAATTTGTAACCCTCTGCTGCGAACCCAAGTATTATGGTGTTCACTCTTTTCAAGTGAGTATCCAAGTCGTCGTCTGTGAGATAGATGTCATCGAGATGAGATAATGCCTCATCATCATACATTTGTAGTAACTCTGCTACTCTGGCTGAGAATAGTCCTGGGCTGTTCTTGAATCTCTGTGGGAGCCTACAGAAATTTTTCTGTGACCCCATTATTGAGAAAGCGGTCAAGTACCTGCTTTCTGGTGCAATATTTTGACAAAAGAATCCATTAGAGATGTCTAATGTTGTTTTGTTTTTTTTGCGAACTATGGGGCATATTACCAAGCAATAGCGATAATTATCACTATTGCTTGGTTAGAGACAAAAATTTACCGCAGCGCTGCGGCGATTTTTACCGCAAATAAACCTTGGTATTACCAAGGTTTAACGCAAATGCGGTAAAAATCGCCGCAAAGCATGAATATCGCTGAAACGTCAGCGATATTCATGCATTAGCGAGCTAATGCTCTTAGCCATGTTATCCACCTCCCATTGGATAACATGGCTAAGAACTGCTCAGGGCAGGTGTTAGCTTTTGGAGATATTCCCGCTTAGCGCGAATATCTCCAAAAGTTGGTAATAGGAGATAGCGATGTTAGCGACTGTTTTCAGTCTCTAACATCTTGGCACGCCCACTTTGCATCTCATTAGTGATAAATATCACTGACATGCAAAGTGGGGCCCAAGATGGTCGCTATCTCCTACTAGCTGTCGCTAACTGGTGTTAGCGGCAGCTAGGTAATAGGGAGATAATTTTATCTCCGCTTTCTTGGCTTTTAAAGCCAAAAAAGCGGAGATAAACCCCCTTGATAATATGCCCCTCTGTTATTCATTAGTGCCGCACTGTGCGAATTTTGTACCGCAAATGTTTTGCAACATGAGTTAAGGTGTCTGTAATCCAAGACTAGACGATACGAATCATCTGGTTTGGAGACAGGAAACAAAGGATTGTTCATTTGAGAGGTGCATGTTTCAATCACCCCTTGGTATTCAAGTTGATCTAAAATCTCCCTGACCTGTTTTTTAGCTTCTTGCTTAATTGGGTACTGCCTTTGTGCAGTTGGTTGACATTTTAACTGGATTTTGTGAGGAGGAGAGTCCTCATCCCATCCTACATGATTCTTATATAGTGCAGGTGCTTGGGCTGCTGCCCATTTCCTTGCATATATATATTTAGTGTGAATTGGAATATGATTTGAGAAGGCAGGCATAATCATTTCTTAGCCATGAGGGCACTCCCTGACAAACTCTGGGGGCCAATCTTTCTCGGCTAGCAGGATGTCATAGCCTTTTGAGAGGTTATCCCAAAATAGACCCCTTATTTTCCTAGTCTTATCTCCCTCTATACGCAGTGTTATTTCGGATCACTGAAATAATATCGACGGACACAATATCGACTTGCCAGAATATCGTGGACAAAATATCGACAGTCAAAATATCGAGTTTATATCTACAAACAGGTAAGTACAAAAATATTGAGTACAAAATATCGTTAACAATAATATAGATGTAAAAAATATCGACTTTATTAAAAACAGTGTTAAATTAAATTAATATTAAATTTAAATTACTAAAATATACTTAAAAATACTTAAATTAAATTATAATAATTAAATAATAAATGAAAATAATAAAAATAATTTTTTACAATCTTATTAGTTGACCCTGAACCCTAAAAATACCCCTTTACCCAAAAACCACAAACTGACCCTGAACCCTAAAAATAACCCTTTACCCAAAAACCCAAAACTGACCCTGAACCCTAAAAATGCCCTTTTACCCAAAAACTGAAAACTGACCCTGAACCCTAAAAATACCACTTTACCCAAAAACTGAAAACTGACCCTGAACCCTAAAAATACCCCTTTACCCATGAACTGAAAACTGACCCTGAACCCTAAAAATGCCCCTTTACCCAAAAACTGAAAACTGACCCTGAACCCCAAAAATACCCCTTTACCCTAAAACTGAAAACTGACCCTGAACCCCAAAAATACCCCTTTACCCTAAAACTGAAAACTGACCCAGAACCCTAAAAATGCTCCTTTACACAAAATGTATCAATATTATTTAATTACCAATTAATTATTAATTAACAATAACAATAAAGTAAATATATTAGAAAATTAGCTGTAATTATTTTAATAATTAATATAATTTTTTCCAAATTAATTACTTAAAAATAACACAAAATTAAATATATTAAAAATGTACTCTAATTAATGTAATTAACTAATTACAAATAATTAATTAACAATTAATTACTAATACAAAATATGTTCAAAATTATATTAATTAATTAACTAATTAATATTAATTAATTATCAATTAATTATTAATTAAAAATATTAACAAACATATATTAATTAATTATTATTAAATTACTTCCCACCCTATTCCCCTATAAACCCACAACCCGCTACAGAATTACATTACGCAATTATTATAAAAACAAAATTCATTTAATAAAATATTTTATAACATTAATACACACTATTCACACATATTATTACATAAAAATACACTATAAAATATTATATATTATTAAAAATTCGATATTTTTGCTATCTATATTTTATACAGTCGATATTACTTCACTTACCTGATAAACGATATTTTTGTAGTCGATATTATGTCCAGTCGATATTATGTCCAGTCTATATTTAAAACTCGATATTATGTCCAGTCGATATTTTGGAGTCGATATTTTGTCTGTACACCGTTATTTCATATATCTTATGCGGTTCACTAACTCTGGTATCTGCAGTTTCTACTTGAATGTATTCATTCGTGTCCACTGTCTCCAGATGACTCATCAGGATCTTGCGAGCTATGCTGATTTCTGCTGCGCTGTCTAGCATTGTCTGTGCCCCCTCTCCGTTTTTCAGCTGTGTCCTCAGTATTTTCGGCATGTTCGATTACTCTAATACTGGCTACCTTCTTTCTTGGAAATTGTAATTTTTTACTTTGAGCAGGTTCCTTGTCTTTGGACTTGGTTCTTATCATCCTCTTCTTTCCGATTTCTGCGAAAAAGATCGAGAGGGACGTGTATCAATGCTTTGATATCTATCAGGCTTTTTCAAGTTATCCTTATTTCTAAGGTTATATCTTTTCTCAGAGTGCTCCCTCTGGGGAGACTGGTGTTCTCGATTCGGAGTTCTTTCTCTCCGCCGAGGAGACCTTCCTCTGGACTGGAAAACTTTTTCTTTGGGAGTGAATTGTTTATTTCCATCCCAACTCTTTTTAGGAGTGTTTAGATTATTTTTAATAAATATTTTTTCAGGATTTTCAAGTAGTTGGGGTTTTACTGGTTTCCCACCCAAACTATCTCTACCTAATTCTTCATAGCATTTTTCTATGACTCTGGCAAGTTCAATTGGTTGATCTGTTATATCTGTTTCTTTCAATTTCAGGCGGATCGCCACAGATGCTGCTTCTCCTTTTATATTGGCTAGTAATATAGCCGAGACCTGCTTGAAGTCGTTCAGTAATTTCATACCAAGAGTTAAAGCAGGTTCTGGACCGTATTCATTCTGAATTTGTTTTAGCACATCTGGTATTACCGCCATGGACGGAACACCATGTGCTTTTGTGTAAATGGAAGCAAAGACTGTGCCCCAAGTGTCACAGTCCTCCACATGTGGTGCGACCCCCATTGGAAGGCATATAGTCAGAATTCTGTGTTTCTCAATAGGGGTAGTATTCGGGAATACTGGCTCTATTTGAGTTATTTTTTGTGCTAGCCAGAATGGAATTTGTTCCCGTTTTGCGGGTGTTTTTCCAAGACATGATTTTATGTTCTGTGGTGTGACTTTATTTGTGTTCCCCTGGTGAGGGGTTAGCTGTGGAATATTAACAGATGCTTGGACTGTTGCAGTCCGCATTATATATTGGACTAACTGTCTGTGTATTTTAATTAATCATTTTAGCTGTGCTAAAAGTTCTTCTTTTGACATTTTATCAATGTCTGGATGTGGTGTGTAGCTGGCTAGAACCGGCCACGTTGCTCCTGGTCTACATAGTGGACCGAGCCTGGTAATGTGATCATTATGTTTTAGGGCGCCTTTAAGCCAGAGTAGGTGCTCTTGGTATTTTAATGGGATTTCAATCTCCTCGAAAGGAGCGTATTCTTCCTGTGGTTCCTCTATTTTGTAATAGTGGAACTCGTGTGTTGTAGCGTTTGCCGCTGGAAAGTTTATCCATGAATAGAATACCTCTGTCTGCCGATATTCGTGTGCCTCTATCACGAAAATGACTCTACCACCTCGTGCTGTCAGTCCGTTTTCTATAAGTTTTAAAGTTATAGTTTTTCTTATGTTCGCCGGGATGATAATTGCATCCGGTTCATTAATCCCTGTAACATCGAAACCCAGTTGATTCGCATCTACTGCGACTTCATTTGTTCAGTTATTATCGCCATTATTTGACATTGTTTTAATGAAAGTTTGCAGAGCAGGTTTCCAAGGAAACAAAAGATTAGGTGCACAATATTTTGGAACACTGTATCCTTCAACGTTGACTAAACCAGAAACTCTACATAAGAATCTCTTCCTACTAAGTTCCGGCGGATTTTACCTTTCACCCACTCCAGACGTCTATTGGAGTATTTACGGGAGAAAGGGTCTGTGTGAAAAAGCACGACTGAGTTACTCTAACGTCTTGCGTTAGTTTTATCGCCTTACCAAACGTTGGGCGCCATGTAGTGTAGTTCCTATTTTCCCTATAGGCCCTGCGCATTGGAATAACATAAACAGCAGTGTAGACGTAGGACTGAGGTCTTCTAGGTCTCTACTGACTATGTTAGACTTAATTTAGGTTTGCGCCAGCTAGCTCAGAGGTCACTGAAAACTTTTTTGACTGAATAGGAAGTGATCAGCTTCCCTGGCTCAGACAAGAAGGGATTCAGCTTCCGACAACCGCATAAACATGACAACTTTGCTCCCCAGAATAAGAGTCAATCTCTAGAGTCGTGTGAAAACAATAGACAGCTATTTCACTCAGTCAGACGTGCGTTCTTAGTTTCACCAGAGTGCAGAGAAGAGAGAGACGGGCTTTTTCAATAAAAGATATTATTTATTGAGCAGTCTTCCTTCTCATGCAAGAGAAATTAATTGCCACAATTGCAAGACTTGTTATAACGAAAAGTGCGTACAGTAAAAGGAGTATTAGGAAATAATACTGTAAAAGCATTGATATGGTTTCTTAGCCATAAGATAGTAAAATTAATAAAATATATACATTCATATATACATTGGCTAACGACCTCAACTGGTGCTTCTAACTACGCCTACCCCGGTGTACCTGACCTAAGCCTAATATGTGGGAGGGAGTAAGTAAGTAGCAGTTTAAGTTAAGTTGGTTTTGCCAAGAGTTTGATTCAAGAATTCTCTTTAAGGGTTTAGTCAGCACCGTACCTCTGGAATAGAATGTAGGAGGTCTGGTATCTCCCTCTCAGGACCCGATATCCCAGTCACCCGCAAGGGTAGGCTGGAAACGCCGGAGCTGGATTTTCTATTCAGGAGAAAAGACAGCGTCTTTCTCAGCGCGTCAAAGAGGAGGGGCAGCGTCCGTGGGCTTCTCCCATCTGCTGGGCTTTCTGCAAGGGGACAGCTGTTCTGCTCCAGTATTCACCACCGTGTGTTTGCTTAAGGCAACGTTGGTATATTTATACCTGAAAGGTGCCGAGTTTGATGTAAGTTTTGGACATAAGGCGTCAATAAAGATGTCACTAAGAACTGGTCGTTCTTACAGCGCTCGCAGGAGTTCTAATACTAATCCAAACAAATCAAACAGGGTTTTCCCAGGTTGCTGGGGGTTTGGTGTGTCGAAAGAACTCGGTGTGTTCTCTAGGAATCTAAGGAAGTAGCTTCTGCTGTGTCATGGACTGCAGAGGCGAGTTACTGAAATATGGCTCTGATTATCATGCCATTATAGGGATATTTATTGATTATAGCCGTATAGGGGCATAAGGTCACAATATTGATCGGGTTCCTAGATAAAACACATCAGCTTCAGAGGGGTGTTTGGGGTGTTACACCCCCTTAAACAATTTATTCTGTAGTGAATAGTCAGGTACAGGTGCTTTAAGTCGGGTATAGTGAGGTGTTTGTTGGATTTCACCTAGGATTTTTACATACACATGCATACAAACACACACACATTTTTGTCTGTTTTAAAGGGCTTACAATGGTTATTTCACAAAATATTGAGTTATAAGCAGCCTTGACAGTCCGCATTCCACTCCCTTCCTGCTGCTCCTTAAGGCCTCCCTCCTGCCCTGCTCGCGCATAATGTATATGCATGTGATTGTTGGGGAATCTGAAGCTCCCCCCCCCCAATCAGACTGACCAAACTACGCCCCTGGAGGTGTTCTGGGATTGTGCTGCTTTATGATGGATTTTAGGGACTAACATCAGGAATCCTGCCAGGAGCCAGGCCTCTGCAAAAATATAGGCATCCCTCATTAAGAGGAACGTCCCTAGAGTTTGTTGATGACTCAGTCACCCTTAGAGGAAAAGAGGGTTACCTCAGTATACATCTCTAGACTGAAAGTAACTGATTTCTTATTAGTTACTCTCAGCTACACCCCTCTCCCTTTTTCATTGGCATGTGAACAAGGCGGTCTCTCGATCAGTTGTGGTGTCCATGTCCTCGCCCTCTGCCTGTGGCAGCATGACCAGAGGGGTCTACCCTCTTGTGGCCCAATTGTTTAGGAAATGCACCTTCCCCCAAAGATCAAATAAAAAGTTTGGGAGTCTGGCTGGACAATAAACTAAATATAAAAGTCCAAGCACAGAAAGGTGCAGGATGATGCTTTGGATTACTAAAGATGATGGGGAAAGTTTCTCCAATTTTATCCAGGGGGACTAAGAAACTTGTGGTCCACGCATTAATTCTCTCCCGCTTGGACTACGCCAATGCTCTTTATGCCGGATCACCACGATCCACAATAATGAGACTTCAGGCAGTTCAGAATTGTGCAGCTAGACTGCTTCTAAGCATCTCCCGCAGAGAATCAGCTTGAGGAGCCATAGCCTCACTTCACTGGCTGCCCGTCGCATAGAAGATTCAGTTCAAAACCCACTGTGTCACCCACAAGATCATGACTGCAAAAAGTCCGCCAATACTTCAGTCAATCATTGTCCCTTATCATCAGAATAGAGCTCTTCGCTCTGGAAACCACCGCCTGGCGACCATTCCGAGAATTTGCAAAACCAGAAGCTGAGGCCAGCGATTCTCCGATGTTGCCTCCAGAAGATGGAAACTCTTCCGGATCATATCCGTCTAGAAGATGACCATTTGGTCTTTCGCAAGCTGCTGAAAACATTAATATTTCCATCCAGCTAAAGTGTGTACTCACAGTTCAGATTCTCAGCACTGGGAGGCCTCATGGTAGCCATGCGCTTTACAAGTACCTTTCCGTTCCATTCCATTCCATAGAATGGCCATGGAACTAGGAGGTCCTGTGGGTGTAACTAGTGTGAAAGGGAAGGTCTATATGAAGCATCTTCATTTTTGGAAAACACTGGCAACGTTCTAGTCTATTCCTGTTGCAAGCTGACAGGTTCACTATGACATCATACCTTTAGGGCTTTTGCACTGTTGCTTCTCTCCATTCTCTTCTCTGCCTTTTCTTATTAAGGAATACCTTCCCAACTCCTACCCCCAATACTGCTTCCCTCTCACCTAATAGGATCGCCTGAGAGCCAGCTCCAATTCAGTCCTAAGCTGAATGCTGCCAAGGCCACACCATTCACTATCATCAGTGAAAATGTACAGAAGTGCCTACCTTGTGTACAAAAGACACGCAAGTTACCAACGGGAGATTGGTTTGGGCAGAACATGACTTGCCGCCTCGGCAGACATCATCTTCTCAGTTCACCTGAGACATCTCTTGCTCAAACCAATCTACCTAGGGTGAACAATATGCAGAAACCATAACCAGGTAGTGGTGGAAAAGTTAACTAAAATACACATAACACATAAAAGAATTATGCTAAAGTGTGCTTGTGCAATTAAATATTCACGCGTGGCTACTACTTATGAGGCCTTCTATCGCAGTGTAATACTGCGTGTTTGGAAGGAACACTATTGTCACATTCATAAAATGCTGCCTCTTACATTTCATATACACATACTGTTTCTTTGATAGTGAAGAGTACTGTGACTCCAATAATAAGTTGGCAGAGTGGAATCCGGTTCGGATACTGATCGACCCAGTTATATCTGGCAAGGTGCTCCCATAGTTAACTTTCCCGTTTGCGGGCACACCAGGCTCAATTCTACAGAGTGGAAACTAGTCCAGCCAACAAAATCAAAATCGCATATGGTCTGGACTGCATTTTTAGCACGGCCTCGCCCCGCTAAGTGATCCCATTCCATGGCACACTTACTCTGCTACACTGTGATGCCCTCCCCACCCCCCCCCCCCCACCACACACACACAGCCCAACCGGTACCGGTCCCCCAGCCCTGCTGCATTCATTTACCGCACACTAAGGCATATGGTAGATTGAAGTTTATTTGTTCCTGGAATATGGACAGTGCATAAGGATTTGGATGCAGTAAATCAAGAAACGAATGCTATTCCCCATTCTGGGGGCAAATACCCATGATTGCTTAAACTTAATTTATGTGTGGGGATACAACTCAAAAACATTTTCCAGCCATGCAGTAACCCTGCATATAAATATTAGAAATGGCAGAAAATATTTGGGAAAGGGATGCTGGACTGAAAGGGTAGGTCTGAAATTGTTTGCGGACACTGACTTGGGACCAATATTCAGGTTGAGGTCACACATCTTATCCTACAATATATCTTTGACAAAACTATAGCTAAAAGGTCTCAGCATCATTTGCATTATACAGTGGAATCTTTCACCCAAATGTCTTCTCTCCACTCTTCCTCTTGCTCCCGTACTTGCCCATCCTGTACTGTCATCAGAGGAAATCAGGTGGCTCCAACATAGAGCCCAGTCATTGCGAGCCAAGCATTGACTTTTAGTTGAGTAGGCTTAAGGCTTAAGCACGCTTCCAGGTGGGATGCGATCACAAATGTTAGCTCTTATTTTAGGTTCTATGGGGCTTATTTACAAGGCCCTTGCGCCAGTTTTGCGTCATTTTTAACATAAAAAAGTGACGCAAATGTGGTGCAAGGGCCTTGTAAATAAGCCCCTATGTGTAAGTTCCACCGAAAAGTAGTATAATGGGCTTTGTACATCTGTTTCTGGGATGGCCTGACTGCAAAGTATCACCCTGTACGAGATGTCTTCTAGAAGTCATGCAGCTGTGAGCTTCCTTCGTGCAATGCCTGAGAAATAGGCGATGACACCTTATCAACGAAAATCTGTAATTTGATTAGTTCTCTTTTCTTGTGAACTGTGAGTGTCGTAGGTATTTATTGACACTTATGGTTAGGGCAGTGGTTCCCAAACTTTTTTGACCCGTGGCTCCCTTGACCTAATCGGCAGTTGGCCGTGGCTCCCCACCGTTTATTTTTTTTACCAGTGGGCGGGATGTAAGCCCGACCTCGAGAGTACTTCCTGTTGTCTTCCGTAAAGTAATTGGGACGCAATGAAGGTATTATAATATTATTAGTAACAAAATATGCATGGAGGCGCCCTGGGACATGGTGGCCCCTGGATCAGCCACACTCCGTTTACCCGTCACTAGTTTCACCAGGGAGTGACAAACTCGCCCTGCTTGGGGGCCTTTTTCTCAGAGAAAACCAATTTTTTCTGCATGTGTTCGGGAGCCACCACCTCCTCCCAGGCCTCAAAACTGACCTCAAAGTTCGCCTCCTTCAAAGACACTTCCAAATGTAACTCACGCCCTCTCTATTATCTTAAGGAAGACCTTCCAGTACAGAAAATTATTTTCTCCATGACTATGGAAGTGCCTTCCCAATGTGTTCTTGTGCTCGAGTGTCTGCCATTTATTGCAGTATTATACCTCTACTGTTTTTGTACGTTTTTACAACTTGCACACATGTCACTTTTCCCCCCTGTAATGTACTTTTTGCTACCTCTTGTATTTTGTTTGCTCATATTACTGCCTCATGCAACTTAACTTTTGCAATTTGGTCACTTGTAATTTTCTCATGTATCATTACTGTTCCTATTGTGAAGCGCTCTGCCATCTTTGGGCATTCCACGTAGGCCCACAAGTGCCTGACCTGTGCAGCACTTTCACGATAGCCATGTGAGGTTAAATTACATATAATGAGGCCCTGATTTTGAGCAGGGTGGCATAGGGTGGGGCACTTAATGCACCTGCAAATACTGGAAGATGAGGATCGGGTATTTACTGGAAGTGGTAAATACCTCCAAATTCTGAGCTCCACTCCATGAAGGTAGCATTAAAGCACCAGACTCTGTTGTTTTGCCTTTTTACCCGGAGTTTTTGCAAATACATTTTTTGAAACCCATCAGTGAAAAACTGCATGGGTGCAGTCATGCCTGCAAAATGCAGATGTTTTATTTGTGTGTGCTTTGCTTTGTTCCCACCTGTCCTGGTTAATTCCGGACTATTTAACCCCCCCCCCCCGCAGAGCTGCCACCGTGCGCCCCCTATAATGTACCTTTTGCTACCTCTTGTATTTTGTTTGCTCATATTACTGCCTCATGTAACTTAACGTTTGGTTTTGTAATTTGGTCACTTGTAATTTTCACATTTATCATTACTGTTCCTATTGTGAAGCACTCTGACACCTTCGGGCTTCCCACGTAGAACTCCCTTCACACTATCTCTCACTGCAAAGCCGAGAACACACGGGTACAAGGAAGACAAGCTGGAAAAAGACTTTGAAAAGCCACGGTTCTGATCATCTGGCTCGCTTCTAAAGCTTGGCATGAATCTCACGTTACCCGCAAAATCGAAGGGCTTTCAAGCGGAGCTCAGTGAAATCGCGCGCCACTGCACTTGCTACTGTTCAAACGATTGAAAAATTAAAAAGCATTGTGATGAGACATTCCTACATTCCTGCATTCGTCTGCGACACTTACTTACCGATTTGAACAGGGTCAGGCGAGGCAAGGCACGGCAGGGCAGGGCAGGGCACAACACACGGGTAAAAGGAAGACAAGCTGGAAAAATACTTTGAAAAGCCACTGTTCTGATCATCTGCATCTGACTTCCTGCATGGCTGCGCGGCGCCCCTGGCTGCTCATCACGGCGCACCAGGGCGCCGCGGCGCACACTTTGGGAACCACAGGGTTAGGGTATTTGTTGACACTTATGTTTTAGTTGTGCATTGCTGATCTAGGTATTTCGGATGCTCCTATCTGCTCTTTCAAGAACAGATGCTAAACCCTTTCTCTTGCAACCCCATGCTTACTTTGCCATGCTCATAGAATCAGGCTCTTGAGCAAATGTGTTTTACTTAGGCTGCTCGAACCTTCATTTGGTTCTACCTTCGGAGGCTTTCCTTGCTGACACTTGTTCTTATTCTTCCTAAAGTCTTTATTTCGACATATACATCATAAAAGACAAATATATTAAAAAGGCGTGAACATCCCATTATTTCATATCAGTAAATTATAAAACTAGGAGATTTGATTGTCAAGTCATTCCGTCCATTACAAAATAATTTAGCTTAAAAAACATCCATAATAATATTGCTATTAAAAACGTTAAATAATCCAAAATCAATTTACATTTAGCATCACAGAATAGATTATGACCATAAGAGTTATTGATATTTTATTAAAACTTCATCTTAATGTGGGCTTAATTTACGTGCACGAATAACCCACATCCACTGCAAAAATTTGGTGACAGCAATGGCCACAGGCTCATAACAATCTGTTTTTTGTATCCTAAAGGCCTTGGGACCAGTGGTGATGCCCAAATGAAGACAGATAGGCTTTAACCACGTGTGCCTGGGAAACTTGTACACTGGGTAAATGAACAAAATGTGTGCTATGCTTTCCCGCTGGGTTGGACAAAACGGACAACTTGGGTTATTATCGGTTTGCCATTTTGCAACAAAGGAATTTACAGGAAGCGTTCCCACCCTAAATTGGTGGTACTGTTTCCTGTCTCCTGGAAGCATAATAAAATCCCAGTATCCTTCATAGGCTGCTTCATTCTTGAACTCCATGAAGTCTCCAGAGAGTGAGGGGCCTAATCAATTACTAAACCTTCTTGTGGTTACCATTGTCCAATACAACTCTCTAAGAGCCTTTCTAGGCGGGAAAGAATTAGCACTAGGGTTCTCCCACAAAAAACTCAAGCCCATGGCAGTATAAACTGCCGTATCCTCTCTTATCCAGGGGATTTTGTGGCCACTATCAGCATCTCTAACCTCGAGGAATGCCCGGGCATACTGGGAGAGCTCTGGGGTTACCCACAGACTCCTCTAGTAAGCAACTGGTCTGAAGCGAGCTATATTCTTGAGGTGATGACATCCCAAACCATAATAAAGGGGCAATAATTGTCCACCATAAGCGTGGAAGGGTATACTCAGATGTGAGTCCCTTGCTCATTGCACCATCAGGATTCAAGCAAGCCGGGCCGACGATGGCTGAAATGCCAGAAACTGGTCCCCAGTAGCTTGTTTCCTTCCCAGTGTAAGAATTGGCTTGGTAGTTTGGTTTGCCCTGTTCCCATCATGCACTGGGACAGGAACAGACTAATTTGCATGTAGCCAGGTTCTGAGCTGGGATGGTGCAGTGAGCTAAAAAACGGTGATGGATCAAGCCCTGATCTTTGGACTGGGTAAGAGTGGTCTGCTTAATTCAGACACTCTGTTCATCACCACCCCCTTTTCTGAATCATTTTGTCCACCATAAGCGTGGAAGGGTATACTCAGATGTGAGTCCATTGCTCATTGCACCATCAGGATTCAAGCAAGCCGGGCCGACGACGGCTGAAATGCCAGAAACCGGTCCCCGGTAGCTTGTTTCCTTCCCAGTATAAGAATTGGCTTGGTAGTTTGGTTTGCCCTGTTCCCATCATGCACTGGGACAGGAACAGACTAATTTGCATGTAGCCAGGTTCTGAGCTGGGATGGTGCAGTGAGCTAAAAAACGGTGATGGATCAAGCTCTGATCTTTGGACTGGGTAAGAGTGGTCTGCTTAATTCAGACACTCTGTTCATCACCACCCCCTTTTCTGAATCATTTTGTCCACCATAAGCGTGGAAGGGTATACTCAGACGTGAGTCCCTTGCTCATTGCACCATCAGGATTCAAGCAAGCCGGGCCATCGACGGCTGAAATTCCAGAAACCGGTCCCCGGTAGCTTGTTTCCTTCCCAGTATAAGAATTGGCTTGGTAGTTTGGTTTGCCCTGTTCCCATCATGCACTGGGACAGGAACAGACTAATTTGCATGTAGCCAGGTTCTGAGCTGGGATGGTGCAGTGAGCTAAAAAACAGTGATGGATCAAGCCCTGATCGTTGGACTGGGTAAGAGTGGTCTGCTTAATTCAGACACTCTCTTCATCACCACCCCCTTTTCTGAATCATTTTGTCCACCATAAGCGTGGAAGGGTATACTCAGATGTGAGTCCCTTGCTCATTGCACCATCAGGATTCAAGCAAGCCGGGCCGACGACGGCTGAAATGCCAGAAACCGGTCCCCGGTAGCTTGTTTCCTTCCCAGTATAAGAATTGGCTTGGTAGTTTGGTTTGCCCTGTTCCCATCATACACTGGGACAGGAACAGACTAATTTGCATGTAGCCAGGTTCTGAGCTGGGATGGTGCAGTGAGCTAAAAAACGGTGATGGATCAAGCCCTGATCTTTGGACTGGGTAAGAGTGGTCTGCTTAATTCAGACACTCTGTTCATCACCACCCCCTTTTCTGAATCATTTTATCCACCATAATCGTGGAGGGTATACTCAGATGTGAGTCCCTTGCTCATTGCACCATCAGGATTCAAGCAAGCCGGGCCGACGACGGCTGAAATGCCAGAAACCGGTCCCCGGTAGCTTGTTTTCTTCCCAGTATAAGAATTGGCTTGGTAGTTTGGTTTGCCCTGTTCCCATCATGCACTGGGACAGGAACAGACTAATTTGCATGTAGCCAGGTTCTGAGCTGGGATGGTGCAGTGAGCTAAAAAACGGTGATGGATCAAGCCCTGATCTTTGGACTGGGTAAGAGTGGTCTGCTTAATTCAGACACTCTGTTCATCACCACCCCCTTTTCTGAATCATGCTCATAGAATCAGGCTCTTGAGCAAATGTGTTCTACTTAGGCTGCTCGAACCTTCATTTGGTTCTGCCTTCGGAGGCTTTCCTTGCTGACACTGGTTCTTATTCTTCCTAAAGTCTTTATTTCGACATATACATCATAAAAGACAAATATATTAAAAAGGCGTGAACATCCCATTGTTTCATATCAGTAAATTATAAAACTAGGAGATTTGATTGTCAAGTCATTCCGTCCATTACAAAATAATTTAGCTTAAAAAACATCCATAATAATATTGCTATTAAAAACGTTAAAAAAAACAAAATCAATTTACATTTAGCATCACAGAATAGATTATGACCATAAGGGTTATTGATATTTTATTAAAACTTCATCTTAATGTGGGCTTGCTTTACATGCACGAATAACCCACATCCACTGCAAAAATTTGGTGACAGCAATGGCCACAGGCTCATAACAATCTGTTTTTTGTATCCTAAAGGCCTTGGAACCAGTGGTGAAGCCCAAATGAAGACAGATAGGCTTTAACCACATGTGCCTGGGAAACTTGTACACTGGGTAAATGAACAAAATGTGTGCTATGCTTTCCCGCTGGGTTGGACAAAACGGACAACTTGGGTTATTATCGGTTTGCCATTTTGCAACAAAAGAATTTACAGGAAGCGTTCCCACCCTAAATTGGTGGTACTGTTTCCTGTCTCCTGGAAGCATAATAAAATCCCAGTATCCTTCATAGGCAGCTTCATTCTTGAACTCCATGAAGTCTCTAGAGAGTGAGGGGCCTAATCAATTACTAAACCTTCTTGTGGTTACCATTGTCCAATACAACTCTCTAAGAGCCTTTCTAGGCGGGAAAGAATTAGCACTAAGGTTCTCCCACAAAAAACTCAAGCCCATGGCAGTATAAACTGCCGTATCCTCTCTCATCCAGGGGATTTTGTGGCCACTATCAGCATCTCTAACCTCGAGGAATGCCCGGGCATACTGGGAGAGCTCTGGGGTTACCGACAGTCTCCTCTAGTAAGCAACTGGTCTGAAGCGAGCTATATTCTCGAGGTGATGACATCCCAAACCATAATAAAGGGGCAATAATGGCGTCGAAGATGGAAGGCCAGTTATAACCCTCAAGAACTTATTGTGGGCACTCGTTAGTGGTGATAGATTACTAAACCCACACAACTCTGCCCCCTAAAGAACTGACGCGCTAATCTTGGAACCATACATTTACAGCGCTGGGGCAATAGGTTGAGATAATGAGGAGTGAAGCTCCTTTATTAGAGCTCCTGTGAGTTGTGCATGTTTAGTAACCAACTGGTTGATGTGGGGTTTCCAATCCAATTTTAAGCACAGAATAATACCAAGGTATGAGAAGACCTGAGTCTGCTCTAGCAGAGCACCATTCATAACCACCCTCCCTCTTACAAGCTTGTGCTTATGAAGCACCATAAACTTGGTTTTACTCACATTGATGGAGAGACCATAATCCTTGCAGAATACCTCAAAGCGCTCTATGGCTTTCTGAAGGCCTTGCTGGGTTTTTGAAATTAGCAGGGTATCATCTGCAAACATTAGCAGAGGGATTAGTTTGCCATCCGACTTAGGGGCATCGGTGGGATGGTTCTCAAAGTACTGAATCACCCTGTTGATGTACAGTGAAAAGAGGGTTGGTGCTAATACGTACCCTTGGCGTACCCCCCGAGAGATGGGAAACCTATCTGTAACATTCCCATGCTGTCCCCAACGAACTTGGGCGAAGTTGGCTTCATGGAGTTTGATTAAGAAGGCCAGTGCATCCAACAGCATGCCCTGACCTGCAAACACACTCCACATTTTTTCACGTGGCACTAAGTCAAAGGCCGAATTAAGGTCGACAAATGCCGCGAAGAGCGTGCCTCCACCCAATATTACCACCCGCCAATTAATTAAAACAAATCTAAAAACTTGATTTATAGTACTCATATGGGTACGGAACCCTGCCTGGAGAGATCTCAGAATACCTTCCTCTTCAATTCATGCTTGGATTCTAATCAAAACAAGTCTAGCTATTACCTTCTGGATGCAATCTATTCAGCTAATCGGCCTATAATTTCCTTCTTAAAGACCGGGATTATCTCTGCGCCCTTCCAGGTATCAGGTACGGGTGAACCATTGGCAATGGCGTTGGCTAGGGACTGTATGTAGGGCACCCACACTCCCTTGACAGATAAAAACACATCGGCTGGAACCTGATCCAACCCGGGTGCTCTACCCTTTGGGAAGGTGTTCAGTGATCTTTCAACCTCTTCTTTACTGAAGTATAGCGGTGAAATATCTTTGGGGATGATCAAAGGGTCTTGTACCGACTCAATATCGGGATCCGGTAGAGCAAACTGGGTCTTAAAATGCGACACCCAGAGATCAGGGGGAACATAGTTGATAGGTTGTCCCCTGGGGTGCCCCTTTCCCCATTTTAACAGATCCCAAAAAGTACTCATATTCCTTGCTCGACTAGCATGGTACAGCTCCCTCCAGTGCTCTTCATCCCAGGACCGTTTAGCATCCTCCTGCCCTTTTTTATACACCAACTGTGCATTTTTAATACTGTCCCTGTTTTTAGATCTTATGGCCCGTGCCAAAGCTTTATACGCATCCCTACACATTTTACCATACCAGGTTTCCACCCTAGTTATAGGCCGCTTTAGCTTATTTGAAACCTTTGTGATAAAAAAAGCCCTAAGTTGATTAAAAAGATTTGTATGGATAGGAATAACCTTGGCAGCCATATCCTCCTGTGTGATACATTTCTGAAGATCCATTGTCGCCTCTACTGCCAGCTCCCTCATCGCAAATAAATGATTCTCTTTCAGGAGGCAACTTGCCCATTTTATTCTTCTAGTGTCATTGGAGAGAAGAGTTTCAATCCCTTATATGCAGGCTTCGGGGGGTCACATTTGGTCAACTGAAAGGATAGTACTAGTGGATCATGGTCACTTTCCACTCTTTCTACTTCTGCCATGTCCCTAATAGAAGACCAGTTATCTTTATTACAAAGAATATAGTCAATATGACTCCTTCGCAATCCATTATTGAAGGTAGGAGCCCCCTGTATATCGGATTCAGTTCGACCATTTGCTGCCCTTAGCCCTTGTTCAAGGCATACAACTTTGAGCTGGAGTGCGGCCTCTGACCACTTTTTAATTGGGGGTACGGACAATTGTGTAATGTTCCAGGAGCGGTCTTCCTCTAGGGTTAGATTTATATTCTTACCATCTAGAGGTTCAAAACAACAATTAAAATCTCCAGCTACTAGTATGTTCCCCTTCCCATTATAAAAATTGAGGTGCGATTCTAACAGGGCAACGGTATCCGAGGCTTTACCCCCCAGCTTACCTCTAGCATAAATGTCAAAAATAAATATGTCCTTAAACTCTGCACTCTGGATTCGAATTAGTAGTATATCGCAACTCTTAGAATCCAGCTGTTTGACCTTATAGTGGTCATCCTGTCTAATCCAGGTTGTGATGCCAACCTTTGGTCTTCCCCGCAAACTTGGAGTAGCTGGCCTGAAAAAGTTTAAATAGCCTTGCCAATACTCTGGTTCGATTTGCCACGTTTCTTGGAACAATACAAAGTTATTACTGTCTATAAAGGTTTGCCAATCATAAGACATCAGTTTGTTTCTTAGCCCTGCAATATTCCATGAAACGAGGGATGTTACACTACTGCCATGAGTGGAATTAGAGCATGCTAAATGCCCACTGGCACCAGAAATTAGATTTATTGCAGTTTTCCCTATCTCAGGGGATACCAATGGGGGGCTCAAAAGTTTATTTGGACTAAGTACCGTCCCCAAATTATCTGCCATCTTGTTAGTATTAATGCTACTTTGAGGGCAGTCCTTTATTCGAATCACAGTCAATCCTAAACTCATACTGGATCCTGTGGCTGTATTCTCCTGACAGTTTTGAGGTAAAATTACCCCAGAGCTCGTCAGATCTATTCTTGGGACCAGTCAGTCATTTGCATCCAACCCACTCAGTGCCTCAAATCTGTTAGTTAACGGGATTGCACTATTAGCAGAGCCTTGCCAGATCCGATTTTGCCACCCTTCATTACCCCTTTGGAGCATATCAGGTCGATAAAAGTATACTAGCGGTAAGACATTGATGCTCTCATTACTAGTCCTGAGTGCACCTGCCCAGTCCAGAATTCTACCGACCATATTGGGGGACCTGAAGCTTAGCACAACGCAATCTCCATCCCTGCTTTTGCGAGATGGGCGACCCATGTCACCCTTCTCACCATTTTGAATTCCCTGAATAAATGTTCCCCAAGCCCTGTTTTGCTATTCAGGAAATGTAGCGCCTTATTTTTAAGTGAGGACCAATGCTCCTCTTCTTGACTAGGGAGATTAGGTACATTTGCTAGGATAATGGTATAAGGGCTCGCCTCGGGTGGTAAGTGAAGGAATACACCCATTGACATATGATTTCCCGATCCCCAGATTTTTCCTGTTTGACCCTAGGGCCCAATTCTTCCGCTATGGCCAAGGGGTTGAGGGGGATTCGGATGTGGTGCCATTGGTACTGATGGAGGGCACGTTGTATCTGTATTTGTTGTTCTAGGTACAATATCCTGCTCCCTCCGAAATTGCTCAGCAACAGATCTATCCCCTGTTGGGGAGGGTCGTTCTTTACATAAATGCTTTTCTAATTTGATTAGTCTATGGTCGATTGCTTCGAGTTAATCCAAGACTGGATTGATCAAAGCTAATAGCTTTTCTTTGAATTGTCTAATAAATTCAGATTTATCGCAGGGAACACTATAGCCAAGTATGTTTGCAGTGTGATTATCACTACCCTCAGCCCCCTAGTGGCTCTAGGATAATCGAGGTATCAACAGCCATCCCCAACCCATGAGCAGGATTCTTATTCTTGGCCTGTTTAGAAATTTGGTAACTCGATTTGGGAGCACTCCGAGGTTTCCTTTTTACTGCTGGTTCTTTCCCATTGGAAGCTTGGGCACCCCTCAACTGCCTAGAACGAGTAGTTGGTGGAACAATAGGTGGCGTTCAGCAGGATATATTAGCCAACTGTGAGGATAGTAAGGGGATCTGTTGTAAAATAGGTGTTGCTGAAGACCTATGAGAATTTTAGGGGCTTGCTGACACTATTGTGGTGGGCTCCGAGACAAAAGGAGGATTTATAAACGGGTTTAGAGGGTCTAATGAAAGCATCCGCTCAGTGAGATCAATCACGTGTATGAGCACGGATTTAGCCCGAATGAGGAAGGCGTCCAGTGACCCAACTACCCCAGCCCCTATGTCCCCTTTGCGTGTATTCTTACTCATATCAACAGATATACGTAAAAAAGGATTAGTTAACAATGACACACTTTGGACCCACAAGCTAAAAACCGCTGTACTTTAAGCCATAGTGCACTTTACCAGCAGGAGTGAGCAAATAGACAGCAATACCCCCTTATATTCCTGCTTACTTTAACTTTAGTCCCAGTCCAGAGCCCACAATTAGAAGGAGTTAGAGGACTGGCACAGCTCAGCCTCTACCAGCCGCTGACGGGCACGGACGGTGCGGACGGGCGCAGACGGGCGCGGATGGGCCCGTCCTTGGCCCGGGCGCGCCCGCCCCCTGCGCTGCGTGGGCGCTCGCCTGGTTTTAAAGCGCCTCCTGGCGCTCTAATGGTGATGTGCTACTGGGCACCGGGGCGCACTGGGAGTTGTCGTCCTTTACCCCCGAGAACAATGATGGCGCGAAAGTCACGGGGCAGTTGCAGCCTTCCAGTTGGCTGTTTCCAAGTGGCAGCAGAAACGAGGAAAGCAACATGTGAGGCAAAACGCAGAAAGGAACACTTGTTGCTTACAGTTCTCCTGACCTTTGAATCTTCAGTTTAGCATTATGGAATGTCACTTCAGGGAAGCTGTATCTTCTACAATATACATATAAGATTCTTTGAATAACCTGTTTTTGTATCTGCTATTGTTTCGTGCTTGGATGATATTGTACAGGAATTTATATAGCACAAATCACCACCGGTTTCTAAGTGCTTGCTTAGGGAACCCGTCCTGGTATTCCCCTGTGAGATAACCCCGGCAGGGTATCCGCAAGGCATCCCGCCACAAGGGGCCGTTGTGGAGATTAAGCAAGCTATTGCCCAGAGTCACAGAGTGTGAACCCATGAATCAAGAAGGCACCGGAGTGAGAATTGTCGAGTCCATGGACATTTTAGGACTCAAGACCCTGCCGAGCCGGGAATTGAACCCTGGTCCCAGGCTGACCTCTGCTTCCAGGTCTGCCTCCTCTAACCAGTGAGCCACACTTCTCCATATTGAAAGAAGCTTTCACAAGGTGAATATTAATTGATGGTTAATCCGAATTACTTGAGATTGTAAATTTTCTAATCTACTAATAAACCTTCATGGTTTGCAAATCTACTACTCTCTGCCGTCCATCTTGGGCAAATATTCACTATCATTGAAATGCTGTTGAACCGTTGATGCTAAGCCTCAAATTGAGTGAATGAGTCATCCACTCGAACTCAGGTTTTAATTTAATTTGCACAAGAGATTTGCATGGTGCAAACTCCATCATGGCTGCTTTAGTTACAATTCTTTCCTACTAAATTCATACATTTTTAGTTTCAAAGTCTCAGTTGTTTTTGCATTTTTTTTAAACATATTTTTGTATATACAGCCAAACGACGCCAAACTGTGATTTGTGATGTGGTCTATGAGTGCCTGTTTGAAAATACTGATTAGTCATTTGTCCTTGGAGAATGGTTTGTGCTTCTGTGTTTCACCATTGTGGATTCTGTGTGCTTATTTTAATTGAATATAATTAATAAAGTAATTGTTTAGAATGTACATTTAAATGTTATTGTATCATTGAATGTTTCAGTAATTTTGAAAACGTTTTATGGGGATTATGACTCCATTAAGGATTCTGGTAATTTATACATCTCAGAAACCCGTTTGGAGCGTCCCTAGAACATTGTGAATTCCAATTTTGTTGATACATCTGACGATAGGATGGTCATCTTTGAATATCACCACACAAACATCAACATTGTGTAAAAGTCACACTGCAAATCTAGGTTCCGGTAACAGCAGCATGTTCATTGCACGTATTTAACAAAAAATAGTTTGGCCAGATGTTTCTTTTTTGCAAAAAGCCTCATGAGGCAAAACTGAATGCATAAATTGGAACATTTTGTACAATTAGGAAACATGCAACACACAGTCTTGAATGCTTCCCAGATGGCATAAACAATGGTTGATGTATTGGATCCAGCAGTGTTGTTTCGAAAAAAGATGGCATTTATTTAATCAACATTATATAAGCGGTACCTTTCTGCATAATTATTGATCGGGGTTTAATCAGTGGTCCCCGTTGTTTTTTTATTTTTTATTTCCTGGCGCTTCATTGCCTTTAAATTAAAATGACCAAGGGTGATCCTGTTAAAGAGCATATACATAGATTACTACGGTTTTTAAGAACAGTATTAAATATTAATTGGCGGTGGGATGCTGACTTTGACAATTGCATTGAGTTTCTAGATGGCTTTATCATGTCTAAAATGTTGATTCCCCTCTTCTCTGCTCATGAAAGAAAAATGTACCTCCTCATTTTACCATTTCGTCTCAATCCTTACTTATTGATGAGGTGCCGAACTTCCATTCCTGCTCCGTTTTCCCAAGCACTTTCTTCCCTTTCTGTTTTTCCATGGGGTACCGCCTACTGCAGGGACTGTAAAAGGCAGTCACACCCTCATCATCTCCTGTCTTTTCCGTATACATCCTTGGTCAGGCACCCATTGCTCCTCCGCAGTTCAATGGCTTTGGAGATTAAATCTGCCACTGTGCCTACTTTCTTTCTGTTCTTTTCACCCTTCCTTCGTGCCTTGGTTCTTTCCTTTCTCCTTTTGCATATTTCTGTGTATCCTTTCTGCTTCCTTACTAGGACATCGAGTACAAGGGCAAACCTCACTTTAGCTGCTAAAGCGGGGGTTCACAACGCCTTTGACCGGTACATACATACTAGTGTAGTAAAATAAGTCCAGTCTGAGATTTTCTATTTCCTGTGTAGTCTAGAAAGCAAAAAGCAGACCCACCATATGATTCTCTTCAGAGGCTACCAGTAATCATGTTTTGGAATGTATGGGGTGAATTTAAAGTTCCTAGTTGTTAGAAATGGGGGTCTCTAGTTGGCAGTGGCTTGCATCCTGTCCAAGTAAGGACCCCTCCTTCTGGTCAGGATAAAGGAGTTGGCACCCAGATAACCCCTGCTCACCTCCTTGGTAGCTTGGCATGAGGAGTCAGGCTTTTCTCAGTGGCAATGTGTAAAGTATTTGTACATAACACACAGTAACTGTGTGAAAACACTACAAATTGACACCACACCAATTTAGAAAAATAAAATATCTTTATCTAAACAGCACAAGGCCAAAAAACAAAAATCCAACATACACAACTAAAAATATGACATTTAAAATGTTTCAAGCAATTCTGTCCATAGAACTCTATGGATGCAGTGATTTTACACAAAGTATCTCAAATGCGTAAAACTCCACAGGGCAAAACAGCTGCAGATTTGGAAAGCATTATAAAACACAGCAATGCGTTGGGTCCAGAGTCCACAAGGAGGTGATGTGTCAGTGTTACATCAAACCTGGAGTGCAGGGGGAAGCGAATCATTGAAATCCAAGACGGTTCTGGTCTGTGGGTGATGTGTCAGAAAAACTTGGTGCACAGGTGCGATGTGTAGAAATCTAGATGCACTGGAAGTCAATGCGGCAGTGGAAAACAGTTGCTCTGCCTATTTCTTCAGCTGCTGTCCCATGATGCATCGATTCATTCAGCCGCAAAGCAGGGCCTTTGTTGGAATCAGTGCAGGGGTCTCGGACTTTGGAGACATGGTGTGCTGGACTCAGGTTGAGGCGGTTTCTTTGGCCTCTGACAGGTGCTTCATCGATTTCTTTTGGCACATGGCGGCAAAATGTTTCCCGCACAGCAATGCTGCATCAGAAAAACAGGTGCTGGAAGGGCAATGCGCCTATTTTGATGGTTTCAAGCAGTTATTTGCAGCAGGAACAACCTCCAAGGGCCCAGAACTGCAAATGGCACCACTTCGCAGGGCAGTACTCCCAGTTGTGGAGTTCAGGGATGCTGCAGGTAAAGTATGTGCTGTCCCTGAGACTTCTTAAAAGGACGCAAGCACACACAAGCCCTTGGAGATATGTGCACAAGAGGGGTACACTACAAAGTGCCAGTCCTTTTTCACTCCAAAGCAAAAGCAGCAACTGCAGGCCAACCCAGCAAAGTAACACACAGCAAAGGGGCAGTACTCCTCCTCACAGCTCTTCAGATTTTCTTCTTGACAGAGGCTCCTCTCGATTCAGAAGGGTTTTAAAAGTCTGGAGTTTTAGGTCCAATATTTATATCCCTTTTGGCATTTGAAGTAGGCATTCTTTCTTAAATGATTGTCTTTGTAGTGCACAAGATCTTGTCCTGCCTTGTCTTGGCTCCAGACACACTCCAGGCAGGTGGAGACAGCATTGTGAGAGGCGAGGCAAAGCCCTATTCAGGTCCAGGTGACAGCTCCTCCCACCGCTCTAGCTCAGCAAGGCCCATCAGTCTGGTGATGGGCCATCAGGCTATGCAGGGCATACCTCAACTCCCTTTGTGTGACTGTTTAGAGTGAATGCACAAACAATCTCCTGTCAGTCTAAAACAGACATTGATTCCACAGGCAGGCAGAGGCACAGGATGGTTAACAAGAAAATGACCACTCTCTAAAAGTAGATATGGCTGAACTTCTAAATAATCTTACAGATAAACCTTAGAAGAAAGACAGGGAGCAATTGCCACTACGGTCATATAACGAGCAAGTATTTGATTCTGGAAAGATCACGCTCAAGCTGTGGATATAGCAACTTTTCTTGTGACCACATAATGTAATAGGAAGAATCTGAACACTTTAACTCACTGTTAATGTCTAAGATTAGTTGTTTATGATACACATTCTGTTGATTTTGGCAAACTGTATATTCAATGTTTTATTATTTGATGCACTTGTTTATTCACTTACATTTAGCTTCTAAGGGCTGTTTTTTGGGGAGGCTGACAAGTAGGCATCTCCTGGGCTGAGAAACACTTTCTGAGTGATACCACAGAACATTCTCTCTCTCCCTTTCCATTCTCCTTTACCCCGCTCCATCCTTTGCATTGGTTGCAGGAATATTTGCTTTTCAACAACCATGGGGCCAGAGATTGGTGGATGTGAAGTTGTGAGCCCTAGTTCCACATACTTTGTAAATAAGTATGACACAGACACTTTGGCATAGTGCTTTGAACTAGCCATGAGCATGTGCGATTGGGCTCTTTTGTTGTCAGGGCCACCTGACTGGTGATGCCTGTGTTGGATGGGTGTAAATACCAGCCCTTGTTTGACTGGCTGGTAATTCACTAGACTGTGTCCAGCAGTGTACAACAGTGGGCGCCACATTGTCTCACAGCAATTCACACAGAAATCAGGCAAGCGGCCTTGACACATGCAACATGAACTTCCTGAAGAGCTTTTGTATTTCTGCTCTCTGTTTCCTATTTCTTTTCCTTGTAAGTTAGGGGTTTACTGGGCCCTGCTGTCAATATTATTTATTTTGTTTTAGCTTCATCGCAGTTGTGCACTAATTATTTTATCTCTTCTTGTTTCTATGAAGTACTTGTAGAATGCATAGCTACCGGTAGGCATCCCTGCGCTAATAGTGCAGCACAGAAGCACTAAGACATTTGAATTACACCCTATTAAAAAGAGATCTTCCAGATTAGCAATGTTTTAAGCATTTTCCAGAAGGTAGTAGTTGATTTACAGATCATAGAGAGAGAGGGAGGGTGCTCCACTGCCTGGCCAAGTTGTATTAATTTTACGTTTTCTGTTAATGTCTTATAGTCACAATAGTTGCCTTTGCAAAATAGAGGACACTGGGCTCCACTTACTAACTCTCCTACATGGTTCATACCTCTGTGCACCAATAAGCATTCTTGTGTAGTTGCTGCAAGAGAGCACCACCTCTCTTCTTGTTCCGGGCTTATTAGTCTGAGGACAGTGTGGATAAGCAGCGGATGCATGCAGCGGGTGCCACTTCTGGTTCATCGAAAGTATTTTAAAATGCGCTCATCTGCACACTGGCTAGATAGAGGGAAAGAAATGTTGAATCTCCTCCTTTAACCCGCTAAGTAAGCAGAGAAGCACTTTCTCACTGATATGCACTTTACAGCGTGCCCTCATTTAGCTCCATTATGCATGACCTAATGTTAAGACCATTTGCATGCCCCTACTATCCTCTCTTGCTGGACTCCTTCCAGTCTAACTCCCTCTCACAGATTGCCACCATTTTGTGTGACTAAGGGCCCCAGTTGCTCAGAGTATGATTTCAAGTATCCTAATACATTCCAGACCTATAGTTAGTCATGCCACTGAACTCAATGACTATGAAAGTTCCCTCAAGCTGACTTTTGTAACAGAAATGTAATGCAAAGTTTGTTCTAGCCCCTAAATAGCTATACTTGTTCAGTTTTCAAAACATAATTGATATTAACCTCTTTACTCACAAGGGGTGAGTTTCAGCTACATACAGAAAAACCTTGAAAGTCACATCCTTCTCACTGGACTAGCCTCCCACATCTGAATCCTTTCTCTATAAACATGTCACCTAGTAGCCACATCTCTTTCAAATCCATATTAGTATACCTGTCTCCTAGCCCTCTAGACTCTTTATCAAACTGCCTGCTGGAATGCATATCTCCTCCAGTACTTAAAATCCTATACAATCTTGTTACTGGGAGAATTTAAAGCATGGATCGATGATCCTACTGCTAAGAAGGCTCCTGATTTAGTGGCCTCGTATGCCGCTATGAGTATACCTCAACTAGTTAATATCACTACCCAAAGGGTGGGTACACGGTAGATTTACTATTCTCACACCACCACCTCACCTATTTTAACTCGACATATGACTTTGTCTTGTCTGAGGATAAAACAGTCTTCTTTACTAATAACTATCCTTCTTTCTTGAGTTCTAACTCTAAATTCCCTTCCTTAACACCCAGTCGATTTTGGAAGAAATTAAATAAGAATGAAATTAATTTGTACTTGTAAAGCGCACTTATAGCCCGACCGGGGTTTCCTGGCGCTGTACGCATACCGCTGTGGAACCCTTCCTGGCTTTTCCCTGTAAAATGTCCTGGGCACCCCCAAGGTGAAACTAGGCATCCCAGCGCTGTTGGGGCCGTTGTGGAGATTAAGCAAGCTATTGCCCAGAGTGGGACCCATGATTAGAATAGGCACCGAGGCGAGAATTTTCAGATGCGAGGCATTTGAGCCCAAGACCCGCCGAGGAAGGAATTGAACCCTGGTCCCAAGCCTGACCTCTGCATCAGGGTCTGCCGCTCTAACCATTGAGCAACCCATCTCTGTACAGCTTCAAATGAGGCTGTAGTGCTTAGAAATACCACACAAGCAGATTGCATGCTTCCGTGCCCCGGTATATGTTTGAATTGCAGACTTTTTGAAACGGAATCTCCACTAGATCCTTGATCCATGAAAACTGCAAAAAGTATTACATATGACACTGTCCCTGTCTTGACTAAATTGGGCATCATTTCACTAGTTTGCAGCATAGTCCTTGTTAGCTTAAAGCAAGCATTGAAAGCAAAACGTTTGAAGAAACCTACCACCGACATTAATTTCATTACAAGACCGGAGGCTGACATTATGCATTATCCTTTGATAGCAACTCACAGCAGCCGCACTACATCATAAAGGATAAAGTTTTAGAGTTAACAACACTGAACAAAGGATGTATCCAGGAGATGATCTGCCTCTTTTAAAAGCAGCTTGCCAGCAGATAAGTCACTACTACTTATTTCTCCTTTACCTTAGACACTTTTGGCTTATATTTCGTGTATTATGATAATTTTTAAAATGTTTAAATGCCAACCTGATGCTTTACTATGCTTTCATACTTCCTTCTTCATCCTTTGACGCTTTAACGCTGCCTTTTTAGCCGCTTTGTCTACTACCTTGCGCCCTTTCGCATTCGTTGCTATTCTCTGACTTGTGCCCTTCGCATTGGCTCGAACCACTCCCCGTGGGTGGCGCTGGCTTCCCGATTCCACTCCACCCCCCTCCCATGGACTTCCAATATATGGTTGTCCCTCACCTTAGACATGACCTTCCCTTTTTCCCCCAGCGCGCGATCGCGCAGTAACTTTGCCGATGTCCGCCGCATTTCTGGCGTTGTCCCCGCTCCTATTTCATTTCTTTCCATGTCGCTCTGAAGTACACTCGACATTAAAGGAACGGCCATTAGCAACACCCGCTTGGCGTGCCTCCTTTCCGAAGCGACTTTCCTCTTCTCCGGCGGCTGAGCTCGAGCGCTCCTCAATATTTTTGTCAGTTGCTCTGCTTCAGCCGCCGGAGATACTCTGTCCATTGCGCTTTTACCGATACCATTATTTTAATAACAATAAAAACCCATTTATTATCAACAAAATATCTCAATTACCCAATAATATTAACAAGAATATTTAAATAAGGATTTTAATTTCCCATAAAATACTGATAGGAATATTAATTCTCTCCCAACTTTCCTTACTCAAAAATACTGACAAGAATATTAATTCTCTACCCACCCTTACCTTATATTGAATATATATAAAAAAAGTCGTTTTTAGATTCTGAGCTTAATTTTTAAAAAAAAGGAGGATTAAGAGAGGAGAAGTTTTATTACCTTACCTTTATTAATATCATTCCCTTTTCAAATCTCTTAACATTACTACACCATGTCTGACATGGATTCAGATGACGCCACTGCAAGCTCACCTGCACCTATCGGCAATTCACTGAAGAAATTCCTTCAACAGGAGATTAAATCCTGTATGATGTCCTCTCTCAAAGAAGTCATGCTCTTTAAAAGACCATGTGATTCCCTAGATCTCCCCCCTATACACGGTAAGAGACCCAAAAAGACTAAATATTGTGAAAGCACTACAGGCCCTAGCGCCTCTCATAATACGGGAGGTCCTAGCACCTCAGTTTGGATGGGAGGCCACTGCGCCCCACTTGAACCTGATGTCCCTCGGGACACTCCCTTGATCGGTGCCCATGGCGGCACAAATATGTACGGTGTCCCTCGCGGCACGCTTTGGAATAGTGCTAACCAAAAAAAGAATATTGGTTTTGACTCCTCTTCCTCCTCCTTTGATGACAACTCCTCCAAAGACCCCTCCGACGGATTCGTCTTTGACCTAGATGAGGTCCAACATGACTTCAATTCTCAACCTGATCCGGAACCGACCTCTAAAAATACTATTTTGAACCCTATCGGAGAAGAGATGTTCTCTCCCCTAAACATCTCTCACCCTGATAGCTCAAAGTGGTTCCCAGAACATGTTTCCCACTTTGTCAAACGTTGGTTGAGAAACCTTTTAGATAGAAATACTAGAAACACAATGAGATCTGAATCCCCCAGACCTACCATTGAGGAGAGGGTCTGTCAAACTCCAAACCTAAATCCAGACCTTATCAAATTCCTACTTAAATTAGGACGAGACCCTAGAAAAGGACTGGAGAGAGCTCTTAAAGGCTGCCAAGACCATCTTTTAGATGTCTTAGGACCACTTGTTAGAATCTTGGACATGGCCAAACAATCCCACCTCTCCTCTACCCCCTTGAATGTTGATCTCATTCGAGGGTGGAGCCAAAGAGCCGTTGTTCTCCTTGGCAACACTAATTCCAGTTTAAGCGTTGAAAGGAGGAGGTCCATTTTAAACAAAATTAATCCAAAATTAGGAGACATGGCAGAGAAGGAACCCTCCCAAAACCCTAAAGGCCTTCTTTTCGGGGAGGATATAATCAAGGAGATTGGTAAATATGTCTCTACCTTCACTGCTCTCAACAGGGCTCAAAACAACCTAAGACGGGTGTTTAACACCAACCTTTTTGGTCAGGCCGGGAGAAGGGGTCGCTCTTCCGGCCGAGGCAACCAACGACCATACTCGTCATTCAGAGGAACTGGAAGAGGCTTCTTTCCCCCTTGACAACCCTTCTTCCCCCAAAGAGGAAGGGGTCCAAGAAACCGTGGTCCGAGAGGTTGTGGTATTCCCAACACCTCCAATACTACAAGTACGTACTACTCCTTCTTCTTCTTTCCCTCCCATAGTAAGGGGTAGACTAAAACAGTTTTATCATGTTTGGGTTTCAATCACCCAGGACCCATGGGTTCTAGAAATCGTTATGGGCTTCAAGATAGACTTTTTACAGGTCCCCTGCCAAACGCTTTTTCCCCAACCCTTTGTCCTTTCAGAGGATCAAGAAAAGATCGTGGAGGAAGAAGTTATTTCTGTGCTCAAAAAGAACGCAATAGTAGAGGTTCCCTGGTCCATTGCAAGATTCATAAGCACACTGTTTCTTGTTCAGAAAAAGGACAAGGGGTGGAGACCCGTAATAAACCTTTGAGAAGTCAACAAATTTCTGGTTTATTGTCATTTCAAAATGGAGGGTATCCACCTTCTGAGGGATCTCCTCCTCGAAGAAGATTGGATGGTCAAGTTAGACCTGAAGGACGCCTACTTCACCATCCCTATGTACAAGGAACACCAAGCTTTCCTTCAATTTGCTTGGAAAGATCGTCTTTACCAGTTTCAAGCTCTTCCCTTCGGCCTCTCTTCTGCCCCTTGGTGTTTTACCAAGATCATGAAGTGTATCGTTACAATTCTAAGAGAAAGGGGTATCCGTCTCATCATCTACCTGGACGATATTCTTATCATGTCCCAATCCCATTCAGACCTCCTAAGAGATCTGAAATCTTCCATGAACTTAATAGAGAGTCTAGGATTCATCATCAACAGAGAGAAATCTATTTTCTCTCCCTGCAGGATCATAGAATTCCTTGGTTTCACTCTAGACACCGTGAAATGTCTTCTCCTTCTTCTTGCCAAGAAGATTGCCAAGATCCGGAAGGAGATCAGGTCCGTCTTGAAACAAGAGTCCTTAACTCTCCGCGAACTAGCCAAACTTCTTGGGCTTCTTTCTTTTTCCATCCAGGCTATTTTCCCCGGCCCTCTGAACTACCGTGCGCTTCAGAGAATAAAGAGGAAAGCGCTCAATTCAGGCCTTTGGTATGGGGATCTTGTCTCTCTGGACCCAGATGCCAGAGCAGAGCTCTTTTGTTGGCTGGAGAACTTAGACACCTGGATTGGCAAAGCTATCTTCGGCTCATCCCCGGATTTTGTCCTGGAATCAGATGCCATCCTTCATGGCTGGGGTGCTCGTTTGGAAGACCAGAATACTGGTGGAGTTTGGACCCTGTCGGAATCTTCTCAACACATAAACTTTCTTGAATTCACCGCTGGTTTAAATGCTCTTATGAGCTTCCAACACTCCATTCAAGGGAGGTTTGTTGTTCTGAAAATTGACAACATTTCTGCTGTGGCCTATATCAATCGTCTTGGAGGAACGAGATCTGCAGACCTCTCCAATCTTGCCAGGAAACTTTGGATGTTCTGTCTGGAACACAAAATTTCCCTCAGGACGGAATATCTTCCCGGGAAATCGAACATTTCTGCAGATTGGAATTCAAGATTCCTTCTAGACTTCTCAGACTGGAAACTGTCAGGAATTTTCATGATGTCCTTGTTCCTCAAATGCTTGTTCCTCAAATGTGTCCTTGATTCACTAGTGCCATTGTTCCTCAACTGTGTCTGTGATTTACTTAGTCAAAGTGTCCTTAGTCTTGCTTATGCCTTGTATTGAGTTTCTGTTACAGGTACCACTGCTTGTTGATGTGACTTTGAGTAGCAATGCTTGTTCATTTCTGTTTGATGCTGTTGGAGGTTTCTTGTCCCTTTGCAGCCTCTGTAGACCTTCCTGGGATTATAAAAGGAGCCACGCCCTGGGAACAGGTGCAGATTATTCTGGAGACTTCGCTTCGAAGAGTCGATGCCCCATTCCGCTTCCTGGGATTCCGGTCTGCCTTTCAAGTCTTCCGTTGCAGTTTTCCTGTACCATGGTGGTATCCTACCACTGAGTTTCGTTTCAAGAAGCCTCGGGTAGGATCCATCTAGTTATTGCTTTCCCGCTTTTGGAAAGAACCTTTCTTTGCGTGTTTTGGTGCATCCTTGAACTCAGACCTTCACTTTGCGTGTTTTGGTGCATCCTTGAACTCAGACCTTCACTTTGGGTGTTTTGGTGCAGCAGTTCAACGCGCCTCCTCGGAACAGAAGCCTTTCGGCTGAAAGCTTCGACTTGCTACCATTTTGCCTTAATTGCCCCTCTTAGTATCTCTAGGCGGCTCTTTAAGGCAATTTCAGTTAAATGACACAATTAATGATTTTGAGTGGCTAATGTTATTTTAATCTTGATTCTTCTTTGAAATAACCTTGTGCTGAATGGAAAACGTTCCATCTTCATTGACATTGCATTTGAGACAACTTTATTGCTGAAAGTAAAACGTTCCATTTATAGTGTCATTGCATTTGAAATCTTAAAAAGCTTATCTGTTAAAAGTGACATTTGCATAATAGTTTTTAGGAGTCTAAAAAGAATCTGATTTAAGAGAACAATTCAATCTTTTATTTTCAACTAGTAAAATAGTAGTTTTCTTTCCTGCAAACCACAAATATTCAAAGTGGATAGAACTTTGTATGTTGCTCATAATAATTACATTCAAAGTGGATAGAACTTTCGTATGTAAATCTTAACCATAATTTTTCCTTTAGGTGTCTGGAAATCCATGATCCTAAGTTCAAAGGAGTTTTCTTTAGCAGACCAATACTCACCTGTTCCAGTTGTTTATTTCTTCTCGTTCCAGATCTCCCTCCCCGCAGTACCCTCCCCTACCTCCCCTCGTCTAGCCACTTCGATCCTCTGCGGAACTTATTGTGCAGAGTCGAAGCTGCTGGAAGGTGGGCTTTTGGGTACTGCTCCCGAGGAACAAAAAATTGCGAACCTTAATAGGTTCCTGACAGAATAATCCGCCCAAGAATTTAGTTCCTCCCGAGCAGTACACAAAAGATGGCCACCATGAATGACCTCTGTGGTATGATAGGTAATCTGCAAAAGGAGTTTGCTGCTAGTCGGCAAGAAACAGCAGCTTTGGCTGGGAAAGTTGCTCAGTTACAAACATGTTTGGATACAGGCCCTTCAACAGGTCTTTCTCTAAGTAATGTTTCTGGGTCCACTTCGTCAATTTCAGTGTCTGTACCCACCCCTGTTCCTTTAGCGTCCCCTGAGAGATTTGGTGGGGAACCTAATAAATTTCAGACCTTTTTGACTCAGGTGGAGTTACATTTTATGGTCAAACCAACTTCATTTCCAAACGCTCAATCCCGCATAGCCTTTTTAATTTCCTACTTGTGTGGGGATTCAGCAATGTGGGCAGTTCCTTTAGTTCAATCTGATGACCCTTTGCTATGTAATTGGAGAGATTTCAAACGTGAATTTGAAAAGATTTTTGACAGACGGACCATCACAGGGTCAGCTGATAGGGAACTACTAGAACTAAAACAGGGGAATAAGGAGTTGGTTCATTATCTCACTCAATGTAATCGTCTGGTTGCGGAAACTGGTTGGCCCGAGGAGAAGAGGGCAGCCTTATATTATCAAGACCTTAGAGACGAGCTAAAAGACCTGATTGCACCAATCGATCCACAACCTCGGTCTTGTGCTGATTTAATTGCTCTTAGTCTTCGATTGGATCATCAGGTCGCGGATCGAAAAGGAGATAAAAGAAAGACTGATGTCAGAATTTTCACAAGGGCCAGAGAAAAATCGCACCAGGTCTCTCAAGAAGGTGGAGAACCTATGGAAATCGGCAGCTTGAGAAAACCTTTAACTTTTGAGGAAAAAGAAACTCGTCAAAAAAATGGTCTTTGCCTTTATTGTGGGAAGAAAGGCCATTTTGTTCGAGACTGTCTTTAAAAACCAAAAGGTTCCTGGCCCCGTGAGAAAACAGAGAATAAGTCGGAAAACTAGGAAACTCGAGATTGAATCAGGAGACTGTCTCGAGTTTGGTTGTATCTCCTGAAAAATCAGTAGCAAACACTCTGCAGTTGTCAGTACCACATTTGATTTTGAACATCCAGATCATGATATCTGAAGAGAAGAGTTTACTGATAGCGGCTATGGTAGACTCAGGTGCTACTGGGAATTTTATTGACACTACTTTAGCCAAAGAAAAAGACATACCAACCTTAGTAAAGCCCAAACCTGAACTGGTTTATGCTGTAGATGGGACACAATTAACATCAGGAATGATCACCCATAGTACCAGAACTCTTCTTATGGTTTGTAAAAACAATGGCAAAAGTCATCAAGAAAGTATATCATTCGATGTCATTGATGCACCACAGTTTGGAGTAATTTTAGGCATACCTTGGTTAACTCAGCATAATCCTGCTATTGACTGGGCAAACCGTTCTGTGGATTTTACTTCATCTTGGTGTCAACAGGAATGCTTTGGTTCAAACAATAAACCAAAAGAGTCCCCAAGTTCTTTTTTGCATAACGCTTCAGCTCTTTTTGTATCCACTGCAGCCGAACAGGATATAGAGTTACCAGCCACATTTAGTTCTTTTGCTGATGTTTTTTGTGAACAAAAGGCTGAAAGTCTACCTCCTCATAGGGATTATGACTGTGCAATTGATTTAGTACCTGGAGCTAAGATACCCTGCAGCAGAATTTATGCGTTAACCGAACAGGAAAACCAACACCTCCGAGATTATCTAGACAAATTTTTTAAAAATGGCTTTATTAGACCCTCCAAGTCTCCAGCTGCCTCGCCTCTTTTCTTTGTGCCTAAAAGCAATGGAGAATTGCGCACTTGCATTGACTATCGAGCCCTGAATAATATCACCATCAAGAATTGGTATCCATTACCGTTAATTCCAGTTCTTCTAGATCAAGTGCGATCAGCCACCATCTATACTAAGCTTGATTTACGAGGAGCCTACCACTTGGTACGCATAAGACCTGGCGACGAGTGGAAGACGGCTTTTCGAACTCATTTCGGCTTGTTCGAATATTGTGTAATGCCGTTTGGCTTATGCAATGCCCCAGCCGCATTTCAATTTTTTATTAACGATGTCCTTAGGGATTATCTTGACAGGTTCGTCATTGCTTACATTGATGACCTTCTGATTTTTTCATTGTCCATGGAGGAACATGCTCAACATGTTAAAACCATTTTAACCACCTTACGAACACATGGTTTATTTTGCAAACTGTCTAAATGTGAATTCCGTACAACCAAAGTTGAATTTTTAGGTTTCATTCTTTCACCATCTGGTATAACTATGGCTCCTAGAAAGATTCAAGCAGTTCTGGAATAGCCTACACCATCTTCTGTGAAAGATATTCAACGGTTTTTAGGATTTGCTAATTTTTACCGTCGATTTATTAAGGATTTCTCAACTTTAGCTACTCCTTTAACACAGCTACTAAGGAAGAATGTGAAATTCATCTGGACCACTGAAACTGATCAATCTTTTCAGGCTCTAAAAAAAACTTTCACACAGGCACCAGTCTTGAGACATCCTGACACAGAAAGACCCTTCGTAATCGAAGCTGATGCTTCAGACTACGCTATTGGAGCTATTTTATCTCAAAAGGATACAGAAAGCAATGAGTTACATCCAATTGCTTTTCTTTCAAGAACAATTTTACCTGCGGAAGTTCATTATACAACAGCAGAAAAAGAACTTTTAGCTATACGATACACCTTCAAAGAATGGCGTCATTACTTGCTTGGAGCAAAACATACTATAACTGTCTATACGGACCATCGTAACTTACAATTTTTACGATGTGCTAAAGCTTTAACCCCCAGGCAGCTTCGCTGGACATTGTTTTTTTCTGAATTTGATTTCATTATAACTTTCAGGCCTGGAATCAAGAATAATAATGCTGACTCCTTATCACGGTATGATATGAAGCAAGATGAATCATTTCTCAACACCAGACCTACGAATATGCTGTCTAACAATCAAGTAATTGGCGCCACAATGTCAGATGTCTTTTTTCAACAAATAAGACAAGCCATGCCTATATCTAAGCGTTTGTCTTGGGTTCAAGAAGGTCCAAACAGAACCATTCATCAAAATCTACCTTTCTACTCAAAATTGTTGTACGTGCCCATGAAAAGTCTACAAACACAAGTTCTGCAGTGGTGCCATACAAGACAATTAGCTGGTCATCCAGGAATTGCAAAGACTAAAGACTTATTACACAGAAACTTTTGGTGGCCAACTTGGAACAAAGATGTAGTTTCTTTTATTCAACTATGTGATGTTTGTGCTCATGCTAAGAGCGAACATGGAAGAAAGAAAGGTTTCTTGCTTCCCCTTCCTACTCCAACTCAGGTCTGGGAGGATATTGCAATGGATTTTATCACCGATCTACTGGAAGATCAAGGGAAGACAACTATCTTTGTAGTAGTAGATCGTTTGTCGAAGATGGCAACCTTTGTGGCTTGCATTAAACTCCCCACACTGCTTCCTAACTAGTACAAATACTCTTGCAACATATAGTACGTTTACATGGTTTACCACGATCTATTACCTCAGACCGAGGACCACAGTTCATTTCACAAGTATGGAAGAATTTGTGTTCCTCATTGAACATCAAAAGCAACACCTCTACGAGTTTCCATCCAGAAACGGATGGACAAACAGAACGGGTCAATCAGGTCCTGAAACAATATTTGAGGTGTTATTTGTTCAAGAAACAGGGTTCCTGGACAAGTTTTTTATGGGAAGCAGCATTTGCGTATAACAACTTACAAAACTCTTCGATAGGGATGTCACCGTTTTTTGCTGTATATGGTCGACACCCACATTTCTCTCCTCTACTGCTGTCTCACCCAAAGACCAACATACCTTCCTTGGATTCACACTTTCAGGAAATGGAGAAAATCACGAAATCATTGCAAAGGAATTTAATCAAAGCCAAAGCCTCCTATAAAAAGTTTGCAGACAGAAAAAGACAGAAAGCTCCGGAATATCAGCCAGGAGATATGGTTTGGCTTTCTACCAAAAATTTCCAATTCAGGAGCCGCTACAAATTCAATCCAAGATTTATCGGGCCTTATAAGATTGAGCAATGTGTAAACCCAGTGACTTTCAAGTTACTTCTTCCAAAGGCCATGAAAATCTATCCGGTGTTTCATACTTCCCTTTTGAAAACAGCTTCTGCAAAAAAAAGACCGCGTCCACCGGCTTTAGTTGTAAATAACCAAGAAGAATTTGAGGTTCATAGTATCAAGGATAGTAAACGAGTTAGAGGAAAATTGTGGTATCTCTTGTCCTGGAAAGGCTATGGACCTGAGGAAGACTCTTGGGTGTCCCAAGAAAATGTGCATGCTCCCCGTTTAGTGCGACAGTTTCATGACCGTCACCCGGGAGCTGTGACTTAAGTCCTTTGAAGAAGGGTGTTTCCATTTTTGTTGGGGGGCACTGTCAGGAATTTTCATGATGTCCTTGTTCCTCTAATGCTTGTTCCTCAAATGTGTCCTTGATTCACTAGTGCCATTGTTCCTCAACTGTGTCCGTGATTTACTTAGTCAAAGTGTCCTTAGTCTTGCTTATGCCTTGTATTGAGGTTCTGTTACAGGTACCACTGCTTGTTGATGTGTCTTTGAGTAGCAATGCTTGTTCATTTCTGTTTGATGCTGTTGGAGGTTTCTTGTCCCTTCGCAGCCTCTGTAGACCTTCCTGGGATTATAAAAGGAGCCACGCCCTGGGAACAGGTGCAGATTATTCTGGAGACTTCGCTTCGAAGATTCGATGCCCCATTCCGCTTCCTGGGATTCCGGTCTGCCTTTCAAGTCTTCTGTAGGAGTTTTCCTGTACCATGGTGGTATCCTACCACTGAGTTTCGTTTCAAGAAGCCTCAGGTAGGATCCATCTAGTTATTGCTTTCCCACTTTTGGAAAGAACCTTTCTTTGCGTGTTTTGGTGCATCCTTGAACTCAGACCTGCACTTTGCGTGTTTTGGTGCATCCTTGAACTCAGACCTTCACTTTGCGTGTTTTGGTGCAGCAGTTCAACGCGCCTCCTCGGAACAGAAGCCTTTCGGCTGAAAGCTTCGACTTGCTACCATTTTGCCTTGATTGCCCCTCTTAGTATCTCTAGGCGGCTCTTTAAGGCAATTTCAGTTAAATGACACAATTAATGATTTTGAGTGGCTAATGTTATTTTAATCTTGATTCTTCTTTGAAATAACCTTGTGCTGAATGGAAAACATTCCATCTTCATTGACATTGCATTTGAGACAACTTTATTGCTGAAAGTAAAACGTTCCATTTATATTGTCATTGCATTTGAAATCTTAAAAAGCTTATCTTTTAAAAGTGCCAAGAAACAAGGGTGGTTGGGCCCTGTGGAAAAGAGGGTCGGTAGGGCCACAATATAATGAAAAAACAGGGAATTTTTACCTAAGCCTCTGAGAATTAATTGAAACAATGAATGTTGTTTGACGGATAAACGTAACTTTATTTGTTTACCCCGACAGTCAATTTTGTCTTTTGTTTCTTTGATTTCACAATTTGTCTTATCTTTTTATACACAGAACAAGGTCGCCATCAACCTCACATATAGCCATATGTGATTTACAATACAAATATGTGAATATTTACAATGAGTGAATGAAACACAAAAATATGTGAAAACATTTAAATCAGAAAGGTGCTCATGGTTGTGACAAAAACATGGACAATGAAGTAACCATCAGAATTAGAAAAAAACACAATTGTCAGAATATGGGCTCGGGGGTAAGAACTTCTCAAATGTGACCCCTAGCCACTCAAGCTGAACAAATCAATATACTTCAAGAAAAAAGCCCATTTCATGCATCAATCGCTTTAACTTAAATATCAAATGCAAGGTAAATGCCGACGCGTTTCGAATCCTGTTTGTGGATTTGCAGGATTCTCATCAGGGCAGTGTAATTCTAGTCCATGGACACTTGTGTGATTTTTGTCCAAGGCTGCGCTTGTTTAGTGAAAAACGTCTATGCTGTGGAACCGCGCTCTTAGCTTCGTGCTCCGGCGGCTGGTCTGCCTGTGTCCGGATGATTAATTCCTACGTGATCCGAGTTACATTTTTGTCTGGTTCTCCGGCGGCGCGAGTTTTTCGCTCCGGAATTCAGTTTTCTTTCAGTGTTATTCAAGTTCTAGCTTCTCACGTTCGCACTGCTCCACGGCCCACTCTGAATGTAGGTCATTCAGAGTGGGCCGTGGAGCAGTGCGAACGTGAGAAGCTAGATGTAACTCGGATCACGTAGGAATTAATCATCCGGACACAGGCAGACCAGCCGCCGGAGCACGAAGCTAAGAGCGCGGTTCCACAGCATAGACGTTTTTCACTAAACAAGCGCAGCCTTGGACAAAAATCACACAAGTGTCCATGGACTAGAATTACACTGCCCTGATGAGAATCCTGCAAATCCACAAACAGGATTCGAAACGTGTCGGCATTTACCTTGTATTTGATATTTAAGTTAAAGCGATTGATGCAGGAAATGGGCTTTTTTCCTGAAGTATATTGATTTGTTCAGCTCGAGTGGCTAGGGGTCACATTTGAGAAGTTCTTACCCCCGAGCCCATATACTGACAATTGTGTTTTTTCTAATTCTGATGGTTACTTCATTGTCCATGTTTTTGTCACAATCATGAGCACCTTTCTGATTTAAATGTTTTCACATATTTTTGTGTTTCATTCACTCATTGTAAATATTCACATATTTGTATTGTAAATCACATATGGCTATATGTGAGGTTGATGGCGACCTTGTTCTGTGTATAAAAAGATAAGACAAATTGTGAAATCAAAGAAACAAAAGACAAAATTGACTGTCGGGGTAAACAAATAAAGTTACGTTTATCCGTCAAACAACATTCATTGTTTCAATTAATTCTCAGAGGCTTAGGTAATAATTCCCCGTTTTTTCATTATCTTTTAAAAGTGACATTTGCATAATAGTTTTTAGGAGTCTAAAAAGAATCTGATTTAAGAGAACAATTCAATCTTTTATTTTCAACTAGTAAAATAGTAGTTTTCTTTCCTGCAAACCACAAACATTCAAAGTGGATAGAACTTTGTATGTTGCTCATAATAATTACATTCAAAGTGGATAGAACTTTCGTATGTAAATCTTAACCATAATTTTTCCTTTAGGTGTCTGGAAATCCATGATCCTGAGTTCAAAGGAGTTTTCTTTAGCAGACCAATACTCACCTGTTCCAGTTGTTTATTTCTTCTGGTTCCAGATCTCCCTCCCCGCAGTACCCTCCCTTACCTCCCCTCGTCTAGCCACTTCGATCCTCTGCGGAACTTATTGTGCAGAGTCGAAGCTGCTGGAAGGTGGGCTTTTGGGTACTGCTCCCGAGGAACAAAAAATTGCGAACCTTAATAGGTTCCTGACAGAAACTCGACGTGAACGTCTTCAATTTCCTCTTCCACTTTTGGGGTCCCATAGACGTGGACCTATTTGCCAGCAGGCTTACCTTCCAACTTCCCAACTACTTCAGTTGGATGCCAGACCCGGGCGCTCTTGCTTTGAACGCCTTTCTCCAACCATGGTCTCTCTTCCTGGGTTATGCCTTCCCTCCTTTCGCCATGATTCAGAGGGTCCTTCAAAAATTCAGATCGGAACAATGCCTTCTGATCCTAATAACTCCTTTTTGGCCATCCCAAGCTTGGTTCCCGACAGACCTGGAACTAGCATGCGACATTCCTTTTCTGATCCCAGCGTCTCCAGGCCTGGTCTCAAACGCGGACGGAGAAGATCATCATCTTATTCTCGAGGGGAATTTGAACCTTCTTGCCTGGAAAGTATCAGGCAATCTAACGAGTTGTCTGGACTTTCATTGACAGCTCTCTCTCTCCTCGGAGAATCTTTGGCACCCGGAACACACCTGAGATATAACAACATTTGGAGAAAATGGTTTCATTGGTGCCTGGAAAGGAGTCTGGATCCCGTGGAGGCTCCTATCTTCAATATCGTAAATTTTCTGGTCGAACAGTTTGACAGAGGCCTATCCTATCGTTCTATTAATTGCTTTAGATCCGCAATCTCCGCGGGCCATTCCCCTATCAACGGTAAATCATTAGGTAAAAATCCTATAATTTGTAGAGTCCTCAAGAGTATAAGACTAAGAAGAGCCCCTAGACCTAAGTATCAAACCCTTTGGGATGTCAAATGTATTTTAGACCTTTTTTGTTCTTGGCCAGATAACTCTTCCCTTAATAGAAAATTTCTCTCCTTCAAGCTCGCCACTCTCTTGTGTTTAGTCTCCTGTAGGAGAGTTTCTGACATCAGAAGCTTAGATATTTCAAATAGATGTTATGATATTTTTGGTGTCAAGTTTGAACTACTAAGAAGAACTAAAACCATGTCAGATTTTATCTTTTACCTTCATTTTGACAGTTCCCCTAAACTTTGTGTGGTTGCTTGTATGAAAGAGTATGACGCTAGGATGTCTCTCCTACGCCCTAATGATGCAAATCAACTTTTAGTTTCTTTTGTGAAACCTTTTAAACTGTTTCATCCACCTCTATAGCTAGATGGGTTAAGTCTACCATGAGCCTTGCTGGTATCGACCTCTCTAAGTTTAAAGCACATTCTATCAGAGGAGCTATGGCCAGTAAATCCTTCTGGTCTGGTGGTAAGTTGGATGATATCCTAAAAGCTGCTGACTGGTCAAATGCTAACACTTTTGCTCGTCATTATTGCAAACCTATCGAGATATGTCTGATGTTGTCCTTCGGGGCTACGAACATAATGTAGCCTCCGGTCTTGTAATGAAATTGCAATTCTCCTATTAACATGACCAGAGAATCTGGATTTCATTAAAGACACGGAGGCTGACATTATCCCTCCCTCCTCCCTTTTACAACTTTTGATATGTCTTTTATGAACTTATTGATTGTTTCAATTGTTTTTAATCTATGAATTATGCCTATGCTTCTGTTATCTTCTAATTGTGATGAGCTCATTAGCTCTCTAGGCTCTTGGTTCTTAATCATTTCTTTCTTTCAGGCAATTCCGTTTAACCGACTGGCCTTCGACTTGCTGAAGTTTCTTCCATGATGTTTTCAAGCTCTACTTGATTCTCTCCGTTTATGAAGTGCTTTCCTGCTGCGATTCTTTTAAAAGAGGCAGATCATCTCCTGGATACATCCTTTGTTCAGTGTTGTTAACTCTAGAACTTTATCCTTTATGATGTAGTGCGGCTGATGTGAGTTGCTATTAAAGGATAATGCATAATGTCAGCCTCCGTGTCTTCAATGAAATCCAGATTCTCCGGTCATGTTAATAGGAGAATCGCAATTTCATGGCAACTCCACTCCCCCTTATTGTTACTTCTCTTTCCAGCCCAAACAATTGAAAGCATTGTAAACTCTTTCTCCTCGTTTCTTGTATCTGCCAATGTTCTGGATCCTTATCAATTTAGTTTCCCTTCTTTCAGCACCGAAACAGTCCTTGCCTCAGCGTTAACAATATCAGGGTGATCCATCATAAAAGAGGTCAAACCACAATGATTCTGCTACAGTTGTCTGGGGAATGTTGTACTGTGCCTCACCTTATCTTACTGAACTGTTTAGTTTCCATCTGAGAGAGAGATACGGTTACCTCTTTTTGAAACACCACACACAAGCTGTGCCTGAACCTCTATCTGTTCTGACTTTAAAAATGCTTTCTGTGGGCTGCTTCAGGACTCTGCTTTGGCCCCCACATTATTTAATATTTATGTTGCTCCCTTAGGAGCATTGATTTATTCGTTTGGGATGAATTTATATTGCTATGCTGAAAACACTCAACTTGGACTGCACAAGTATTGCAATGGAATGCCCTACACACTAAGGGACAAATGTATCATTCTTTCACGCAGCGCAACGCTGCAGACCACCTTGCTGCACTTCACTGCGTGAAACGAAAAGGGCAGGAATATGCCGTATTTACATTTGTATGGGTCATTCCAGTCCTTTTCCACAGCTGGCACACTTTTGGCTGCCTAGCCCCAATACACCCTTAGGTCATATTGCAAGGGTGCCTGCGTTGTATGCAGGGTTGTTTTTGCGCATGAAGGGACACATCTGTTGGGTATGTATATATGTTCATGTGAGCTGTCACGAGCGCTCAGGTGTCTGGTAGCTCGTGACAAGCTCGTGCATTGGGACACTGTGTTGTCTTTTGAATATGTGGAATGTGGGGAGTTGAAGCTGGGAACTGTTATTGTTATTACTAGCCTGGAACTTAAGACGAGAGCATCTTAATAAACTCACGCCCATCTTCAACTTCTCTCCTGCGTGATTATTGGCTTCCCTACACTGGCGACGGGCGGGATTCGTTAATTCATTACCTGCATCAGAGGAACATCAGAGGAACAAGATATTTTTTTTTTCTTCTTTCCTGAATTTTTCCTCTGCATGAGATCGGCTTTGCGCCTTCAGGATTACCTCGTAACAGCGCGGAGCCACTGCAATATTTGGGAAGCGGAAGGTTTATTTTTTTTTCAAGCAGGAATTTAAAGGAAAATGTACTCACTTTTCTATGGCTTTGTTTGAAATTGTCAACTTCGAACCTTGTGGACTCGTGAGCATTCTTGTATTGCCAGCGTCCGCGCGCATGGGGTTTGCGCATGAGCATTTGAACCGACGTTCACCCAGCGCGACGTCTGACGTCATCGCGCAATCTTTGGAGCATTAGAGACTTGCTGATCTCGCTGTGCAGAGACGCTCCTTTCATTGTGTTTCAACGTGGAAACAACAACGCGCAGAGACATCGTCTCATCACGTTTCCATCACGCAAACTTCCAGCCTTTGTTTTTTTTACATCGCGAGTGAGGAAACTATACTGAGGAAAATTTACCTAATTGAAAGGTTTTCAGTGACACGCACACTGCGTGTTCTGACTGTAATTGAATTTAAATTTTTGAATTTACATTTCATTTTCTTTTATCCTGCATTTAGACTTATTTACATAAAGTGTGTTAAATATTTGAATTTAATATGTCTGGCATTGTACCTCCCCCTTCATTCTTGTCATCACCTGGTGAACCACCCATGGCTTGGGAGATTTGGGAACCTGTCTTCTTAGCCTACGTAGACGTGTTGGAAGAGGGGGAGTGTGAACCAGAAAGGAAGTTATCACTGTTAAAACATTGTTTGGGTGGAATAGCATTGAAAGAGTTCAAAACATTACCAGTACTAGTAAATCTGGGGAATATTAATGTGTATGAATATGCTTCATTACAGTTAAGTTTAAGAGATGGAAAGAAAAAGAATATTGTCATGGAGAGGTTTATTTTTTATTCTCGGAAGCAACGCACAGATGAACCTGTAGAAGATTTTGTCTCAGCTTTAAGATCCTTGGCTGTTACGTGTGGTTTTGAGCACATATCCTATGAGCAAGTTTTAAGGGATCAGATTTTGATGAGGACTAACAACAAAAAAGTGCAGGAACGTCTTTGGACAACTTCCGATATGTCTCTTAATAATGCCATAGACATTGCAAAGTCAATAGAATGTTCAGAGAAGTTTGTCAAGGAGATTAGGGGCAATGATAAAAGTGATGTCTTTAGTGTATCTAAAGATTTTGATAAGTCAAAGAAAAGTTTTTCACAGAGAAATGAATTTTCTCCTAGAAATGATAACAAATTCAGGAATCAAAAACATGAGAGGAATACCTCAAAGCTATTATGTTTTAGGTGTGGAAGTGATGCACACTTAGCGGATTGTAAGAATTGTCCAGCCTTAGGAAAAACATGTTCGAAATGCTACAAGAAAGGCCATTTTACAAGATTTTGTAGGTCATTATCGGGGAAGATGAATTGTATACATGAATGTTGTGAAGGTTATCAATTGGACGATGAAGAAACTTTTTAAGTTAATACTGTTATCAATGTATGTGAGGATGGGGACTGTACAAAATTTCCATCTTGTATGATAACTATTGATGATGTGAGTCTGGAAATTTTCGTAGATTCGTGTGCATGGTATACCATCATTTCTTTAAGTGTTTTTCGAGAAAAGTTTCCGAATAGGGAGTTACTCGAATCTGATGTATCTCCTGGTGGCTACACAGGCCACAAGATTGAACTAATAGGTTATTTTATTGCAAATATACAATTCTCTGACCGACACACATCTGGAAAAATTTATGTGTCAAGATCTGGGTTATCACTTTTAAGTTGGCCACACCAACACCAATTAGGGATGAAAATTGATCCCAGAGCTAATCCTCCGGTTTATGTTGTGCAACCGTTGAATGTTTCAAGTGTTGCTGGGGATAGTTCACTGCTGGTAGAGAGCTTACGCAAGTCTTTTCCTAATGTTTTCAGTGGCACTCTGGGTCGTTATAAAGGGTTCGAACATGTCATCAAATTAAATGAGAATGCCATTCCTGTTAGGCATAGAGTAAGGAATGTTCCTCTATCCTATAGAGTCAAACTTAAAGAAATGCTAAAAGATTTATGTGAAAAAAATATAATTGAACCAATAGAGTCGTCACCTTGGGTTTCCCCTATTGTAATTTCGGTTAAGTCTACTGGCGAACTTAGGTTATGCATTGACCTCCGCAGTGTCAATGGTGCCATTTGGGTGGATTCGCATCCCTTACCCAACCTTCATGAAATGGTTTCGACCCTGGCTGGTGCACAAGTCTTCTTGTGTGTTGATCTAGCCAGTGCCTATCATCAGGTGGTACTAGCTGAGGAGTCTAAGAACATAACTGCATTTATCATGCCTGAGGGTTTATACAGGTTTTGTTGCATGCCTTTTGGATTGGCGAGCGCAGCCTCAGTGTTCCAGAGGCTCATGAAGGATACCTTGGAGGGTTTGAGTGGTGCTATAGCATTTCAAGATGACATTTTGGTGCATGGAAAAGATGACATAGAACATGACAATAATTTGAGGTGTGTGATTGCTGCTTTAGCGGAGAAAGGTCTTACACTACGTCTTGACAAATGCAAATTTAGGCAAAAAGAGGTGGAATACCTAGGGCATACTATTAGTGGAATGGGAATCAAACCAAAGAAAAATCATGTTAAGAGTATCACGAATGCTCCCGTGCCCACATCGAAAGAACAACTGGTGGCCTTTTTAGGTCTTATCGAATTTTATGCTAAGTTTATCCCAAATTTTTCAGTTAAGGTTGACCCGTTCAGGTGTTTATTGAAGAAAAATGCTTAGTTTGTTTGGACTGATGAAATGACAGATGCCTTTCAGTCTTTGAAAATGTTTGTTGTGAATGCTCCGTGTCTCAAACCTTTTGTGGTTGGCGTGAAATGTATTATTATGGTAGATGCAAGTTCTTCTGGTCTGGGTGGAGTACTTCTGCAGAAGGATAGTGAGAGAGAATGGGTTGTTGCCTATGCGTCAAGAGCCTTGAGAGATGCCGAAAAGAATTATTCTGTCATAGAAAGAGAGTTGCTGGCTTGTGTTTGGGGAGCTGAGCACTTTAGACCTTTCCTATAGGGTACAAGATTCTTGATAAAAACTGATCATAAGCCCTTGGTGTATCTCATGGCTCCAGGTGGAGGCAGAACTATGTCGGCGCGTCTTGCAAGATTAGCTTCAAGATTGCAATCTTTTCAGTGCAGTATTGAGTATGTTCAGGGTAAGGCGAATGTACGTGCTGATTGCATGTCCAGATTGATTTCTGATACGAATCCTCCTGAAGTGGTTAACGAAGAGGAGTGTGAAGTTGCTTTCACTTTTCATGATGTCAACTTAGTGTGCGGTGAACGGTTTGCCTTGCAGGAGGATGTTTGGATGGAAGAGATGAGTAAAGATTTGGAATTGTGTAATGTCAAGAACTATCTTGTACATGGTTGGCCGGAACAGAGGAAATTATCTGGAAATATGATGGGTTTTTTTAAAGTTCAGGAAGAACTTGCTGTGGAGAGTGATGTGATTCTTCGGTGAGACAAGATTATTCCACCTTTTTCCATTAGGAACACTTTACTTGAGATTGCCCATGAGGGTCATTTGGGGATATCTTTCACCAGAAGACGTTTAAAGGAGTCTTTCTGGTGGCCAGGGATTGACTCTTGTGTGGACCATTTTGTGCGTTCATGTTCTTTTTGTTCTAACAGTGACAAAACAGCGGTTGCTTTACGTCCAGAACCCTGTCCTATTGATTTACCTTCAGGTCCTTGGCGGAAATTGGGGATATACATCATTGGCCCGTTTAGTTGTTTGCCCAAACAGGAAGCCTTTGGTATTGTCCTTATTGACTATTATTCAAAATGGCCGGAGGTCAAGATGGTTAAAGAGGTCACTTCCCATCAAGTGATAGAGTTTTTGGATGAGATTTTTTGCAGAGAGGGCATTCCTCAGGAAGTTGTAACTGACAATCGCCCGCAGTTCGTGAGCAAGGAAATAGAACAGTTTTTTGTTAAATGTGGGATCATTCATAGAAGGATTGCGGTTTTCCATCCTGAAGCAAATGGCCAGGTTGAACGGTTCAACCGTGTGATCAAAGAGGCCATTCAACTTTCTATCAAAGGTAATTTGAATTGGAGAGTTGTATTACAATCCATGTTGTTAGCTTACAGGACTTCACCTAACTCAGTCACATTGGTCACTCCTTTTGAGCTTTTAAGAGGACGGAAGCCTAGTACAAAGTTAGTTCCTTGGTGGTTAAAAAAAAATTTGGCTGGTTTTGAAAATTGTTTGAAGGTAGATTTTGAAGCTGTTCAACACAGGGTTCAGTTGTACAAAGATAAGATGAAACATGACATGGTTAAGAGAATTGGTTCTACGTCCAGTCGTTCTATTAAGGTGGGTGATCTTGTTCGCATTAAAAAGAAAGAGGGTGTGAGTAAAGGCTTTCCTGTTTGGTCAAGGCCAAGGAAAGTGATTGAAGTCTTTAGGAATGCGGTCAGGGTTGATGGTGGTTCTGTGTGGAATTTGAGCAGAGTTTCTCTGTTTAATGGGATTAGTCAATCGGTGGATGATTTTGACAGCAATGTTTTTTTGGATGTAGGGGAACAGAGAGATAAAGGGGAATGTGTACATGCTGAATGTAACTCGGATAATACTAGAGTCACACGTTCTCATCGTTTACCTGTTCGGTTTAATGATTTTGTGATGAATTAGTTTTTTTTTTGTTTTTTTTGTGGGTTTTTTTAAGGGGGAAAGTGTGTTGGGTATGTATATATGTTCATGTGAGCTGTCACGAGCGCTCAGGTGTCTGGTAGCTCGTGACAAGCTTGTGCATTGGGACACTGTGTTGTCTTTTGAATATGTGGAATGTGGGGAGTTGAAGCTGGGAACTGTTATTGTTATTACTAGCCTGGAACTTAAGATGAGAGCATCTTAATAAACTCACGTCCATCTTCAACTTCTCTCCTGCGTTATTATTGGCTTCCCTACAACATTCTAAGATAATAAAAAAAATCTTGACAGGTATTTATATTTCTCCTTGTTATGCCTCACTTGGGGAGGCGTAACATGTTGATACATTATCACTTCTACCACTAATGGTAAATCTGTGAATGCGCTAAAATCCATGGGTGGATACGTAGGAACATCCATGCACCACCGATTGAACGCCTCCCTACCGCAGAGTAATGCAATTCAGCGATTTGCGTTTTGCATGCTTGATAAATCTCACTTAGGTTTTGCATCGCTCTCGTGCCCTCTAACGTGGCGCAAGGACAATGCAACACCTTCATAAATCTGGTCCTAAATGTAAAGGCTGCATGCAGTGGTGGGTTGCTAGATCCACTTCAATGCAATTAGCACTGGTCAATCCCAAAATGAGTAACTTTGGGACCCAAATAGACTGATCACAATACTAGTGGCCAAAGGAGCTGGGACCTTCCCCTGCTCCTTTCTCTACCTCCTGTAATCTGGGGATTATTTTAGATGAACCGATTACATTCATTCCTCAAACTGATAATCTTTCCACCACCTATTTGTATATGCTTCACAAAACTAGAAACAGTATTCAATAGTTCCAAGTCAGTTTCCAAAAGACAAAAGACAGTGGTGGAGGCTCTTACTATCTTAGCTATATTGCTGTAACTTTCTCTTCTTTAGCCTTCAAATCTACTTTACCAGCAAACATTATTGCATACAGAATACTGTACCTCCTTGGGCAGAATCGAAGAGATTACTTCTTTTTTCACTTGCCTTCTTTAAAGTGACTACCCATCAGCAAAACATGGATTTAGTATACCTGCTGAAAGCTACTTTACAGGGCTTCACAAGTATATCTATGCAAGATCTTTTGCCATTACAATTCCTCAAAGTTCCTACGTTCTACAGAGGCTATCTGAGTGATTGTTCAGTGCTCTCACTACTTTTTTAAAGAAGTAGCTCTCACTCAGTGGTAACTGCCAAAGCATGGAATCCCTTCTGCTCTCTCTGTAGGTAAACACCAATCTCCTAAGCTTTCGTAAAAACTATAAGACACATTTGGAAGTCTGCAGACTGACCGCCCAACCACAGGTGTAGCAGAGATTCAATCTTTGCCACACTGGCGAAGGTCAGACTGCTTCATTACAGAGTTCCATCTTAGAGTTGGAGCCCATCATCAAAGGAATATCAGTTCCATGGTATCAGGTAGGCACGGGGGAATTGTCATTGCTGTGAAAAGACTCTGGGATGGTAATAACACCAAGCCTCTGTTGCAGGGCGGGTTTGTGGTCACCTAGAGTGTGTACTGGAAATATGCACCCAATCAATCAGTCAATCAAAATAAAATTGTACAGCTCACAGCTGCTTTGTCAGAAGCATCCCAACACTCAAGAGAAAGACTGGTTGTCAATTAATGCCATGCAGGATGTGGGGGGGGGGGGGGGGGGCTAGCCTTTGTCGAAGAGAGGGGGTTTCAGCTCTTTCTTGAAAGTCAAGATGGAGGCAGCTCCACGCAGGCTCACGGGGAGTGCATTCCACAATTTAGCTGTCAAGACTGCGAAGGATCTCACTACTTGCCTGGCCGTGCCTCATTTAGATAAATGCATCAATAGGAGATTATTCACTCTAAGCTATCTGCATTGTCTATATGGATGAAGTCTTTTTCGCAAGTAGGAAGGGCCCTCACTAGAAAATGCCCTACATGCTACAGTAAGACCTTTACATTTAACTCGATGAATTACCGGCAGCCAATGAAGTTGCTTCAAATGAGGTGATATACACTGCAGATAAGGGACTCTTTGGATCCGTCTTGCTGCTGCATTTTAGACCAACTGAAGTCTGTGAATTATAAAGACAGGAAGGCGCAAAAAGAGACTATTCGCATAGTTTAAACATGAGGTTACCATGGTGTGAACCACCCTCTTATGTGTTTCCTCTGAGATTAGATACATTATCTTCTTCAGGGATTTAAGTTTAGCAAAACAGACTGATGACACATGTCTAATTCTAGTGGTAAAATAGAGACTTGAATCAAAAACTATTCCCAAATTCCTAGTGGTGGAAGCAGGGACTGGCAGAGGAATAATTTCCTCTGGCCACCAAAGGCTAGGCAGAGGAGGATAGCTTGGACCAAAGAAAAGGACTTCAGTTTTATCTGAATTTAATTTGAGGAAAAATGCTCTCCATCCAGCATGCGATTCCCTTAAGGCATTCCCTGAGCTTAGTCAGGGCAGAATCCTAGTGTTCCTAGAAGGAAAACAGAAGCTTTGTATCGTCTGCACAGGACAACCCCTATACACCCCAAGATTCAATCAGCTGGGCAAAAGATGCTAAAGAGAGATTGATGAGAGTGGGGCTCAATGCTGAGCCCTGAGGGCCTCCATATAGCAGGGGCTTAGGGGAGGATGAAAACGGCAGAAGGTAGTCCCACTGTGATCTATCCTCCAAAAAAGACTACTGCCAAAAAATTGTCTTGCCTTGAATTCATGCCACGCCTTGCCTTGAATTCATGCCAATCTGAATCTATCTAAAAGAGTGGCATGAGAGACCATATTGAACACTGCTGATAGGTCCAGTCGGATCACCATCGCACATCGTCTGCCCTCAAGATGTTCTTTGATGTTTTCCATTACTTCCAGTAAGGCAGTTTCAGTGCTAACACCTTGTCAAAAGCCAGATTGCAAATCGTGAAGTAGGCCATTAGATTCCAGATAAGAGGAGAGCTGGTCATTTACTAGTTTTCCAAGTATTTGGGGCTTAAAATTACTCAGTAAGGCCGGGTCTTCAGTAGTTTACTTCAGTTAGGGCAGAAGAAAAGCTTGTTTTCAATCAGAAGGAAAGGGGCCTATTTCTGGAGAAGGATTTAGAAGTTTATTAAGCACATGGTTAAAGGTAGGCAATCCGTTTAAGAATTGGGGTGGGCAAGGATTTGCTGATGATCCCGATTTACATTTCTTTAGTTCTTTGAGGCAAACTTTCTCAGAAATCTTGAGGAAATTAGAAATTACGCAACTTTGAGTTATCACAGTATCTGCCAGTGCCTCAACTACAGTACTCATAGCAAAGGTAGCATAAACTGTCTGGATTTTCTCATGAAAAATGTAATCTAGGTCATTGCAGAGTTCACCAGAAGAACCAGGGGGCATATTATCAAGACAGGCAATAAAATTATTGCCGCTTTAGCGGCAGAAAACTGTCGCTAAAGCGGCTATAATTGGCTTAATAATATGCTCTATGGAATTCCAAACGAAGTTCATGTTAAATGTGAAGGACATCTAACATGAGCTTCGATTGGAATTCCATAGAGCATATTATCAAGCCAATTATCGCCGCTTTATCTGCAGTTTTCTGCCGCTAAAACGGCGATAATTTTAACACCTGTCTTTGATAATATGCCCCCAAGTTTACTACTGACAGCCTCAGGAAAGAGAAAGGAATGAACAGAATGAACAATTTTGATACTTCACATGAGGTGTTTGACGCTGCCAAATTTGAGAGAAGTACCCTCTATGACCTTTACGATAACATTTGCAAACATTTCATAACGCTTCTTTATATTGGGCCTTCGCTTCCAGGCAATGAGATTTTCTCCCAGTTTGCTTTTTTTCACACACAAAGACTGTATACTTTTCCAGTATTCGCACAAAAAGTGTCCAAATAGAGGCTGACTCTTCCTGAATGTCTGTGCAACACCATTATATTTTACTTATATGATAGTCTTGCAGAGAAGTGGTGCTGTAGAAAATAATAGATGACTGGCATACCAAAATCGTGCGGTCAATCCTCTACCATTTCATGGGATACAGGGTGTTCCTGATTGTGGAGAATGCAGGAGCACCACAATTGGGAAATCTGTTTGTCCCTGCATAAAGAAATGGGCAGATGAACATGGAGGTCAACGGATAAAAGAATTGCTCTTTTTTCACAGGCATGCTGTCACTCACCACCTGTATGTCAGGGGATGGACAAGAAGACCACCCTTTTGTAGGAGGGGACTCGTTTCCACCCACCTCTAAATTAGGCGCCTACATTTCTAATATTCTCTATTGATTACATAATAAAAGTGAGACATACCAGAACTGGACTCCACTTTGCCAGAATGGGGGCTCTCCAATTTACAGCATTCCCTAGTGAGCTGCAGGTTTAAAGCATGATTCACAAAGAATTTGTAGTGGGTAGGCGTAGGCGAGACATCCTGTTGGTGTAGTCTTACTTTTGAAATGCAGAAGTCAGCAAGGTTTATACCAAGATGAGGTCACAGCAAAATATTTGTGAATCCTGGCCATGGACTTTATTTGCACTATTATTATTAAGGCAGATTTGAGCCCCGGTTTCTAAAAAATAAGTGAGGATATCCATTGTGTAAACATTACTGGAAATCCCATATTTGTAATGACTATATTTACCAAATGATAGACTTCCTCACCTTTTTGCAACATCTCCTTCCACATTTTGAGATATTTGACTTGTTATCTTTGAATTTTGAATTCCACTTTTCAGTTCCTTGCTTTCGAATTTATACATCCTTTATATGTTAATGATATGCAGGGTTCTGGAATTATGCAACGGGAGACCCAAATTATGCAGCAGTGTTGACTTAATAATGAAGGGTTGACTAAATAATGCAGGAAGAAAAGTAAAATTATGCCGCATAATGCAGCAGAGTTTGTGATGATATTGCTTCATTATTTCGGCATTCCTAATTGTAACACCGACTAGGCATAGATTTCACCTTATTAGAACCAGTTAACAGCCAAATACAGCAATAAGCAATTGAAAGATGTTCAGTCAACTTTCACAAAGGGCTTTTCACTGCGCAGGGACACGTTTTTGCAGATTCTCCACAACTAGGGAGTAAAGTCACTTCTATTAAGAGCACAAGTACATTTGTCTAATCCCAGGCAGGCTCAGGGCCATTTCCCATCATTCTAGAATTTCAGTGACATCGCTAGGAGTCGCAGAGAGACTGCTAGGACAAACCAGACATCACTTCGAAAAACTATGGAGTTCCTATGATACAGCACATCTTCCATTCTAAAAAAACTACCAAGTGTAAAAAAACATAATACGGGAAAACATGTGGAAGATAATAAAAATAGAAATATGCATGGGCAGAACACAATAAATATTTAGGTGCATACATAATCGTCCAATCTATTTGGTCTCTTCCTGACACGAGATTCTGGTTTCACTCCGAACACGGAGTTGTGGGTCAACATCAAGGTTTTTTTTTATGTCAAAATTATGTTTTTCAATTTTGCCTCATATTCCTGGCTCCAAATCATGACACTAGTCACCTTTCTCACATTCCACCACTTTTTTTTAATAATAATACTCTTTATTGATTGGTTTAAAAAAGCCATTTACAATGTACAACATGACTAAATTGAACAATAAAAATGACTGTGATAAATGTTAAAAAGTGTGAATTTAAAATTACTTAAAATTATGGGGGCCGTTATGGGCTAATAATGTTCTGATGAAGGACGTCGCTCTGAATTTTTTGTAGTCTCTGATTTGATTGTTGAGTCTATTAGCCGCCATGGTATGATGAGGCGGATTTGGATGTGATTGTGGCTTCCAGTAGTTTTGACACTTTATGGACGAATTTCGTAAGCCTAATGTTTAGCTTGGTGTTGTCAGAGTTAAGAGCGGCCATTATTGCTTGGCGGCAGCAGTGACCGTCTGGCCGTGAGTAGTGCAGGGCATGCACAGACTATGTGTTCCATTGTTTCAGAATGATAGCCGCACAACCTGCATTCAGTGCTACTACCTAGCCAGAACCATTCAGGAAAGTTCTCCAGAAAGGGCCAGTCACCCATCCTCAAGGCTAAAAACGTATGTTTCCAATAAAGTTCATATGTGTTTGATAGGTAGAGCGGCTGAACACCCACTTTAAAATTAGTGATTACAGCACAAGCGTGTCTCCTCTTTGACAGTATTGCCATCTCCGAGTGAAAGGACCACAATCTAACATTTTTTTTAATGGTGGTCTTTAACACCGGGTGAGAGGGGTTTATTTCCCAGAGGCCTTTTACACCTAGTAGCTGTAAAATGCGATCCAAGAGTTGCCGATGCTTGATGCTGGTCTGATTTTTCTGTATTTCCTGCCAGAGTTGGGCCTCCAAGGAACCCTCCCGGGCATGGCGCAGTCTGTGGCACAGTTTAATGAATGTGCCTGCCTCCACTCCATGGTGATCTTGAAGTCCCAGTTGGAGTCTCACTTGGGCTGGCAAGGCAGATTTTGACAACCGAAAGGCTCATTTAAAACATTTTGTTGATAACTTGTTTATTAATATACTGGTTGTGCCCTTGGGGATCTTGTGTCCATACGTCAAGAAGTTGATTACTTTAGCCTTCATTACTTTCAGCATGGGGGTTAGGCTGGGACCTAGTAGCAGTTTTGCCAATTTTGCAGCGGCCACTTCTAACGACAGGGCTTCAGTTTTCAATGCTTCTTTGTGCTTGATAAAAGTACCTCTTGTGTCAAGAAAGATGCCCAAGTATTTATACCTGGGGGTTGATTCTAGCTTTGTTTTGTTGAAGTACCACCTTTCTATTGACCTTATTTGCTTAAAAAAAGATATTGTTTTGGTTTTTGACTGGTTAAGCTCTAGATGGTTTCTTATCGTGTAAGGTAGCAGTTCATCCAGTAGCCTCTGGAGGCCCACTTTTGTGTGACTTCACAACACCAAGTCATTGGAGTAAAGCAAATTGGTGATGCGGGTCCCGTCTAATTGAGGAGGGTGGCAGTTTACACTGTCGAGTACTGGAGAGAGGTCTGATATAAACAAATTAAAAAGGAGTGGGACCAATACACACCCTTATTTGACGTCAGTTTCGATTCAAATCTTCCTGGAAACATGGCAGCCTTCACCCAGCTTGATTCTTATCCATATTTCCGTGTGAAGTTGGATTATTGCTTGAAGAAGAGGCTGGGGTATGCCCCATGATTTTAGTTTCTGCCATAACAGACCCCTGGGCACACAATCGAAGGCCGCTTTGAAATCTACAAAGCAACAGTGCAGCTGGATTTGTTAGACTGTCGCTTTCTCTATCAGGACTGTAAGTGTTAACAGATTGTTTGTAGTACCGGTGTTAGCCACAAAGCCAGTCTGATTAAAAGTAAGGTGCGCTGTTGTTTCGGCCCAGGCCTGTAGCTCCTTCAAATAGAATATTTGCATAGTACTTAGACTCCACGTCGAGGAGTGCAACCATTCGGTAATTTTTTGGCTCTTTTCTCTTCCCACTTTTGTAGATTGGGTGAATGATTGCACCTCGCCAGGACTCTGGGACCGTGTTGTTTAGACTGCAATAGAGAAACAAGGGGGTCAGGTATTCTGACAATAGGCTGACATTGGATTTGGACATGGCGCAAGATCTTGTTTTATAAGGCATCAGGAGTCACGATGGGCACTAGTGAGGTATCGATCCTTTTTCGTTGATTCCTTGTGTGACGTATCTTCTGATGGAATGTTTGCAGGGAGAGCTCGCCTCAGGCACTCCAGTCACGGGCATAAGATCATAGGGTTTACAGGGCTGGATGAGTTGGTGCAATTAATTAATTAATTATTTGTGGGTTTCTAACGCGCTAGAATCGACTCCCGAAGGAGTATCTCTGCGCAGTAGACCGCTGGGGAACCCGTCCTGGCTTTCCCTGTGAGATTGTCCCTACTGGGTATCTCCAAGGTGAAACCAGGCATCCCCGGCGTATGTGGGGGGCCGTTGTGGAGATGAGGCAAGCTAATGTCCAGAGTTGCCGAGTGTGATCCCTGGTTAGAGTAGGCACCGAGGTGAGAATTCTCGAGTCCGCTGACCCTGGACCACGACCCTTTCGCTTCGGGAATTGAACCCTGGTTCCGGGCCATCCTCTGCTCCCGGGTCTGCCGCCTCTAACCAGTGAGCCACACCACTCCAAGCTTCGTTTATGTTGGTGTCTCCAAAGTGAAGAGATAAAAACGTACTCCAAACGGCTTCACTGATGTTTGCACTGCCGTACCCACTTGTACTTTGTTTGTTCCTATTTAGAGGAGACCAGAATTGCTTTGGGTTAGGATTATTACTTTCATAGATGAGCTTCACCCAAAATTGATTCGAGGCCGCAAGTTTTTCCTTTCGTGTAGAGATTCTGAAAGCTGCTTGGGCTTGCTTGTAGCTATTGAAGTTGATTTTATTGCTGGGGTTCTTTCTTGATATACGGAGTGCTCGGTTCCTCTCGGATCTTAATGTTCCTGTGGCTTTTGAGATGTAAAATTGAGAGATTTGGTTTCTTGGGCCCCTCCTGATTGGCACTTCGTTGAGAAGGAGGTTTGTAAGAGAGGTCCAGCCACTAACGACATGAGTATTTAGCTCTAGGGATTGATGTAATAGGGCTCTGCTTTTTTCTATCAGGGAAGGTGCCATGGAATCTGACCACTTTATCCACTTTTGGTCCTCTGTGTGGCTGCCTGAGTGAGTATGGGCAAGTTCTTTAAATGATCCAGACGCACCACATTCGATCCTCAGAAACCCTCTTGGGAGATGACCACTTGGAATTCCCCTTCCTGATGTGCTTTCCAAAGCGCTCTCGCACTCAATCTCCTTCTTCAAACACTCTCTTCTTCGACCTTTAATTATGGTTTCCTGTATATTGAGCTTGGTACCTTTTCATCCTGTCACGCAGTGCACCTTTGTCTATCTCCACTTGCAAAGTTCTCTCCGTCCAGGGTGGAACTGCAGCAATACGCACTATCCAATGAGAAGTTGTCCTATAACACCATAATTTACTCCCCACGTCCTTCTTCCAATTTAAACCCTTTCATGAAGCTAGCTAAATACTTTCTTATAACAATCCATTGAACTGTTCAACTAGACCATTTTCACTGGGTTTATAAGCAGCAGTTTTATAATGTTCCATCCCTCTTACTCGAAAGAAACTTCAAATTCTTTCATAATTATGGGCTACCCATTATCTGATGCAACCACTCTAAAGAAAGGAACGTCAGTACACTTGGAGAAATAATCTACCAACACAAGGGCAGAATTAATATCTGGACTTAGATATTCAAATGGGTCAGGGAAATCAATTGCACTTTTCCAAGGCCCTTATAGGAAATGCCATAAGAACTACGGGCTTTTCTGAAATCTTATGGGTTTTATCACTACATGTACAAGGTGCACAACCTCGAAGGACGCTCTCAGCTTGACTATCCATCCCAGGCCACCAAAAATCATTGTGTGTCCTTCGTGCAATAGTACTAATATCCTTTGACGCAAACCCATGGGCACAACCGACCTGTCACATATTCTGACAATGCCCTTTACAGCAGGCAATTAAGGGGACACTGGTAAAAACCTACTCAGCTTTTTCTTCCTGACTTAAATTTCTTGGATTAGAAAGTAAGGCCACTAGCAACTGCATTGTTCTATCCTCCAACAGTGCCTGATTCCACTCATCTTCCCAAATGGCTTCATTAAAAACATATGTTTATCTCAGTTATCATCCACTTATTATCTTTTTCTTCTTGAGTATTGCCACACAGTGTCAACTGAGATGAACAATCCACATCTTTCTTGGATCCTGGTTTATATTTTATTTTGAATGTAAAGTCCTGTTGAAAATACAGCCATTTGGCTATGGGTCATGTTGCTTTTCCAGACCCTTTCATGGTAAACAAATGGATTATTGGTCAACTCGAAATGAGCTCCTCAAACATAAATTCTAATGTACTGCACACCCCACCAGCATGTCAATGCTGCCTTTTCAATAATGAAATATATGTTTGTTTTCTGCACCTCTCAAAGTACGTGATGCAAAAGCCAACACTTTTTAATGTCCCTTGTCCACTTGCATTAGGACCGCACCAAGACCACACCCACTTGCATCCATTACAACATTCTCATGCTTAGGGTCAAATGGATTAAAAATGCCAGCATTAACAATTGTTTTTTTCACGTTGTCAAATGCCATCTGACACTCATCAGGCCATTCATACTTAGCCCCTCTCTTCGTCATAGAACATAAAGCATGCACCTTTTCAGAGACAAGCTCAACAAATTTGGGGTGATACTAGTCCTAAAAAATACCTTAATTGCTCTCTATACTTCGAAGAAGGTGCTTTCTCAATGGCTTCAATCAGCTTCAACTTGGGCTACCACCTTGCGAAGACAACGTTTGCCCCAAATATTCCACCTTTTCTTCCTCACACCTATACATGTCTATGCATACAGTTAACCCAGCGTGCTTCAACCTTTTAAGCACCTTCTCCAAAGCTGAATCACATTGATTCTAATCAGAACCACAATTCAAAATGTCATCCTGGAAAAACAACACATTAGATAATCCTCGAAACACACCTTGTATATTCCTCTGAAACACCACAGACACCGAGGCCAAAGCAAATGCCACATGCATAAATTGGAATGCACTTTCTGAAGTGATGAAAGATGTCAGATGCTTAGAATCTGGATACAGTTGCACCTAATGAGAAGGGCTCTATTCGACGAATGTGGAAAAATACCTGGCCTCCTTCACATTTATCAACATTTCACTAATCTGAGGTAGAGAATGTCTAGCTACCCAAATGCTATCAGTAAAGTCTCTAATATCCACACACATGCTTAACTTACTATTTTCTTTTCTTGCTAGAAGTATGGGACTGAGCCCGTCTGAGGATTCTATAGGCCATATAATTCCCGCGTAAGGTAAACAGTCCATCTCCTTTTTCATTTGTCTGAGCACGACTAATGGAATGTTACTCACCTTATATACTTTAGGTGTCACATCCTTCTTCAAAATTATATGATTCTTAAACTTTTGAAAACACCCCAACTCTTGAGCAAATGACTCAAGGTAATCAGACTTTCATTTCTCCAGAGTTGTTTCTGAAGTGTGCATAACTTGTTCTGTATGATTAAGATTGACCATGGTTCCCAATACTCCTTTCATCCTAGCAAGGTTTTTCACTTTTTACTTTTCACTTTTGCACCAGGTACACCTTTCCAACAGCCTATCTATTTTTGTACATTAAAGCTGCTTCAAAATAATCCATTACTGGCAACGTACCCTCACAATACGTCCATGGGCATTAATTCACAATCTGTTTAAACTCTCCCAAATACATTTGCCCACTAAGGTAAAGGGGAAACAGAAATCTACTCACATGAAAAATCCATCACCATGTATTATTTTTATTTTATTTGAAAAGTTTTATATAGCGCAAAAATGATCTGTCAGAGTATCAGAGCGCTGTACATAGAATCAGGCAAGATAAGCAGGTACAGGTAAAAGTACTAAACATGTAAGTAACTAAACAAAACAAAATGTGAAACAAGAACAGCCCACTTCATGGTAGATATAAAGCATTACAAATTGCATAGTTGAATGTTAGATCAGTGCTGCTAACATGAAGTAAATGTTAGTTTGGATGGCCTCAGGTCAATTGTTGGAGGTAGTTATTCAGAAGCAACCCTTTGACTTCTTTTTTGAATGAGGCGATTGAAAGTTACCTCTGATTTTGGGAGAAAGAGTGTTTCATATTCTCGGAGTAAGACCAGAGAAGGCGCTGTTATAAGTTCTCTTCTTTTTTATTTTTGTGGTTTCAACAATAGAGTGTTAGAGCTTCTTAGGACCCTATTCAAGCCAGATAGTTCAAGTTTTTTTGCAAGGTAAACAGGAGTGTTATAATGAAGCATTTTTGGCCTCAAGCAGGCTATCTTGACCAAATCCTTGCTTTGAGAGAGAGCCACTTGGGTTCAATTAGGTCGGGTGTGATGTGATCACGTTTTCTTGATTCTGTGATAAGCCTGGCAGCAAAGTTCAGCTTAACCCTTAAAGGGGCCAGTCTCGCTTTGTGTAGCCCTGCCAGGGTCACAATTCCATAATCTTAACAGGAGATAACGAGTGATTGGACGGTTAGGTGCATGTCATCAGGAGGCAGGAATGGGTTGATTTTCCTTAAAGTGTTGAGCTAGTGATTGCACTGCTGTGGTCTTGCATCTTCATGTGTTTGTCTGGAGTTATGCCTAATGATCTAGTGGAGTCAACAACATTTGTAGCGCAGTTAAGAGCCGTTAGTTGTTTGATCCAATCTTGTATGTGAGTAAAATAATTGTGGAGGGCAATCAGAAGGAATTCGGTCTTGAGAGTATTTAGCATACGGTGATTGTGAGCTAACCAATGTTGAGATTTCACAAGTGCAGAGATAAGGGTTTTGATATCACCCAGTGAAGAAATATTCATGTACAATTGAGTATCATCAGCGAGCATGTGGTAGTGTATCTTTGAGCGGTTCAGAATTTCAGTGAGAGACCACTGACCTGGTCAGTGTGACTGCTCTCCCCGTGCAGCTCCACCAACGAGTGTTGCCCCATGAGCCCTGAGATCACTGTTGCAGGGTGTCCGAGGCCCTCCCTAACCAGCAGGTTGCTACCAGCGCCTCGACCCTGGTGGTCCAGTGGAGGAGCACTCTGCTCTTCTGTTGTTTTACTTCTACCTCTCTTGCCGCTTTTGTCTGTGCCCTCTTTTTTCTCTCTTGCCTCTTTTCTTCTGTGTCCTCTTTTTCTCTTAGTTCTCTGCTTTTTTTCTTTATTTTTTGCATTTTTCCTTTCTTTTTGCCACACTTTTTCTCCTGCCTCTGCTGCTCTTGCAGCCCCTCCAGTGTGTCCTTCTCTCCTCCCAGCTGACCCGCCCTCCTGATCCTTACTTAATAGCACTCGCTACGTGGCAATCAGAGGAATACCACTGACCTGGTTAGCGTGACTGTTCTTCCCCATGCAGCTCCACCACTGAATGTTGCCCCCTGAGCCCTGAGCTCATTGTTGGAGGGTGTTTGTGGCCCTCCTCCACCTGCAGGCTCCTGCCTTTGCCTCGTCCCTGGCGGTCCAGTGGAAGAGCACTCTGCTCTTCTGCGGTTCTGCCTCTACCTCTCTTGCCTCTTTTTTCCATGCCCTCTTTTTTCTGCCTTGCCACTTTTCCTCTTCTTTCTCTGTCTTTTTATTCATTACTGCATTTAACTTTCATTTTGCCATTTTATCCCCTGCCCCTCTTTCCCCCCTGGCCCCTGTCCCCTCCAGTGTGTCATTCTTGTCTCCCAGCTGACCTGCCCTGCCCCAATCTCTACTTAATGGCAGCTGCTGCGTGGCTGCATGGTTCTTGTACCAAAGGCAAGCCCGTCTCTGCTCATCCGTTACCCGACTGCCGACCTGCGCCGGGGACTCTGGTCCTCTGACCTGCCTCTGCTAGGACTCCTGCACCCTGCACCCTTCACGCTCTCAACCCTGGACGCAGCAACAACTGCCAGCTCTCGACACCAAGCAACACCCAAGTCCTCTAACCTGTCTACACTGCTGCCGCACCTTCACACACCTCCGTTCCCCTACCGGACTTCACCACTCAACTGCATGCTCTTCTACAGAGGCTCCCTACACAAGCACGCCATAGACATCTGGGACCTCCTCAAAACCTACTCACCTGATGTCACCTTCCTCACAGAAACCTGGACTCATACCAACTCTGTACCCAACAACGCAACTGCCATTCCTGAGGATACAAGATCCTGCGGAAGTATCGCCCCATCCACCGAGGAGGCGGTATTGCCATTGTTCACAAAAGCACTTTCTGCATGACGACTACCATCTTGGACGACACAACGACCCTCATGGAGCACCTCCACTTCCAGATCAATCCTCAAACTACTCTCTGTGAAACCCTCATCTACAGGCCGCTCGGCCCCCGTGCTCCCTTTACCGACCCCTTCAACAACCTCATTACACCCCACGCCCTCGCCCCCACAGACTACATCTTACTTGAGGACCTAAACTGATGGACAAGCACGATGACTCAAATCCAGCCTCCCTCCTAGAGAACTCCTCTGGACAGATCACCACTGCATCCAGATTTCCATAAAAAAACACTGTACACAAGCACATCCACCCTCGCCCCTGTAGAAGCTGGAACAAAGTCCGCGAAGACCAGCTCACCTCCGCCCTCATCAGCAGCCCACCACAGACTACACCAGAAGCAAACACCGTAGCACGCAACCTTCACTGCTAAGTCACAATCTGTGCCGACAAAGCCGCCCACTCAAGAAAGCCACAGAAAGAAACATCAAGAAAGCAGGCTTGTTCACCTCTGCACTCCAAGAATCCAGACGCTCCTGCCAACAATTCAAAAAGACATGGAGGAACAACAAACCCCCGGAAACATGCACCGAATACAGAGCAGCCACCACAGCTCACCTCCATCTCATCAAATCCACAAGGAAGAAATTCCTATAAGACAGAATCCCCACCAATGCTCACAATATCAAAGAACTCTTATCCATAAGCAAGGAGCTTGCCAAACCCTGCAGTGAAACAACAGACATCCCACCCTCCCAAGACCTCTGCAACAGACTAATCACCTTCTTCCACCATAAGATTACGATGATCTAGGACAACTTTGACAGCCAAGACCTCTGTATCACTCAAGCTCCCCCTCCAAGCAACACCACCCAACATTCCCTCCCAAATGGACACCTTGAAGACCACAAAAGCATCTACCCAGAGCACTCTCAGACCCCTGCCCACCCCATATCTTCCATTGAGCCACCTCGGCCATCGCACCCGAACTACATTGGATGATCAACTGCTCCTTTGAGACCACCACCTTCCCTGATGACTGCAAACATGCCGATTTCAACCCTCTCCTGAAGAAACCCTTAGACCTCAAAAATTTCAGATCCATCTCCCTACTTCGATTTGCAGCCAAGGTCATCGAACAGTTGTCAATACTCAGCTAGCAAAGTTCATCAAAGCTAACAACATCCTGGACATCTCCCAAACCGTACTCCTCACCAACCACAGCACTGAGACCACCCTATTCCCCGACGACATCTGCTAACTCCTCTACCAGGGCGAAACAGCAGCCCACATCCTCCCGGACCTCTCAGCTGTCTTCAACACAGTCGACCACTGCACCCTAGCCACCAGGTTCCATGACGTCGGCATCCCTGGCAAGGCCCTTGAATGGATATGCTCATTCCTCACGGGCAGAACTCAGCGAGTCAGACTCCCGCCCTACCCCTCAGAACTGACATGGACCAATTGTGGAGTGCCCCATGGCTCCTCCCTCAGCCCCACCCTCTTCAACATCTACATGGTCCCCCTCACAACCATCATCAGTGACCAAAGGCTCAACATCGTCTCCTACGTCAATGATAACCAGCTTATCCTCTCACTCACCAATGAACCCAACATCACCAAACACAACTTCCAAAAAGGGATGAAAGCGGTTGCCACCTGGATAAAGAACCGCTACCTGCAACTCAACTCCAAGAAAGCAAAAGTGCTCATCCTTGCCTCCACCCCCTCCGCATGGGACAACTCCTTGTGGCCCACCGCACTTAGGAATCCCCCCACCCCGACAGACCAAGCACAAAACCTTGTCATCATACTAGACTTATCGCTCACAATAAACCAGCAGATCAACAACGTCTCCTCAATCTGCTTCAATACCCTCTGCATGCTTCGAAAGATGTGCAGATGGATCCCATATAAATCCAGAAAAACTGTCATGCATGCTCTCATTAGCAGCAGACAGGACTACAGCAATGCTCTCTACGCCGGAATCAACAAGAAACTCCATTGCAAAATCCAGACCATCTAGAACGCCGCAGTCAGACTGATCCTCGACATTCCTTGTCACAGTCAGATCACCCAACACCTCTGCTATCTCCACTGGCTCCCAATTGAAAGAAGAATAACCTTTAAGCTCCTCACCCACGCATACAAGACCCTTCACAACTCCAGACCGACATACCTGAACAACTGCCTCTTGTTCCACACACCCAAAAGACACCTCTGTTCCACGACCTCTCTCTAGCCACCATCCCTTGCATCTACAAGACCAGAACAGGAGGAAAGTCCTTCTCCTACCTCCCAGCTAAGGCCCAGGAACAACCTCCCCTGCCACCTCTGGCAAGCTTCCGCATTGCCTCAGTTCAGGAAAGACCTCAAGCCCTGGCTTTTCGGATGACTTCAGCAGTAAATGGAGCCGCCCCCCTCCCCCCAGCACCTTGAGATCCTCACAGGTGAGTAGTTGTGCTTAACCAACACTGATTGATTGATTGTTTGATTGATTGAGAAGTTCCATGAGCAAGGTGAAAAGCATGGGCAAGATTGCAGACCCTTGAGGCACTCCAATTGAGACCAACATACTGTTTGACTGGTTGACTTTGATTCTTTGCATTCTTTTATGTAGGATCGAAGCAAACCAATAAAAAATTCGACCCGAAAACCCAAAACTTTTTTCAAAAAGATTAATCATGTTATCATGTTTGACCGTGTCAAACGTTGAGGAAAGATCAAGAAGTATAAGTTGGCAAGGTTCATTCTAGTCAATTTGTCTCAGGACGTCATCAACAATGTATGTCAGAGCAATTTCAGTACTGTGTGCCGATCTGAAGCCTGATTGGTATTGGTCAAGGAGTTGAAACTGTTCGATATATTTACAGAGTTGTGTGTGTGAACCCATATCTCAAGTAGTTTAGCTAAAGTCATGATATTAGAAATTGGTGGTAAGTTGACAGGATCAGTTAAGTCAATGTATCTCTTCTTTGAGATGGACCACAATGGGTTCATCCTTGGGATCAAATGGTTTCAAAATGTCAGCATTGACAATTGATTTTTTCACGTTGTCAAATGCCCACTGACACACTCATGAGGACATTCAGACTTAGAAACGCTCAACAAATTTGGAGTGATACTAGTCCTAAAAAGACCTTAACTGCTCCGTATCCTTCGAAGAAAGGGCTTTCTCAGTGGCTTCAATCAGCTTCAACTTGGGCTTACCACCTTGCACAGACAACGTATGCCCCAAATATTTCACCTTTTCTTCCTCACACCTACACTTGTCTATGCCTACAATTAACCCAGCATGCTCCAGTCTTTCCAGCACCTTCTTCAAAGCCGAATCACATTGTTTCTAATAAGAACCCCAATTCAAAATGTCATCCTAGAAAAACAACACATTAGATAATCCTCGCAACACACTTTGCATAATCCTCTGAAACACCACAGAGGCGAAATCAAATGGCATATGCATAAATTGGAATGCACTTTCTGGAGTGATGAAAAAGGTCAGATGCTTAGAACCTGGATAGAGTTGCACCTGATGAGAGGCACTCAATAGGTCCAATGTGGGAAAGTACCTGGCATTGCTCACATTTATCAACATTTCACAAGCCTGATTGGTATTGGTCAAGGAGTTGAAACTGTTTGATGTGATTACAGTTGTGTGTGAACACATTTCTCAAGTAGTTTGGTTAAAGTCATGATATCAGAAATTGGTTGGAATTTGTTAGGATCAGTTAAGTCTCTGTATGGCTTCTTTGGGATGAGAGTGTCTTGATCTATTAAGAGGCAATCAGGACTAATGCCCTGCAAGAGGGATTGATGCACAATCTCAGACCAGAGTGGGAGAATGGCAGATCTATGCTCTTTGGAAAGCTTGGCGGGCAGAGGATCATTGAATGATTTGAAGGTTTTAATGTAGTTATAGTTTTGAGTAGCTCAGCATTTTCTGGTAGTATAAAAGGAATTCCATGACACCGTTTTTTTGGTATAATCAGTAGAGCCACAAAGAGGGAAACTCCCCAAGGGTAGCCATGGAGAGGAAGTGGGCTGGGTCTGGTAATGCATATTTGGTTAGGTGAGTTGCAGTTCTAGTTCAGTCTTTCTTGTATTTTCAATGTAGGTAGTGTGCAGAGAACTCCTCACTGCTAGGGATTGCGTCTTTGAGTGCAGAGTGTGCGTTAGGTGAGTGGTACGCTTATTATTTGATTTTGAAACGTTTTTAAGTCTGTTTTTGGCCTGGTCAAGCTGTGACCTAAATTGATCGAATTTGGCGCTACAGATATATTTTTTATTGACACTTCTTGTCATCCTCAACTGCTTGAGGTTTGTTATGGAAGGAGAGTTTCTCCAGAATCTCTCCGCCAGCCTTAGTTTGTGTCTTTCCTCGTTAAGGGAGTCGAAAATATCCGTCACGGAATGGATATAATGTTCAGTAAGGTCTTCCAGATTTGTCAAGTTAGGGGGCAGAGGAAGTAGGTTATTACTAATGTTGGTTAACTCATTTACATTGATGTTCCTCAAATCTCAAGACCAATGTTTGTCCTTGTCTAATCAGCACCCTTTCCAAGATGAGAAATGAGATTAGGTAGTGATCCAGCCAGTCACAAGGAGATATAGCATCCAGTTTTATAACATTATATTTAGCTACGATTACATTTTGGCTGGAGCCCTTGTTATGAGTAGGTCAGTTCCAGGACTGGGTGAAGCTTAAGTTGAAGTCCCCAAGGAAGATATGCTTAGAGTGTTGGTCAGAGGATATGGTCTCTATTATTTGTTCTATGAAGAGAATATTATCACCTATGGGGTGATAGATTATGTGAAGTATACAAACTGTCTTGTCATTGTTCAATATTTTGGTGCCCAGGTGTTCCCAAGTGGACATTGGAGTAGTTTGTATATGTCTCAGGGTGAGAACTTAGTGAAAGATGCATGCTATGCCACGCTCAACTTTAGGATGTCTATCCAATCTGATGATGTCATATTTGGGGCGGAACTAGAACTTGAAAAGCTGGTGAGGAGGTGTCTTAGAGCCACGTTTCAGTTAAGATCAGGAGGTCCAGTTCTTACAAAAATATGAGGTTTGCAATATAAGCAGCATTCATTACCGTAGACCTGCAAGTAAGAGGCATTGATTTGATGCAAGATTTAGTTACTACTGCTTCTAGGTGAAGCTGTAGGTTTGTTGAAACCTGTGGGTTGGGAAGCATGGTGGGTGAATGGGGCGCCCATTGGGGCGAAGGTGATGTACAGGAAGGGTAGTTAGTAGACCTGAAGTTCCGCATTTAGTTGTTATTGAACGATTTAGGGGGCGAGTAGTTTGTATCAATGACATGTGAGTAGCTGGAGAAGGCAAGTCCCCTACGATGTCACTACGGCAGTTTTTAATTGTGATACAAGGCCTTTGTCCATCCACAATAGTTTAATTTTTTGTGCTAATGAACTGGTCATGTTGAGTCAGAGTAGGTGAGGAAGAGGTGGAGGAGGTGTTAGAGGTGGGAGATGAGGAATGGGGATTCAGCACAGAGGAGGGACTTTGATTTAGCAGAGTGCACAGTGCACTGTTAGCTAATGTATTTGTAATCTTCATAAACATTTTGTCAAACTGTTGAAGATTTTGGCCTAATGCTTGTATAAGGATATTCCCATTGTAGTAGAGGGAAATGGTGAGATCAGCATTGAATTGTGATGAAGGTGTTATGGTTATTCTGAAACAGTGAGGTGTTTTCCTCATCCATTTGTATCGAAACATGGCAGTTATGACTCTTCTCCATTGGGGTCGTCTGTTAATGAAGAAGATTAGGTCATTACCCACAACACCTTTTGAGGTGCAACAGTAAAGACAAGCTTTTTGGGTTGTCGTTTGAGTAGATTATGTTTGAAGTTCTTAGCAGCGTTTCGAGTTAGGTTAGTGAGTAAATAATCGCCAATGCATTATGACACAGCCGTTACAACAGGTTATCGCTGTGGGTAAGTGTTATTTGGAGCTATGGAGGAAATGGAAGCAATGGTGTGAGATGCATAACAGTCTAAGTTGAAAAGTGGAAGGACTATTATAGGACTGTTATTTGTGTAGAAATAGATTTGGTGTTCAACTAGTCACATTTTCGTTCTACATCTTGAGGTATCTGCCGTCCAGGTTCAAATTATGAGTATATTTAATGAAACAGTAGGCATGATGGCGTGGGACCTACTAGTGTTACAATGAATCAGGGAGACTGTAAAAGGTTCAGTGAAAAGCCAAGTCTATGATAGGCAATGAAGAGACACTATTACTATATAGCTGCTGCTTAAATGTACCACAGTGAATAGTCATGCCCTTTGATTACTGCAGTGGCAAGTTGCTCAGAGTCTTCTTTTATTTTCTATGCATGGGCTAGAAAGACAGTACAATGTCCATTTCACTCATGCTGAATCGGGTGCCATCTTGAAGTAGAGGTTTTCATGTCAGGGCTGGGGGGAGAGAGAGACCCCCAAAATGGAGCCTTGGACAGTGCTAAATAGGATCATCCCATTAGCAAAATGGCAACAGAATATCCTTAAAAATCAAATATCAGACATCAAACATCTTGCAGCGCTAGCATCAACCTCCTAACAGCTCGATGCATTCAGCAGTAAGAGCCCTGCCGCCATACGTCCCGGGACTTACAGCTCATCGGAAGCCCACCAGGCAGCACACGTCCAAGGACACACAGCTCACCTGTAGGCCCATGGGTGCTCATGAATTGAAGAGCAGCTGGTAAAATCATGGGGGAATGGGGACAGAGAGGATGCAGCCCCAAGCAGACACTCTCTGAACAACTCACGGTCGACTGGCCAGCCACAAGCCATCCCCGGCTAAAGCCCTATTGTTATGTACAAGCCCCTGCACTAGAAACCTCTTGGCCGCTGCATCTAAGGGGGACTGCGCAGGAAAATCGGTCTCACCCTCAGTCCGCTCCCACGGGAGCAGCAGCCATGGGACCCACAGTGCCCCTCATCTCAGAGCAACAAAAGGTAGATGACGTTGTAGTTCTGGTCGTGGAAGTTGTGCGGGACACCAAACCAGCTGGTGATATGGCCAAGGGATATCCTTCCACACTCACTGAGCTGCGAGGATCCAGATCCACATACGAAGCCAGGCAGGTTAGCAAAGGCATGGTACACTGTACTGATGCCGCCAGATATGCCAGGGGTGCCAACACCTCAACTGCATCTGCTGTATTTCAGGGAAACTTATGGGGCCCGACGATCTCCCGCCAGGCAGTAGCAGCGTTTGAATCACATGAAATTCCAGACATGTGCAGAGTCGACGGCGACTGGGCATCTGAGAGAAGGCGGAGTGCGAGTCAAAGAACCTGCAGGCTGCAGGGCGAGGAGAGGATAAACAATAGAAAATCTTCATAGACATGTATTTAAGTAAAGTAAACGTCAGACTGGAGCATAGTAGATGTTATCTTCATTACAATTTTCACTACAATGCCCAATAATGTAGATGTGGATGGCTGGGTGATACATGGATGTTCACTAGTAGGAGTTTGTTTGTAGAAATACATCTCGGTGGCTACCTTCTCTGTCCATTCACCTCAATAATAGATTTTGGTGGATGGTAAATTTCACAGCGCTTGGTCCCATGACTTTCCATTGTGTAAACCCCACACTCTACCAGCACTTCTACCTAATCACTATCAGAGACTCTCCCATCTCCTACCACATTACCTTGATTGCCTCCAACCCGATTTGTTTTGTGTTTTTCATCATCCTTCCTACTTATCTTGCACACTTTGGAGAAATGTCCTAAATTCTTACACTAGTAGCATCTGGCTTTGACAGCAGTACATGCAGTGGATTCTGTCAAATGTCTCGTACTGCCACACCTGTAATATTGGTTTTTTCTCATGGCTCTCTGTGGATCTTTAGCATACTGGTACTCTTTTGCCTTATCATGTTTTTAAACACATACATGTTTACTATCATCTGCATCTATTCTATGATGATGTTCTGTCAGTGCCTTGACATAATAAGACCTTGTCCAGCGTCAGGACCCCTGGCCTTTCGACTGTCCAATGTTACTCCAGTGCCACCCTCTGAGGATTGGACACAGGATGCCTCAACACCCTCTGCTGCACCAGGGGACCAAAGGGCACCAAAGGAGCTTTCGGAAGCCTCCACTGTCACTTCACAGGCAACTCCGCTGGACCACCAGCCACCACCGAAGCCATTGACCACCACCCCAGACTGCAATGCCTGCTAACCAATGTCTGCTCCCTGGCCAAGCACCCATCAAACTCCGGGACACAATCACAACCACCTGCCCTGACATAGTGTTCCTCACAGAGACTTGACTCAAGGACTCCTCGCTCCCGACATTGTGACTGCCACTCCCACTGGCTATAACATGACACACAGAAACCACCTGGACAGACCAAGGACACCTTCAAACTCACCACCTCAGTAGACCCCCTTCTCCCAAAATGGAACAGCTCAACTTCCACCTCCAGGCAAACACCAAAACCACCATCAGAGGGACCCTCGCCTACAGGCCCCTTAGACCCTGCCCCCCTTTCTGCAACATTGTCTCTGAATGCATCGCCCCCTCGCTTTAGAGTCAGACACTACCTCTTCCACAGAGACCTCAACTTTCAACTTGAAGACCCCTCTGACACCAACTCAACCATCTTACTAGACTCCATGGACAACCTAGGCCTCAAGCAGATCATCACCAACCCCATGCACATCGCTGGTCACACCCTCGATCCCATCTTCACCTTCAGTGACATGATCCACTTCAGCCACATGACCCATCTCCCATGGACAGCCCACAGCTTCATACATTTCTCCATCACTGGCTCCCAACAAGCGACAGTTACTCCATCTCCTCAGCCCACAGCAGCAGGAACACCATCACCGAATCCCAATTGACAACCGCCTTCAAATCCACCAGCCTCCTTATTTCTGGCGATGCCAATCGAGCAGCCTCCCACCTATCCGCCTGGATCACCACCAGCACCAATACCATTGCACCCAGCAAAGCCCTAAACAGCAGAAGAGCATACAAACCAGTCATCTGTTTCACCCGACCTCAAGGTCAAGAAACACAATTGCAAACCCCTCAAGAGACAATGGCACACCGACAGAGATCCGGACAACCACAAGGCCTTCAAAACCGCCCTCAAGTCCTACCACCACACCATCAGAGGAGAAAAGATAACAGCCCTTGCCACCTGCATTCAGTCCACTAACCGCTCCAAGGAACTTTTCATCATCATCAGATAATTCTCTTCCCCAGATGCCATAGAAAACACCATTGAGCCCTCTCAGTCCCTCCACAACTCACTTGCTGACTTCTTCCACTCTAAGATCGCCAACATCTACAAAAACTTTGAACCCCAACCGCTTCAACAAGTCCTCCCTGTTCCTCCTACAACCCCCCCGCCACACCTCCTGACCGACTGGACACCAGTCAGCAAGGAAACAACAACCTCCATCATGTCCTCCATTCACTCCAGAGCTCCCATTGACCCCTGCCCCCATTGCATCTTCAAACTTGGCCACAAAGCAATCGGACCCCGCTCATCAGCATCCTCCTCCATCATTTCCTCTAAAGCCTTAACAGCTTTTGTATAATCAGCCCCAGGCCCTTCATCAGCTTATGACTCATCATCATTCTCAACCCCCTCACTGACCGACACAGGTAACGTTTTTCAAACTATTCTACCGTCCACACCACGACTTTGTTTTATTTTCCCCCTCTAATAACAAAAGAGTGGGGTAGCGTCCTAGGGACTCAATTTTAAAGACCTGCGAGGAAAACTTCCCCAAAACGTAATCATAACCACTATACTACCTTGGGTCTATATATTTAGCACGTAAGTTGTGTGTCATATAAATATGAGTACCCTCCTATACTAATGTTGAAAAGATACAATCAATAATGGGGGATTATCCCTTAAGGCCTAGAACCCTCACTCACCCGTAGGTGACATGCTTCATCATATGGGTTCCTCCTCCCAGCAGGAAAACCTGGTCCTGCTGAGGGCTACAACCCCCTCACTGTGAGAGAGGAGATCAGGGATGTTTCTCAAGATTTTCCCTAGTGTGACTAGGATGCTAGAATCCCATATGTGAAAGTATAGTGTAATGAGGGCGCAGCACAAAAATTAATAAAAGGGTGGGACTAATAGTGAACTTAAAACTGCCTAGGAAGATGCAAAGTTCTCTCTTAATTAGGTAACTCTCACTGGCAGAGTTAAAAATGCAGTGCTTGGAGCAGTATAGATTTAAAACTGCTCACTAAGTATGGTCAACATGTTTCAGCCAAATGATCAATGTTGTGTATCGGTGGCTTTCTTCAGGACCAAATAAGCTGAAGATATTCGCTGCTACTAGTAGTAAAAAACTACTCAAAATAATATAGATAAGAAACAGAAAGATACAACACCAGTAATCCTGTGTGTCTGTGTCAGGATTTACTGGGACAATCTGTAGAAAGAGAGAACAAAAATATATATATAAAACACACTTTCAGCCACATGCATCAAAGGAAATTGCATTCGCATACGGTGCGAATCGCAAAATTCGGCCATTTGCAAATGCAATTCCCATTTTTGGGATGCATTAACATTTTTGTAATTTTGGCAATTTGAGAAATCGCAAAATTGCGATTTCTTAAATTGGGATTGCATTTAAGGAATCTCAAATTGAAATTCCTTAAATGCAATGCATCAAACTGAAAATGAACCAAAGTGCATTTTTCAAAGTTCCATTTTACACACACACATGCCCTTGGGGCCTTCTTGCTTCTCTTTTACAGTTTCTAACCCCACTGCAAGCACCCAAGATTTCAACATGTCTTACACTGAGATTGCTAACTTTACATCTAATAAGGCAGACACATTTGAATTCTCTTCTGAAGATACAGACAGAATATACTCGCTTGTCCAGGAGCCCGAATGTATTTCATCTAGCACTGGATCTGTACAGTCCAATATTCGTCAGTTACTTTTTGCAGCCAAGAGGGAAATAAACCAGTGGTTGCATGTGAGCCCTTTAATTAGATATCATAAAGTCCAGCGTATAATAAGGGGTCTACGTATCCCACTAAAATCTACTTTTTGCAAAAACAATCCACGTTTCAAAGAATTTTAAACAAATGTTCGCTTGACTTGATCCTTCTAATAGTACAAGAACTCTCAAAACTCCTTGAAGAATTGGAAGGTGAAGTTACCAAATTAAAACAAGAATTGAGTAGCAAACTTACATCTGAAGAGCTTAACAAAACATTTGAGGATGTCAACTCTCAACTTGAAAAATACACAAAGAAATCAACGAAAGGAAATTGAGGAAGTTTAAAAGGGACACAGTCGATTATAAACTCGGCGAAGTTTATAATTGGGCCAAAATATATGCAGCCAGGAAACAACAATTCCCTCACACTAACAGATCTACAGATGGAGAAACTTCCTCCTTGGATGATTCATCTCGGAAATCGGGACAGAGAGGTCTGCAACAACAGACCACTTCACAACAGGAGAGTGTACCATCTACTTTTAAATCAGCTGTTACCATACCGGCTCCTTTTTTAGGATCAGGTCCCAACCCAATCGGCGACCCAGAAGGTCCCACTACTCAAAACTCACAACAACCTGTGGCAAAATCGACAAGAAGTCATTGGACTTAATGATTAATATCTCTAAAACCAACATCACAGCCAACCAAACCCAAAGTTCTAGAGAAAGGAATCTCATTCGTCCCCACCTACAATTCTAATGAACTGGAGACACAAGTTTGCTTCTATAAGTTTATGAGGTCTTTACGACTCAAACACTTTTTTCACAACGTTTGTGGCCAACAGCCACAAGGAGATTCAGGTACCCTATTGGACCTCCGATTTAAGAGTACTTTTCTGGCCCCAGTGAGCCATAAAATTCTGGACACGTTTGAATTATTAGTTCAACAAGATCTCCACACCATCTATCAAGGATCGGCACACCATCGTTCTAATTTATCCCATCAAGAACGCCAAGCTATTGCCCAATTGGCAGACAACCCGGACATAACAATCTGTAAAGCTGATGAAGGTGGCACCCTTGTTATTTTAGACACCAGCTTTACCAGGACAGTAATATCGATCATTTGAGTGACAACACATTGTACATGGAAGTGCCGTCTGATCCCACAGCAGAATTTACTGAAGTGTTACGGAACATCATCAACACAGCCGTTACAGCGGGCACCATCACTGAACGAAACAAACGTTTCCTCATGAAGGATCATCCTCAAGTGCCATATCTTTATATGGGCCCAAATATCCATACACAAGCCACCAGACCACCGTTCCGGCCTATAGTCAGCACACGTAACTCCATCCACAAGCTGATTAGGATATATATCGACAGACACCTACAACCGAGTGTAAGAGATATGCCAAGCTACATACAAGATACTACAGACTTTCTCACCAAAATCAACAATATCATCATAGAACCCAATGAAACCATCTATCTATGCACCATTGACATCAGCTCGTTATATACTTCCATCCCACACAATCTGGGACTGCAAGCCATGGAATCCGCTTTACTATCTACAGACAAACTTTTGAATTCACAAGTATTCCTCATGAAACTGATGCAGTTTACCATTCAGCATAGTTATTTCAACTGCATGGATAAATTCTACATCCAGTTATCCGGCGTGGCAATGGGCAACTGTGCCGCGTCGTCATACGCGAACCTTTTCATGTATCAATTTGAATCTGATTACATTATGTCTAACCAAGAATGGCAAAATCATTTGACCAGTTACCATTGTTACATTGACAATATTTTCCTAATGTGGAAAGGTTCAGAGTCGCAACTCGTGACAGCGATTAACAATCTTAACTTAGTTGATGCAAGGATCAAATTCACATACACCATCAGCCAAGCCCATATATCATTTTTAGATGTCAATATCAGGATTCAGGATAATACACTTCAGACTTCTATTTACACCAAGCCCACCGACCGCAATAACTACTTACATTTCAAGAGTTTCCACCAAATGAGCCTCAAAAAACACTTGCCATACTCTCAGCTTTTGAGAGCAAAACGCATCGCATCTACAGATGAACTTTTCAAAGCTGACAGTTGCACCATTGTGAACAAATTCCATCAAAGAGGTTACCCCAACAGCATCACCCAATTGGCAGAGAATCATGTACAGATAAAAAATCGGACTCAATTGCTGACAGTTAAAGCGCCTTCACATACTACAGACACTCGCTCATGTTTTGTCTCCAAATATTGTACAACTAGTACTAAAATTAAAGCTTCCATCAAAAGACATTGGCAACTGCTCCAATTGGAACCAGATTTTAACAACATTTTTCACACGTTTCCGATTTTTGCCTACCAACGAACTAAAAACATCCAACAGATGCTCAGACCTCGCAAGACTCCCACTGACAAAGTATATAACGGGACTACACCCTGCCACAACTGTGGCAATTGCAACAGTATAATCAAAGGCACCATCATTCATCATCCCACACAAGGAACACCCATAAACCTCAAGGTTAACGCTACATGTGACACCACTAATGAGGTAGACCTCCTTAAATGCCCATGTAGTTTCCCCTACGTGATCAAGACTGAGAGAAAAATCAAAACCCGACTCACTGAACATCGGAGCAATATCCGGACTAAAAATGTAAAATCTTGTGTAGTCGCCCAGCTCATCAATCAATCACATAATGTCAGCCAATTACGGTTCCTGATTTTGGAGGTCGTGAGCAAAGTATCTGGCAGAGACAACAAGAAGTTTCTTCTACAAAGAGAACTTTATTGGATGCACAAATTGAATTCCATACACCCGAAAGGACTCAATGAGAGACCCGAATACAGTTGCTATTTATGAAAGGTTTTTGTGCTTGCAGCCACTGTTTCTGTTTTGTGACTCCACTTTGACTTTCTCCTTTTTTCCCTGCATACCCATACTGTACGTACTATTTTTATTTGCTACATACTCATTTTCCACGCTCCTTCTCAATCTTATTCACAACTCTTATCTATGGTCACATTCTTTTTCTTCGTCTATTGTCTTCGCATTATTTTCTCACCATCTTTTCACCATTCTCCTACTGTTCCCTCGTGATTTCATGGATGCACACTACGCTCTTCTAGCCACTAACTTTCCTCTTTATGATCATATACATGCTCACTTTCGCATTTTCAAGTTTCATTTTGTCTTCTACGTTGTTTGTAATCTAGTTATTCTTTTTCTCTGCATGTTTCCTTTTGCGCATCTTTCGGCACCCTGTTCTTCAATGTAATTCTTTAATTCCCATTGCTTTACGCTCAGTTTCCTCTTGTATGTTTATACTCTTTTACATGTTTGCATTCTGTTTACTTTACATCCCCGTATGTTCCCTTTAACCTTTTATGCACCCTGTTGTTTAAGGCTCCCCTTCCTTTTTTCTTTTTCTTTTGCGCTTTCCGTTCAACTTTATTAGTTTGCTCGGGTTCACTTTCCCGAGACACCGTCACTTGACGCTCGTAGTTCTCTTTCTACGTTCACTCCCAGCATGTTAATAACGCCGCCTTTGCTTCCGGCGTCACTACCATGTTGCAGACCTGCTGTACTCTCACCGAGGTGTCCGTAACTTTCACAACCAGCGGAAAGTGTTACTGGGAGCCTTTCTCTTCCACCCCACCTTTTTCAGTTTGTGCCCGGCACTTCTCATTTCAGCCGCTTCCCAGACAGCGGACTCAATTACACTTTGAGTCACTTTTCCACACTTTCGCATGCGTCAGTTTTTTCACTTGTGTGAACTCCGATGCTCACTGCTGTGCTGGTTATTTGTTAGCACACACATGCACCTATTCGTATTGAGTCCTATAACAAGTTCGCAAACTATACTTTTTACTAACACACTTACTGAATAACAGATATACAAGTATGAATCAAATAGGTGAAGGCTACCTATTCCACCTAAAAACTAATACTACACCCTGGTGACTCCTGCTATAACTTGGTAATAAGTATATTACTATGATCTCTTTCTTTACTTTTGAGCACAATAGTGTCAGTGGGATGTATCCCCTTTACCTCTAAGTTGAAATTAAATTCCTTTAACACTTAAGGTTAAGTGAAGGTAATAAACTAGAATGTAACAGGTACTATGTTCTGTTTGGGTTGCAGCCCTGAGGAAGTCGATGGTCGATTGAGACCAGACGAAACACGTGTTGGCTGCACTTGGTTTGAAGATAAACTTGGAGAATATTTTCAATTAAGATGCAAATTGAAATATATCAAGAATAAAAGACTATTATTTCACTTGAAAAGAAATTTGTGGACATTGAGTTGCTCGATGAAAATAGTTATCTTGTTAGAGCTATTTTATAGCACTGTATTCTCGTCGTGGTAACCGACCTGTTTCATCTGGAGCACCATACTTACAACAACCTATTGTGACATACCTTTACCTGCTGTGCACTCAAACTCAAACAGTTACCGTATCTTCTTTTTCGCTATTCGTATTGAATATTTTCACGATCCCGGTATCCTATTGATTCACAAGCACGCCCTTGTCATTTCCTTTTTTGTGACGCCGTTCCCCCATAAGCTTCAGCCTTTTTACGATTGCTCACTGTCAAGTTGAATATTACTGTTTTTTAAAGCACGTATGTTCCCATTCAGACTCAGCACTCCCATGACCTTAGTACTCTATTAGTTCACATGCACGCTTTCGCCACTTTCTTTCTCGTAACTTTGTCCATCACGCAAGTTTTAAATCTCCGCACCCGCGTTCTAGTTCATAGCTCCTCAATTTTCACATCTTTATACTCTTGAGACCTTTTCGCTCCTGTACAGCGATACATACTCTGTTATTTTTGATTTTCTCGTAGAATCTCCCCCTTACGAAGAGCATTTGCGCAAAATGCATTGGGGATGCATATGTGACTGAATTTACGGATATACCTAGTTGGATATTCATTCTTGTTATTATTCACTTTGAATTCATCATGCATAAACTTTGAATCGTTCGGCATATGACGTAATATGACTTGAAGATCAGTTTACAATAAACTCCTTTATTTTGGAATATACCCATCGATTACCTTGTGATTAATCTCACAGCATTTTTCACCGCGTCTGGTGGATTGGAGATTTTAACCTTACACTGCGTAAGGTTTTTCTTGCACGTTTTCAGCCTTGCACCTCATGGCCAGGAGCTGATCATCTCGAAATCCCATACCTTAATTTTCCAGCATTTACCAAAGACTACCTGCAATTACCTCGGAGTGCTGCGTCCATCTTGCTTCTCTTCTACTGTGCCAGGTTGAAATGGCAATTTAAAACTTGCAGCCAGATTCATGAAGGTAAAATCGGCTTGCAAAGGGCCAGATACTGCGAATCTGGCCCTTTGCGAGCGCTTTTATTGCATTTGGGATTCATCATCCCAAATGCAATATTCGCAAAATCTGAAATTGCTAAATTGCGAGGAATTGCATTTAAGGAATCTCTATTTGAGATTCCTTAAATGCAATTCATGAACCATTTTAGAATTGCGAATTCGCAATTTTTGGCTGCTATTTACCCCAAAGTCTGACTTCGTGGTATATAGCGAAAACTTAGAAAAATGCACTTTAGTGCATTTTTCGAAGTTGGATGTTACACACACACATGTCCTTTGGACATGTGTCTGCACAACACCAGTGTAAATCGCCATTTCAGGGGTGCTACAGGGTGTCCTTTGGACACCCTGGCACCCTTGAAATCACTTCCTTATTTGCGATTCGCTAATTGCGAATCGCAAATAAGGATTGACTCCTCATTCATTCCTATGGGCCTTTGGCCCATAGGAATGAATGGGGAGTCATTCCTTATTTGTGATTAGCAATTAGCGAATCGCAAATAAGGAAGATGTAGAAATCGCTATAAATTTTGCGATTTCTACATGCATCGCGTTTTGCGAGTCTTTAATAGCGATTCCTTAATAATTGCTATTAAGGACTCGCAAAAGAGGAGCATGATGAATCTTGGGGTTGATGTCATAAACCCTTGTTACTGGTATGCCTGTCTAAACAGCCAAGTCTTCAGGAGTTGTCTAAATTCAGTATAGTTGGAGGACTGCCTAATCTCCAAGGGGAGTGAATTCCAAGCTCAAGGGGCCATGACAGAGAACCTGTGACCTCCCATACTGTGTTTTTATAGTTGGGGGTAACCAGGTAGTGGATGGAGCTGAATCTCAGTTCTCTTGTTGGACAATAGTTTACGATCCGAGCTGTCACGAAGGTCGGGCAGCTCCTATGTAAACGCCTTAAATGCCATACAGCATACCTTGATCCTGGGTCTGTGCGCCATGATAAACATAGTCAGTCACACTCCTCTAGCTCTCCACAAAACACTTAGCATTAGTACTAGAAAAACAGGTCAATTCATATTAACCATCCGTGCATCAGCACTGACTTCTCCATTAAACTTGTTCAGTCTAGAGACACTCCACAGGTACCATTGTTTAACAATGCTGATGTTCTCCTTATATGTACAATCTATAAAATCTTGAAATTCCTTTTTTAACACACTTTGGCTTTTTTACTTTTACAAGCCCTCCCAGAGATGAACAATGACTCTTTCCCTCCTCCTATGTGCTATTTCTTTGAAATATTCCCACTAGCTTCCTGATACATGGTATCAATAGATTATGTATGATTTCATCAACTCTATTAGTCATTGAAGATGTAGCTTGGTGTATTTTGAGGATTCGTGCCCTTTCATTTAGTTTAAATGGCATGACAACCGTAGTGTGGAATGGAGTGCAATGATACACTCAAATCAAATCCAAGATATGATGTTCTACATCTACCCAAGATTGGAATGCCGACTGAACACCTTCTGTCATGATCCTACTAAATCTTCACATAAACTCATTCATATTAGGAGAATACAAGGCTGCACACTTCTCTGTAATACCAAAACCCCTAAAAAAGATCAATCAACTTGTTGGAAATTAATTTCATTCCATTGCCAGACATAGTAGACGGGGGGTTCAGCTCACTTTGGAAATAGTCCTTAAGGAAACTATTTCAGCTACCTGAGAAATAACCAATCACTAGGATCGTATACAGATTACTAGGTGACCAACTCTCATAAGAATCTAACAAATACATGGCTAACTCCTTTGTGACTCCTTTGTGACTCTCTTAATTCATACTTTATCGACAAAATCATCACTATAAAAAATAACATCCCTAGCCCTTCCTCTACCTCTGCCCCGATCCCTCCCTCTCAGAATTCATCCACACTTGATGCTTTTCTGCCCATCACTAGCAGTGACTTTGTGGCTCTATTAAACAGAGTGAGCTCAGGCTCACCTAATGACTGTTGCCCTCCGCAGATACTCAAAGCAGCCTTTCTTGCTTGCCCTGACCCTCCACTCACACTTCTTAACGAATCCCTAGCTTTAGGTACTGTCCCTGACTCCTTTAAACATGCAGCTGTGGTCCCCATCTTGAAAAAGCCCAATGCGGATCCTCTGGTTCTGGCCAATTTTTGCCCCATCTCCCGGCTTCCTTACCTAGGCAAAATCCTGGAGACTCATGTTACCAACTGTCTTAGTTCCTTCATTTAGAGCTCTGGGTTTCTTGACACTCAGCAGGCGGGCTTCAGGCCAGCCCATTCCACCGAATCGGTCATTCTAGCGGTGACGGATGAGCTCAAAAAGGGTGCTGATAATAACATCTCCCAGGCACTCGTGCTACTGGATCTCTCTGCGGCCTTTGACACAGTCTATCACAACCTGCTGATCGACCGTGTTAACAACGCCGGTGTTCAGGGTCAGGCCCTTGATTGGATCCAATCATTCTTACATCGGCGTACTCAGGCTGTCCACCTGTCTACCTTTGTAGCACCCCAATCCAGTTGGACCTTTGGTGTCCCCCGGGGCTCTGCCTTATCATCCCTTCTGTTCAATCTCTATATGCAGCCCCTGATCGTTTCCCTCCGTAATAGCCCAGCTACCATCTTTAACTACGCGGATGACCTCCAGCTGGTTTTTAATCTTGAATGCACCCCTACATCCCGCACTGATTTTCAGTCTACCATGCTCTCCATTAGCGAGTGGAAGTATCATAGCCAGCTGAAATTAAATCCCGATAAAACAAAACTTGTACGAACCAGGGGCCTCGCTAACCCCTGGAATGCCAGTTTCTGGCCATCTTCTCTGGGCACCCCCCCCCTTCCAGCTGACTCTGTGAAGAGCCTTGGCGTTATCATTTGCAAAGACCTCTCAATGAAACCACAGATTAGCGCTGTCTTCTCGGCCTGCTTCTTCCAACTTCGCAGGATCCGTAAAATCTGTAGGTTTCTGTCCATGGAGGCCCTCACGCCGGTCATTATAGCCTTGATTACATCCCGCATTGACTACACCAACGCTGTTTACGCTGGCATTCCTGCCTACCAGTTGCGCCGCTTGCAACTCGTGCAAAATCAGGCAGCCAGGCTAATCTTCCGTCAGCCCAAACATATGCACATCACCCCGCTACTAAAGAAACTTCATTGGTTGCCGGTGGCCAAGCGGTGTGTCTTCAAACTCGGCTGCACCATTTTCAAGGCGCTACATGATCAAGGACCTGCTTTTGTTGCCTCTAGAATTTGCTGGTATGCTCCTTCCCGCGATCTGCGTTCCTCCCATCACAACCTCCTCACCACCCCCACAGTTAAACGCAAAAAACATGGTGGTCTCTGATTTGCGTTTCTGGCCCCCAGACTTTGGAACGCACTTCCGAGCGAACTCAGATTCTCTCCCAGTTACACTCTTTTTAGATGTTCACTTAAAACTCACCTCTTCCGGCAGGCCTTTGTGTAATTCCTCATTCTCCTTCTCCCTGTTGTCTCTAGCGCTATGAAACCGCTTGGTGTCCGTGCGCTGAATAAATATTTTTAACATAACGTAACATTCTATGGTAAAGATAAAAGCTTATCAAAAACAATCTTTGAGTGAAATATATTTAAACCTTTGTCTGAAATGGAACATTGACTCTACTTTTTCACAAATACTTATATTAAGTCGTTCATACATGACATCTAATATCTTGCCACACTCTGTCCTGACAATATAACCGCTATATGATAATGATATAATTTGTGTGCGCATAGCCTCGGGTGGTATAAAACATCTCCTTCATTAACAAATCATTTTCCAAGTAATTTTTTTCATAACATTAAAATCTGTGCGAAATGCATTGTCCTAGGGCCAACCAGAAAGGGGAAATTCCTTCATTTTCTGCCAGGGATTGAAGACCTCAGCCATGACCCGATCCCCTTCCCCTAAACCACCCCACCCCACTCCTGGTCCTGAGACCTTTATTGATGTGTGGGACACCTCACACTTAAGCATTCATAACTTTTTCCCCATGAGGTATCCGGACCCAATTTGTGTCTTTTTTTGCCATGTCCCGGAGACACTAAAGATATCCAGGGCTTGTGGATTACCCTCGAGGGCTCCTAGAAAATAGCCACAATACAGCAATATTTGGGTTTTTGTGAAAATTGGGAAATGTGGTGTGCACGTGTTCGTTTTTTTCTTTCTAAAAAGGATATAAAAAGAAAGGTTTGCTGTGCTAAGATCACCATCTCCTTTCAGGAACCAGTTAAGTTGTAAAAGAAAAACAGTTTTTGTATTACAGTTTTTGCATTTTTCTAACTGGTAGTTCATTTTGACAATTATTTGAGGTTTCATTCTACCTGCAGATTGTGGTGAAATAGATGAGAAACACATGGATGAACCAACAAAGTTATACATTTCAGAAAACTAGCAAAATTCTGAATTCAGCAAGCAGTCATTTTTGAAGATTGCTCATAGCCATCCCAAAGAAATTAATTGGTGAAACCAAAAATAAAGTAATTGAGAAGTAAAAAATAGTAAGTGGTAACAATGTTTTATTCTGTAATTTATTGCCCTGATATCTGATTAACAAAAGTACCATACCTTTATGTTTGAACGTCCCTCCTCGTCACAGCAAGACAGATAGTGTTTGTTAGTTGTCCAAAAACATATGATACCCAGAGCCAACCAATGGGGTGACGCTATAATTAATTTTTTATTGTGTACCAACCCTAGAGGATTTCATACAGTAAAATCTAATGAATTAAAAATGACTATGAAAAAAGCGCATGTGTTTTTGAAATGTGCACACAATTCTGAGTTTAGGAATAATTACTATATGCACACCACTGGGTTTGAGGTTACTCACACGATCATGTAATTCAGAGGGCACTTTCAAAACATTTCTTTTGAGTACCCTGGATTTAATTTGAAAGCCACAAATGGAGAGTAATCCAATAAATAATAACAAATGTAATACTGTTGTGTTTTCCCACACTTCTCTATTAAACCGTTATCCCAGTTATATTGGGAGGCTATCGCCTCCAACAAATAAAGGCCCAAAATATGACATAAATACATCTTTGGAGATGTAGGTAGCTGTGGAATTTGGGCTGAACTTCGCTGCCAAACAGATAAACCTACCAAACCCAGACAGTTCTGAAAACTAGATACTCTGGGGCACTGGTTTCTTGATTTTAGTGTTCGGGGTTCTAGTTCTTCCCTGACCCTAGTCTTCCTAGCTTTGCTCCTTCCTGGCTGTCCATGGTCCTGGCCCTTCCTTCTGTCTATTCCTTCTGCTCCTCTGAGTTCTTCTTTGTCCTAGTCCTACTGATCCTACCTGATCTGTGCGTCCTCCTCCACCTGGCCATTCCTGAGCTGGTTATCCTTGGTCTGATACTCCTAGCCCTCCAGGTCTGGGCCATCCAGATCACCTTGGCTTGGTTATCTTTCTTTTAAAGAGATTGTTATGTGTTCCTTCCTCCGCCTCTGTACAATTGATCCATGACGAGGTAGGGATCGAGTTTATATCTGACTTAGCAGCCGTTCGGCCACTCTTATTGTGGCGTTCTATTTGGGCTAAGCCAGAGACTCGATTCCCTCAAGAGATTATTCTTGATTGTATAGGTCTGGACCACTCATTACGTATACAGTGAATGAGATACATTCATTTCTGGTATAACCTTCTATTTGACATCGATGTTTTTCTTGATCCAAAGCAGGCAGCTGCCATTTCCAAAAAAGAAATCAAGTTAACGTTTCTAAACTTTAAAAAGGTTGAGCATGACAAAGTGCATGGTAAGCTAGCCACCGTGAAGTTCTATAAAGACCTGAATTTAACTCCAGGGCTACAATCTTACCTTGTGAACGTGACCCGTCCATCCCACCAATTTGTACTAACCCGTGTTAGATTGGGTATCGTACACCACCTTGTTGCGTTCCCAACCCAGAAAGCCAGATCAGAGACTCCCTGCCCGTGCGACAATACTTCACGCCAGAGCTGTTGCCACTTTTTACTTTTTTGTAAATTTTACCATTTTCTCAGGTTAAAATACCTTAAGCCTATTTTTATAAAATATAACACTCGAACCACAAAGACCGCATTAATGTTACTATCCTCAACGGAGAATGTGGATATTTGCTTTTTTGTGGCTACCTATATTTTGAAATGTACAGCTGCCAGGAAAAGTATAGTACTGTAACCCTTTTATACTTACCTGTCTGTACCGAATGACCTGTATATACCATATACAAAATATCTTTAAAATTTGTATTATATTAGTTTTATACTCTTTTGAGACGTACAGCTGCCAGGAAATGTATAGTGCTGCTATTATTCTATACATTCCTTTCTGTACATTAAATCTTTTTATTAGTTGTAAATATGGAATGGTTACCCATGTTTTATGTCCACAGTATGTATTGTAAAGTCCCTCTTTACACCCCAAAATTCATTCTTTTATGCCCATTTGAGCGGTCCGGATTTTGTTTGTTTCAATGTACAGCTGCCAGGAAACTCCACTTGTGTGATAAATATACTGATTTCCTGTCTGTACACATTTGTATATATTCCCATATCGCTTCTATTTTTAAACTACTAACTGCTGCCCAACAATTGTTGTATATGCTTCTTATTTTCCCTTTTCCGCACTATTAATGTGAATATTGAGAATTACTTGTATATTTATGGTGCTGTATTTTTAATGTCGCTTGTATGATTTGTATTTTCAAATCGAATAAAAGCTTATGAAATTGAAAATGAAATTGACATAAATACATCTTTGGAGATGTAGGTAGCTGTGGAATTTGGGCTGAACTTCGCTGCCAAACAGATAAACCTACCAAACCCAGACAGTTCTGAAAACTAGATACTCTGGGGCACTGGTTTCTTGATTTTAGTGTTCGGGGTTCTAGTTCTTCCCTGACCCTAGTCTTCCTAGCTTTGCTCCTTCCTGGCTGTCCATGGTCCTGGCCCTTCCTTCTGTCTATTCCTTCTGCTCCTCTGAGTTCTTCTTTGTCCTAGTCCTACTGATCCTACCTGATCTGTGCGTCCTCCTCCACCTGGCCATTCCTGAGCTGGTTATCCTTGGTCTGATACTCCTAGCCCTCCAGGTCTGGGCCATCCAGATCACCTTGGCTTGGTTATCTGCCAACCTGGTCCACCTGATACTGCATCTACTGATCCTAGTTCACCATAATGGGTTGTATTGGGCCTGGTCATCTTGGTCCTCGTCTGATTGTTGCCTTGGTCCTCCTGGCTGTAGTTGTCTTGGTCTCCCTGAGCATCCTCACCCTGGTTCTGATGCCCTTTTGCTCCACTTGGTACTGAAGGTGATGGTCCCCTTGGTTATGATCCTCCTAGCTTTACTCCTGGTCTGGCTTATCCTGATCCTTCTAGCTCATCTGATCTTACTCCCTCTGGTCCTAGTGGCCACCTGGTTCTTATATCCCCAGTCCTCCTGGCCCTCCTCTATCTTGTCACGATAATCCTAGCCATTTTTCTTCAAGTCATACTGCTCCTTGTCATCCTGGTCTAACGCATACTTTTAGTCCTGATCCTTTCTTGTTCTGATCATCTTGTTCCCCTTCTCCACAATTCTGGTTGTTACCAACCAGCTTGGTACGCCTAATGTATACTATCCTATTTCAGAGCCTCCTTGCCTCTGTCCTCATTATCCTTCTCACTTGTGCCAAGAAACAGAGCGCGCCCCTCAGTTTCCTCTGTGAGAGAGCATGCATGGCACAACTATTTGTTGACATGAACCATCTGTTAAAGCTTTATGGCCTTTGAACGGGATGAGAAAATGAAGAAGAATACTAAAATACAAGATTTGGATTGATACTTTCTTAGAATGATCATTTGCTGTGATAACATTGTTTCTTGCTCGGGAACGGGATCTAATTTTGAAATTTGTCCTTTGTGAACCACTGTCCACAGAGGACATTTGGATACATAGGTCGCCGTTTTCAGCTGTTCCCTTGAGCACCCCTTAAATGTTATTGGTATCTTGGTTAAGGCAATGACATTGCACGAAGTCTGACATAGCCACATTTCGAAGTCACATGGCACAATTTGGTTTGACCCGCAAAAGCAGACCATACACTGATAAAAGTGACTAATGAAAGTGTACCAAATCTAAATTTTATTTACAGAGCCCTGGCAAAATTAGGTTTAATATAATCCAAAAACTCCTCAAACCTAAACCTGCTGCTCGACATTGAGTCAAATTGCCATTTCTCTAAAACACCATGCCAGAATCTTGTCTTTACAGTGCTAAGAGCACCAGGAGACAAAAGCGGGGTTTTAGACCTATGCTAACTGAACCCTAGATCGATCAACCAGTTCTTAATGTATCTCAAGTAGGGAATTTCAAGCGCTTGTTCTAAGGTTCAAGTTTCCCAATCATCTATATGCGAATCCAATACAAGATGTGCCTTAGTTTCACAATATCAGTTATTGGTTTCAGGGAGACATTGAACCACAGTGGGAACAATGGAGTGCCCAGGAGAAATTCAATAGAGATCTTATGAGATTATTTTCACCCTTACCAAGAGCCTCCATGTTACAAGAGCCCCAAAGCTCACAGCTGCACAAAGCAGCACTACCAGCTTGGGCTCTATAGATTTCAGTAGCAGGAAACATAGGATATGAGGATGCACGCCTTGCAAACTTTGGCATTACTGAAGCTTCATTCTTCAGCAAGAATGTACTTTTTCCAATTTGTGTGTACCACAAATGGAAGTCTATCAATCTAAATCTGCAATATTCTAATTATGACTCTCTGTCAAAAAGCAGTTCACCCAACATTATTTTGCCCATAAATGTTTTGTGAAGTTTAAAAAACATAGCTTTATGTTTTCAGGACCTTACTATCCAGGCCATGTGTTTTGCAGAATAAGGAAAATATTACTCATAAAACATGGAGGCCACACAAAGTCTTTGAGATTACCATAGTGTTGTCTACAAAATGTAATGAAGGTACCTTCTGGCCTGCCAATCTGAGTGATTGGTTTCATTGTGAGATCAAGCCATAGTGACAACAACTGAATGCTCTGGGTGAGATTCCATGAAGATCTTTTAACGTTATTCAGAACCTTACCAAAAGCCTCCACGTTATAATATCCCCAAAGCTCCGATGTGTTCTGAGGAGCATTACCAACTTGGGCTCTATATATTTCAATAGCAGGAGACACAGAAGGAGACTGCATGCTTTGCAAACTTTAGTATTGCTGAACCTCTATGTTTCAGCAAGATTGTACTTTTCACAATTTGTGAGTTCCAAGAATAGGGAATAATCAAATTCTGGCTCTCTCTCAGGAACAGTGTCATCCAACATTTTGCCCCTTAGATTTCTATGAAGCTTAAAAACCATAACTTTGGTTTTCAGAGCAATAATATCCATGTCATGTGTTTTGCGGAATAAGGAAAATATTTCTAATAAAATCTAGAAATCATTTGAAGGCTTCAAGATGAATGCAGTGTCTCTTGCAAAAAATAATGCGGGTAGCTTCTGGCATGCCAATAACTTGAGTCCTTCTCACAATCAATAAAAAAGTCAATGTGACTATGATTGAAATGAAGAAAATTAGTGGGAGACAAAATGCATCCCTGTAAAACTTCTCTTTTAACATTTATTTTTTCAGAGAGTTTGCAGTTTGAGCCCCACCATATATCAGCATTATTATTTGAATAAAGTTGCATTATTGCCTGTAATATATCATAAGGAACACTCATTTTAAGAAGCACTTCCCACAGCTTTATTTTCAGGACCAAGTCAAAGTGGCCTGTAGATTGACAAAGAATACACAAAAGTTGTCCTGCCCGATGTCTACAACTTTCCACTTGAGCAAAAGAAAGTGGAAGTCTTCATCAACCGTGCCTCTCCTGGATGTACATGTGGCCTGGAAATAGCTCAAGGTCTCATTTCCCATAATCCAAACTTTCAACAATCATGAACTTGTTTACAAAAACATGTTTGGGTGTCATCCATGAGACTTATGGGTCCATAATTCCCTGGTGCATTGTTACAGCCCTTTCAAAATTGGGGTTTATCTCCTCACCCTTCCATGAATGTACACAGATAGTATTAAAAAGTATTGGACACAGAAAAGCTGAGGGCAATTGCTGTGTGGTGTTTTTAAGTCATAGCAAGTGTACAGCGTCTATAGAGTCATCAATAGTGGTCCTCTAGCAGTATGAAGGACCTTGAAGTGGTCAATCAAATCACTCAATTGTGTATGGAACCTGGGTCTAATGACTTTAGTACAGCCCCATGCATTCCCATATGCCAGAATGTCTTTGTATCTTTTAGTTTACCTGCTCTTAAATGGCCCTCCCAAGTTCCAGGTTCCCATGTAGATTTCCATGCTCTGTGTGTATCTTTATAAACAGTCCTACACTCAATTTATTTAGGTTGTTAGAAATGGGATCGCTGGTTGGCTAAGGCCTACGCCAAAGCCAGGCAGAGACCACCACTCTAGTCAGGACAAGGGAGTTACATGCCAAAGATAACCCCTGCTCACCCCCTTGGTAGCTTGGCATGAGCAGAAAGGCTTATCCTGGAGAAAATGTGTAAAGCGTTTGTGCAACACACACACAGCAACAACATACTAGGAACACCACAAAAGGAAATCCACACAAGGTTGTATCAAAAATAGCCTTTGTATTATCATAAACCACATTAGAATAGTAATCACACAATATACACTGTGCCAACTGGCACTGGGCAATATTTACAGGGGACTATATGCACATGACAGGGCCACTTGAACCATTGTCAGAACCATCACTTAGTAAACAAAGTAAACCTATAACATATAATAAACATAGAACACAACCAGTAATTACTGGCAAACATGGTACTCAGCATCATCCTGTAACATAAACCATATTATGCACAGTATCACATTTAGGCGAAAATTTATTCTGCGCCAACCTCATAACCCTAAACATATTAGACCATAACCTCCTAAGCATAACTCACATTAGGAAAAATCTCACTAGCATAAATCACAGTAGGCAAATAACCTCCTACCTGAACCACAGTTAGAGTCATAAATCACAGTAGAGAATTAACTCGAACATAAACTCAGAATGCAAAACCTCATAATCATGATAAAACCACATTTAGAGGCATAAAACAGGGTGCGTAAATCATAGCAAATAAATCACATTTCCTAGCAGTACTTAAATCACATTAGGGCCTGGTGCCCTACAAACCTCACAGTCCCCCTGGCCAACTGGCTTTCTCAATGGGGCTCAAATGCCCTATGACCAACAAAGTCAGGGAGGCTGCCAATGCAGCAGAATTCTCAAATGTGCAATCACGCATACCTAAACGTGGCAGCTGAAGCTAATTGCCATGCAGCTGTGAAAGTAATGGGGCAGAGGACGTACCTGACTCCTATCTTTCACAGAAAATGCCCCCTCCCCCAAAGAACTGTAGGCCTAAACATAGCAGCTAATGCTAATTGTGGTGCAGCTGTTATCAGAACGTGGGACTGGGCACTCACTGTGCCCTCTGGACAAATAGGCAGAAACATTGCAGCTGCACGTGCTGGTATGGCGCAGCTGGGGACAAGGCAAAACAGGCCCTGGCATGACTGTGCCCTCGGGGCCCCACCGGGCTCTCTAAATAAAATTATTCAATCAGTGCAGCTGCCCTCTGCAAGCGGGGCAGCTGTGATAAACAAACTGAAAGGACCCTGACACATATGTACCCTCGGGCCCCAAAGGGCTTTTAAATTAAATTGGCCCCCAACATAGAGAAAAATGGCATGGGCACTACACGTGCCATCCGAGTCCCACTCCGGGACTCTTAATAAAACAGAAATGGCCCCCAACATTGGAGCAGCCCCCTATCAGGCGGGCCGCTCAGGAGTGACAAAATGGACCACATCGAGCCCTCACTCACCTATGGCCAGGATATAGCGGCATGTATTAGCAAATTTAGCGGCACAAATATGTAAATTTAGCGGCACAAATATGGAAATTTAGCAGCACAAATATGGAAATTTAGCTGCATTTTTGCCGCCCTTTATTTTACTTATAATCATTCATTTTCAGCCTTAATTCAATGGAAACTGTTTTAGCAGAGTATTTCACTTTGAATAGGCAACCTGGGATATGGAAAAGCAGTCCACATTTGAAGCCTCCTTAACCATCACCTCCCCTTCCACAAACCCACCAGGCATTTCCACTCTGCCCAACTGGCCCTGGACTCCACCCCACGGGTCCACAAGACCACAGCAGGAGGAAGATCCTTCTGCTACCTTGCTGCGAGGTAACTGTCCAAAGTATCCTATCTGGTCCCCTAGACCTCTGTCCAGTCGGAATTGGTCTCACAACCCAAGCCGGAGTTGCCAAACTGTTTCAAACTTTTCAAAAGAATTTATTGATCAATGTTTGGTTGCTGTTGTATCGAAGAGATTGTCCCAACTCAAGGCTTGGTGGGTTCAGGCTGTGGGGAGCTGCTTGCCAAACCCCTTCTTTACAATGTTCAGTGCAAAGGATTGAAGTATTTGTTTTAATCAGTGTGGGAGCCGAGAAGTAGCTGTACTGGTTTAAGTCTCCCTCCCTCTTGCCTTCCTTATTGTCGGGACAAAACTGTCCACTGCATGGTAAATGGGCTTGTTCCCCCACTCAACCGCATCTGAAACTGCCATAAAGACTTTTACTTAGGCCTCACCACCACGCTAAACTAGCATGTTTGTCCCTGAAAATGCTCATTCCAGGGTCAGTCCAGTGACCTCAAGGGAAGCACCAAACATGTTCTCATTGTAGGCAGTGGCTCCTTCCCATGCCTTGAGTACATCACGTAAAACTGTGGTGGCAGTGTCCCGTAGCAGAAAACCTAACTGCATTCACAGAAGTGATTTTGCGGGCACTTTTGTAAAAATTGCGGCATTTTTACAAAAGTGCAGATGTCGCGGGCACTTTTGTAAAAATCGCTGCATTTTTACAAAAGTGCTGATTTCGTGGCAAACCGCGAAATCGCGAAATCCTGGAGGGTCTGTATAGAGTGGCATTATGCGACCAGGTGATGACTAACTCTAAAGGGGCTAAAACAAACCCTATCGTGTTTGGTGTCAAACATGTTGGAACCCTCAGAACCGAGATTTATTGGGTCCCTGGTGTTCCTGGTACCAGCCTTCAAGTACCAGGCAGCACAAAATGGTTGCTGCCGACCAGAGACACATTTCTGCCCTCCTGCTGCTGAGCCAAGCTCAAGCAGGGGAGGGCAGAACATTAGCATCCTGTCACAGGGAGGTATGACCACCTCCCACACAGGATTTAGTGCATTAGGACTGGGTGGGTGCGCTTGCCAGTGACCGAAAGTCTGCCTGAGGGGCACATTTGGTGTCCCTATGCATAGTTCAATTCAAACCAATTTTGGGAGCCGTTGGCGCCTGCTCTGGCATGAAACTGGACAAAGAACATGGAAGTAACCTCCCCACTGTCCAGACCCTCCACTGTGAGGGTCCCCTGAATCCGTACAACAATCTCCTGTGGGTAAAAAAGGGCTTATCTGGCTGTAGGATCCTAGATTCAATGTGGACAAGATTCGGAACCAGAAGCCACTGACCTTCACTGGTCTGGACACAGTGGACTTTGCTGAACTTTTTTGGGCCCGACCTTGTCTCCCTCTCAGTCTGAAGCATCGGCTGTTCCTGTGCACCATAGAGGCTCCATGCAGGGCCTGTGGAGCATCAAGGACAACCAAAGATGTTTCCCATTGTGTGGAATACCCCTATCCCTGTGTACCGGGTTAAATGTGCAAGTGCATATGCTTGTTGCACCAACCCCTCATCACTCGACATCCTTTGTGAGACAGCTCCAATATGGCTACTGGTTGTCTTCAATGTCTCTAGGTCCCCTTGGTTGCAGAGTCCAGAACCCCCTCAACGCACCTGAAGCACCCGCCATCAGTGGGCATTCGTCTACCGAGCCCCTGCTCAATCCTGAGTGATCCAGACTCTTTCACCTCTGCTTTCAGGTACTGTTCAACAAGAATCCACCTCTGGATTCCAACAGACAATTTTATTCCTTCCAGCAGCAGATCTCCTTCAAAGTCCTCCATTGGGTTTGATGGCTGTTTCTGACACCACTTCAGACCTATGCACCCGGATACTCTCGGATAGGTAACTCTGGTACTATGGTATCCACGATGGGGTGGCTCTCCAACCACCTAGCTTCCACACGGTTTGTTTCTTCGAAGTCCACTTCGAAGGGTCCTTAAACTCTAAAACTTCAACAGCAACATCCTCATAGAATTGTACAAGCACATGGTCATTTTCCCACAATGCACCTGTCCTCTGTGGGGTCCCTACTTACTCCCCTTTGAAGGAAGTGACCCATTTAGGGCCACCCGTGTCATTAATGACCGCCTCTCAGTCTTCCATACCAAATGAAGAGTCGGTCAGACAGTAGAAAATACAAACCAATAGCTATTTATTAATATGCACTCAGAGCGGAGCCCAGTCTGCCCAGTCACTGGGATTGCTGCAGAGAGGACTGACATCGACAAGCATAAAGATACATTATGTATGTTTCGTAACCGGGCTAAAACACGCCCACAGGGGAATTTTCGAAGCAGGTGCAGCTAAAACAGTGAAATACAGTAAAAAAAAATCAACTCTTGTGCCTTCTACAAACTGTCTATAATCCAAGGTCGTTCCATCCGGGCCCGAAACTAGACAAGTGGGAGAGGGCCTCTATCTAGTAATAAAGTTATGTGATAATAGGAACAGTGTATTTGTTACTAGAACAGAACAGAAATAAAGGAAACAAAACTCTAGGGAGAGCATTTCTCGGAATTTGAGTGAGATCAGTTTCAAACAGCTTAAAATGGTGCCTGTGAAGAAAATGGTGCAGCCAATGCTAACTTACATAGGGCAATATGTAAACATAAACATTTCTATTATAACAACCTGGGGTGGCTACTTGGGGGTCCCAGTGATTCTACGTCCTCTAGACACTGTTTTGACTCAAGTCGTGGTTCTTATACCACTATTTTAGTATATGGTTTGGTCCCCCCTGGGGCCCACTGTGTATTTGTGCTATTTACAGCATTTTCTGTGCTTAAGTATTGTGTGCTTTGTGAGTATCTTCGTGTAGAAGATACTGTGTCATACTAGAGAGTGTTATATCAATAAATACATATTTGTATAACTACTGTGTGGTTCTCCTTTCATTTAACCAATACTATAAGGTTGCATTCTGGTAAAACAAGCTACTTAATATTCCTTCAAGACTAAGCCTGAAGGTGACTCTCCACAGCTACCACTTGGATAGCTTTCTAAGGTTATCTTTGACCTCTTAAATCACCATAGGGGTTGTTTGGACTGGTGCAAGGTGCCCACTTTAATTAGTGGACAGCATATACCAGGCCAACTTCTCACATTGGTGGCAGCAGTTGGGATTCAAGTCTGCATTGTTTTACCAGATAAATCTGTGTATTGATTAACTGAAATAACCCTAGTACTATGTACATATAATACTAGCTTAGAATAAGTAAGTTCTACTGAACTTAGGGTTTGGACAGTCAAGTGTTTAGCACACCCTTTCTCCAACCTCAGAGACAGTGGCGGTTCACCCATAGGGGGCGCAGTGACAGCGAACCACCAACAAATGACCCAGGCCTGCATCGTCTCTAATTACCAGCTGCCATGATGTTAACTTTAGCAGGAATCCGAGTGTCTGTTTTCAAATCAAAGTACAACATTAATGTAGTTGCAAAAGGGGGCTCCATGTCCCTTTCAAACTGCGCTTGTGTCAGGCGGGGGCTTCTTCAGCCCACCTTACACATTCATAGTCGATAGCAGACATGAAGCACTTGCCTCGGGCAGTGCAGCATGTCTGCTAAAGAGGCTTCAGTGGTGCTTGTCAAGTTTCACATTTTTATTTGATTCAGTTCTCTTGCGAGAACAACAAGAGTATAAACAATAACATTTACAATTTTTGCTATAAAATTATCACGTTAATATAATTTTAAAAAAGACTTTAAAAAGTTATACATGTTAATGCAGACGAATTCATTGGTTGGACTTTTGAAGAGGGAAATCAACATTTTTACTGAATTTATATTGCATTTTGTTTTGATCGGAGTGATATATCTGTTTCTGGCTGCTACCACGATCTCATTTGGGCATGCAAATAGAACATGTTTAAGCTTGCACCCCACCTTTGCATAAGTCACATTGATTAGTCCCTCCTTGATTTGATGACCTCTTGAAGGTGTGTGATTTCAGAGGTAGTATTCCTAGTCGTACTTGAATAATATTTCACCTTACTCCATGATTTACATTAAAAAAGATATATGGCTGCATTTTTTTTAAAAACGAATGTGGCCGCGTACTGTTTATACATTGAGAGCCTGGAGCAGTGTTGGATGTCAAGTTCCATGCTTAGCCTGGGTGTTAAGTGCTTCAGGGCAAGTTTCAGCTGGGCTGGTATCCAAGATTTTAACATTTCTAAGGAAACTGAAGTTAGTTTAAAAACGTTGCTTAGGTTTTTACTAAATATATACTTTGGAGAGTCATGCCCAAGTGACTCTATTTTTAACAGGGCTCTAAGGGTTCCTGGATCGGCATGAACCAAGTTGTATGCCCATCTTATTATGTTTGTAATCCCCCTGGCGTAGTAACTGGTTAACAATAGTTCTAACCTAAGAGCTTGGACCGGAACTGCTTGCGGCATCCTGGTTAACTTTCGCAGGATTTTTCCTTCTTTAATGTCTATTTGAATCCATTCTTTTATTGGGATATATTCTATTGCATATGATAAAACTGCAGGGATTTTTGAATTATATACCTGGAGCAAGGAGGAGAATTGTCTTTGAGCAGTGGATGAATAGAGTCTTTGAAGGGTCCCTGCGTGGACATCTGCACTTCGACCCATTTTTTGCAGATAAGGCTGGTTGTGCAAAGAGCGAGTAAATGTTCTTCCAAGGTATATGTATTCTTTAACATTTTCCAGTGGTTTTCCTCCTAATAACCAATTATATTTATAGTGAGACTTCTTTCTTGTAAATGGCAGAATTTTAGTTTTAGTGATATTTGGAATTAAATAATTTTTGTCTGTATATCTAGTAAGTGCCGAGAGGTTTCGTTGGAGGCCGAATGGAGTCAAGTCCAGGATTACTATGTCATCGGCATACATCATACAGTGAATTTTAGTGGAAGCGATCTTCGGCAGGAGGTTATTGACCTGATTAAGAGTTTCCGGTAAATCACTCAAATATAAGGAAAACAATAAGGGAGCTAAGAGGCATCCTTGGCGCAGCCCGTTTGGAGTTGATATTGGGGAGGTTAGGCCCTTCTCCCTCCCTAGTTGGACTTGACACCAGGTCCCTGAGTATAATGATTGTGGCGCTTGTCAATCTTCATCCCTTTGCCCTATCAGATGGCAGGTTAGGGGAGAAGGTCCTGCCTCCAGCCTTATCCTGACATCAGATGGGGCAGTAACTCTTGTTCGAGGCCAGAACAAGCAAAGGGTATCATTTATGACAGCTTCCGCATGTTCATAATAGCGAGCAATTAGTGGCTGGAGCAAGAATCACGGCAGGATTGAATTCAGAGCCCCAAAGTAAAATTTCAGCTTTTGTGTGTGTGCGTGCATGACTGTGATCATTTGTGTATGTGTTTGTAAGAATTGCAAGTAGGTTCCACAGGAGCATCAGGAATCCGAAGAATATTCCACAGCCTTCCCCTACGGCCTTCCGACTCTATCAAACACTAGAGTACGAGAGACACGCCAGGGGAAAACAGCGAGACAAAACCAGGAAAGTTGGGGGGAAAAAATGTGTTCGGTGGTGATCTTCAGGTTGGATGCGTGGTGCTTCAATGCGGGAACTGGTCAACAGGTAGGCTGCAATAAAAGGTGAGTAAGTATTCTATCTAATTACACACTATACTGAAAACACTAAGACACCTTTATACATAGAAACATCACATACCCAAGGTTCCTAACGTGTCGCTGAATTAAACATGTGGAGTCTTATATAAGGAACTTCATCTGGAGCTATGGCAGAGATGACAAAATGTGTTAGTGAGAAAATTGTTGACTAAATACTGGTAGTAGTCTAATTTGTACACTTCTCACTTCAGCTGTTTTGTAGAAGGCTTGAAGAAACATTCACTAACTGGTGGCATGCAAAGAACCTTTAGCCCACTTCTTCTGATGGTGGTATGACCGTCTATGGAAACCAAAAACATATATTCAACCTTATGTATGACAAGCCTTATTATAAAAGTATATAAGTAGCGCAAAGGCTCTGTTACCGTGATTCCCTGTAGTGAAGCTGAAACTACACCCACTCTGGTCCACGCAAGAATCACACCAAATACACAAAGTTGAATTCCAGTACACAAATCCAGTAAGGGGATTAAATAAAATACAAAAGGGGAGTGTAGGGCTGATAGTAGGGGTCGGGCAGAAAGGACACTAACTGGCTATCTAATGGGGAATGAGGGATATATAGAAAACACAAACCAGGCAGCGGAGACCAAGCCCTGCTGCCGGGTACAGGGATTCCAGGGAGGAGGTGTCAGAATGAAGCCCCACCGGACAATGGAGAAAAGGCCCGGCTGTCAGGTGAAGCACACTCCGGAAAGAACACAAAGCTGAGCCCAGCCGGATGGCGGGGCAAAACCCGGCCGCCGGGCGGGACTCAAGGGCGAGGGGGAAGAAGGTTCACGGAGAATATCGTGAACAAGCAGCAATATGGGACACAGGCACCCAAGTATGAACGCCTGTATACAGCTAACCGCTGCTGATCGTAAGTGCAATCCAGAGCCCGCTCAGGAACGCGGGGGCCGGTAACGCTCTCTTCGGTACAGCGTACAGCAAACAGGAAGATCCAATCAATACGGAAGTCAGGCATCAGAAGCAAGACGGATGCGGAAACGAAGGGAGCTTGACACAAGAACGTGAAGCGTCGCTCCTTGGTTCATGGTGCTCTAAATAGCACATTTCTTAAAGGGAAAGTGTCATAGGAGTCTCGAGGCATGACAGTACACTCCCTCCACAATGTTCCCCTCCTGGTTTGGGCCTGTCAGGATGTCTTTGATGATACACTCTTAGCAATCGAGGTGCATGGATATTGGAAGCAGGTTCCCACGTGCGCTCCTCAATACCATAACCCTTCCAATGAACCAAGTATTGTAATGTATTCCTCACTCTACGGGAATCTAGGATGGCCTCAACCTCATATTCTTCCGAATCTTGAAGAGTTATAGGAGCAGGTCTTACAGGTACTTTAGTCCCAGGTTCAACCGGTTTGAGTAGTGACACATGGAATACTGGATTAATTTTAAACGATGGAGGAAGAATTAGTTTCATGGCAACAGGATTGATCACCTTTTCCACCTTATAGGGACCTATGTATTTGGGGTTAAACTTGCGTGGACCCCCCAGAGTAATGTATTTTGTGGAGAGCCAGACCTCATCTCCTGGTACGTAAATAGGTTCCAATCTGCTGTGTAGGTTTGCTCCTTCTGTGTATCTCACCTTAGCCATTTCAAGACTCTCTAATGCTTTCTTCTGTACTTCATGTAGTCTCTCTACCCTGTCGGAAGCAGCAGGGGTTGGACAATCAGTAGGAATACCGGAGGGTAACAACTTAGGGTGATAACCATATGAGCAAAAGAAAGGAGAGGTGTTGATGGAGGAGTGTGTACTGTTGTTGGAAGAGATTTCAGCTAACCTGACTAACTCATCCCAATCCTTTAGGGTTTGCAACATCTGATTCCTTATGTATTGTTCAAAACACTGGTTAACTCTCTCTGTTTGACCATCTGACTGTGGGTGGTGACTTGAGGACAAACGGACATCTATCTGGAGTAAAGAACATAAACTCTTCCAGAATTTTGACACGAATTGGGCTCCTCTATCGGACACCAGGACAGAAGGAAAAATCATTAAGTCAAACTATCTGTTGCATGAATATGGATGCCAGTTCTACTGCAGTGGGTAGTCCTTTTAAAGGCACGAAATGAGCCATCTTTGTGAATAGGTCTACTACCACTAACAAGGTATTATTCTTCAGCTTTGTGAGCAGTAGTTCTACTATAAAATCAAGTGACACAGTATGCCAAGGGCCAGAAGGAGAGGGTATTGGTGTGAGAAGGCCCACAGGATTGAGGCGTGATACTTTGGTTTGTGCGCATACATAACATGTCTTCACAAATTGTTCAATGTCTTTAAGCATATTAGGCCACCAAAAACGGTCACGCACTGCTTCGGTGAATCTTTTAATCCCTGGATGACCTGCTACCGGATGAGAATGGTACCCCTTCAGAACTTGTTCCTGTAACTCCTTTGTCAGTAACACCACTCCCCCTTGTACCCGCACAAGTCCTCCTCTCAGAGACATTTCATGTGACCCTACCACCTGCATCATGTCTACCGAGGCTTGGCTGTTTCTAACCTGTGTTAGGAATTCATCCTCGGTCTGTATGGTTCCTAGGATATTGGCTCTGGGAATGATATAGGTCTGCTCTATGTGGTCTGAAGGGGGTTCAAAGCCCAATAGTGACAGGGCATCCGCTTTTCCGTTTTTCCTCCCAGGTCTATATTGGACAGTGAAGTCAAATTCACTAAAATATTGAGACCAACGTAATTGTCTCATGGACAGTGCCTTGGCTGATTTGAGGTTTTGGAGGTTACGATGGTCTGTATATACTACAGCAGGATGTCTAGCCCCCAAGAGGTACTGTCTCCACTCTTCAAAGGCCTTTTTGATGGCTAAAAGTTCCTTGTCCCCCACGGCATAGTTATATTCAGCAGGGGTGAACTTATGTGAGTAATAGGCAACCGGATGACACTCGCCTGACACCGCATCTGCTTGGGATAGTACACCTCCCACAGCCACTTGAGACGCGTCCACCTCCACCACAAAGGGCAGTGCAGGATCAGGATAACGTAAAACAGGGGCACTAGTGAAAGCCTCTTTTAGGAGCCGAAAGGAAAGATCTGCCTCACCAGACCACACAAAGGGAACACCTTTCTTCAATAGAGCTGTAATAAGTGATACCAAGGCTGAGAAATTACGGATGAACCATCAATAAAAATTGGCTAGACCCAAAAAGCTTTGGATTTATTTTACTGAACGAGGAGCAGGCCATGCTAGACCAGCCTCCACCTTGGAGGAATCCATACTAAGACCCCTAGGGGAAACAACATATCCCAAAAAGGGTACCTCCCTGGTGTGAAAGGTACACTTTTCTAGCTTGCAATACAGATGATTGTCTAACAAACGTTCTAACACGTTGCGTACATGTTGTTGGTGTTCAGTCAAGGTAGAAGAAAAAATTAACAAGTCATCTATGTAGGCAATCACATAGATCTCAAGCATGTCCTTTAATACTTCATTTATGAAGAATTGAAACGCCGCAGGGGCATTTGCATAGCCCAAAGGGCATCACAAGATACTCAAAGAGACCGTATTTGGTGCAAAAGGCTGTTTTCCACTTGTCTCCCTCCTTGACCCGCACCAGATGGTAAGCCCCACGTAAGTCTAACTTAGTGAAATATTGGACATTGCGGATTTTGTCATGGAGAGAGGCGATAAGAGGTAGAGGGTACCGGTTCTTTATTGTAACAGCATTTAACTTCCGATAATCAATGCAGCAACGCAGACCCCCTTCTCGTTTCGGAATAAAGAATAAAGAGGAAGAGGCCGGGGAACGAGACTGTCGGATAAACCCTTTTTCAAGCATGGAGTCCAGATAGTCACGTAAATAAACATTCTCCTTTTCAGTAAGAGCGTAAACTCTGCTGCATGGAATCCTAGCCCCTGCCTCGAGATCAATACGGCAGTCGTAGACCCTGTGTGGGGGGAGAACCTCTGCTTCCTTAGCATCAAAGACCGCCTGTAGGTCTTGATAACAGGGCGGTAGAGCAGGACTATTCTCCCAACTGTTGCTGCCTATGTGTAAGTCATCCACAGCTGCCCCAACTAAGGGTGGAGGTATGACAGGAGGAAATGTTAAGGTAGAAGTCTCCCAATTGATGTTAGGGTTTTGAGACCTCAACCACGGTATACCCCGCAGCACCGGGCATTGTGGGGAACAAATTAAATCGAACATCACTTCTTCCTGATGATCAGGATCTATTGTCATGTGTAATGGGGTGGTACGCTGAGTTACCATACCAGAACTAAGAGAACTGCCATTGATAGTGGTGACGTTACAGGCTATCTCCTTCTTTGTACAAGTTATCATATTCTCATTTGCCCACTCTAAGTCCATGTAGTTCCCCAATGCCCCAGAATCAATCATTACCAATACATGTAAACCAAGTGCACCTTGAGTCAGATGTGCAGAGACATATAAATGATTAGTGGGAGTGGTGATAAGGTCAGATGAAGAGACTGTAAGACCAGACCTACCTGGGTTCCTCGTCTCACAAGAACCCAGGCTTACTAGTTTCCCGAATACTTTGACTGTGTGGGCTTTACCGGGCACTCTCGCAGAAAGTGACCTGCTTTACCACAATATAGGCAAAGTGTAAATGTTCTTCCCCTCTGTCTTTCCTCGGGAGTCAGGGGTCCTCTAATTATACCTATCTGCATAGGTTCGCTATCTTCGCTGAGTTTCTCTGGAGCACTCTTTTTCTCCTTTGTAGCAACATATCGGTACTCATGCTTCCCTCTCTCTTTCTTTCTTTCTTGAAATCGATGATCAATCTTTACTACCAAATCAATCAGTGCTGTACAGGAGGTGGGGAGGTCAACTATTTGAGATAAAGCGTCCTTTAAATCATTCCGCCTAAAAGATGAGTAGCTATGTAATAATGGGTCATCCCTGTCTACTAATGGTATCGCCCAATCAGCCGCAGACCCACTAAGGTATGAAATTACAAAAGCTACTTTGGCCTGGTCTGAGGGAAAACAGGTAGCTTTACAGGAAAAATGCAGTTGACATTGGCTAAGGAAAGCTGCACATCGCGCTGCGTCTCCTGCAAATCTTTCAGGGGGTGCTAGAGGTATGACAGGGGGAGTGGTTACTTGTACCACCGGCGTTCCCCCACCTGTCGCCCCCGCAGTTTGATGTCTTTGAATAGTGTCTACTCTTGTCATTAGCGTTTGAGTTTCAACCTGCAGATTTCCTAACATACCCGCTAAATCTGCCAAAGTTATTGCTTCGAGATCCATGACGCTCGGGCAGAACGCACCACGTGGGCTTCACGTTCTGTAAGAATTGCAAGTAGGTTCCACAGGAGCGTCAGGAATCCAAAGAATATTCCACAGCCTTCCCCTACGGCCTTCCGACTCTATCAAACACTAGAGTACGAGAGACACGCCAGGGGAAAACAGGGAGACAAAACAAGGAAAGTTGGGGGGAAAAAATGTGTTCGATGGTGATCTTCAGGTTGGATGCGTGGTGCTTCAATGGGGGAACTGGTCAACAGGTAGGCTGCAATAAAAGGTGAGTAAGTATTCTATCTAATGACACACTATACTGAAAACACTAAGACACCTTTATACATAGAAACATCACCTACCCAAGGTTCCTAACGTGTCGCTGAATTAAACATGTGGAGTCTTATATAAGGAACTTCATCTGGAGCTGTGGCAGAGATGACAAAATGTGTTAGTGAGTAATTGTTGACTAAATACTGGTAGTAATAATATAGTTTAATTTGTACACTTCTCACTTCATCTGTTTTGTAGAAGGCTTGAAGAAACATTCACTAACTGGTGGCATGCAAAGAACCTTTAGCCCACTTCTTCTGATGGTGGTATGACCGTCTATGGAAACCAAAAAACATATATTCAACCTTATGTATGACAAGCCTTATTATAAAAGTATATAAGTAGCGCAAAGGCGCTGTTACCGTGATTCCCTGTAGTGAAGCTGAAACTGCACCCACTCTGGTCCACGCAAGAATCACACCAAATACACGAAGTTGAATTCCAGTACACGAATCCAGTAAGGGGATTAAATAAAATACTAAAGGGGAGTGTAGGGCTGATAGTAGGGGTCGGGCAGAAAGGACACTAACTGACTATCTAATGGGAAATGAGGGATATATAGAAAACACATACCAGGCAGCGGAGACCAAGCCTGGCTGCCGGGTACAGGGATTCCAGGGAGGAGGTGTCAGAATGAAGCCCCACCGGACAATGGAGAACAGGCCCGGGTGTCAGGTGAAGCACACTCCGGAAAGAACACAAAGCTGAGCCCTGCCGGATGGCGGGGCAAAACCCGGCCGCCGGGCGGGACTCAAGGGCGAGGGGGAAGAAGGTTCACGGAGAATATCGTGAACAAGCAGCAATATGGGACACAGGCACCCAAGTATGAACGCCTGTATACAGCTAACCGCTGCTGATCGTAAGCGCAATCTGGAGCCCGCTCAGGAACGCGGGGGCCGGTAACGCTCTCTTCGGTACAGCGTACAGCAAACAGGAAGATCCAATCAATACGAAAGTCAGGCATCAGAAGCAAGACGGATGCGGAAACGAAGGGAGCTTTACACAAGAACGTGAAGCGTCGCTCCTTGGTTCATGGTGCTCTAAATAGCACATTTCTTAAAGGGACAGTGTCATAGGAGTCTCAAGGCATGACAGTGTTTGTCTGTGCGTGTGCATGATTGTGATTGTTCATATGTGGATAGTTGCATTTATGTCTATATGCGTGCGTGCGCCTGTGGGTGCATGAGATATGTTTCTCTTCTGCCATGACCACGATTTATACATGCAGCATTTAAACTTTGAATAGAGGGAGAAACTTATGTGGCTTGAAAAGCATGAATATTCTTTTTTTCTGAAGCCTCGCTCCTGAGTTCAGTTACCATTTTTCAATGTGTTCACTTCTAGAGTATGTCCGCTTGCAGCCTCAAATGGAATGGAAGGATAGTGGCATCGGTTGGAATGGGCATTAGATTGCTATTCATTTACTGAAATTACGTTCCTTTGCTCTACATGGCACAGTCAATGCCAGGTTTTTGAAAACTTCCTATAACTACTACACAAAATTAGGATAGTTTGTTATATTGTGCAGACACCTGAGAGGTTGGGGTCTTGCCTCGAGTTCCTCCTATTTTGGGCCATTCAGGTAAATTGTGCAGTCCAAATGTTTCCTTTGCGTTCTTGTACTTGTAGCAGGTTTGAGGCTTGGTTTGGCTTCTTCCCAGGGAAGTAGCAGGCAAAGAGAAATATGATTGTGGTACATGGTAAATGCATTTTTTTTCTGATCAGCTTTATACATGAATAGAGCCCCTCGGTTTTGTGTGATTATTTCATAGAAAGTTGTCTTTTTTAGAGGATCTTTTGGGGTAGGGGGGTCGCATTATGACACTTTCTAAGAGTCCTCAAAGAGTGATTTTATTGGCCAGGAAAAGTGTACGCTTATTATAAAAAAAATTGTAATGCTCATGAATGTACGGCTTCACTGTTTAATAGGAATAATAAAAGGCCCATTTTAGTGACATTCAGTCTGACGTAGAGTGTTGCTGGTAACATTTCACTCTGCCAGTTTGTGAATCTAGGGCATCTGCTACACTTCTTGAAAATCTTTTAAATCTTTCACGTTTAAATTTCCCTAACTTGGTAAAAGGTACTGTCTCTGCCAGCGAAGCAATTACAGGTGGACATTTCGCAAATGTAGGTGTAGAAAGAAGGAATGTTTCTCTGATTTGGTCATACCTCTAGATTGAGGTAGATTGTCAGGGGCGTGGCTTGAACACCGATGGCGATGGTCGCCTGAGAGCTCGGCTCCGGGACTGAGCCCGTGATTATCCTGTAGATCGGAGGCCGGGGGGCACCCTAGTCCCCACAAACCGTCGATCAGACTGATTGGGACCTGCCGAGGCACCTGGTGCAACTCGAACATGAGTTGATCCGACGGAAAGTCGAAGTTTGTGGTCCCGCGGAGTGCGGCCCAACATGGCGCCCGGACCTCTTTGTCCCCTTGGTCGGGGGCTTTAGTCTGGAGGAGCGTCGTTATCTACAGCGCACCCCCCACCTTTTCATCTCCCTGTGATGTGATGGTTTGGGTGTCGTTCTGATCGGACTTTAAATACGGTGATCGCTCCTGGATGATCGGATGCCCACACTATAGTGGACCTCGACTCACGGACGCCTGGCGGCCCTGACTGCGGTGCCGACCCCCTGAGCCGCGCCTGGCTGCATCCCCCCGAGTGGCTGACTTCCATGGGCAGCACGAAGCCTTGGCGCCACAAAGTCTCCGGTGGTGTTGGAGACCCTCGTTCCAGATCCTCATCGGCCAAACGGGCCTGCCTGACCTGGCGCCGATTGTCCCCGCCTCCTCCTCAGTGCCCTCCGACGATGCGGTGGTGGCGCGGCCCGAAGCTGTGGAGGTCCAACAGGCCCTGGAGACGGAGATCGCCCGCCCTCGACCCGAAGGCCACTAGCCGAGAGAGACATAGCCGACACCCGCACTTGGTGGCGCCTCTGACTGGCTCTCCACAGTGTGACTCCTGCGCCATGGGGAAACCAAGGGGAGCCAAGGGGACCACCCCAGCCGCCTCAGACTCGGAGGCCCAGGACAAAGAAGAACGCGGGGACCCGGAGAGTTCTGGTGGAGCGCCATTGCAGCAACAATTTGACCGGGTCCTGGAGGCGATCGCGACCACACGCTCGGCCCTCCAGCAGGACATTGCCCAGGTGGCGACTAGTCTGGGCCTCCTCAGAGCGGACCACGGCAAGCTCTCGGATAGGGTCAAGGAAGTGGAGGGCTCGATAAAAACCTTGGAGCCAGCACAGAGAACCCTAGCCGCGATGATGAAGGATGCCCTATCCCGGATTGATGCCCTGGAGCGGCGAGCGGAAGACGCGGAAGGTCGCAACAGGCGAAATAACATTCGAGTGGTGGGCCTGCCGGAGAAGATCGAAGATGGCGACATGGTGGCCTACTTGGAAGCCTGGCTACGGGACACGGTGGCTCCGGAGGGTCTATCCTCCTTCTACACCCTGGAGCGAGCACACAGAGTCCCAGCGAGGCCGCCGCAACAGGGCCGTGCCCCACGACCAGTGGTGGCACGGTTATTACACTTTCGGGGCAGAGATCTCATCCTTAATGCCGCCAGACATAATGGCCCCTTCAAGGTGGCGAACAGCCAGGTGAATATCTTCCCGGACTACACCTATGAGACCCAGCGCAGGCGGTTCTCATTCCTGGCGGTCAAGCGCGAGCTCCGGAGCAAGGGCATCCGATACTCGCTCCTGTTTCCTGCAAGGCTCCGCATAATTGTCGATGACAAGACTCAGTTCTTTGATTCCCCGGAGGATGTCTGTAACTGGCTAGAACTCTATAGAGCCGGGAAGGATGGCTTTAGCTCCTCATCTCAACTAGCAGTGGAGCCTGGACAGCGACGGCAGTCTAAAAGGATTCGGAGTCGCCGTGGCCGGTCAGGCGGACCCTCGACTGCGGAGACGTCGACGGAGCGGAAGGGAGTGCTGGAGGTGTTGTCTGCGCTGTCTGGCTCATGGGATGGTACCATAGAAGAGGAAGCGGACCTTGGTGACGAGGGGGTACCAACGGACTCGGAGGAATCGGTGACCGACAGTGTCCACACCCCGGTGATCACTCCGAACTCGGTTGAGGAACTTCTGGATGGACAGGGTTGACGGGGTGAGCTGCGTCCATTTGGGTGGGGGCCCGCAGCGGGGGTGGTGGGGGTAGGCGATTGCTCATAATCCCCGGGGAAGTGGAGGTGGGGTGCCCTGCCTGTGCCTTGAGGGTTTCCTCTTATTGTTTTGGGCTCATTTTAGTCTCGGTAGCCCGAGCATCGAGGGCCCATTGCCAACGCCCAGCCCGCACCTGGCCCTTAAGGCCTTCCTGCGGTGGCGACTGCAGGATTAGTCGGGGACAGAGGGTTTGCTGGGGGTATGGTTTGGATGGGGTCTAGATGGTACTATTTGGGTCCTGTTCTGGGGGGGTGGGCAAGGGTTTGGGTCGAACCCGGGTTGTTGTGTTTGTTTTGGGAAAATGGCCGCCACCAGTGCTGGGTTGATTGTTGCTCTTTCTTTGTTGGGGCCCGGATGGAGAGACTTTGCACGAACAATATGGGACAATGGCTGATGTTGCTAATGTGAAATGCATTACTTGGAATGTACGGGGGCTTCACACTATGTCTAGACGTCACAAAGTCCACGCTTATTTAGTGCGTAGAGGGGTGCAAATGGCGCTGCTGCAGGAAACCCATCTTAACAAGGCGGAAGGGGCGGCGCTACAGCGTAGGTGGAGGGGGCAGGTCTTTTACACTTCATACTCCGCGTATGCCAGGGGGGCGCTAATTTGGATCAGAGCTGGGGTTCCTTTTCAGGTTACGAATTCAGTGGTGGATCCGGAGGGTCGATATGTGGCCATTTCGGGCACTCTGGGGGGGAGGGACCTAAACGTTTGCTGTGTTTATGCACCCAATGTGGACCAGCTTGCCTTCCTTTCCAGGTTATCGGGCTCACTAGCCCACTTCTTTCCCGGGCCCCTCCTGCTCGGCGGGGATTTCAATTCAGTAGTAGATGTGGAGAATGACCGCTAACATCCCCCCCTCCCTGACTCTCCGGTTTGCCGTGTGGCTAAAGGTAGGAGGGACTGGCAGACGCACTGGGGTCTGACGGATATCTGGAGGGCGCAGCACCCCGACACTAGGGACTATTCCTACTTCCCAGGCTTGCACGAGTTACACGTCCGTCTGGACGGGTTTCTGGGCTCGACAGACTTGGTTTCAGCGGCGGTCCGGTCTGAATATTTGACCAGGACCATCTCAGATCATAATCCTCTCCTGCTGGACCTCCACTGGTTTCCGGGAGAGCCTGCGGTGCCCACCTGGAAGTTGCGTCCCGAACTCTTAGAGGACATTGTATTCAAAGCAGACCTAGAAGACAAGATCTCGGAATACTTCTCGTCCAACGGGGGCACTGCGGGTTCGAGGGCACTAGAATGGGACGCCTTTAAGGTGGTGGTCAGGGGCTTCGGTATTTCCAAGAAGGTGAGCATGAGGCGAATCATCCTTGATGATTTAGAAATGGCAGATCGGAAACTCCGTGAGTTGGAACTCCGCCGCCCCGGGCGCCCGGAACTCCAGGAACGCACGGCAGCGGCGAAGGAGGCGGTAGCGGCAGAGGTCGAACGGCTGCGCTGTTTCGACTATAAGGCCTATACTGTTAGGTCCCTCGCAGAGGGGGATAGATCGAGCGCATTGCTGGCGTGGCTAGCTAATCCTACGCGCCAGACCTCTCTGACGACGTCCATGCGTACGGCGGATGGGACCGAAGTGCACACTCAACCTGAGATTCTGAGCTGTTACCTGCACTACTATGAACGCTTGTACCGCAGTCGCTCTGCCAGGGACCCCGACCGGCTTGATGACTACCTGCGACCCCTAGAACTCCCAATGGTGGAACCTGACGTAGCGAAAGCCCTGGGTTCCGACATCGAACTGGGGGAGATTCGCAGCGCCATTAAAAAGATGGCAAGGAATAAGACCCCGGGTCTGGATGGCCTTCCGGTTGAATTTTATGCCGCTTATGCTGATCTCCTGGCACCGAGGTTGCTGATCGTTTACAGAGAGGCGAAGCGGCTTGGTCGGCTCCCCGGCTCGATGTGCGAGGCCTTAGTGGTCCCCCTCCTCAAGCCGGGAAGGGACTCGTCTGATCCGGCGTCCTACCGTCCTTTATCAATGTTGACGGTCGATTATAAAATACTGAGCAGCATCTTGGCATCGAGATTGCTAGGGCACATGAGCTCTCTGGTGCATGAGGACCAGGCTGGATTCATCCCCAAGCGAAACACGACCATGAACATCCGTAGGCTGTTCCGCTTGCTGGGAGAACCGCTCGTGGACGCCCCGTGCCCGGTGGTCCTCTCGGTATATTTGGAGAAGGCTTTTGACAGCCTGGAATGGGACTACCTGCGCACAGTATTACTGAGGTTCGGCCTCGGTGAGGGTTTCGTCAGATGGACCACGGTACTATATACCTCAGCGTCAGCCAGGGTACGGGCAGGCCCGCTGATCTCCTCGCAGTATCCGGTGGAGAGAGGCACGAGACAGGGTTGTTCATTGTACCCGCTTCTCTTCGCGTTAGCGGTGGAACCTCTGGCGCTGCTACTCCGGTCGTGAGCCCACTATAAGGGCTTATGGACGCCTTCGGGCCCACATTATGTCTCGCTGTACGCTGATGACCTGTTGCTCTTCCTTGAGGACCCGGTTGCTGCACTGAATGGGGCTGCGACGGCGCTCACGGCGTTTGGGGAGGTCTCGGGCCTTCGGGTGAATTGGGCTAAGACCTGTCTTTTCCCGGTTCGTAAGGGTACACCTAGCCCTGATATCAGTAGAGAGATTAGGTGGGAACCTGACTGCTTTAACTACCTGGGGGTATACATCTACCATGAACCGTCAGACCTCCTGGATGGAAACATAGCTCGCAGCACTCGCGCGCTGCGTGGTAGCATGGACTTCTGGGCTACTCTACCGCTCTCGGTAGCTGGACGGATCGCTTTGCTTAAAATGGTGGCGCTTCCCAGGTTGCTATAATATTTCCGGGCGCTGCCGATTTGGATCCCACCAGCCACATTTCGACTGTTACGGTCAATGGTGGTCGGATTTCTCTGGGGTTCGGGCCGCCGAAGAGTGGCCCTCAAGACCCTGACGAGGCCGAAAGCTGAGGGTGGGCTGGCGGTGCCGGACTTTGAAAAGTATTACTTGGCAGCGCAGCTGCAGACTTTCACCCAGGAGGTCGCCAGGGAATTCCGAGGCCCAGAGGACAGGAGGGGCACAGGGATAGCTAGGCATGTTCTCTCCTTCATAGCGCTGCGACAGCGTTTGGCCTTGCAGGACTTGACACTTGAAGAGAAGACCATTCGCTTGTGTTGGAACCGAGCCCACGCCCGGGGCCAGTTGCGGATACCGTATGCACCCGAAATACCTCTGGGCATGCTGACGGCCCTGCCTCATGGTGGTGATTGGTCACGATTAGCGGATTGGGAGGACGCGGGCCTACAGTTGGTGGGTGACCTTTACGAGGACGGGGCGCTTTTGCCCTTTCAGGAGCTCATTGATCGCTTCGAGGTTCCTCGCGGTGATTTTCTTCTGCACTCGGCCCTGGTCCGAGCGATTCAGGCGCACTGGAAGCACGGGCAGGAGGAACCTCCTACTTCTCCGGTGTGCCAGTACGTTATGATGTCCGCGGGCACTGTTAAGGCGGTCACTTGCCTGTACGGCAGACTGCTCAATGAGGGGTTGGCCCCCCTTACTACCTTAAGAACCCGTTGGGAGGAAGACATAGGGAAGGAGATCCCGGAGACGACCTGGTCCCAACTCATGAGGCGGGCCTGGAAGAGCACGCGCCACGCCCGCTTTCAATTGGTCCACTACTACGTACTCCATAGGGCATATTTGACCCCGGCGAAGATCCGACAATATTTTGCCACGGACTCCGCGGACTGCCCCAGGTGCCAGGCGCCTGATGCAGACCTTCTTCATATGTTGTGGTCCTGCCTGGGGCTGTCCTCCTACTGGCTGGAAGTGGGGAATACCCTGGAGGAGGTAACGGGGAGATCCTTATAGGTTGATGCGGCAGTGGGGCTCCTGCACTGGTTCCCACATACCCCCAAAAATAAAATCACCAGTAAATTCATTGATCTGGGGCTTCTCCTTGCTAAACGAGAGGTGACCAGGAATTGGAAGGCACGGGTTGGTCCAACGGGGGCCCGATGGCACAGCGAACTCTTGAAATGGGCGGCGGGGGAAAGCACGCTGCGGTACCAGTTAGCTAGGAGACAACACAACGAGAAGGCGCAGGAGGCAGCGCTAGAATGGGAGACATTAGTGCAGGCCCTCAGGGATTATTGCGCTCCCAGCGATTCCGAAGGCGAAGATGCAGCTCGCCCCGAGTCCCGATAGACGATTGCACTTTACATGTCTGTTGCTTTCCTCATGGGTCCTCTCACAGATCCTATTACGGCTGTTACCGTGCACTGATGGCGGGGTTGGGGGGGATATTTGGTTTGGTTCATAGTGTTTTGAAGGGGGGGTTTTCTTTTGGCTTTTTTGTAGGATGGTTTAGAAAAGCAGATGACGGATAGTGGATCATCCGGACCAGCTCCGACTTCCTGTTGAGTCCCCACTGGGTATCGCCGCCCGACCCTTAGGTTGTGGGCTAAATGGCTGTGTAATGGTTCATCCTACTAGGGGACGGAGGGATGTATTCTACTAATTTTGATTGAACTTATGATGCTGGTCGCTTTGTAAAAATTTACTGATTCCTGCAATAAAAATATATTTAAAAAAAAAAATAATAATTGAGGTAGATTGTCACTTCCCACATGCTGTTTCTCTCTGACAAATCAGAGGTGCTGTAAAGGTCTCCCACCCTTTCTAATGTGCTCTTTCACTGGGACAGGCCCCCTCAACTGTCCTGGCAGACTCACCACTTTAGTGGTGCAGCTGAACTGCCACCTTCTTTGATGACGTTGTAGTTGCATTTTGGCCCCCCTTCCCACCTCTATGAACCCTAGTTATGAATCTTAGTTACTCAAAGTTTGGAATATGCTTTTACATCATTTTGTTACCTTTACAGTTTTCCTGTGTGCGTTTCAATGGCATTCTAAGCCCCTACCATCCTTAGCTGCATTGGAATATGGAACTGCTGGTAGTTCAGTTGCCAGTGGAACTGAATGGATGCAGACAATGGCACTGTGCCGCATGAATACATCATCTGAATTAATAACTGGTCTTGAAATTGATTTTGTGGGTAATACTAACCTTGACTCGCCAGAAAAGTTGTGTGTTTCTAATTCCTATCATGTCTGTCTTCTAGAACAAAATAATGAATGCTTCATCTGCTGAAGCGCGTCCAGTATATATTCAAGAACTCATGGTCGCGAGGTCACTCAGCCTTTTTAAGTTCGAAGGAAGCAGGGGTGGACGAACCACGGGGCTCAGCGATACTCTCCGGGATTTCTGAACATTTTTCCAAAGAGTGTACTGGTGCATTTTGTTTCTTAAGTATGGCATGGGGGTCATTTAAATATGTTAGGGCTTCTCATTAATTTGTACTTGTACATGGATTAGTAAAAGCATGTGAATTAATTTTGAAGATCAGAAAAAAATACTTGCATAGGTAAATAATTAACTCTGTAATGCATGTAAGCTCAATGCAAGTGATATGTCATGAGAACGGCTGAAATACTTATCTGTATTCTTCTCGTTTCACCATGTTTTTTAGATATGCTATTATTTTTACAAAGTATTCATTTCATTTGTAATATTTTATTTTATTTTTACATTGAATGCAACAATTATCACTGCTTCGTATACGCTACATTTTACAAGGCTTCTTGACGAAATGCCCACTACTAATCCGGACTTTGCATACGTGGTTACCTTTGGTAGCCTTTCGTATTGTTGGCAGCCTTAACCTGCAGGTGTGTGTGCATCAGAAAGATTGAAAATCATGTGGTAACGAGATGACTATGATGGATCTATCTCATTAAGTTATATCTAACAACAGTGGTCCCATGCAAGATTAAGAATGAAAAATATAATAATATAGACTCAGTGGAACTATATTGGTTGAAGTGATTTATCCAGCCGGACAGTGATCACAAAAAATCTTTACTATATATAAAATGGACACCAAAATTCTCTTACATTCAACAAAGAGTGAGACACAAGCCTGTGCCTTCACGCTTACAGATTGGCAAAGTGAGAAGACAGGGAAAGAAAAAGATATTTAGGCAGAGAGTGAACGATTTCTGTTAATTGAAGCAATGACAGAAATTCATATACACCATTATAGCATATCTTAATAAACATACATATTCATATATGGTGTGACAAGAGGTCGACGACGTTTCGATTCCATAACCAAAATGCAAGGAATCATCATCAGGACACAAAGTATTATGCCTAAAGACTGTTCTACACAATACCCTCTGAGTGACAGGGGGGGATTGCCCTGACGTCTTGTTAAAGGGATGGCTCCAGTAATTTGCTGGGTGAGGGCAAGCGGATCAGGATCCTACGATGGAAGGATAGGGGTAGTTTGCAGAGCGGTAGTACTTAGGACGACTCCTAGGTAGGGAGGCGCCTTGCCCCGTGATGGATCGGAGGTTACAATGAAGACCCCAGGTGATGTTTGGAAAAGCCCACAATGGGGTTTTGGGTATTAGTGCCAGCGCCAAGTAAGGCGCGGTCGGGCGAGCCAAGGGCTTCGCAATAACAATGCTCCCAGCGAGGCGGTTCTTCATTGTAACCTCCGATCCATCACGGGGCAAGGCGGCTCCCTACCTAGGAGTCGTCCTAAGTACTACCGCTCTGCAAACTACCCCTATCCTTCCATCGTAGGATCCTGATCCGCTTGCCCTCACCCAGCAAATTACTGGAGCCATCCCTTTAACAAGACGTCAGGGCAATCCCCCCCTGTCACTCAGAGGGTATTGTGTAGAACAGTCTTTTGGCATAATACTTTGTGTCCTGATGATGATTCCTTGCATTTTGGTTATGGAATCGAAACGTCGTCGACCTCTTGTCACACCATATATGAATATGTATGTTTATTAAGATATGCTATAATGGTGTATATGAATTTCTGTCATTGCTTTAATTAACAGAAATCGTTCACTCTCTGCCTAAATATCTTTTTCTTTCCCTGTCTTCTCACTTTGCCAATCTGTAAGCGTGAAGGCACAGGCTTGTGTCTCACTCTTTGTTGAATGTAAGAGAATTTTGGTGTCCATTTTATATATAGTAAAGATTTTTTGTGATCACTGTCCGGCTGGATAAATCACTTCAACCAATATAGTTCCACTGTGTCTATATTATTATATTTTTCATTCTTAATCTTGCATGGGACCACTGTTGTTAGATATAAAGTATATTACCCGAGGTCCTGTGTTGACTCATTGGGTGCCCTTGTTGTTTGTCAGCTATCTATCTCATTAAGTGGCACAGAAAAGAATAAAGCAGAGAAAGCAGGACTGGAGAATACAATTTCCCATTCTGAGAACGGACTAAGGGATTTTCTAGCTGCAAAGCCCTTCCTTTGCCAAATCACTTTCTTTGCGATCGTGCCAGCAGTCACACAGTGCCAAAGTACCAAAATGCCATTTCGATTATTAATTGCTATTGCTAACCATCGCTTGAATGTTAAGACACACACCATGCACCATGTGACTCTGGGCAATAGCTAACTGTGGGGCAGATTTCCAATAACTGGCGCATCTCTGCATATCAGCAGGGATGCAACAGTTATTGTGCGTCAGGGCTCCGCCACCATGGATGCGCTGCATTTACAATGGGTCAAAAACGGCACAGATGTGTGACGCATCTGTGCTGTAAAGTCGGCGCATTGCTGGAGTGCCGTCGCAAGCTCCAGCAAGGCTCTGGGATGCCCTATCTTCAAAATGCTGTGTCAATCCTTACGCCTGATTCAAGCAGGCGCAGGGTTTGGACGCAGCATGCGCTCAAAAAAGTGACTGAGTGAAACCTTCTAGATTTCACTCATCCACTTTTAGGAGACGTTCCTGCGCCGGAATGCCCGCCCCCTGCGCTGGAACGCCTGCTTCTGGCGCAGGGCTTTACAACGTGACGCATCTCCCGGATGTGACACGTTGTAAATACCCTGCACCATGGCGCCTCTTTTGCGAAGCCACTGCGTCACAAAAATGACGCAACAGCGGCTTAAAAGAGGTGCAAGGGGCTTGTAAATCTGCCCCTTAATTTCCACAACGGCCCCCAGCAACTTGAGACCCATAAGGGTGGGTAGTTCGCGCTTTACAAATACGGATTTACATTTACAGATGGGGCTAGGCTCTGTGAATCCCAACGAATGGTTATTTTTGTGCTGTGATGCAGTCTCAGCTATCAAACCTGTGATTTTGTTACATAGCAACTGAGAATATTTTTGTGATCTAAGAATAATACCTCAGGCCATCAATTTAGAACTACTGTGCCTGATGTAGAAAACAATTCTCTATTTGAAAAATCCACCCAAATTCTCAGTATGCTGATATGCATCATATTTTGCAATTTTATGCAATGGATTGTAGTCCGGAATGTTAACAATAAAAATACTGCCACATGCACATTTTGGCAGAAAAATATTTTAGGACAAAATATCGAAAATGCATTGAGCCTATGTAAATTGACAAAATAGCGACAGCAAAAATATCGTTAATTCAAATATTTCAACCTAACAATATAAAGCATTTTAACCCACAATAATAACATTCCTGTATTTAACACTTCACACTATGTAAATATCAACAACCACCAAAGTTTCTCTCTCTCTCTCTCTTTCTCTCTCTCTCTCTCTCTCTCTCTATATATATATATATATGTATATATATATATATATATATATATACATATGTATGTATATATATATATATTCACAGAAAAAACCATAGGTTATAGACCATATATAGTTAGGAATTTGCATTTACAAAACCTTGAAAATTCACTGAAAAAACCATAGGTTATAGACCATATATAGTTAGGGATTAGCATTTACAAAACCTTATTTTATTTGCACAAAACCATTGAAATTCCATATATAGTTAGTTGCACTAACTATATATCGCGGACCCGCAATCCACTGCTAATGATGTCACATATTACATCATTCATGACATGGTCAGTGACATCACTGATGACATCACTGATGACATCTCAAATGACATCACTGATGACATCACTGATAACATCACTGATGACAACACCCAGTGACTGTATGTTTCTGTAAAGTTAAAATATGTCTTACATATTGAAGAATGAGTGGATGTATAAGTGTCTGGATAAAGGATTTAGTAGGTGCATGACTGACTGTATGAGAGAATGATTAAATGTGTCTCACTGAGTGCATGTGTTAGTGATTAAAGTGTCTTAATTTGGCAATCATTATTTATGTTGTTCTGTAAACTGCTGCATGTTTAAATCAGTAGCTATATCAGTAACTATATGGGTTATTGAATGGTTGCCCAAGTATTTGTATGGGAGACTGAGTATGTGTGTGGGTGGCTGGGAGGTGTATAACTCTGTGCATAGATGTGTGAGCAGTTGATTCCCTAGGTGTATGGGTTCAAAAGTGCATGTAGAAACAGCTGTATGGACAGTTGACTGTGTGCATGAGTATATTGGTGAGTGAATGGATATCTCAGTGCTACATGTCAAAGTAAGTACATATGTAAAACACACTCCACGTGAGAGTTGACATATATAAATAACTGAACATAAGAGCCAGTGAATATGAGAGTGGCTGTATGAATCATTATGAACTTGTATCAAGGATTGCATAAGAGAGCAAATATGTGTTAGTATATGTTTGAATAAGTAAGGTGTGTATAACTGTATAGTTGAGGAAATGGAGATGTGATTGATTCTTTGCATGACTGACTAGGTGTGTGAGTAACTCCATGGATGTGTGACAGTCTGTGAGTGCCTGTTTACACTGAGTGTATCTAAGGTTATATTAGAGTCTGAAGATGTATTATCACATAAATGATATCATCAGTGATGTAATCAGTAATGTCAAATGAGATGTCAGTGATGTCATCAGTGATGTCATTTGAGATGTCATCAGTGATGTCATCAGTGATGTCATTTGAGATGTCATCAGTGATGTCATCAGTGATGTCACTGACCATGTCATGAATGATGTAATATGTGACATCATTAGCAGTGGATTGCGGGTCCGCGATATATAGTTAGTGCAACTAACTATATATGGAATTTCAATGGTTTTGTGCAAATAAAATAAGGTTTTGTAAATGCTAATCCCTAACTATATATGGTCTATAACCTATGGTTTTTACAGTGAATTTTCAAGGTTTTGTAAATGCAAATTCCTAACTATATATGGTCTATAACCTATGGTTTTTTCTGTGAATTTCATTGGTTTTTTAAAAGCTAATATCTATAGCTGTAAAATATATTCTTTATTAAGTGACGTATCATGTAGCCCGTGAGACACCTCATGATGCATCGCATAACCGTGACGTATCGTCTCTGCAGCGCAAACCAAACCCAAAACGTAAGCGCGCCAGAACACGCTTAAAGATATATATATATTTTTTTAACCTTATTTAGACAAAATCCACACGTGCACATATCACAAACGTTCAAAAAACACAATATGTAGGACTCCCGTTACGCTGCCGGTTAGCTGCCCGGTTAGCTGCCCGGTTAGCTGCCCGGTTCGCGTACCAAGACGCGTCTCTACGGCGAAAAAATCGGATTTATTTTTTTTTGTTGGCCCCGCGTGGCTTTATAATATCCCCCTCATCAATCCTAGGGGGTCAGAAGGTGTCTACCTTGCCCTCTTTCCTTCATTTCCCCCTTTGTTTTGGCCTCCTCTTGTCTCTCAATCCTACCGAGAGACAAGATGGCGGCCGCTCCGGACTGTTTACAATGTTGACAGCCAATCAGCTACTCCTCAGACTCCCGTTACACTGCCGGTTAGCTTCCCGGTTAGCTGCCCGGTTAGCTGCCCGGTTCGCGTACCAAGACGCGTCTCTACGGCGAAAAAATCGGATTTTTAAAAAAAAAAATTTTGGCCCCGTGTGGCTTTATAATATCCCCCTCATCAATCCTAGGGGGTCAGAAGGGGTCTACCTTGCCCTCTTTCCTTCATTTCCCCCTTTGTTTTGGCCTCCTCTTGTCTCTCGATCCTACCGAGAGACAAGATGGCGGCCGCTCCGGACTGTTTACAATGTTGACAGCCAATCAGCTACTCCTCAGACTCCCGTTACACTGCCGGTTAGCTTCCCGGTTAGCTGCCCGGTTAGCTGCCCGGTTCGCGTACCAAGACGCGCCTCTACGGCAAAAAAATCGGATTTTTTTTTTTTTGGCCCCGCGTGGCTTTATAATAACCCCCTCATCAATCCTAGGGGGTCAGAAGGGGTCTACCTTGCCCTCTTTCCTTCATTTCCCCCTTTGTTTTGGCCTCCTCTTGTCTCTCGATCCTACCGAGAGACAAGATGGCGGCCGCTCCGGACTGTTTACAATGTTGACAACCAATCAGCTACTCCTCAGACTCCCGTTACACTGCCGGTTAGCTTCCCGGTTAGCTGCCCGGTTAGCTGCCCGGTTCGCGTACCAAGACGCGTCTCTACGGCGAAAAAATCTGATTTTTTTGGTTTTTTTTTGGGCCCGTGTGGCTCTATAATATCCCCCTCATCAATCCTAGGGGGTCAGAAGGGGTCTACCTTGCCCCCTTTCCTTCATTTCCCCCTTTGTTTTGGCCTCCTCTTGTCTCTCGATCCTACCGAGAGACAAGATGGCGGCCGCTCCGGACTGTTTAGAATGTTGACAGACATCTGAGAGCCAATCAGCTTCGCATCGCAAAGTTCCGTTACGCGAAAAGTACGCGAACCGGAGCGCTGCCCGGAGCGCTGTTACAGATATATATCTTGTTTTAAACGTTAATTTCTCAAAATCCACTGAAGCACATATATTGAGACCTAGCAAAGGCACATCGGGCTAACAGTCCCTACAATTTTGCCAAGTTTCGTGCAAATCCATTCAGCCGTTCGAGCTAAAAGTGAGGCCAACCGCCCTATGGAAAAATTAATGGGAAAAACGCGTTTTGGGACCCCCCTTTTTTCTCAGCCCCCCCTTGACGAAACCCCCCCAAATTTTCAAGGGCTGCTCAGAAACAAAATGTGCCATTTTCCTGAAAATTTCAGCCGATTCCGTCCACAAACGCTAAAGTTATTAGACATAGAATTTTCAAAAGTCCCATAGGAAAAAAATCCTAACTATATATACCTACTGGCTATCGCCAGTAGGTAATATCAAGATCTGAAGAAAAAATATTCTTACCTAATGAACTATAATGATAAAATGTATGCAATGATGAGGTGGGGGGAAGATTTAGCCCAGAAAGGATGATGGTCACATGAAAAAGTATATATGAGAAGAAACTAGGGTTACTATACCCTAAACACGATAAAACATATAACTTTATACTAAGAAAGGTGACAAAGAGGCAAGCTATACGATTGCACTATTAAAAAATTCATACATTAATTGCAATTAGATACTGTACCTTTAAAGTATATGTATATAAAACAAGCAGTAAGTGCAATCGCAGCCAAATAACGTGTCAGAAAATGTAACCCTGAACATAGATATACAACTGTCACAAAAGGTGTCATTCTGCTGTATGTGAAAATATATTGACTACAAGTCCCAGAAGTCTAAGGGAAGTAGCATGTGATGCAAAACCTTTTTAGCAGAAAGGAAAGTAGTGCCGCCCACCGTGAGAAAGGGCATGTGCCCAAAACGCGTCGGTGTGACAGACTCCTTCGGCGATGATTACAAGTGCAAAACAGGAACAACGCGGACCAATTATCGGTGAGACAATAGATGCGGGGTCCCTGCCTCACCTGTGTACAGCGACCCAATGGGGTGATTGAGACTGTTTGGGGGCATAACATCAGTGAAAGAACTGCCAATACCAGAATGCCCAGTGACCATGCCTACTTAAGGCAGGACTTTTAATCGCCACTGCGAGTGCGGTGGAAATTTCATCAGCTGTTCCCCCCAGAGAAATTCCAGTGAGCAAGGGCTATGGAAGCCCGAAATGCGTGTGGCGCATGAAATTGCTGGAAGGTGATGCTTTGTGCCCTGCATCCCTCCCGAATTAAAGGTTAATAAACGTGCTGTGATTGGCACCTCAAGCGTTGAGCTTTTGGATTTTCAGCGTCCTGCTCGGGTCGCGAGGTGCCCCACTGTGGATGCTGCAGCTCTTTCGTCGATGATTACAAGTGCGAAAAAGGAACAAGGCGGACCATTCATCGGTGAGACAATAGATGCGGGGTCCCTGCCTCACCTGTGTACATTGACCCAATGGGGTGATTGAGACTGTTTAGGGGCATAAAATCATTGAAAAATTTACCATTACCAGAATGCCCAGTGACCACGCCTACTTAAGGCAGGACTTTTATTCACCACTGCGAGTGCGGTGGAAATTTCATCAGCTGTTCCCCCCAGAGAAATGCCAGTGAGCATTGCTATGGAAGCCCGAAACGCGTTTGGCGCATGAAATTGCTGGAAGGTGACGCTGTGTGCCCTGCATCCCTCCCAAATTAAAGGTTAATAAAGGTGCTGTGAGTGGCACACCGAGCGCTGAGCCTCTTCTTTTGGATTTACAGCAGTCTGCTTGGGTCACGAGGTGCCCCGCTGTGGACGCTGCAGCTGCTTCGCCGATGATTACAAGTGCGAAAAAAGAACAACACGGACCATTCATCGGTTAGACAATAGATGCGGGGTCCCTGCCTCACCTGTGTACAGTGACCCAATGGGGTGATTGAGACTTTTTGGGGGCACAGCATTAGTGAAAGAACTACCATTACCAGAATGCCCAGTGCCTACGCCTACACAAGGCAGGACTTTTAATCACCACTGCGAGTGTGGTGGACATTTTATCAGCTGTTTCCCCCGCAGAAATGCCAGTGAGCGAGGGCTATAGAAGCCCACAACGTGTTTGGCGCATAAAATTGCTGGCAGGTGATGCTTTGTGCCCTGCATTCCTCCCGAATTAAAGGTTAATAAACACGCTGTGAGTTGCACCTAAAGCGCTGAACCTCTTCTTTTGGATATATGTATGTATATATATATATATATATATATATATATATATATATATATATATATATATATATATATATATATATATATATATATATATATATATATATTCACTGAAAAAACCATAGGTTATAGACCATATATAGTTAGGAATTAGCATTTACAAAACCTTATTTTACTCACACAAAACCATTGAAATTCGCATATATAGTTAGTTGCACTAACTATATATCGCGCACCCGCAATCCACTGCTGATCATGTCACATATTACATCATTCATGACATGGTCAGTGACATCACTGATGACATCACTGATGACATCTCAAATGACATCACTGATGACATCACTGATGACATCTCAAATGACATCACTGATGACATCACTGATGACATCTCAAATGACATCACTGATGACATCACAGATGGCATCTCATTTGACATTACTGATCACATCACTGATGACATCATTCATGTGATTATACGATGAACCTCTTCAGACTCTAATATAACCTTAGATACACTCAGTGTAAACAGACACTCACAGACTGTCACTCATCCATGGAGTTACTCACACACCTAGTCAGTCATGCAAAGAATCAATCACACATCCATTTCCTCAACTATACAGTTATACACACCTTACTTATTCAAACATATACTAACACATATTTACTCTCTTATACAATCCCTGATACAAGTTCACAATGATCCATACAGCCACTCACACATTCACTGGCTCTTATGCACAGTTATTTATATATGTCAACTCTCACATGTACTGTGTTTTACATATGTACTTACTTTGACATGTAGCACTGAGATATCCATTCACTGACCAATACACTCATGCACACAGTCAACCGCCCATACAGCTGTTTCCACATGCACTTTTGAAACCATACATCTAGTGAATCAACTGCTCACACATCTATGCACAGAGTCATACACCTCCCAGCCACCCACATACACACTCAGTCTCCCATAAAAATACTTGGGCAACCAATCAATAACCCATATAGTTACTCATATAGCTACTGATCAACACATGCAGCAGTTTACAGAACAACAGACATAATGATGCACAAATTAAGACAGTTTAGTCACTAACCCATGCACTCAGTGAGACACATTTAATCACTCACTCATACAGTCAGTCATGCACCTACTAAATCCTTCATCCAGACACTTATACATCCATTCATTCTTCAATATGTAAGACATATTTTAACTTTACAGAAACATACAGTCACTGGATGTTGTCATCAGTGATGTCATCAGTGATGTCATTTGAGATGTCATCAGTGATGTCACTGACCATGTCATGAATGATGTAATATGTGACATGATCAGCAGTGGATTGCGGGTAGGTAATGTATATATATATATATATATATATATATATATATATATATATATATATATATATATATATATATATATATATATATATATATATATATATATATATATATATATATATATATATATCCAACCATATGCAGACCAAACTTGGAGAGAGCCTTTACAGGGACAAAATCGTTTGCAGCAGTTTTGTTCTGAAGTGACAGCGTGGCAACACCGGAGATTAAGACAGGCAAAAGCATCCAAATTTTTTAAAAAACCAGAGGCGTTTCAGGTCGTGAGTCCTTTCCTCAGTGGCTTATCTGGAAGGCAGTGGGAAGCCGATTTGGAGGACTTCCTGTTCTTTAAGCCTCTCCCGCCCAGTTGGGCGTGGCCTCATGGCCTCCTGGGAGATGTAGTCCGTGCATCATTTACCCGGGTGGGTTCGGGTTCTCAGCGCCAAAGTGTCCTTAGTATTGATGGCAGCCTTACTCAAAGTTCCGTGTCATAAGTAATTGTCATCACTGCGCTGTGAGCGCACACCTTTCTGCTAGGTGCACACTCATCCCGTTCCGTGTTAGGGCAGCATCATGTGAGGCCGCCACGGAACCGCCAAACGGCAGCAGGCTCTATCCACGACCTTGGCAGGCCGTTATAAATCCAACCATATGCAGACCAAACTTGGAGAGAGCCTTTACAGGGACAAAATCGTTTGCAGCAGTTTTGTTCTGAAGTGACAGCGTGGCAACACCGGAGATTAAGACAGGCAAAAGCATCCAAATTTTTTAAAAAACCAGACGCGTTTCAGGTCGTGAGTCCTTTCCTCAGTGGCTTATCTGGAAGGCAGTGGGAAGCCGATTTGGAGCACTTCCTGTTCTTTAAGCCTCTCCCGCCCAGTTGGGCGTGGCCTCATGGCCTACTGGGAGATGTAGTCCGTGCATCATTTACCCGGGTGGGTTCGGGTTCTCAGCGCCAAAGTGTCCTTAGTATTGATGGCAGCCTTACTCAAAGTTCCGTGTCATAAGTAATTGTCATCACTGCGCTGTGAGCGCACACCTTTCTGCTAGGTGCACACTCATCCCGTTCCGTGTTAGGGCAGCATCATGTGAGGCCGCCACGGACCCGCCAAACGGCAGCAGGCTCTATCCACGACCTTGGCAGGCCGTTATAAATCCAACCATATGCAGACCAAACTTGGAGAGAGCCTTTACAGGGGCAAAATCGTTTGCAGCAGTTTTGTTCTGAAGTGACAGCGTGGCAACACCGGAGATTAAGACAGGCAAAAGCATCCAAATTTTTTAAAAAAAACAGACGCGTTTCAGGTCGTGAGTCCTTTCCTCAGTGGCTTATCTGGAAGGCAGTGGGAAGCCGATTTGGAGCACTTCCTGTTCTTTAAGCCTCTCCCGCCCAGTTGGGCGTGGCCTCATGGCCTCCTGGGAGATGTAGTCCGTGCATCATTTACCCGGGTGGGTTCGGGTTCTCAGCGCCAAAGTGTCCTTAGTATTGATGGCAGCCTTACTCAAAGTTCCGTGTCATAAGTAATTGTCATCACTGCGCTGTGAGCGCACACCTTTCTGCTAGGTGCACACTCATCCCGTTCCGTGTTAGGGCAGCATCATGTGAGGCCGCCACGGACCCGCCAAACGGCAGCAGGCTCTATCCACGACCTTGGCAGGCCGTTATAAATCCAACCATATGCAGACCAAACTTGGAGAGAGCCTTTACAGGGACAAAATCGTTTGCAGCAGTTTTGTTCTGAAGTGACAGCGTGGCAACACCGGAGATTAAGACAGGCAAAAGCATCCAAATTTTTTAAAAAACCAGACGCGTTTCAGGTCGTGAGTCCTTTCCTCAGTGGCTTATCTGGAAGGCAGTGGGAAGCCGATTTGGAGCACTTCCTGTTCTTTAAGCCTCTCCCGCCCAGTTGGGCGTGGCCTCATGGCCTCCTGGGAGATGTAGTCCGTGCATCATTTACCCGGGTGGGTTCGGGTTCTCAGCGCCAAAGTGTCCTTAGTATTGATGGCAGCCTTACTCAAAGTTCCGTGTCATAAGTAATTGTCATCACTGCGCTGTGAGCGCACACCTTTCTGCTAGGTGCACACTCATCCCGTTCCGTGTTAGGGCAGCATCATGTGAGGCCGCCACGGACCCGCCAAACGGCAGCAGGCTCTATCCACGACCTTGGCAGGCCGTTATAAATCCAACCATATGCAGACCAAACTTGGAGAGAGCCTTTACAGGGACAAAATCGTTTGCAGCAGTTTTGTTCTGAAGTGACAGCGTGGCAACACCGGAGATTAAGACAGGCAAAAGCATCCAAATTTTTAAAAAAACCAGACGCGTTTCAGGTCGTGAGTCCTTTCCTCAGTGGCTTATCTGGAAGGCAGTGGGAAGCCGATTTGGAGCACTTCCTGTTCTTTAAGCCTCTCCCGCCCAGTTGGGCGTGGCCTCATGGCCTCCTGGGAGATGTAGTCCGTGCATCATTTACCCGGGTGGGTTCGGGTTCTCAGCGCCAAAGTGTCCTTAGTATTGATGGCAGCCTTACTCAAAGTTCCGTGTCATAAGTAATTGTCATCACTGCACTGTGAGCGCACACCTTTCTGCTAGGTGCACGCTCATCCCGTTCCGTGTTAGGGCAGCATCATGTGAGGCCGCCACGGACCCGCCAAACGGCAGCAGGCTCTATCCACGACCTTGGCAGGCCGTTATAAATCCAACCATATGCAGACCAAACTTGGAGAGAGCCTTTACAGGGACAAAATCGTTTGCAGCAGTTTTGTTCTGAAGTGACAGCGTGGCAACACCGGAGATTAAGACAGGCAAAAGCATCCAAATTTTTAAAAAAACCAGACGCGTTTCAGGTCGTGAGTCCTTTCCTCAGTGGCTTATCTGGAAGGCAGTGGGAAGCCGATTTGGAGCACTTCCTGTTCTTTAAGCCTCTCCCGCCCAATTGGGCGTGGCCTCATGGCCTCCTGGGAGATGTAGTCCGTGCATCATTTACCCGGGTGGGTTCGGGTTCTCAGCGCTAAGGTGTCCTTAGTATTGATGGCAGCCTTACTCAAAGTTCTGTGTCATAAGTAATTGTCATCACTGCGCTGTGAGCGCACACCTTTCTGCTAGGTGCACACTCATCCCGTTCCGTGTTAGGGCAGCATCATGTGAGGCCGCCACGGACCCGCCAAACGGCAGCAGGCTCTATCCACGACCTTGGCAGGCCGTTATAAATCCAACCATATGCAGACCAAACTTGGAGAGAGCCTTTACAGGGACAAAATCGTTTGCAGCAGTTTTGTTCTGAAGTGACAGCGTGGCAACACCGGAGATTAAGACAGGCAAAAGCATCCAAATTTTTTAAAAAACCAGACGCGTTTCAGGTCGTGAGTCCTTTCCTCAGTGGCTTATCTGGAAGGCAGTGGGAAGCCGATTTGGAGCACTTCCTGTTCTTTAAGCCTCTCCCGCCCAGTTGGGCGTGGCCTCATGGCCTCCTGGGAGATGTAGTCCGTGCATCATTTACCCGGGTTTGTTCGGGTTCTCAGCGCCAAAGTGTCCTTAGTATTGATGGCAGCCTTACTCAAAGTTCCGTGTCATAAGTAATTGTCATCACTGCGCTGTGAGCGCACACCTTTCTGCTAGGTGCACACTCATCCCGTTCCGTGTTAGGGCAGCATCATGTGAGGCCGCCACGGACCCGCCAAACGGAAGCAGGCTCTATCCACGACCTTGGCAGGCCGTTATAAATCCAACCATATGCAGACCAAACTTGGAGAGAGCCTTTACAGGGACAAAATCGTTTGCAGCAGTTTTGTTCTGAAGTGACAGCGTGGCAACACCGGAGATTAAGACAGGCAAAAGCATCCAAATTTTTTAAAAAACCAGACGCGTTTCAGGTCGTGAGTCCTTTCCTCAGTGGCTTATCTGGAAGGCAGTGGGAAGCCGATTTGGAGCACTTCCTGTTCTTTAAGCCTCTCCCGCCCAGTTGGGCGTGGCCTCATGGCCTCCTGGGAGATGTAGTCCGTGCATCATTTACCCGGGTGGGTTCGGGTTCTCAGCGCCAAAGTGTCCTTAGTATTGATGGCAGCCTTACTCAAAGTTCCGTGTCATAAGTAATTGTCATCACTGCGCTGTGAGCGCACACCTTTCTGCTAGGTGCACACTCATCCCGTTCCGTGTTAGGGCAGCATCATGTGAGGCCGCCACGGACCCGCCAAACGGCAGCAGGCTCTATCCACGACCTTGGCAGGCCGTTATAAATCCAACCATATGCAGACCAAACTTGGAGAGAGCCTTTACAGGGACAAAATCGTTTGCAGCAGTTTTGTTCTGAAGTGACAGCGTGGCAACACCGGAGATTAAGACAGGCAAAAGCATCCAAATTTTTTAAAAAACCAGACGCGTTTCAGGTCGTGAGTCCTTTCCTCAGTGGCTTATCTGGAAGGCAGTGGGAAGCCGATTTGGAGCACTTCCTGTTCTTTAAGCCTCTCCCGCCCAGTTGGGCGTGGCCTCATGGCCTCCTGGGAGATGTAGTCCATGCATCATTTACCCGGGTGGGTTCGGGTTCTCAGCGCCAAAGTGTCCTTAGTATTGATGGCAGCCTTACTCAAAGTTCCGTGTCATAAGTAATTGTCATCACTGCGCTGTGAGCGCACACCTTTCTGCTAGGTGCACACTCATCCCGTTCCGTGTTAGGGCAGCATCATGTGAGGCCGCCACGGACCCGCCAAATGGCAGCAGGCTCTATCCACGACCTTGGCAGGCCGTTATAAATCCAACCATATGCAGACCAAACTTGGAGAGAGCCTTTACAGGGACAAAATCGTTTGCAGCAGTTTTGTTCTGAAGTGACAGCGTGGCAACACCGGAGATTAAGACAGGCAAAAGCATCCAAATTTTTAAAAAAACCAGACGCGTTTCAGGTCGTGAGTCCTTTCCTCAGTGGCTTATCTGGAAGGCAGTGGGAAGCCGATTTGGAGCACTTCCTGTTCTTTAAGCCTCTCCCGCCCAGTTGGGCGTGGCCTCATGGCCTCCTGGGAGATGTAGTCCGTGCATCATTTACCCGGGTGGGTTCGGGTTCTCAGCGCCAAAGTGTCCTTAGTATTGATGGCAGCCTTACTCAAAGTTCCGTGTCATAAGTAATTGTCATCACTGCGCTGTGAGCGCACACCTTTCTGCTAGGTGCACACTCATCCCGTTCCGTGTTAGGGCAGCATCATGTGAGGCCGCCACGGACCCGCCAAACGGCAGCAGGCTCTATCCACGACCTTGGCAGGCCGTTATAAATCCAACCATATGCAGACCAAACTTGGAGAGAGCCTTTACAGGGACAAAATCGTTTGCAGCAGTTTTGTTCTGAAGTGACAGCGTGGCAACACCGGAGATTAAGACAGGCAAAAGCATCCAAATTTTTAAAAAAACCAGACGCGTTTCAGGTCGTGAGTCCTTTCCTCAGTGGCTTATCTGGAAGGCAGTGGGAAGCCGATTTGGAGCACTTCCTGTTCTTTAAGCCTCTCCCGCCCAGTTGGGCGTGGCCTCATGGCCTCCTGGGAGATGTAGTCCGTGCATCATTTACCCGGGTGGGTTCGGGTTCTCAGCGCCAAAGTGTCCTTAGTATTGATGGCAGCCTTACTCAAAGTTCCGTGTCATAAGTAATTGTCATCACTGCGCTGTGAGCGCACACCTTTCTGCTAGGTGCACGCTCATCCCGTTCCGTGTTAGGGCAGCATCATGTGAGGCCGCCACGGACCCGCCAAACGGCAGCAGGCTCTATCCACGACCTTGGCAGGCCGTTATAAATCCAACCATATGCAGACCAAACTTGGAGAGAGCCTTTACAGGGACAAAATCGTTTGCAGCAGTTTTGTTCTGAAGTGACAGCGTGGCAACACCGGAGATTAAGACAGGCAAAAGCATCCAAATTTTTAAAAAAACCAGACGCGTTTCAGGTCGTGAGTCCTTTCCTCAGTGGCTTATCTGGAAGGCAGTGGGAAGCCGATTTGGAGCACTTCCTGTTCTTTAAGCCTCTCCCGCCCAGTTGGGCGTGGCCTCATGGCCTCCTGGGAGATGTAGTCCGTGCATCATTTACCCGGGTGGGTTCGGGTTCTCAGCGCTAAGGTGTCCTTAGTATTGATGGCAGCCTTACTCAAAGTTCCGTGTCATAAGTAATTGTCATCACTGCGCTGTGAGCGCACACCTTTCTGCTAGGTGCACACTCATCCCGTTCCGTGTTAGGGCAGCATCATGTGAGGCCGCCACGGACCCGCCAAACGGCAGCAGGCTCTATCCACGACCTTGGCAGGCCGTTATAAATCCAACCATATGCAGACCAAACTTGGAGAGAGCCTTTACAGGGACAAAATCGTTTGCAGCAGTTTTGTTCTGAAGTGACAGCGTGGCAACACCGGAGATTAAGACAGGCAAAAGCATCCAAATTTTTTAAAAAACCAGACGCGTTTCAGGTCGTGAGTCCTTTCCTCAGTGGCTTATCTGGAAGGCAGTGGGAAGCCGATTTGGAGCACTTCCTGTTCTTTAAGCCTCTCCCGCCCAGTTGGGCGTGGCCTCATGGCCTCCTGGGAGATGTAGTCCGTGCATCATTTACCCGGGTGGGTTCGGGTTCTCAGCGCCAAAGTGTCCTTAGTATTGATGGCAGCCTTACTCAAAGTTCCGTGTCATAAGTAATTGTCATCACTGCGCTGTGAGCGCACACCTTTCTGCTAGGTGCACACTCATCCCGTTCCGTGTTAGGGCAGCATCATGTGAGGCCGCCACGGACCCGCCAAACGGCAGCAGGCTCTATCGACGACCTTGGCAGGCCGTTATAAATCCAACCATATGCAGACCAAACTTGGAGAGAGCCTTTACAGGGACAAAATCGTTTGCAGCAGTTTTGTTCTGAAGTGACAGCGTGGCAACACCGGAGATTAAGACAGGCAAAAGCATCCACATTTTTAAAAAAACCAGACGCGTTTCAGGTCTTGAGTCCTTTCCTCAGTGGCTTATCTGGAAGGCAGTGGGAAGCCGATTTGGAGCACTTCCTGTTCTTTAAGCCTCTCCCGCCCAGTTGGGCGTGGCCTCATGGCCTCCTGGGAGATGTAGTCCGTGCATCATTTACCCGGGTGGGTTTGGGTTCTCAGCGCCAAAGTGTCCTTAGTATTGATGGCAGCCTTACTCAAAGTTCCGTGTCATAAGTAATTGTCATCACTGCGCTGTGAGCGCACACCTTTCTGCTAGGTGCACACTCATCCCGTTCCGTGTTAGGGCAGCATCATGTGAGGCCGCCACGGACCCGCCAAACGGCAGCAGGCTCTATCCACGACCTTGGCAGGCCATTATAAATCCAACCATATGCAGACCAAACTTGGAGAGAGCCTTTACAGGGACAAAATCGTTTGCAGCAGTTTTGTTCTGAAGTGACAGCGTGGCAACACCGGAGATTAAGACAGGCAAAAGCATCCAAATTTTTAAAAAAGCCAGACGCGTTTCAGGTCGTGAGTCCTTTCCTCAGTGGCTTATCTGGAAGGCAGTGGGAAGCCGATTTGGAGCACTTCCTGTTCTTTAAGCCTCTCCCGCCCAGTTGGGCGTGGCCTCATGGCCTCCTGGGAGATGTAGTCCGTGCATCATTTACCCGGGTGGGTTCAGGTTCTCAGCGCCAAAGTGTCCTTAGTATTGATGGCAGCCTTACTCAAAGTTCCGTGTCATAAGTAATTGTCATCACTGCGCTGTGAGCGCACACCTTTCTGCTAGGTGCACACTCATCCCGTTCCGTGTTAGGGCAGCATCATGTGAGGCCGCCACGGACCCGCCAAACGGCAGCAGGCTCTATCCACGACCTTGGCAGGCCGTTATAAATCCAACCATATGCAGACCAAACTTGGAGAGAGCCTTTAAAGGGACAAAATCGTTTGCAGCAGTTTTGTTCTGAAGTGACAGCGTGGCAACACCGGAGATTAAGACAGGCAAAAGCATCCAAATTTTTTTAAAAAGCCAGACGCGTTTCAGGTCGTGAGTCCTTTCCTCAGTGGCTTATCTGGAAGGCAGTGGGAAGCCGATTTGGAGCACTTCCTGTTCTTTAAGCCTCTCCCGCCCAGTTGGGCGTGGCCTCATGGCCTCCTGGGAGATGTAGTCCGTGCATCATTTACCCGGGTGGGTTCGGGTTCTCAGCGCCAAAGTGTCCTTAGTATTGATGGCAGCCTTACTCAAAGTTCCGTGTCATAAGTAATTGTCATCACTGCGCTGTGAGCGCACACCTTTCTGCTAGGTGCACACTCATCCCGTTCCGTGTTAGGGCAGCATCATGTGAGGCCGCAACGGACCCGCCAAACGGCAGCAGGCTCTATCCACGACCTTGGCAGGCCGTTATAAATCCAACCATATGCAGACCAAACTTGGAGAGAGCCTTTACAGGGACAAAATCGTTTGCAGCAGTTTTGTTCTGAAGTGACAGCGTGGCAACACCGGAGATTAAGACAGGCAAAAGCATCCAAATTTTTTAAAAAGCCAGACGCGTTTCAGGTCGTGAGTCCTTTCCTCAGTGGCTTATCTGGAAGGCAGTGGGAAGCCGATTTGGAGCACTTCCTGTTCTTTAAGTCTCTCCCGCCCAGTTGGGCGTGGCCTCATGGCCTCCTGGGAGATGTAGTCCGTGCATCATTTACCCGGGTGGGTTCGGGTTCTCAGCGCCAAAGTGTCCTTAGTATTGATGGCAGCCTTACTCAAAGTTCCGTGCATAAGTAATTGTCATCACTGCGCTGTGAGCGCACACCTTTCTGCTAGGTGCACACTCATCCCGTTCCGTGTCAGGGCAGCATCCTGTGAGGCCGCCACGGACCCGCCAAACGGCAGCAGGCTCGATCCACGACCTTGGCAGGCCGTTATAAATCCAACCATATGCAGACCAAACTTGGAGAGAGCCTTTACAGGGACAAAATCGTTTGCAGCAGTTTTGTTCTGAAGTGACAGCGTGGCAACACCGGAGATTAAGACAGGCAAAAGCATCCAAATTTTTAAAAAAGCCAGACGCGTTTCAGGTCGTGAGTCCTTCCCTCAGTGGCTTATCTGGAAGGCAGTGGGAAGCCGATTTGGAGCACTTCCTGTTCTTTAAGCCTCTCCCGCCCAGTTGGGCGTGGCCTCATGGCCTCCTGGGAGATGTAGTCCGTGCATCATTTACCCGGGTGGGTTCGGGTTCTCAGCGCCAAAGTGTCCTTAGTATTGATGGCAGCCTTACTCAAAGTTCCGTGTCATAAGTAATTGTCATCACTGCGCTGTGAGCGCACACCTTTCTGCTAGGTGCACACTCATCCCGTTCCGTGTTAGGGCAGCATCATGTGAGGCCGCCACGGACCCGCCAAACGGCAGCAGGCTCTATCCACGACCTTGGCAGGCCGTTATAAATCCAACCATATGCAGACCAAACTTGGAGAGAGCCTTTACAGGGACAAAATCCACTGAGGAAAGGACTCACGACCTGAAACGCGTCTGTTTTTTTAAAAAATTTGGATGTTTTTGCCTGTCTTAATCTCCGGTGTTGCCACGCTGTCACTTCAGAACAAAACTGCTGCAAAACTCCTTGGAGTTTTGCTTGCAAATTGTAATAAACCAACTTGAGACCACCAAGAAGTGTGCCACGCTATCTTTGTATAGTAATATATATATATATGATTGCCACACACTCGTGATCTCCAAGTGAAATTAGACGGTACTCCAAGTCAATGTTCACAACAACAGATTTATTGGCAGACGCCCCTGCCCCCTTGACAGACGCGTTTCACCGTTTAGGCTTCGTCAGTGTCAACCACAATTGCATGTGAGCCACCATTATATCCCCACTCCTCCCTAAGCATAGAGAGAGGACTAACCTCGCCGAAAGTCTCTCGGCGGCCATCTTATAATGTACAATATTATACTCCATATAAAGACATTAAAAACACTCGGTAAGCAGGGGAAATAGTGACAGTAAAGTGCTCGTGCAAATTTAAAAACAACATGGTATTACCCAACATTATCTCATTCACATTTCATTGTAGCGCATATGTGCAATTCATTCATGGGTGAAAAATGGGCAGGAGGTAAGCAATTAAATAAAGTCATTCACATTTTCCCTCTTGTTATTTCTATGTGCATATTGCAAAACCCTGTTTTATGTAAAGAACAATTTCGCAATAGCCAATCTCGCGCTGTTCATTATTCAAATACATCATGTCCATATTTTGTTTGTTCATGAACAGCATTACATGTCACCATCCTCCTCCTCTTTGGTATTACATTCCCCATTGCACTTTTGCATGCACTATTTAATTTCGCCCTATATGGGCATATTCAACTGTTGTCTGTTCCCTCATCCTGTTGTCTCGCCCTGTATGGGCCTATAGTATAGTGCAGTCATCTTTGTCCCGGAAAACCGGTTAGGAGAGAGAGAAAAAGTATGAAAGAGGGAGTAAGATAATACAAACTCACCTTAGACTTCCTAGCTCAGTATCTCCCCAGCATATTTTGCTCAGTAGGAAGTTTCCGATTGCAGACATATCGCTACATCTTGTAGCACCACCTTTTTTACTGGACTGGACTATTCCAAATGAACCTAAAGTTTCTCGTCATTATTCAATCCTCTAGGTTTCAAACTCTGGAGGTCAATAATATACCTGGATTCTAAAGCTCTTAATGATCTTATCTTTACTCCACCCTGTTCTTTCCTATCCAGTTGATCAATAAGGTAGAAGGACAATAGGTCCCTATTGCTCTTATGGTGGGTCTCAAAGTGGCGTGCCACCGGGTAGCTTTTATCCCTATTCGTAATGGCACGCATATGCTCCAAGATACGCTATTTTGCCGGGTTGATTGTACTCCTGATGTATCTCTTGGAGCACGGGCCTTCCAGGCAATAGACTACAAATTCCGAGTTGCAATTCAGGAATTTTGTAATCTCTCTGACGGGTCGTGGGTCATTGGATCTCCCTTCGTATTTGGTCCGCTTTTTGCTGTACTTGCATGCTTTGCACTGCATGCACGGAAAAAAGCCTTGAGTGGAAAAAATAAATATATATATATATATATATATATATATAAATATATTTCCTGATTTTGCCTCTAGCACACAGGATTCGAATCCCAAGAGACGATGCAGACCCAAAATCGGGCTGAATATTTCTTTATTGTACTTACTCGCCCAACACCACCGCCATGACGCGTTTCGGTCCCTCTCGGACCTTGATCACATGACACATCACATGGGCAGATCGACACCTTTTAAAGTGACAGTGCAATTACCAATGTGCTAAACATGGATGAAAGACTCAGTCCCTGCTTAAATGCAGTTACAACTGTTAAATACAGTACTAATTGACTTAGGCTTGTTGTGCTAACCTCCTGTGCAAATATTGCTGTTAAATACAATACAAATAAAGTGCAAAACGTGCCAAAATCATGTGCAAATTTGCAATTCGAGTAAACATTTACAATAAATATTCACTACATCGAGTAAAAACATCAATAAATAAATAAATACATTATTTCTGATAAAAACATCCCATTATTAAAAAACAACCACAATAAACGGAACTTTCTAAAATAAACGCATGATTTAAAAATCTATGCTACAAAAGTCCTCCATGGCTGCTTCCAATAATGGGTCTAGTTCACTCAAAAACATGAGTCACATCCGTGACTGGCACACGAGGAGGGTTGTATTTAGCCACTGCGCCTGCAGGAACATGAGAGTGATTTCTCTTGAATAAAGCCCCAGTGAGCATACTTCTAATCATCCACCAACTCGATATATATCAAAACAGTGTATTCACCACCCAAACCCAAGATATTTTAAACAAAAATAGAAAATATAAAATACTTAAAATTGATTCATTTTACATGCGGCATATTGACTTATTCATTATGGAAGGACACTAGAAGATATATGCAGCTTTAAAACCACCTTAAACTTCAGATAGAGATTTATAAAAACGTATAAAAATCTTCCGTTGAATTCAACCCATTAGGGCTCTTAGTGTCCATCTCAAGAATATATTTTGTTTCCAATCTTCTTAATCTAGCATTTCTGTCAACACCACGCCTCAGGGGTAGGATGCAATCAACAATGTAATATTTCAGCAGATCAAAATCCTTTGCATGAACTGCAGTAAAATGACGAGCCACAGGGTATGATTCATCCCCATTTTTAATAGCCCGTAGATGTTGAAGGACTCTCTTATGACACAGAGGTCTAGTGCTCCCTACATATTTTAATCCGCAGGGGCACTCCAATACATAGATCGCATATTCCGTTTTGCATGTAAGTTTTTTATCTATTTTCCTAGGTGTGCTATGGAATGGGCTATGATATTCAGTCCTATTAATCCCCTGCTTACATGCTTTGCAAACAGCACATTTGATAAAGCCCTTACTTTTATTATTATTATTATTCAATCTTTATTTCGGCCATGTAGCCATAAAAGATATTCAACAACAGTAAAACATGTACAACCATGATAAAATCCACACAATAACAAAACGGCACATGCTATACACTATAAAATCATTCCTGTAAATTAAAACTACCAGAGTTACATTTTAAAAGATTTGGGATTAACTCGGGGCCTGTGATTTCATAATGCCAGTGCGGGTATGCCAGACGTTGGTGAGCAATTTTGACAGCACAAACACGGTTAGACTCGAAACATCTGTTTTCAGGATTCTTTTACTTTTATTATATATATTCACTGAAAAACCATAGGTTTCACACCAGTTATAGTTAGCTGGAAATTTTACTGACATAAAACCATTGAAATTCCCACGTTATAGTTAGTTGGACTCACTATAACTTGCGCATGCAATGCACTGCTGATGACGTCACATATTACATCACTGATGACATGGTCAGTGACATCACTCATGACATCACTGATGACACCATCCAGTGAATGTGTGTCTTTCTGAAAAATAAATATTAGTGAGTAATGTTTAAATTTTTAAATATATGTATTAGTGTTTCACTTTGTGTATAAGTAGCTGCATGGGTTGGTGAGTAGCTACATGTGTATGTACATGGGTTATTAGATGTTTTTCTTAGTATCAGTTTGAATGTCTATATGGTTTGGTGGGGGTATTACTTAGCACATAGATGCATGATTGACTGACTCTCTGTTTGTATGGGTTTTGAAGACAGCATATGTGCAGGATTGTATGGGTGAATGAGTGTGTATATGTGTATGTTAGTGAGTGAATGACTGTCTCACTAGTGTCTTTATCAGTAACTACATATGTTTTAATCTAGTATATGTGAATATTGATGTATATAAGTGAGTATATGTGAGAGTAAGAGTTCCTGTTTAAATAAGTATGTGTTTCTATAAGGAATTGTTTAAGAGAATAAATATGTTTAAATTTCAATAGAAGTAAGGTAGTAGTGTGTGTATAGCTCTATATGCAAATAAATGGATGTTCAATAGTTTATTTGCATGTGTGAGTATGTGTGTGAGTAACTTTTGGATGACTGTCGGTGTGTATAGGTGTATCACTACATATGGTGAGTGACTATATGTATGAGTGAGTATATTGAACTGTTTGTGAATGAGTAGATGTGTATATAGATGGTGGAATTACTGAATTGGTTGTTGTAACTGGTATAGGTATCTCCATTTAAAAAAAAAAAGTTTCTATTTTTGAATATGTGTTTCAAGGGTTACATTACAGTGAAAGGAGGTCTGTCACTCTGTCACAAGGATGGTGTCATCAGTGATGTCATGAGTGATGTCACTGACCATGTCATGAGTGATGTAATATGTGACGTCATCAGCAGTGCATTGCATGCGCAAGTTATAGTGAGTCCAACTAACTATAACGTGGGAATTTCAATGGTTTTATGTCAGTAAAATTTCCAGCTAACTATAACTGGTGTGAAACCTATGATTTTTTCAGTGAATTTAATAGGTTTTTTAAATGCTAATTTCTAACTATAACTGGTGTGAAACCTATGGTTTTTTCAGTTAATTTAATAGGTTTTTTAAATGCTAATTTCTAACTATAACTGGTGTGAAACCTATGGTTTTTTCAGTGAATTTCAAAGGTTTTTTAAATGCTAATTTCTAACTATAAGTCTCAGTTTATAAGTAAGACTGTCAGCGCTCTAGTTGTTCTTTAGAACACTCTGGGACATTCTGTCATTGGGCTATATTTGGGCTACATCTGGCTGATATTTGGGCTACATTTGTTTTTTTTTGTCTCTGGTGGCCATCTTTGGGCTACATTGGGCTATATTGGGCTCCATTTGGTCTCTAACATATATATAGCCCAATGTAGCCCAATATATATTTTTTCAAAGTTAATTTTCATAAAAATCACTTGAGCATATAACATAGCAAAGGCACATCGGGCTACCAGTCCCTAAAATGTTACCAATTTTTTTTTTGTATATTTATTTATTTTTTTAACTTTTTTGTTTGCCTTGGAGCGCTCCCGGTGCGCGCCCCAGTGAGCGCCCCGGAAAGCGTAATTATATGAAGCGCCCCGGGGCGCGCACCGGGGAGCGTCCTGTAAGCGCCAATATCGCGAACGAAAACATGATCGTGACGTATCGCGTAGCCGCGTTCTCGTGATACGCACGGCGTAAGCGCACCCGGAAGCACTCGAGCGAATACGATCGCGCAACGTAGGCGTCTGACGCGCTTACGCGAGGCGCCCCAGGGCGCGTAGCGTAAGCGTGTCGGGTCATGTGACCTGAAAATAACACTTTTTATTGGTTCATAACAGTTTTGGTTTCATAATGATGAAGCCCCTGGTCATGTGACCTGAAAATAACACTTTTCATTGGTTCAATAATTATTTTTTTTCAAAAGGATGAAAGACCACACCTTTTTCCTTATTCTGACTTTGTCCTTTGACTTAGGAAGACCTGTTTCTACCTCTCTGTACCTTTTTTATCTTTATAATGGCATGATCGTGAAGTATCGCGTAGCCGCGTTTGCGTGATATGCACGGTGTAAGCGCACCCGGAAGCACTCGAGCGAGTACGATCGCGCAACGTAGGCGTCTGACGCGCTTACGCGATGCGCCCCAGGGCGCGTCGCGTAAGCGTGTCGGGTCATGTGACCCTAAAATAACACTTTTTATTGGTTCATAACAGTTTTGTTTCATAATGATGAAGCCCCTGGTCATGTGACCTGAAAATAACACTTTTCATTGGTTCAATAATTATTTTTTTTCAAAAGGATGAAAGACCACACCTTTTTCCTTATTCTGACTTTGTCCTTTGACTTAGGAAGACCTGTTTGTACCTCTCTGTACCTTTTTGATCTTTATAATGGCTTCGTAGCAGCAGCAGCTGGTGAATCTGCACCACCACCACAACCACCAAGAGGACCACCACAAGATATCATTGGTGGTCAACAAGAGGAGGAAGAGGAGGAGGAGGAGGAAGAGGGGAGGAGAAGATGGCTTGAAGAACAAAATACCCCATACCAGCCAAGACCACACATTATATGGGAGTTTTTTTCGATTCCACAGGGGAAGAAAAAAGTAAATGCAGCCAAGGTGACTTGCCTAATCTGTGGCATGGAACTTTCTAGGGGGAACCCTAATAAAAAATATTCATTTGGAAACAACACGATGATTCGCCACATGCAGCGCAAGCATCCAATAAACTATTCTGCTGCATAGAGGAGGGAACTGGCCAGTAACCCTCCCCAACCCACAAGCACCACCGCAAAAAGTAAGCAACCCACTCCGTCGGCACCAGAGGAAAGGGAGACGATGCCTTGCATTCAGCCACGATTTGCAGATTTCCGAATTATCTGTAAATATTGTGGGAAGACCATCTCCTACGGAGAACAGAGCGTACAGCTCATCGTCCTTGCTGGGGACAACCACAAATGCCCCAATAAACCCTAATTATTTCTTTTCTTTTTTTTTTTTGCTCCAGTTGAGCCATTTTCAATTCCCTGTTTTTTCGTTTCTCCCCATGAAAAATACAAAAAAAATATAAAAGTGTTCAGAAAACGCAAAAAAAGTTTAAAATGTTCAAAAAAAATAAAAAAAATATAAAACAAACAAAAAGAAGAAAAAAAACAGTTCTTTTGAGAACTACCTCCAATTTCTAAAAAAAGGCTATATTTTTTAAAAACTCTATTATTCATTTTTCCCCATGGGACGCTCCCCGGTCCGCTCCCCAGTGCGCATACTGAGCGCTCCCCCCGCGCAAATCAAAAAAAGATTTTGGGCCCCACTGGGCCCTTTTATGGCCCCCACAGCAAACCTAGTGGGTCAGGGGAGTCTATCCCTGCCCCCTTATGGTCATTTCCCCCTTTGATTTTTCCACCTCTTATGTCTCGATTTTACCGAGACACAAGATGGCGGCCGCTTCAGACTGTTCCGAATGTTTACAGACACCCGAGAGCCAATCAGCTTTCTGTGCGCAAGTCGCGTGGCGCGCCCGCAGCGCTCCCCGGTGCGCCTACCGGGGCGCGGCCATAGATATATATATGTTTTTTAAACCTAAAATAATCAAAAACCACTGGAGCACATATCTTGAGACATAGCAAAGGCACATCGGGCTATCAGTCCCTACAATTTTGCCAAGTTTGGTGTAAATCCATTCAGCCGTTCGGGCTAAAAATGAGTTTGACCGCCCTATGGAAATTAACCTGGTGAAAACACGTTTTGGGACCCCCTTTTATCTTGGCCCCTGCTTGATGAATCTCCCCCAGACTTTCAGGGAAGGACCGGAGCTCGACGAGGCCATTTTGAGGAAATTTTCAGGCAGATTCGTCAACCGGCGCCAAAGTTATTCCAAATAGAATTTTGAGATTTACCATTGAAAAAAATGCTAGCTATAACTACCTACTGGTGACCGCCAGTAGGTAATATATATATATATATATATATATATATATATATATATATATATATATATATATATATATATATATATATATATATTCACTGAAAAAAACATAGGTTTCACACCAGTTATAGTTAGCTGGAAATTTTACTGACATAAAACCATTGAAATTCCCATGTTTATAGTTAGTTGGACTCACAATAACTTGCGCGCCTGCAATGCACTGCTGATGACGTCACATATTACATCACTCATGACATGGTCAGTGACATCACTCATGACATCACTGATGACACCATCCAGTGAATGTGTGTCTTTCTGAAAAATAAATTTGTTTTATATATGTATATGTAAAGGTCGATGGAAGAATAAATGTTTAAATAAGTGTCTAAATGGATGTGTTTTTAAAAAATAATTGATTGGTTAACTGGCTTATTAAGTGTATCTTAGTGAATACATATATTAGCGAGTAATGTTTAAATATTTAAATATATGTATCAGTGTTTCACTTAGTGTATAAGTGGCTGCATGGATTGGTGAGTAGCTACATGTGTGTGTATATGGGTTATTAGATTTTTTTTAGTATCAGTATGAGTGTCTGTATGGTTTGGTGGGGGTATTACTTAGCACATGGATGCATCAATGACTGACTCACTGTTTGTATGTGTTTTGAAGAGAGCATATGTGCAGAACTGTATGGGTGGATGAGTGTGTATATGTGTGTGTTAGTGAGTGAATGACTGTCTTACTAGTGTCTTTATCAGTAACGACATATGTTTTAATCTAGTATATGTGAGTATTGATGTATATAAGTGAGTATATGTGAGAGTGAGAGATTGTATGAGTTCCTGTTTAAATTAGGAAATGTTTCTATAAGTGATTGTTTAAGAGAGTAAGTATGTGTAAGTTTCCTTAGAAGTAAGGTGGTAGTGTGTGTGTAGCTGTTAATTCAAATAAATTGATGTTCAATAGTTTATTTGCATGTGTGAGTATGTGTGTGAGTAACTTTTGGATGACTGTCAGTGTGTAACAGGATATATAGGTGTATCACTACATATGATGAGTGAGTATATGTATGAGTGACTATATAGAACTGTTGGTGAATGAGTGGATGTGTATATAGATGGTGGAATTACTGAATTGGTTGTTGTAACTGGTATGGGTATCTCCATTTTTTTGAAAATGTTAGTTTCTATTTTTGAATATGCGTTTCAAGGGTTACATTACACTGAAAGGAGGTCTGTCACTCTGTCACAAGGATGGTGTCATCAGTGATGTCATGAGTGATGTCCCTGCCCATGTCATGAGTGATGTAATATGTGACGTCATCAGCAGTGGATTGCAGGCGCACGAGTTATAGTGAGTACAACTAACTATAACAGGGGAATTTCAATGGTTTTGTATGAGTAAAATGTCCAGCTAACTATAACTGGTGTGTAACCTATTGTTTTTCAGTGAATTTCAAAGGTTTTTTAAATGCTAATTCCTAACTATAAACTGTGTGAAACCTATGGTTTTTTCAGTGAATTTCAAAGGTTTTCTAAATGCTAATTCCTAACTATAACATGTGTGAAACCTATGGTTTTTTTCAGTGAATTTCAAAGGTTTTTTAAATGCTAATTTTAAAATGTATCAATTATTGTCTTTTTTGTGTTATTATACAAATGTTCTATATTTTTAACAATACTTAAATTTTAATTTTGATTTATGTAGTATTATTTACAAATTTTAGATTTTTAAAAATAATTCTGGTCTTTTTTTGTGTTTTAAAGGTGCGCCCATGGTGTTCGCACGCATGCGCGCACGGTGTTAGCACGCACGTTGCACGCACCTTGCGAAAACATTTTCATTCCAAATAGTCATTTCTGTAAATGTAATGTTCATAATAACCCAAGACATTCTGTGACATAACTGTAAAAATAGTATTTTTGACTTTTAAGAACCGTATATTAGCTTTAAAAGCATTTGCAAAAATCGGGTAAAATGTCATTCATATGCGACTCGTGCGTGCCCCGGTCGCGCAACGTGCGCGAAGCCCTGCACGCACGTAAAGTCATGTGACTTGAAAACAACACTTTTGATTGGTTTATAGTAGTTAATTTTCCAAATCTTCAAAAACCCCACCCACTTCCCTCTACGGTGTTTTCTTCGTGCTTTGAAAATGGCAGAACAGCAATCTTCAGACTCTGATGTAGAGTTTTTGCCTGAATAGCCTAAACAAAAGAAAACAAAAGAGTCTTTTGTATGGAAGTTTTTTACCAACCCAGAAGGCCAAAAAAAAGGTAAATGCCTCCAGGGTTACTTGTAAAATCTGTGGCACCATCCTTTCAAGAGGTGATGCCACCAAACATTATTCGTTCAGCATTGCGAGTATGACTCGTCTTCTCACAAATCTACATCCCAACAACTATGCTTGGGCATCTACACAACACATCAGGGACAGTCCTGCAGCTGCTGTCCCCAGCACATCTTCTTCGGGCGTATCTCCATCTTCAACTGCTCCAGATATCCGCCCGGATTTTGCGGACTTTACACATTCGTTGATTTAATCGTGGCAAAGAAGAGGCAGCACACATGCTCCCGCCTTTAATTTTTTTCTTTTATTATTTTTGTTCTTGTTCCTGTTGAGCAGTTTTTGGTTACCTGTTTACTTTTATGTTACAGAAAATCCCCAAAAATATAAAATTGTTCAAAATACACACAAAAAATGTAAAACAAAAAAAGACTAAAAAACAGTTCTTCTAAGAACTAACTTCACTTCTCCAAGAAGAGCTATATTTCTTATATACTGTGCCATACTTTTTTTGAATGAATGTGTAGTGTATAAATGAATGACTGAAATGACTGAGTGAAGGGGAGGAGGGGACTGAGGGAATGAGTGAGGAAAGGGGAGTATAGTGAGTGAGGAAAGGGGAGTATAGTGAGTGAGGAAAGGGGAGTCATAGAGTGACTGAAAGAAGGGGACTAAGGGTAGGGGAGTGAGGTAAGGGGAGTGAAACAGTAAGGGAAGGGCAGTAAGGAAAGGAGAGTGAGGGAAGGGGAGTGAGAGAAGGGGAGGGGGATGGAGACAGGGAAGGGGAGTAAGGGACGGAGAGGGGGCAGTAGAGCAGGGTAAGGAGAGTAAAGGTAAGGGAAGTGGAGTGACGGTGAGGGAAGGGGTATGAGGAGGAGTAAAAGGGGGTAAGGGAAAGTGAGAGAATGGGAGTGAGGGAGATAGAAGGGCAGTGAGGGGATGGAGGGAGTTAGGGAAGGGGAGTGAGGGAAGGGGAGTAAGGAATGGAGTGAGGGAAGGAGAGTTATGGGGAGTGATGGAAAGGGGGCGGGAAAGGGAAGGGGTGTGAGATACAGACTGGAGGAAGTGGAGTGGAGGAATTGGAGTGACGGTGAGTGAAGGGCAGTGACAGTTAGGGAAGGGGTATGAGGGTGAGGGAAGGGGAATGAGGGAGAAGGAAGAAAATTAAGAGAAAGGGAGGGGGCGCTAGAGGGCGCACGAGCTGAATGGCCGCACTTTAGTGTGGCTCCGGCCGCCTGGCATCCATATCCTGCTTTAATCCTTTAAATCTGCATCCACCTGCCTGAAACTCGACTGGGGGGAAGATATACCACTGCTGCACACTCTGTCCGAGTTTGGTGATCCTACGACCTGCGGTGGCGGAGTTAGAGCGAGGTGAATCTGGAGCGGCGGATGCCCCGGGCTGGGTCCTCACTGGCGGCGGCGCTGGAATTCACGCAAAGCCCTGGACTGACACGTGGCGTGTAGGCCGCGAAACGCCGCGCGCGCCCAACTCACACGAGCCTGTACTCCTTGGCCACAACAGAGGACTGCTGCCTCACCGGGTGGATTTCTACACCAGCTTTCAACCCTATGGCGCATTTTGAACTGAGACGAGCATCGCTCGGCTACTGAACGCTGGAACTCGACCGCCTCTGGGTGCCGCCCACTCGCGGAACCCCTAAAGTGCGGCTCGGACCCGCGGTACGATTACTGCTGTCCCGGCATGGGGAAACCGGACACCCGGCAGCCTAAGCTGCAATTTGAACCAGCAACGCAAAAGAAAGGGACTAAGCAGACGGGGGACAGCACTCAACCGGGGAGCCGGGCAGCGGAGGAGGCCCCCATAGTTCCCGAGATCGCCACGATGCTACAAGAGATGCGACAGGGATTTGCCACAGTGGTGGACAAGGTGGACAGGCTCTCCGCCCGAATGGACGGCATCGTCCAAAAAATGGATGTTCACGAAGAGCGGTTGACGGAGGCCGAGCGCCGAATATCCGAAACCGAGGATGCCACGACATCGCAAGCCACGAGGCTCTCTCGCTTGGACAACGTGCTAAGGGTAATAGCCGCCAAGAACGAAGAATTGGAGGCAAGGAGCAGGCGGAACAACGTACGAATCACGGGTGTTCCGGAGTCCACAAACACGGGGAGGATGGAGCTCTACGTTGAACGGCTAATAATGGTGACGGTGGGGGACGAGGCCCTCTCCAAACAGTTTATAGTGGAACGTGCCCATCGCTCCCTTGGACCCCAACCTCAACCTGGCGCCCCGCCTAGGCCCATTATTGCACGGCTGCTAAATTATCGTGACCGGGATGCGGCGTTAAAAGCGTCCAGAGCGAACCAGAATCTTGCCTATGAGGGAGTGTCCTTTTCCATCTACCCGGACTTTACCCCGGTTGTCCAGGAACAACGCAGAAAGTTTCTGGCTGTAAAAAGAAAACTGAGAGGGCTGAATATTGACTATGCACTACTTTATCCCGCCAAGCTGCGAGTAACCCACCAGGGCACGCAACACTTCTTCTTGAATCCGCAGCAAGTCGAAGACTACATTAAAACTTTGCCTAAACGAGACAAGAGGGCAGCACAGGCGGAAGGCGGACACGACTCTGGAGCAGAATGAATGGGATTTGAGACTCTCCACATTTGCTGGTTAATATCAACTAATGCCTTGGTTTGAGGCACTTGCGACAACCCCCCAGGAGGCTACGGCTGGGTGGTCCCACAGGTCCAGTTGCATGCCAGGCCCCCACCCCCCCATGCTCTCTCCCTCGCCTGGACAGAGACGGTAAGAATGGAGGAGACTGCGGAGAGGAGAGGTGGGGGTGGAAGACGGTGCACCTCTGGAACCCCGAGCGGGTGTACCCCACAGGACTTGCTAAATGCACTTTTGATGTTCTATTGTTGTGGGCTTGCTATGGGAGGGGATGGGCACCGGGTACTGGCGAGTTGGGGGGCGCTTCAGTGGGAGGGGGGGGGGGAGTTCTGCAGGTGGTACGCTTGTGATCGACTGGACTATGGATCGCACTTTCAACAAGTTGGGCCTGTGCCCCCGGATAATTGTGATATTGCTGACTGCTCCTTTCCTTGTGTTTTTGTGCAGGGGAGGGGAGGGATTGTTGGTCGAATGGCCTGCCAAACACTGGGGCATGCTTGTTGAACGGTTTGGTTTTGTTGTCTGGCATGTGCACTTCTAACTCTTCGACCATCTGCCTACTGCGGGGTGGGATGGTACATTGTTATTGCTATAGAGGGGGGGACCGTAGACCGCTCAGTGTGGTCGACCAGGCTGTTATATGACGTGGATATTGATGGCTGTATGGACTGTCAGTTCGTATTGATTTTACTGTTAAATGGTAGACTCTCAGAATGGGGGACACCTGTCTGAATGTTCTTACTTGGAATGTGAGGGGCTTGGGGGACCATCGAAAGAGGAGGCACATTCTGGGCTATTTGGATCGACATAATGTACATATAGCCTTTCTACAGGAAACACACTTTGCACCTCACAGGACACACGCCTTTGGTAATAGATGGGCCTCATGTGCTGCGTTCTCGTCGTACTCCTCCTATGCCCGGGGTACTGTAATATTGGTGAAGAAATCTACTCCCTTTCATATGGCTGGCTCGAAAGCGGATACACAGGGGAGACATTGTCTGGTATGGGGTAGATTGGGGCGTGTGACAGTGACCCTAGCATGTTGTTATGGGCCTAATGTGGATGACCCGCGGTACTTTGAAACGCTTTGGGCTGAGATATTGGAAACTGGGTCGCAACACATAATATGGGGGGGAGATTTCAATGTTGCTGTTAACCCGACCCTAGATCGCTCGCACCAAGCTCCGCACCACTACACGAAAGGGCGGGAAGTACTGCGCGCCATTTTGGAAGAGAACCACCTTGTAGATGCCTGGCGCGCACACTGAGGGCCGAAAAGGGAGGGTACGCATTTTACGGCACAGGCTAAATCCTGGGCTAGGCTTGATTATTTTTTTCTGACTGCCCACCTCTATGCCTCACTGACTTGTGCACGACACCTCCCCAGAACATATTCTGATCATGCCCCAGTTCATATTGCCCTGCGAGGGGCGGAGTTAGGCCCCCCTATTACACTGCGAGGTTTCCGTATTGCAAAGGGCTCTGGGGTGCTTAAAGCTATCCTGAATAGATTGAAGGCTCTGGAGGCCGGGCTGGGACGGGCGGAAGAGGCCCTCCGCTCACGCCCTACTGGTGACACGCTTGCGGAGATAAGGGAATTGATTACTGAATACTCGGATGAAGCTGCGCGCGAGGCGAAGTTTAGGCATAAGTATTGGGTGGCGCGGAGATATGGGGAAGGTGAGAGGCCCGGGAAGGCGTTGGCCGCTACAGTCAGGCTTATGCGGAGCCAACCATCATTCTGGAATTGGAAACTGCCGAGGGGCTTCTGCTCCGGGACTCCACACAGATACTTAATGAATTTGTCAACCATTATAGTACTTTATACACCTCCAGGGGGGCGGAAGGGCCATCTCTAGACGACTACCTCACAGATGTGGCGCTTGGGTGGCTGAGTGACTCTCAGAGGGCCTTTTTGAGTGCCCCGTTTGAGCTTGATGAGGTCAGAGAGGCGATCATGAGTATGCAGTCATGCAAGGCCACGGGACTCGATGGCATCCCTGTCGAATTTTACAAAACATACATAGAATTCATGGCCCCGGTACAAAGGGAGGTGTATGAGGATGCTCTGGAAGTGGGTCATCTCCCTGCGTCCATGAGGACTGCGCTATTCATCTCACTACTCAAGCCAGGCAAGCCTGCTTCGCACTGTGACTCATACAGGCCCCTCTCGTTGCTAACGTGCGATGTAAAGATACTGGCTAAGCTTATTGCCACACAAATTAGTTTATTGCTGCCAAACCTTATCCTTCCGGATCAAGCGGGCTTTGTCCCGGGGAGAGCTACGTCCCACAACCTACGCACCTTCTTTTCAGTGTATGACTCTGTGCATGAAGATTTGCCCATGGCGGCCATCTTTCTAGATGCCACCAGGGCATTCGACTCACTGGAGTGGGATTATGTCTTTAGGGTGCTGGGTCGCATGGGGTTTCCGGCCATCTTTATTTCCTGGATAAAGCTATTGTATACACGCCCCGCAGCCAGGGTCCTTATTAATGGGCAGCTCTCCCCGGAATTCGAGGTCTCCAGAGGGACCAGGCAGGGGTCCCCCCTCCTTTTTGCCATCGCCACGGAACCCCTAGCTGCTAAACTGCGGCAACACTACAAAGACAGCGCGCTACGATGCTTCCAGAGACAAATCCTTAAATCAATGGACGCAGACGACATCACACTGTATGTTCGACATCCACGTGATAACCTACACCCATTGCTTAGGGAATTCATTAGGTTCGGGGCCCTTACAGGAGTGCAGATAAACTGGGCCAAATCTTGTATCTTCCCCCTCACTGCTTCCACGCTTGCATTCCCACTGGAATACCCGCTTACATGGACTGAGGGTGATTTTAAGTACCTGGGTATCCACGTCGAGAAGGATAGGGAGGCACTCATGAGGGCAAACTATGGTACGGCCATCAGCACGATCGCCGACCAGGTTTCGCGGTGGGTGACGCTGCCCCTCTCAATGGCGGGGAGGGCCTCTCTGGTTAAGATGATTGTGCTTCCGAAATTGCTTTATCTGTTCCTCAACATACCCTTTCACCCTGGTGCATACTTCTTTAAAAGGCTTCGATCCGAAATGCTTAAATTGGTGTGGGGCGGGAGACAACCCAGGCTCAAGTGGGAGGTACTGACCAGGCCTTATGTGCGGGGTGGATTCGGAGTGCCTGATTTCGAACTATACTTTCGGGCAGCCCAGGCGCATTACGCCTATTTCTGGGTGAGACAGCCTAGGTACATGCCGCAACTGGCTGCGGAGCATTGGCTAGCGCACCCCACGCCTATAGAGGGAGCACTGTGCACCATTGTAGAAGGTAGGGATAAGACCCCTAACACTCTGTCTAGCACTGTCACGGCCTGGGTGCGCATTGGTGACATGCTGGGACTGCAATTGATTTACGCCCCACTTCTTCCCCTGACATACCACCCACAATTGCCACTGCTGCAGGAAACTGGCTTCCCAACACTGCTGACCAAAATTCATGTACACACGTGGGGGGACTTGTATAACAATGGCACATTCCGCACCAGAGACCACCTATTTGGAGGCATACACCCCACTCCTCTGGAGATCTTTTACTACCTGCGCCTGCGGCATGGGCTACAAGCCCTCACACCAGACTTTCCGCATGAACCACCTGTCCTACTTCCCTTGCAGCACGTCCTACAATTCGAGAACCCCCGCAAACTGGTGTCTACGCTCTATAGATCCATTCGAGCCAACATTGAGTACACTACACTTCCTGCCAAGGTGAAATGGGATCGGGAACTGCCTACCCCCTCACTGATAAACAATGGGAGTTCTGCTTGCAACAGACGGAACGTATATCGTCCAGCAGCAGGTATAGGATCATCCACTACAAATTTGTGCACAGATTATATTACACCCCGGCTCGCCTACACAGATTTGGACTGCGGGATGATGATACCTGTGACAGGTGTGGGGCCCCTGGGGCTGATTTTCTGCATCTTGCTTGGGGGTGTGCCCGAATACTCCAGTACTGGGACCAGGTGTTTCAGGCCCTTTCTACAATGATAAACACTGAGGTAACACCGACTCCTGTGATGGCTCTGTTAGGGTATGTGGAACCCTTGCAGGCGGCTCACCGCAAGTATGTGGCACTGGCCTTATTGTTGGCCAAACGCAGGGTGGCCTGTCGATGGGGCAGGGGAAGGGCGCCCAAATTTAAGGAGTGGGTGAGTGACCTGGTGTATTGTCAGGAACAACTTCACACGTATGCAGAGTTGCTACCGCCCTCATCCAGGCCCACTGATATCTGGGCCCCGCTGCAATGCTACCTGATAACGGAATCTTCACATAGTGATGAACTGTGAGCTGTGATTGTTGTTCTGGGAATGGGGAGGCGGCCTTGATGGGATGTTGCGGGATGGTCCACGGTTCAATGTGCCTCGCAGTTGAAAATGCACTTTAATTCCTCTATGTTGTCCTTTTCACCCCCCCCCCCCCACAGCTCCCCCCTCGGATGTCTCTGTTCTACCATGAACTGTAACTGTCCTTAGACCACATGGTCGCCACGCGGTTCCGACCCCCCCCCCCGCAATATATTTTATGTGGTGCACATGCTTGGAGTTTGTTCTGTTCACTTTTTCTTTAATATTTTTTCAAAACCTACAAAAGTGAGACGAATGTATATGCTTTACTTCTGTCTGTACTGTTAATTCATTATTGTGCTGGTATGCAGCTCTGCAACGGCTGATTGTTCTTTGACCATTTTCCTTTTCCTGATTGGCGACTTATGTAATGGCAGCTGGCCTCCGGGTTGTGGCAGTATGCTGTGTACACTTAACGGTACTTAATAAACGTCTTGCACCAAAAAAAAAAAAAGAAAATTAAGAGAAAGGGAAAGTGAGTGAGAGAGAGGAGGAGTGATAGAAAGAGAGAGGAAAGGAGATTAAGGGTAAGGGAGAGAGAGGGAGAGAGTGAGAGAGAGTGAGAGCAAGGAACTGAGAAGGAGTGAGGCTGTTAGAATGAGTGAGACAGAGGGAGACAGGGAGAGAAACATGGACGAAAAAAAGTGAGGGAGGGAGGAAAAAGGAATGAAGGAAGGGGAATGAGGGAAGGGGAGTGAGGGAAAAGTAGTTAGAGTGAGTGAAAGGCAGTAATAGTGAGAGAAGGGGCATGAGGGCGACGAAAAGGGAAGGAGAGAGAAGGAAGGAGATTTAGAGAGAGGAAAGGGGACAGAGGGATAAAGTAGGAGTGAAGGAAACAGAAAGGGAATGAGAGGAAGGGTGAGGGAGAGACTAAGAGAGAAAGAGAGGGAGAGTGAGTGACTGAGAGGGAGTAAGGTAGTTAGATTGAGTGAGACAGAGTGAGAGGGAGAGAGAAATGGAGTGAAGGGGAGTGAGGGAGTAAAGGAAGGGGAGTAAGCAAAAGGGAGTGAGGAAAGGGGAGTGAGGTAAGAGGTCTGACGGATGGAGTGAGGGAAAGAGAGTGAGGCGGAGTGAGGGAATGGGAGCAGGAGAAAGGGAATGGGAGTGAGGCACAGAGAAGAGAACATAAAGTGGGGAAGAGGAGTGAGATTGAGTGAAGGGCAGTGACAGTGAGGGAAGGGATATGTGGGTAAGGGAAGGGGAGTGAGGGAAAAAGAAGCATATTAAGAGAGAGGAAAAGGAGTGAGTGAGAGAGAAGGTTTTATGGAAAGAGAGAGGAAAGAAAAGGAAAAGTGGTGGAGAGATCGGGAGACAGTGAGAGAGAGAAAGAGATGGAGAGTGAGGGACTGTGAGGGAGTGAGGCAGTTATAGTGACAGAGACAGGGGAAGAGACTTAGAGATGGATGGAGGAAAGGGGAGTGAGGGAGGGATTAAAGGAGGGGGAGTGAGCGAAAGGGAGTGAGGGAGTGAGAGAAAGGGAGTGAGTGAAGGTGAGTGAGGGATGGTGTGAAGGAAAGAGAGTGAGGGGGAAGTGAGAAGAGAGTGAGGAATAGAGCAAGACAAGGGTAGTGATTAAGGAAGAAAGGAAAGAGAAGTGAGGGAGAGAGAGGGGAAAGAGGGAGCAGGAGAAGGTGAGTGAGGGTGAGGTAAGCGTACTGATGGTGAGAGAAGGAGTGTAAAGGTGAATGAAGGGGAGTAAGGAGAATAGGAGAAGGGGAGTATGATGAGTAAAGGAAGGGGAGTAAGGGAGAGAGTGAAGAAAGGGAAAGAGGGAAAGAGAAGTAAGAGGGTAATGAAAAAGTATTTTTGTTTGTCATACTTTCCTTATAAGTAATTACAAGTTAACCTCTTGGCTGCTAATGACAAGGGTAACTCGTCATGCCCCTCCCATTCATTTTAATGGAAATCCCATTATAAAGTGTTCAAAGCCTTAGCACCAAGTGGTTAATAATATATTTTTTATAAATATAGTATCTATGGAAGAGAAGAAAAAATTGAGTTATAATATTTATTTCACAATACAAAATAATTTGTATAATATGTTATGTACCTTATTTTGCTGTTCTCAGAATATATTGAATTTCACTGAAAACAGTGAGTGCAATAGTACTCATCATATAACAGCGGGCAAAAGAAAAGACAATCAATAAGATTGTCTTTAAAAAACCCATTCAACAGTTTAGAAGTTACTTAATAGTACTCTACTCTTAAGCTTCCTTTTCCCAACCTTCTGAATCAAAAGCACCAACATCTTTTGTACCATATAACAATGGTTATACCTCCACCCAATGCTATTATCATATACAGCATGCTATCAGAATCTCAACATCATCTGGTATGCTGATGACACTCTGCTCATCCTTTATCTTAGCAATGAGCTGTATACCTTTAAAAGAAACCTCTACAAGGGAAATCAAAATGTCACCAACATCTACAACAACTACAACAACTACAACAAATCTAAAATACCACTGCTTCACTGATGATCAACATCTACTGTGATAGCCACATCACCCACTATCTGATACACTTACACTACCTCTACGTCAACTATAAGAATATTTTTTGAACTTGATCACCCTCACTCACAAAGTACTTTTCAACACCAGACTACACTTTCTTAACAGCAGTAATTTTCCGAGGCCAATTATTTTCCCTAAAATTTTAGTTTAAAAACACTAGGTAAGAATTTGGTAAGTCATAAGGCAAACGTTGTTTAAAAATCAATTGAGTATCATTACAATGAGTCCAGCCTTTTGTACATTTTAAATAAGCTGTGTATTGACCTGATGTTGTAGAAAGACCATCATGGAAAATAATTGCTACAGTTACAAAAGTTCTTCCTGAAATTTATAGTTGAGAAGCCACAATTGTTTTTATTAAAGTTGTCAGTTTTATTCCATCAGGGCTGCATTGTTGCTGGATTAAAATTACATACTGTCCATATCTTTGTATAAATAATGTTGATAACATTTGTGAGTTACATTGGGTACAGACCATGTTTTGATTTGCTTCTCTAACTAGATTATTAAAAGACACTGATTTGCAGTCTGGTAAAGTCAAATATATAAATCTTTCAGTGTCTATTTTTGTAGTACTTGAAAACGAACAATTATCACAGTCATGTTGCCATTTATAAGGAAGGCCAAAAAGATTTTCAATATGTATACCTTCATCTTGCAATACAACAAACATATACATTAGAAATTCCCGACAATCTTGCTGAATATTCTGTGAAAATTGATTTAAACCAGAACATATGTCTAAAACATTTCAAATATCAGAAACACTTTCTATTTCAGTTTTATCACTACTACATTTCTCAAACACAGAATTCAACAAACAACAAAATATTTTGTCCCGATTTTCAACAATTTGTTGTTGTAAAGTTTCAAGAAAAAAAACAACATTAACCACTACATTAGCATAGCAGTTGACACCAGAACTGTTTTCAAACTGAAAACCAACAACCTCTTCAATAGTATCCTTTTTCTTTTTGCTCACTATCACTGGTTCATCTATTTTTTTTCTTTTCTCCACAACCTCGCTACAATTTTTCTCATTCTCAACCTATTATACCCTTTTACACAATTTACATCTGCACTAATCTTTGTCTCATCAAAATCAATCAAGTATAATCCAGATAAAGTTCTGACTCGAGATAAAGCAACATATGCCATACCCTCTATAAACACAGTACTTCCAATATTCACCAAAGCACTATCTACACTTAAACCTTGAGATTTATGAATAGTCACTGCATATGCCAAACAAACAGGAAACTGTTTTCGGCTGACATATAAATCTTTTACAAGCAAAAATCGAGCTGAACAACGACTCAATTGTTGTACTTCTTCAATTTCATCAAATTTGATTTTCAAAAATTCAATGTCATCTCTATTTGGGTAATTAACAAAATCAACAGCATTCCCCATTGCTCCATTTACTAAACCTCTTTTCACATGTAAATTACGTCGTAAAATTATCAGACAATTTATACATGCATATAGATTAATTTCTAAGCCAGCAGCTTTAGATATTGATTTCTCTAAAGAATCCAATTTTGACTTCAACTTTTCTGACAAAATAATAGTAGATCCTTCATGCTCTATTCTATCAATAGCTTCCAGTTTTATAATTTCTTGATTTTCTAAGTTTAACATTTTTTCATTGAATATTGAGCATTTTTGCAGAGTTGGCATCAAGCATATCACTGATTTCTTTTCTGCAATTTTTCTATATATATTCTCTGGAACAATATTTTCATTTGGAAACAAATTTGAAAGTAATCGTGCATGTAAAGCTTCTTTGCCATGTTCACTCACTTTTCCAATTCTTATATCTTCAAGAATACTGTTATAATCAGCATCCTTTGCCTGTCGCATATTTGTAATGAGTTCTGTGTATTCGAAATATGACCAAATATTAACATTTCCAATGCTTCCCAGGCACTTTCTGGTGTCTTCATGTGTAACTGTTTTAAATACTGGTTGTCCTTTTATGGGAGTTAGTTGTAGTAGATCTCCAAAAACTATGACGTGTTTGCCTCCAAATAACACATCATACTCTGTTTAAGAATTTGTTGCATTCTTAAATGCACAAAGGCAAGCATTACATTTGATACCATGCTTACCTCATCAATAATGAGAAGTTTCATTTTTTTCAAGACTCTAGAAACTTCACAACAAGCTTCTCCTGATAGCTTGTGGTATTCTAATTTATTGTCATGCTCTACTGGCAGCATCAATAAACGATGTAAAGTAATCCCTTTAATCTGCTTCTCCACTCACGTACAGTCGGACAGGTTTAAATGACGTACATGAGCACTCTTTTTTCTCATGATATAAACCATGCTCCATCTGCTCTGTCATTGATCATATATTTGTTTTTGCTCAACATTTAGGTGTTTTTCCAATTCTTCTAAGATTATTACATCCTCTTGAGCTTGTTGCATTGCTCTTTCCACCTCACCCATGGCAGTTGGTGCTTCATTTTGGATAATTGGTTCTTCAAGTGGATCCTTAATCAACGAAGCAGAACTTTGACTGTCTTGAGAACTGTCTCTAGCAATCTCTTCTGCAATTGTAGCTTCTTGCTGTATTTCGTCACTCAACATTTTCAGGTAATTAGTACAAACAAGACATTCTATAGTATTTTAGTTACGTTGAATAAATCTCCATACCTGTGAAAATCTCCAAGTAGTTCCAGTTCTGTACGTCATTGCTTAAAGAGTTGCAAAATAGCTAAATAGTAAAATTCCTTTTAGTCAGGAGTTTCGCAACTCAGTTTTCGGTGATTAATCAAATGTCCTTTTCTTTGTTTCACTAAACATCCTTCAGATCCAATCACAGCATATACTCCTTTATTGATATCTTCTGTAATATTCCTCTTAAAAGTATAGCTTTGGAGTACTTCATAGAGACAAACGTTCTCAATATGATTATTTGGATAGTATGTATCCAACATATTTGTCTTCAAAATATCTGTACTGTCTGCTAAATACTCAGTTTCTTGTACAGATTTCCAAACTCAGTTTCGTGTTCTTGCAAGACCTAAACTCACCCAAATGATTGTTCTAGATTTGGAGTATAGACTTGCAGATGATAAGCGATCTGAACATTCATATGGTCCGATTTCTCGATGAGACAACATCTTCAAACTGTAGCTGTACAATTTCTTACTGAGGCTCTTTTCATGAGAAATTTCTTCCGACATTTCCTTTAGGTCCGTCTTTTCAGATTTAGTAATGTAAGACGTTACATATTGAGCTACAGCAATGGAGTTGTCTGCAACATATTGAATATCCATGTTAGCATTCCACATGGACAAAATGCCAGGGTTATAGTCATTTATGTATTTTGACACTTCATCTCTTCTTAAGTTGTATGTATTTTTCGGTGATTTTCGTGTGACAGTATGTCGCAAAGATGACATAAAATTGTTCACTCTTCCTTTTGATATTACTGGGCGTGGAAATCCAAAATGACATTTTGCGTAGAACTTATCCTTAGATTTGTACTTTCGACGACAGTATTTTTCTCAACGATGGGTTTGAAACCATAAGACTTGATGTCTTAAACTCTTTTGTTCTGTACTTTTTGGTACAGCACATGTAGAATATTGTTCAATAAAACTCATCACTGTATCATCTGAATCTGTTCCAAATTTGGGGCATCTTTGATCCATAGCAGCATGTGTATGTGAGGAGCACCTCTTGCTTGATACTCCTTTCTCCAAAAGAAATCCAGAACCTCTCCAAGAGGAGGATTTTTTTGGGTTGTGATAAAATACATCATAGCTTCAAATCTATGATTGAAATACCTGCATACATTAACTGGATCAAAAGAGCACAGTTCTCCAGGTGTCTTGTATTCTATATTTTCTATGTTTGCATTTGCCGCTCGAAGAAATTAAAGTAAATCTTCCCAAGCATACTCAGCACAGCTTAGAGTAAGGAACCATGTAGGAGTTCCTTAATTTCTTAGCATACATTTCAATTCCCCATGACGATGGTACCAATACTCATTAGTACCATGCTGACATGCCATGAGATTAATTAGCTGAGATTAAAAAACAGTATCTTTCTGTTGGACTTTATGCATAAAGTCCTTTGCCGAAACTTTTTGCAGATGTACTCCACTTTTTAGTATATGGTTCACTGTATAGGAAAGTCCAGATAAGTCACCCTCAAACAGAAGATGAAACAAATATGGAATACATTGGCAAAACCTTGGATCTTCTGCGTATAATTTTGATGTACGGTATTCAGATGCAGGAATCTGCACAGGTCGGTCATCATATCGTCCACCTTTGCCTGTTGTAAATAACTGAGGAAAACAACAAGCTTCCAAGCTTTCTTCCCATACACTAATGGGACTTCCTTTTGCTTCTTTCATTTGGAATAACTCAATAATATTCACCATCACTTCTTTAGAGTGAAGTGGATGCACACTATAATGTTCATAAATTTCTTCAGTTCTGGACACATCCACATTTTCAATTTGTCCACTTGACAAATCACTGTCCTCTTCTACAGTTGTTTCCTCTTCTCCTACATATACATTTTTATAGTATTGATTATTTTTTTCCAAATACAACGTTGCCTTTTTCACTTTCCTAACATCCACTAATTCTTGCTAGATTTTCTTACTCTTCGTAGGAACGCAATTAACTAGAATAACTAGAGGTTCCTCTTCCACATTTTCTACACCAATTGTTTCAATATTTTTCTTTAAATCTAGAGGCAAATATACAACTCTTCCCTTTAATCCTCTCTGTAAATCTGAAGGAGGCAATTTCCCTGTCTTAGGCCGCATACGAACAATAGCCTGAAATAGATGCACACATTGAATAATAATAGACTCATAAGTATTTAAATCCATCAGTTCAGAAGGAATATTTACCAACTCAAGATTATTATGTACAGATCATGCAGACATTTTCATTTAATTTATTATAACAAAATTTACAAATACGTTGATCAGAACCCAAATCAAAACAATTCTCTACCAACAAATAAGTTGCAAATTCCTTCCACTGATTAGTATTCTCCTTTTCACTTTTTAAATATAGATCAACTAACCTGGTCTGCTTTTATATAATGAATTTGTCTACAACAAATACAAGAAAAGTCCTTCTATTAATGTATCAGTTTCTGCACTGTCTTCTTCTGGACCAAAGTAACTAACCTCAATTTCTTCACAAATGTTGATTGCATCTAATACAGATCCATGCAAAAGAGCACTGTTTAACTATTTTAGCTTAAGTGCTGGACTTTTTGCATAATACAACCTTCTCACTAATTTCCTCACTTGAGTATGATGCACTGCTAACATCCTAAAATGGTAGAAAAACACTCTGACATACTTTTTTAGAACGACTAGCCAGAGAATGACCTTGCAAACCCGTTTTTTCTCTCACTCTGCAAGGGTCTAATTCTTGCAACATTTTAATCTTTTGTTTAACACTTTTCTTAGTATACTTGCGTAAGAAATTGTGAAAAAAATCGATTGAATCCTGTTGTACACTACAAATACTACTACAATTCCATGTGTACACTGGACGTCTCCCTAAAACATTTCTCTTTTTCAATCGGACAACCATTCTTAACATCATAAGCTTGACCACTGGAGTGAACTGCATGCAACAAATCATTACTCTGAAGGTAACTCTCTTCATTAAAAAATGGCTCACAACTTGAACTATGTTTCCATTCTCCAGAAAAAAACATTACAAAAAAGAGTTCTATTAATTAGTCTTTTCCACTTACTTTTGGCCTTCATAACATTGATTGGATTATCTAGTGTTCGAATTCTATTGATTACTAAAATAAATAACTTCTTTTTGAATTCAAAAGCATTCTCAACAATTGTTTCAATATCTTTCTTTTTCTTATAAAAAGCTGTTTTTCTTTAACAATTCTTTATATTTTTTAATAAATTTAAAACAAATCTGTTATAAAACATACGCTTGCGAATTTCTACAAACTGATTTTTTCGTCTTTTACTATAGACAATTCCTTTACCACATAGTTTTCCATCATTTTTCTTTTTTGTCTGGTTTTTCTCTGTAGTTACAGATAAAAAAAAACTTCCAGATTCTCCACACTTTTTTTAGTTTGTGTTATTTTCCTATAAATTCTTTTGTTGTCTTACCAGGAGCTTTCTTCTTTTTCTCCACACATTGTTGTTTAGATAAATCTTATACTTGTTTTTTCTTGGAAAAGTAAGCCTGTTTATATATTTTTCTTTTCTTAGTCTTTCAAGGCAAGGTGGTTTTTCTTTCTGTAGATAATTAAAATCTGTTGTGAAGAAAAAAAAATTACATTTTTTTTTACAATTATAGACCACTACTAGCATACTACACAGCAATTAGAAGCACTATATATTGTAAAGTCTGGTTCGCTCCATAAGTAAGTTTAAGGCACAGCAGCAGTGTTCGGGCAGTGTAGGAGATCATGCAGGGAGTGCTGTTTCAGGGTTTAGGGCAGTACAGTGGTGTTTCAACATTATAGGGGCTTTCGCTGAGAATGGTGTTTCAGGGTTTATAATGGTGCAGTAGTGTTGAAAGAGTTTAGCAGGTTTTGCTAGGGATGGTGTTTCAAGGTTTAGGACAGTGCAGTGGTGTTAGGGCAGTATAGGGGGTCATGGTGGGACTGGTACTTCTGAGTTTAGAGCACTGTAGTTATGTTTGGGCAGTGTATGGTATCATGCAGGGGCTAGGAATATAAAGCACAGCATGTCCTAAAGCCTAACTCACTCCATGAGTACATGTATTCCCATGTCTGCAAACACATGCACCGAGCAAGTGATTCTGTCACAATATTCCCCAAAACACACTGACTCACATTCTGATTCTACACAAAAAAAAATATCCCTTGCAATTCAATGAAATGATTACTACATGCTACAGAGAGAGTTGCTAAGGCATTTCTACAGCACACCCAGGATCTTTACTACACAGCATGGAGACTATTTGGGAATTAAGAGGCCTGACACACATACTGCATACAACTTTCTAACACTACATGTCCTAAAGCCTGACTCACTTCATGAGAACATGTATTCCCGTATTTTTAAACACATCAACTAAGCAAAAAATTCTGCCACAATTTCCTGAAATGAATACTGACTCACAGAGTGATCTTAGACAAATGACAGTATCCCTTGCAATTCACTGAAATGATTACTATCTGCTACTGGAAGATTTTCTATGGCATTTGTGCAGCACACCCAGAATGTTTACTAGACTGCAAGGAGACTATCTGAGAATTCTAACCCTGATATACAAGTAAGTGTGTAAGTGGTTAGACCACTTCATGTACACACTCTACATTTTTAACAACAGCACTGTACTGCAAAAAAATCTCCTCAAACACATTAACATACCAAATGCGCCTATCACAATGTTTTTCCCAAAGCAGACAAATTCAGAATTAGACTCTGAACAAATAAACTCCTGCTTCCACATTAGAACACATTTTACTTATTAACCTAAAGTGCACAGCATAGATCCCCTACAAATTTACAACTCACCTTTAAAAATTATTTTGTAGATTTAGAACAGTGTCAATCACACACCAGATTTTCTTAAGCAGAATCCCTGAATTGTGCACCAGTCACTGGAACCATAGAATGGCATTGCTTCCCTCTCATTTTCCACACATATTCATGTAGATAGCCAATGACATTTCTTCCTATATGAATTCAAATCAAAACTAACATTTTAATTTGTTATACATTTCTACACTTTCAAACTCACATAATGTTCAACCTTCCCCCACTGCTCTCTACGCCTGTTACCATGGTAACACTCCATAGAATACCTAACTGAACGCACAGGTGAAAAGTTCATCACAAAATGTTGCAAACCAAACCAGCAAGGGTGTTTGACTTCTCAATATACCAGCGTATCATGTGCAATGTTTCTTTCAATGACTTTTTCTCAACCATTAGCATTTCTCCTTTTAAAAATCAGTAGCATGCACCCTAGTTTTCAATGTTGAATTTTCAGAAATCACCAATCAATACTAGAATGCCGTGTGAACGGCCACGCCCACAAATGTTGGTATTGGAACGTATTTAAAAGGGACCAGCAACAGGTTTGTGCACGGTTGCTGTTCCAGGCCTCTGATGAAGTATGAAAATATGAAACGCGTCAGGCGGAACATCTCAGAGAAGTTGTGAACTTTGATGTAACCCAACAGCAAGCCTTCATTAAACACAAGCAGAATCCTTTCCTGTTTGTGCCCCTTCCTTTTGTTGTGGCAAAGATTGATGGACTGGACTGCAGTTCCCAGAATGCTCCACAGGTATCTCAAATGAGCATCCCATCTGGGGGCGTGGACTTCAGCATTAATTAAGTGGAACTGAACAGGAAACTGCAAAGAACTGTCTGTCTTCATATGCCTCTGAAGAAGAAGGTTATTCCTTTGAAACGCGTAAGGCGCAGACTCAAGGGAAGAGCTGTTGATTGAATCTACTGGCGTGTACTGTTCGTACCTGATTTAAAGCATCGCTTTATGTTGGTGTTTGGAGTGCGACTCATTGCTTAGGGAAATTTTGGAGCGTATATTTTTGGCGGCGTGCCCCGCTGCCGAGGACGCACCACCCCAGAGTGAGGGGTTCAAGGGGCCCGATGTATCCGAGCCCTGCTGTTGGAAACACCAATTAGGATTAAGAGCAGCGCCCGTCAGCGGAGGCCCATTGCAGACTTGAAATGTTTATTTACAGTGCATTTGTGCTCCCATGACTAGCAAGGAATTTTCGTGGACTGCAGTTTCCAGAATGCTCCACAGGTATCTCAAACGAGCAAGCCATCTGGGGGTGTGGATTTTAGCATTAAATAAGTGGAACTGAACAGGAAACTGCAAAAAACTGTCTGTCTTCATATGCCTCTGAAGAAGAAGGTTATTCCTTTGAAATGCGTAAGGCGAAGACTCGAGGGAACAGCTGTTGATTGAATCTACTGGCATGTACTGTTCGTACCTGATTAAAAGCATTCCTTTATGTTGGTGTTTGGAGTGCGACTCATTGCTTAGGGCAAGTTTGGAGCGTATATATATATATATATATATATATATATATATATATATATATATATATATATATATTTATATATATATAAATATATATAAATATATATATATATATATATATATATATATATATATATATATATATATATATATATATATATATATATATATATATATATATATATACATATATATATATATTACCTACTGGCGGTCGCCAGTAGGTAGTTATAGTTAGGATTCTTTTCAATGCAAAATCTCAGAATTCTATTGTGAATAACTTTGGCGTTGGTTGACGAATCTGCCTGAAAATTTCCTCAAATTTGCCTTGTGGAGCTCCGGTCCTTCCCTGGGGGGATTCGTCAAGCGGGGGCCGAGATAAAAGGGGGGTCCCAAAACGTGTTTTCCCCATGTTAATTTCCGTAGGGCGGTCGAACTCACTTTTAGCCCAAACGGCTGAATGGATTTGCACCATACTTGGCAAAATTGTAGGGTCTGGTAGCCCGATGTGCCTTTGCTATGTCTCAAGATATGTGCTCCAGTGGTTTTTGAGTAATTTAGGTTCAAATAAATATATATATCTATGGCCGCGCCCCGGTACGCACACCGGGGAGTGCTGCGGGCGCGCCACGCGACTTGCGCACAGAAAACTGATTGGCTCTCGGGTGTCTGTAAACATTCGAAACAGTCCGGAGCGGCCGCCATCTTGTGTCTCGGTAAAATCGAGACATAAGAGGTGGAAAAATCAAAGGGGGAAATGACCATAAGGGGTCAGGGATAGACCCCCCTGACCCCCTAGGTTTGATGTGGGGGCCATAAAAGGGCCCAGTGGGGCCCAACATTTTTTTTTTTTTGGGAGCGCCCGGTATGCGCACCGGGGAGCGGACCGGGGAGCGTCCAATGGGGAAAAATGAATAATAGAGTTTTTAAAAAATATAGCCTTTTTTTGGAATTTGGAGGTAGTTCTGAAAAGAACTTTTTTTTCTTCTTTTTGTTGTTTTATATTTTTTTATTGTTTTTTGAACATTTTAAACTTTTTTGGGGTTTTCTGAACACTTTTATATTTTTTTTGTATTTTTCATGGGGAGAAACGAAAAAACAGGGAATTGAAAATGGCTCAACTGGAGCAAATAAAAAAGAAAAGAAATAATTAGGGTTTATTAGGGCATTTGTGGTTGTCCCCAGCAAGGACGATGAGCTTTACGCTCTGTTCTCCGTAGGAGATGGTCTTCCCACAATATTTACAGATAATTCGGAAATCTGCAAATCGTGGCTGAATGCAAGGCATTGTCTTGCTTTCCTCTGGTGCCGACGGAGTGGGTTGCTTTCTTTTTGTGGTGGTGCTGTGGATTGGGGAGGGTTACTGGCCAGTTCCCTCATCTATGCAGCAGAATAGTTTATTGGATGCTTGCGCTGCATGTGGAGAATCATCGTGTTGTTTCCAAATTAATATTTTTTATTAGGGTTCCCCCTAGAAAGTTCCATGCCACAGATTAAGCAAGTCACCTTGGCTGCATTTACTTTTTTCTTCCCCTGTGGAATCGAAAAAAACTAACATATAATGTGTGGTCTTGGCTGGTATGGGGTATTTTGTTCTTCAAGCCATCTTCTCCTCCCCTCTTCCTCCTCCTCCTCTTCCTCCTCTTGTTGACCACCAATGATATCTTGTGGTGGTCCTCTTGGTAGTTGTGGTGGTGGTGCAGATGCACCAGCTGCTGCTGCTACGAAGCCATTATAAAGATCAAAAAGGTACAGAGAGGTACAAACAGGTCTTCCTAAGTCAAAGGACAAAGTCAGAATAAGGAAAAAAGGTGTGGTCTTTCATCCTTTTGAGAAAAAAAATGTATTGAACCAATGAAAAGTGTTATTTTCAGGTCACATGACCAGGGGCTTCATCATTATGAAACCAAAACTGTTATGAACCAATAAAAAGTGTTATTTTCAGGTCACATGACCCGACACGCTTACGCTACGCGCCCTGGGGCGCGTGGCGTAAGCGCGTCAGACGCCTACGTTGCGCAATCGTATTCGCTCGAGTGCTTCTGGGTGCGCTTACGCCGTTCGTATCACGCAAACGCGGCTACGCGATACGTCACGATCATGTTTTCGTTTGCGATATTGCCGCTTATGGGACGCTCCCCGGTGCGCGCCCCAGGGCGCTTCATATAATTACGCTTTCCGGGGCGCTCACTGGGGCGCGCACCGGGAGCGCTCCAAGGCAAAAATTAAAGTTAAAAAAATAAATAAATATACAAAAAAAAATTTGGCAAAATTTTAGGGACTGGTAGCCCGATGCGCCTTTGCTATGTCTCAAGATATATGCTCAAGTGGTTTTTACGAAAATTAACTTTGAAAAAATATATATTGGGCTACATTGGGCTATATATATATGTTAGAGACCAAATGTGGCCCAATGTAGCCCAATGTAGCCCAATGTAGCCCAAAGATGGCCACCAGAGACGAAAAAAAACAAATGTAGCCCAAATATCAGCCAGATGTAGCCCAAATATAGGCCAATGACAGAATGTCCCAGAGTGTTCTAAAGAACAACTAGAGCGCTGACAGTCTTACTTATAAACTGAGACTTATAGTTAGAAATTAGCATTTAAAAACCTTTGAAATTCCCTAAAAAAACATAGGTTTCACACCAGTTATAGTTAGGAATTAGCATTTAAAAAACCTATTAAATTCACTGAAAAAACCATAGGTTTCACACCAGTTATAGTTAGCTGGAAATTTTACTGACATTAAACCATTGAAATTCCCACGTTATAGTTAGTTGGACTCACTATAACTTGCGCTTGCAATGTACTGCTGATGATGTCACATATTACATCACTCATGTCATGGTCAGTGACATCACTCATGACATCACTGATGACACCATCCTTGTGACAGAGTGACAGACCTCCTTTCACTGTAATGTAACCCTTGAAACACATATTCAAAAATAGAAACTACATTTTTTTTTAAATGGAGATACCTACACCAGTTACAACAACCAATTCAGTAATTCCACCATCTATATACACATTTACTCATTCACATACAGTTCAATATACTCACTCATACATATAGTCAGTCACCATATGTAATGATACACCTATACATCCTGTTACACACCGACAGTCATCCAAAAGTTACTCACACACATACTCACACATGCAAATAAACTATTGAACATCCATTTATTTGTATATAGAGCTATACACACACTACTACCTTACTTCTATTGAAATGTAAACATATTTATTCTCTTAAACAATCCCTTATAGAAACACATACTTATTTAAACAGTAACTCTTAAAAACACTTACTCTCACATATACTCACTTATATACATCAATATTCACATATACTAGATTAAAACATATGTAGTTACTGATAAAGACACTAGTGAGACAGTCATTCACTCACTAACATACACATATACACACTCATTCACCCATACAATCCTGCACATATGCTGTCTTCAAAACACATACAAACAGAGAGTCAGTCAATCATGCATCTATGTGCTAAGTAATACCCCCACCAAACCATATAGACATTAATACTGATACTAAGAAAAGCATCTAATAACCCATGTACATACACATGTAGCTACTCACCAACCCATGCAGCTACTTATACACAAAGTGAAACACTAATACATATATTTAACAATTTAAACATTACTCACTAATATTTATTTTTCAGAAAGACACACATTCACTGGATGGTGTCATCAGTGATGTCATGAGTGATGTCACTGACCATGTCATGAGTGATGTAATATGTGACGTCATCAGTAGTGCATTGCACGCGCAGGTTATAGTGAGTCCAACTAAATATAACGTGGGAATTTCAATGATTTTATGTCAGTAACATTTTCAGCTAACTATAACTGGTGTGAAACCTATGGTTTTTTCAGTGAACATATATTTATATATATATATATATATATATATATATATATATATATATATGTTTCAGCAAATGAGCCCCTGCGCTCTGAGAGGGAACACTGCGCGCTGCCCACCATCCGGTTTTGTTTGCCTGTGTCCTGCTCGCATTCCTTAACTTCTCAGCTTTTTTTCTGATTCCGACGCGTTTCAAGGCAATACGCCCCTTAATCATAGAACTGACACGGAGGAAGCTGATGTATTCGCCCCAATTTCCTGTTCGCCTTTCATTGCTTCAGGATGCACCCATGAGGGCGTGGCATGCCGAGGCATGCTGGTCATCGTAGTCCGTAATTGCGGCAAATTCACTGTACTACCCTGAGTGGGCTCAGTTCCTCTGTGGATTTATTCATTTTTAAAACCTTAAGTAGGCGGTCGCCAGTAGGTATATATAGTTAGGATTTTTTCTCTATGGGATTTTTGAAAATTCTATGTCTAATAACTTTGGCGTTTGTGGACGGTATTGGCTGAAATTTTCAGGAAAATGGCACATATTGTTTCTGAGCAGCTCCTGACAATTTGGGCGGTTCGTCAAGGGGGGCCGAGAAAAAAGGGGGGTCCCAAAACGCGTTTTTCCCATTTTAATTTCCATAGGGCGGTTGGCCTCACTTTTAGCTCGAACGGCTGAATGGATTTGCACGAAACTTGGCAAAATTGTAGGGACTATTAGCCCGATGTGCCTTTGCTAGGTCTCAATATAAGTGCTCTAGTGGATTTTGATAAATTAACGTTCAAAAAAATATATATATCTGTAACAGCGTCCCGGGTAGCGCTCCGGTTCGCGTACTTTTCGCGTAACGGAACTTTGCAAAGCGAAGCTGATTGGCTCTTCTGTGTCTGTCAACATTCTCATTCCGGAGCGGCCGCCATCTTGTCTCTCGGTAGGATCGAGAGACAAGAGGAAGCCGAAACGAAGGGGGAAATGACCATAAGGGGGCATAGTAGATCCTCCCTGACCTCCAAGGTTTGATGTGGAGGCTTTAAAAGGGCCCCGCGGGGCAAAAACAAAAAAAACCCCCCAAAAAAATAAAAAAACAAAAAAAATAATTTTTTTTGCGTTATCAATAGTGTTGTCCGTATTCCAAGTCAGTACCCTTCCCTTCCCATTTTGGTCGAGGTCAGGCAGGTTCAGAGTATAGTTCAATGTCTCCAATAAGTAGCGGAAGGACCAAAATCCTTTTCGGAAGTTTTGGCTTCGTCATTACGAGCACTAGAAAACAAGACATTCTGGGCAGTATCACCCTTGACGCAACCCTTTATTGTACAAGATGGTGTCTTTCAAAAGCCAGGGGTATAGGAGTATGTAACAAGCGAGCCATTTAATTGAAAAAACTAAACGTGACAAACAGTTGTAGGATCAGTGAAGGTTGATTTTTTAATTGAAAGTATAACAGGATCAGTTACAATAAAATCCTTCATACGCACACCATGGGCGAGTATCATGGGTAACATTACTTCGAAGCTTTATTAATACAATAATCAATAATGAAAAATCAACATCAATAGGGTTGTCTGTATTCCCAGTCAGTACCCTTCCCCGCCCGCCATGTGCACAAAGACCGCATACATCCCCCATAACGTCAAGGCTAAGTAACTAGAACGTCATAAGGAGTTGCAAGTCGCTCCCATACTGGCGCCATTTTGGTCGAGGCCAGGCAGGTTCAGAGTATAGTTCAATGTCTCCAGTAAGTAGCGGCAGGACCAGAATTCTTTTCGGCAGTTCTGGCTTCGTCATTACAAGCACTAAAAAACAAGACATTCTGTGCAATACCACCCTTGAAGCATCCCTTTATTGTACAAGATGGTGTCTTTCAAAAGCCAGGGGTATAGGAGTATGTAACAAGCGAGCCATTTAATTGAAAAAACTAAACGTGACAAACGGTTGTAGGATCAGCGAAGGTTGATTTTTTAATTGAAAGTATAACAGGATCAGTTACAATAAAATCGTCTATACGCACACCATGGGCGAGTATCATGGGTAACATTACTTCGAAGCTTTATTAATACAATAATTAATAATGAAAAATCGACATCGATAGGGTTGTCCGTATTCCCAGTCAGTACCCTTCCCCGCCCGCCATGTGCACAAAGACCGCATACATCCCCCATAACGTCAAGGCTAAGTAACTAGAACGTCATAAGGAGTTGCAAGTTGCTCCCATACTGGCGCCATTTTGGTTGAGGCCAGGTAGGTCCAGAGTATAGTTCAATGTCTCCAGTAAGTAGCGGCAGGACCAGAATCCTTTTCGGCAGTTCTGGCTTCGTCATTACGAGCACTAGAAAACAAGACATTCTTGAAGGAGAACAATGACTTGGAACAAAAGAAGGAACGAACACAGACCAACACTTTACTGGAGAGTTTCGTACAATGCATCACCTATAAGGGTGATGGGAGCAGTGATCCTTTGTCGTCAGAGAGGTGATAGCAGGGAGGGGGAGGGATCAATTCATCCCACCTGGCCCTGCCATCTCGAGAAAGATAAGTAAGAGGTGTTTGGGCTCAGTGCATAGATCAGGTGAGAAAGGAAGGCAGTGTGAGACACAGGAGCAGTACAGAAGTTTCAATGCAGGTATGATGGGCTTGGTAAGAATAGGGGAGGTCATCAACTCAGCAGGGCCTATGGTATCATTTGAAGTCTGGTTTCTCTGGAAGCGTGCAACCTGATCGGCGAATGACCACATTTGCAGCATAATGTGTGTTTTGTGTCCTAGTCCCGTTTACTCCCCATTGATGTAAACCGGATTTACATTAACTCAGTCTACAGTTTACCTATTAAAGGACATATTTACAGTGCATAAAGCTGAAAATGAGGTACAGAATTATTTATGCAGGCTACTTTTGCCAGGAAATGCCAAACAGGATCATAAACGCACAATTTCATACACTTATCGTGTACTTTGAGGTAATTGGGAAAACATGCCTTCTGAGTTTTTTTTTTATTGCTGTTTTTGAACCAGAAACTCAATTTCTGTAGCAAACGAATTCATGACTTTACTGTGTAATTTGATACTGACAAATAAAAAAAAATAAGTTGTCATAAAAAAAAAGAAAAAAAAAAAAAAAGAAAACAAGACATTCTGGGCAATACCACCCTTGACGCAGCCTTTTATGCTGCAAGATGGTGTCTTCCATTCAGAAAATATTGTTGGCAGCATTTTGAAAGTACATTTATGAAGAATGTTGAAGAGTAGTATGTTGAAAATCTGAAGCCATCGTTCTACAAACTCTCAACCAGCCTTGGATGGAAAAATCCTGAAGAATGTACAAACTGAAAACCAGTTTTTGTTTGCATAGCATCAGCAGCAACACTTGAGTCAGCTTTGTGTGAAGCCGCCATCTTGATCCAATCAATACCGTCCCCTTGCACACATTCAGGGACCAGGCCGCAGGACGTGTCTTCAGGTCAAACGGATTGTGGGACAAGGTCAAGAATGGAAGAGTCCCCAAAAGGCAAAAAGTTCCGCCGGACCCTGGGAGCCGGCCGCCTATGTCGGGGGCGATCTCAGGCCACACCAGGGCAACAAGACTTGGGGAGGGGGCAGGAGCCAAGTGCCCCCTCCCAGTCCGCGCCACCACACCGCCACTCCGTCAAGCGGTTCAGGGAGGCACCGCATCACATTGCTTTCCAATGCAGTCAGGCCCTCACACAGCCCCCACTTACACTCACCTATGAAAATCTTACTATTGATGCTTGACTGAGACCAAGGAGATCAGAGTGCATGTCTGTGTAAGGTGATGTACCTCTGGGGAGACAAGGTCCAGAATGGAAGAGTCGCTGTATCGCAAGAGTGGGTGAAATTTAGCCGGATGGCGGGTGAGACGCTGTAATAGCAAGAGCAGGCGCAACTCAGCTGGCCGAGAGAGACTTGGGGGGGGCAGGAGCCAAGCGCCCCCTCCCAGTCCGCGCCACCACACCGCCCCTGGGGGACCTCCGTTAAGTGGTTCAGGGAGGCACCGCAGGCAGCCGTTCTTCAGATCAGTGGCTCTCACCGGCAAGGCTCCCCTCCTTTAGCAGCGATCGTTGGCGCTGTGGTTGCGGCCGGAGGCTCCTGCTTAGTCAACGCCCCGGCCTCTCCATGTCATAGGCCGCAAGAGTAATCGCAACTCAGCTGTCTGTGAGAGACTTGGGGAGGAGGCAGGAGCTAAGCGCCCCCTCCCAGTCGCCGCCACCACACCGCCCCTGGGGGGCCCCCGTCAAGCGGTTCAGGGAGGCACCGCAGGCAGCCGTTCTTCAGATCAGTGGCTCTCACCAGCAAGGCTCCCCTCCTTTAGCAGCGATCGTTGGCGCTGTGGTTGCGGCCGGAGGCTCCTGCTTAGTCAACACCCTGGCCTCTCCATGTCGTAGGCCGCAAGAGTGGGCGCAACTCAGCTGGCCGAGCGAGACTTGGGGAGGGGGCAGGAGCCAAGCGCCCCCTTCCCAGTCCGAACCAATGAAAAGTGTTATTTTTAGGTCACATGACCTAGCCTTACATCATTAGGAACCCAAAAGTGAAATGAACCAATGAAAAGTTTTATTAACAAGTCACATGACCTGTTATGCTTACGTTACGCGCTCCGCGCCGCGCCCCGGATCGCTTCAGGGTAGCTGCTTTTCGCGCCTCGCGCACCGGAGCACTTCCGGGTGCGCTAACGCGGCGCGTCATATGACAGAAGGGACAGGCAACAAGAACCATCAGTCAAAGAGGGGAGGGCAAGTTCTTCTCTACCGGGTCACGTTGGGGCTCCACCGGAACTGATCGAATTGGTAGTCTACAGTGTTTCTGGATGTTTCAGACTGAAGCTGGCGTCAGCATGAGAGCACCACCATCTCGTGACTCCGTCGTGGCCATTCCGCAAGCAATCATGGCAGTCGCTCCCCACCGTAAGTCTGCGGGAGTCGGGGGCCCTGGTGACTCTTGTAGAATCTTCAAGGCTGAGGGGACGCTTTTGGGAATGTTGCCCATGCCCTAGCAGTCAAGCGTCCGAGTTCCAGGGTTGCCCAGAGCCATCCTTGCAGGCCAGGCCCAAGTCTGTGGAGTCGACTGCCATTTCCTGAGCTCCGTGGCAGCCGCCTCTCGCTGTACTGCAAGAGTGGGTGCCATTCATCCGGATGGCGGGTGAGACGCTGTAATAACAAGAGCAGGCGCAATTCAGCTGGCCGAGCGAGGCCCTGTGCCACAGGAGCGGGCGCAACTCAGGTGGCCGAGTGAAGCGCTGGGGTGTAGCTGATAAACCTCCACCTGGGGAGGTGGGGGAGGCTCGTTCGCGCCGCCTCTCCCTTTCAGTGCACCCCACACCGTCAAGCGTCCGAGTTCAAGGGTTGCCCAGAGCCATCCTTGCAGGCCAGGCCCAAGTCTGTGGAGCCGACCGCCATTTCCTGAGCTCCGTGGCAGCCGCCTGTCGCTGTACTGCATGAGTGGGTGTAATTCATCTGGATGGCGGATGGAGCGCTGCAATAACAAGAGCAGGCGCAATTCAGCTGGCCGAGCGAGGCCCTGTGCCGCAGGAGCGGGCGCAACTCAGGTGGCCGAGTGAAGCGCTGGGGTGTAGTTGAGAAACCTCCACCTGGGGAGGTGGGGGAGGCTCGTTCGCGCCACCTCTCCCTTTCAGTGCACCCCACGCCGTGTCCTGGTGCAGGTATATGTGATGGTTGGACCAGGGCACCGCAGGACGTGTCTTCAGGTCAAACGGATTGAGGGACAAGGTCCAGAATGGAAGAGTCACCAAAAGACAAGTTCCGCCTGACCCCGGGAGCCGAGCACCTATGTCGGGGGTGATCTCAGGCCACACCAGGGCAACAAGACTTGGGGAGGGGGCAGGAGTCAAGTGCCCCCTCCGAGTCCGCGCCACCACACCGCCCCTCGGGGGCCTCCGTCAAGCGGCTCAGGGAAGCATTGCAGGCAGCGGTTCTTCAGATCAGTGGCTGTTAGCAGCGATCGTTGGCACTGTGGTTGCGGCCGGAGGCCCTGCTTAGTCAACGACCCGGCCTCTCCATCTCGTAGGCCGCATAGTAGTCGGGGAGAAATCCCGGGAACGGCGGCATGCATTTGGATCGATGTTGCAGCAGGCTGCCATGTAAATAGTTATTTAATAAAACGTTTTACCCTGTTACTTTGGTGGTGTGTTGTATATATTTATAATATTTGCATAGTGTTTGTCGTTGTTTTGGGCGGGGTGGGTGGCGGAGCCGAGCTGTCTTGCAGCCATCATGGCGTCGAGCTCAGTTCCTCTCACTAGTTTCATATTTCTCATGAGGGGTTGTTCCTAATGTTTCTATTTTAGCGAGGTCAAAAAGAGATCCCATTAGTGGCCTACTGATTTTGCTTGATTCCTTTTGTTGTTTCTAATGATTTTTCACTATCTGCAAAGACTAAACAGACTATTGCGACTCTGTGCTTGTTTGTAAATAGAGAATAAACCAAAGAGAACCAATTCTAAAACAGTAAATGCTTGGATAACAATAAATCAAATGGAGAGGGAAGCAGGCACGACGGATTACAACGGGGGCAAAGGCCTGCGTTACCTACCCTTCACTATCTGCAAAGAGAGAATACTCCTAAAAGAAAAGAGGGGGGGGCAGCGTTCAAAGCACATCAGCGTGCATAGACACGAAAATGTTTTTACCTACTACGTACTTGACATTTTAAAGCTTTTGATATTTGCTATTAAAAAAACATTGAAATTCACTGAAAAAACCATAGGTTATAGACCATATATAGTTAGGAATTAGCATTTACAAAACCTTGAAAATTCACTGAAAAAACCATGGGTTATAGACCATATATAGTTAGGAATTAGCATTTACAAAACCTTATTTTACTCACACAAAACCATTGAAATTCCATATATAGTTAGTTGCACTAACTATATATCGCGCACCTGCAATCCACTGCTGACGATGTCACATATTACATCATTCATGACATGGTCAGTGACATTACTGATGACATCACTGATGACAACTCAAATGACATCACTGACAACATCACTGATAATATCATTCATGTGATAATACAATGAACCTCTTCAGACTCTAATATAACCTTAGATACAATCAGTGTAAAAAGACACTCACAGATTGTCACTCTTCCATGGAGTTACTCATACATCTAGTCAGTCATGCAAAGGATCAATCACACCTCCATTTCCTCAACTATACAGTTATACACACCTTACTAATTCAAACATATTCTAACACATATTTAATCTCGTATACGATCCCTGATACAAGTTCACAATGATCCATACAGCCACTCACACATTCACTGGCTCTTATGTACGGTTATATGTGTCAACTCTCACATGTACTGTGTTTTACATATGTACTTACTTTGACATGTTGCACTGAGATATCCATTCACTCACCAATACACTCATGCACACACTCAACTGCCCATGCAGCTGTTTCCACATGCACTTTTGAACCCATACATCTAGTGAATCAACTGCTCACACATCTATGCACAGAGTCATACACCTCCCAGCCACTCACACACATACTTAGACTCCCATACAAATACTTGGGCAACCAATGAATATCCCATATAGTTACTCATATAGCTACTGATTAAAACATTCAGCAGTTTACAGAACAACAGACATAATGATGCACAAATTAAGACAGTTTAGTCACTAACCCATGCACTCAGTGAGACACATTTAATCACTCACTCATACAGTCAGTCATGCACCTACTAAATTCTTCATCCAGACACTTATACATTCACTCATTCTTCAATATGTAAGACATATTTTAACTTTACAGAAACATTCAGTCATTGGATAATATCATCAGTGATGTCATTTGAGTTGTCATCAGTGATGTCATCAGTGATGTCACTGACCATGTCATGAAGATGTAATATGAGACATCATCAGCAGTGGATTGCGGGTGCGCGATATATAGTTAGTGCAACTAACTATATATGGAATTTCAATGGTTTTGTGTGAGTAAAATAAGGTTTTGTAAATGCTAATTCCTAACTATATATGGTCTATAACCCATGGTTTTTTCAGTGAATATATATATATATATATATATATATATATATATATATATATATATATATATATATATATATATATATATATATATATATATATATATATATATATATATATATATATATTTATATGAATTTTTTTTTTCCAGTCAAGGCTTTTTTCCGTGCATGCAGTGCAAAGCATGCAAGTACAGCAAAAAGCGGACCAAATACGAAGGGAGACCCAATGACCCACGACCCGTCAGAGAGATTACAAAATTCCTGAATTGCAACTCGGAATTTGTAGTCTATTGCCTGGAATGCCCGTGCTCCAAGAGATACATCGGGAGTACAATCAACCCGGCAAAAAAGCATATCTTGGAGCACATGCGTGCCATTACGAATAGGGATAAAAGCTACCCGGTGGCACGCCACTTTGAGACCCACCATAAGAGCAATAGGGACCTATTGTCCTTCTACCTTATTGATCAACTGGATAGGAAAGAACGGGGTGGAGATAAGATAAGATCAGTAAGAGCTTTAGAATCCAAGTATATTATTGACCTCCAGAGTATGAAACCTAGAGGATTGAATAATGACGAGAGACTTTAGGTTCATTTGGAATAGTCCAGTCCAGTAAAAAAGGTGGTGCTACAAGATGTAGCGATATGTCTGCAATCGGAAACTTCCTACTGAGCAAAATATGCTGGGGAGATACTGAGCTAGGAAGTCTAAGGTGAGTTTGTATTATCTTACTCCCTCTTTCATACTTTTTCTCTCTCTCCTAACCGGTTTTCCGGGACAAAGATGACTGCACTATACTATAGGCCCATACAGGGTGAGACAACAGGATGAGGGAACAGACAACAGTTGAATATGCCCATATAGGTTGAAATTAAATAGTGCATACAAAAGTGCAATGGGGAATGTAATACCAAAGAGGAGGAGGATGGTGACATGTAATGCTGTTCATGAACAAACAAAATATGGACATGATGTATTTGAATAATGAACAGCGTGAGATCGGCTATTGCGAAATCGTTCTTTACATAAAACAGGGTTTTGCAATATGCACATAGAAATAACAAGAGGGAAAATGTGAATAACTTTATTTAATTGCTTACCACCTGACCATTTTTCACCCATGAATGAATTGCACATATGCGCTACAATGAAATGTGAATGAGATAATGTTGGGTAGTACCATGTTGTTTTTAAATTTGCACGAGCACTTTACTGTCACTATTTCCCCTGCTTACTGAGTGTTTTTAATGTCTTTATATGGAGTATAATATTGTACATTATAAGATGGCCGCCGAGAGACTATTGGCGAGGTTAGTCCTCTCTCTATGCTTAGGGAAGGGTGGGGATATAATGGTGGCTCACATGCAATTGTGGTTGACACTGACCAAGCCTTAACGGTGAAACGCGTCTGTCAAGGGGGCAGGGGGGTCTGCCAATAAATCTGTTGTTGTGAACATTGACTTGGAGTACCGTCTAATTTCACTTGGAGATCACGAGTGACGAGTGTGTGGCAATCATATATATATATATATATATACATATATATATATATATATATATATATATGAACAATCCACAATTCTGCCAATAAGCAAAGTCGCGCACTCAAGGAGATTTAGTCAAGGTATTTATTCACCGGAATTCGCTACGCGTTTCGACACACCAAGGTGTCTTGATCACATGATCCGTGTGATCAAGACACCTTGGTGTGTCGAAACGCGTAGCGAATTCCGGTGAATAAATACCTTGACTAAATCTCCTTGAGTGCGCGACCTTGCTTATTGGCAGAATTGTGGATTGTTTATTGAAACTTTCGGCTTCGGGTTTGCCGAATTTCGCGCCACCTGACGACGGGAGGAGGTACCCAACAAAACCCAGTGTGCTTGGAATATATATATATATATATATATATATATATATATATATATATATATATATATATATATATATATATATATATATATATATATATATATATATATATATATATATATATATATATATATATATATATATATATATATATATATATATATATATATATGTATATATATATATGTATACATATATTGCTACACGTTCCTCCTCTCATCCGTTGGTTCGGAAAGAATACGGCTAGCACACTGGTATCCGTTTTAAGAATTTATTTACACCAAACCCCCTTCACCCCAAACAGACGCGTTTCGCCTTTGCAGGCTTCGTCAGTGTTACGTTTGTGCCACATACGAGTCACCATTTTAAACCATTAGTCAGTCAAACATAATCATGGACATAGAAGACGGCAACTGACATTCAAAAAGATGGGGGGCATCTTGTAACATGCAAATTGCATAAAAGTGTATGTGGCTTTGGATGGTGACTTTAAATAAAGTGCATAGTGCTGATTTAAAAACATGTAACCCAAAACGTTCATAAAACATTTTGTAAACACAGTAAATTTCATAAGTGCATACAATTCTACTATTTTATAAGTTCATATAACTTTTCTATTTTTGGTATCTCTTATAGATTTTGACCAATAAAGTGCAGAATTGATAGGATCAATCTTTTCCTATAACGCATTGTACTAGTTATACAGCCCTGGATGGGCAATTATGTTAGCAGCACAGGTAACCAAACAAGGACATTTAGTTTAGCAGAGGAATGATGTTGTTATCTATAGGGTATGTTAGATGGATATATATAACCCTTGTATCATGTGTGTCAGATTATATATACATCAAAGGTGAACCCATAATTCTTCATTATTGTTAAGGCCCCACGGAGTCATGGCTTTAAGACTGATGATACACTTTGACTCAAGAATGCGTAGGGCCCTGTCTCTGTCTCCTCCCCGCTCCAATTTAGGAGCCTGATCTATGCAATAGAAACTAAGCTTCTCCCAGTCACTTTGATGGTGTTCGGCAAAGTGGCGGGCAACAGGATATGTCTTGTCCTTATTGGTAATTGCCCGCATGTGCTCCAGGATTCTTAGTTTGGCAGGTTTTATGGTGCTGCCAATGTATCGCAGCTTGCAGGTGCAGGTTAAACAGTAGATTGTATATTCTGAGTTACAATTAAGTAACTGTTTGATTTTTATGTTGGGTTTCTTTTCACCAGTACGATTGGGATACTCTGACACTTTACCGCTGAATCTACATGCCTTGCACTTTAGACATGTAAAAAAGCCCGTTGATTTGGATAGTTTGATGGGTTGGACCATTGTTCTGATGTGACTGCGGACCAGATGGTCTGCCAGAGACGGACACCTTTTGTATGTAATCAGTGGTCTCTGTGGCAAGTGGTTTTTCAGTGTTTTGTCTGCGGTGAGTATATGCCAGTGCTTTTTGAAGATGTTCACAATTTCCCCTGATTTGGTGTTAAATTCGGTGATCATTCTCACCTCATCAGGCACCTCTACTTTCAATTTTGGTGTCAGGAGATCCCTCCTGTTGATGCCTGAAGCTTTCACACTGGCCTGTTGTAGGATGTTCTTATTGTACCCTCTTCTCTCAAACCTCTCTTTAGCATCCTTGCTAGCCTGCATGTAATCTTGTTCTAAGGAGCAATTCCTCTTTAGGCAGAGAAATTTGCCGTAAGGCACATTCTTCACCAGGCTCTTAGGGTGGTAAGAGCCAGCATGCAGTATCGCATTAACCGCCGTGGGCTTTCTATATAGGCGGGTTTGTAAGGTGTCATTATATACAAATATTTCAAGATCTAAATAGTTGATGCTACTGGCACTGATGGTGCTAGTGAATCTTAGGTTGAGATTATTTGTATTGAGGGTAGCAATGTAATTCTCCCCAGAGAGACGATCACCATGCCAGATAATAAACAGATCATCTATATATCTGTTCCACATTAAAATCCTTTCTGTCCATTTACTATTGGTATCTTTCCAAGCCTTGTGCTTCTCCCACCAGCCGACGAACAAGTTCGCGTAGCTGGGGGAAAAGCACGAGCCCATGGAAGTACCTCTCTTTTGGTTATACAAAAAAAATATATATATATATATATATATATATATATATATATATATATATATATATATATATATATATATATATATATATATATATATATATATATATATATATATATATATATACATATATATATATGTATATATATATATATATATATATATATATATGAAAAGGAGTCCCAACCTGTCAGTGAATGACAGGCAACAACAGGGTGCAGACCTCAAAGCGCCACAGCAGACAGCCAAAAGCAAAGCTCACAGACGATCCAAACTCAAGTGAGTAGCAGGTTTAAACGTTTTATTAGAAGTAACGTGTTTCACTCCACTGGGGAGCTTGTTCACACAAAGGCACTCAAGAAAAGTGAAGGAATATATACAAGATGTGGGGAGGGGCTTGATTGGGAAGACACGCCCACAAGTAAAGGAAAAAAAATTATAAAAATAAAAATAAAGACACAGTGCATAAAATAAAACATGTTGTATGTCACATGAACAGAAACCTGTACCACATATAATTACACAATGTGAACAATGATCATGGCAATTGCAGAATGTAAAATACAAACATGGATCAGAAGCGTTCAATGAAACTTATGAATAGCTGGCTATAAGAACAAGCAAAAAAGCAAAAATAGCAAAAGTTACGGCATAGTGCCTATGATGTGCTAATCAAGGGTTTAAGCAAGTCGGCCATAGAGTCTGGAACGCGAGCAACTCAAGACATAGTGCCTGATAAATCTAACAAAGCCACAGTTTTCAAAATTGAAGAAAACGCCATAACAATGGAAAACAGGTAGTAATGGTACACACTAAATACTGCAAGGAAAGTTTACAGCTTTAAATAGCTAAGTAAAAGGAAAGCACAGTAAATAAAAAAGTGAAAAAATCATAAAAGATAAAAGAGCCCAACCACAGATGTGTAAAGTTAAAAATAAAGATCAAGGGAAAGCAAGGGAACAGATAATAACACTAGAGGCAATAGATATAATTAACATGACGTGAATGCTTAGTCAGAACATATTAGCAAAGAAATGAGACTTAAGAGCAGACGTCATATCAAAAAGCGTGGCAATAAGCCAAAACCAGCAGTAGAAGCCTTAACTGAACAAGAGAAGGAAAAGAGATCAACAGATACCAAGGACCAAATGGGTCAATAATTTAAACTTTACAAGAAGCTTTTCAGGTCCTCACTCAGATTAAGCCCGTTAGGGGCCTTGGTATCGAGGGACATAATGAGTTGAGATTCTCGCTGTCTCAACAATTTTTCACGGTCCCCACCACGACTAGGTTGGGGAACTGAGCAAAGGACTGTGTATTGTAAGTCCCTAAGTTTCTTGTCATGGACTGCTCCAAAGTGCCTAGCCACCGGGTAATTGCTGTCACTATTGACAATGGCCCTAATGTGCTGGAGTATTCTTTGATGTACAGGCAGCTTGGTGCTGCCTATGTACTCCAGATTACATGTACACCTGAGCTTGTAGACCACAAACTCCGATCTACATGTAAGGTATTCTTTGATGGGAATAGGCGTGTTGCTAAATGCAGTGACATATTCACTGGTATTGGTCGCAAAATTGCAGGCACGGCAGGAAGTGCACTTAAAGAAGCCCATTTTAGTGGTCTTAGTAAGTTTGGGTGGATTTTCAGGTGCTGTCCTATCAAGAGCATCGCGCATGGATGGCGCACGTCTGAACGTGATGGTTGGATTTTCTGGTAGCATTGGACCCAAAATAGGATCCGTCAAAATGATAGGCCATTCAGTGCCAATGATGCGTCTGATCTTTCGCTCCTGTGAGCTGAAAGTGGTTATGAGCCTAACAGTACATTGAGAGTCACCTATGGTGTCTTTGGTGTGCGCAGTGTAGGGCTCCTTTGGTGTCAGCAATGTAATTCTGTCTATTGATGAAGCTTTAGCCAAAGCTTGATCAAGTATGACTCTGGAGTACCCTCTTTGCAGGAAACGTTGTTTGGAATCCTCAAGGCATATTGCCAGAGAGTCAGGGTCACTGCAGATTCTGTGGATGCGAATAAATTCACCAAAGGGAATACTGCGGATGGTATGTGCTGGGTGGGAGCTTCGTGCGTGTAAGATTGAATTACCAGCAGTACTCTTACGATGTAGTTTGGTCATAAGTGTGCTGTCTTTGATAAACAAATGCACATCTAGAAATTCCGCTTCTGAACTGCTAAGATTGGCAGTAAATTTAAGATTTAAGGTGTTGGCATTGCAGTCAGATACAAACGAAAGGGCCTGATCTTGGGTTCCCTTTCAAATGATGCAAATATCGTCAATATAGCGCCAATAATGCGCGATACATGACGACCAATGTGCGTGTGTGGTCCTGAGCTCGTGCTCCTCCCACCAACCCACATGAAGACATGAGTAGCTGGGGGAAAAGCACGAGCCCATCGCCACACCACGCAATTGCTGGTAGGTGTTGTTTTTGAAGTGGAAAAAGTTGGAAGTAAGGCATAGTTTAATCATAGCAATCAACATGGAATTATGTTCCCTGAAACAAATGGCACGTGTGTTGAGGTAGTACTGACATGCGTTTATACCATGCTGGTGATTGATAGAGGTATAAAGTGATTCGATGTCTAGAATCAGAAACAAATAGTCACTGCACCAATTTACAGTCCCAATCTTGGTCAAATATAAATATATTTCTATACAAAGATAACGCGGCACACTTCTTGGTGGTCTCAAGTTGGTTTATTACAAATCGCAAGCAAAACTCCAAGGAAATTTGCTTGCGATTTGTAATAAACCAACTTGAAACCACCAAGAAGTGTGCTGCACTATCTTTGTATAGAAATACTTATGAGACACTGTCCTGGTCTCAACGCGTGCACCGGCTGAAAGGGCTCCCTCAGTGACGGGACAAAGTGAGAGAATATATATATATATATATATATATATATATATATATATATATATATATATATACAAAAGAAGGGGTTCAACGCTTTAGGTGCAACTCACAGCGTGTTTATTAACCTTTAATTCGGGAGGAATGCAGGGCACAAAGCATCACCTGCCAGCAATTTTATGCGCCAAACGCGTTTTGGGCTTCTATAGCCCTTGCTCGCTGGCATTTCTGTGGGGGAAACAGCTGATAAAATGTCCACCGCACTCGCAGTGGTGATTAAAAGTCCTGCCTTGAGTAGGCGTAGGCACTGGGCATTCTGGTAATAGTAGTTCTTTCACTGATGCTGTGCCCCCAAAAAGTCTCAATCACCCCATTGGGTCACTGTACACAGGTGAGGCAGGAACCCCGCATCTATTGTCTCACCGATGAATGGTCCGCGTTGCTCTTTTTTCTCACTTGTAATCATCGGCGAAGCAGCTGCAGCGTCCACAGCGGGGCACCTCGTGACCCAAGCAGACCGCTGTAAATCCAAAAGAAGAGGCTCAATGCTCGGGGTGCCACTCACAGCACCTTTATTAACCTTTAATTTGGGAGGGATGCAGGGCGCAAACCGTCACCTTCCAGCAATTTCATGCGCCAAACGCGTTTTGGGCTTCCATAGCAATGCTCACTGGCATTTCTCTGGGGGGAACAGCTGATGAAATTTCCACCGCACTCGCAGTGGTGAATAAAAGTCCTGCCTTAAGTAGGCGTGGTCACTGGGCATTCTGGTAATGGTAAATTTTTCAATGGTTTTATGCCCCCAAACAGTCTCAATCACCCCATTGGGTCAATGTACACAGGTGAGGCAGGGACCCCGCATCTATTGTCTCACCGATGAATGGTCCGCCTTGTTCCTTTTTCGCACTTGTAATCATCGACGAAAGAGCTGCAGCATCCACAGCAGGGCACCTCGCGACCCGAGCAGGATCCTGAAAATCCAAAAGCTCAACGCTTGAGGTGCCAATCACAGCGCGTTTATTAACCTTTAATTCGGGAGGGATGCAGGGCACAAAGCATCCCCTTCCAGAAATTTCATGAGCCAAACGCGTTTTGGGCTTCCATAGCAATGCTCACTGGCATTTCTCTGGGGGGAACAGCTGATGAAATTTCCACCGCACTCGCAGTGGTGAATAAAAGTCCTGCCTTAAGTAGGCGTGGTCACTGGGCATTCTGGTATTGGTAGTTCTTTCACTGATGTTATGCCCCCAAACAGTCTTAATCACCCCATTGGGTCGCTGTACACAGGTGAAGCAGGGACCCCGCATCTATTGTCTCACCGATGAATGGTCCGCGTTGTTCCTGTTTTGCTCTTGTAATCATCGCCGAAGGAGCTGCAGCGTCCACAGCGGGGCATTTCTCTGAATACAATGGCGAAAAAGGAACAACGCGGACCATTCATCAGTGAGACAATAGATGCGCGGTGCCTGTTTCGGGGCATAACATCATTGAAAGAACTACCACTACCATTTAATCACCACTGCGAGTGCGGTGGAAATGTCATCAGCTGTTCCCAATAGAGAAATGCCAGTGAGCAAGGGCTATTGAAGCCCGAAACGAGTTTGGCGCATGAAATTGATGGAAGGTGATGCTTTGTGCCCTGCATCCCTCCCGAATTAAAGTTTAAGTGGTACCTCAAGCGTTAAGCCTCTTCTTCTGGATTTACAGCGGCCTGCTTGGGTCGCGTGGTGCCCCGTTGTGGACGCTGCAGTTCCATCGCCGATGATGACAAGTGCGAAAAAGAAACAACGTGGACCATTCACCGGTGAGACAATAGATGCGGGGTCCCTGCCTCACCTGTGTACAGCGACCCAATGGGGTGATTGAGACTGTTTGAGGGCATAACATCAGTGAAAGAACTACCATTACCAGAATGTCCAGTGACCATGCCTACTTAAGGCAGGATTTTTAATCACCACTGCCAGTGCGGTGGAAATTTCATCAGCTGTTCCCCCCCAGAGAAGTGCCAGTGAGCAAGGGCTATGGAAGCCCGAAACGCATTTGGCGCATGAAATTGCTGGAAGGTGACCCTTTGTGCCCTGCATCCCTCCCGAATTAAAGGTTAATAAACGCGCTGTGGGTGGCACCTCAAGCGTTGAGCCTCTTCTTTTGGAAATATATATATTTTCTCTCACTTTGTCCCTTCACAGAGGGAACACTTATTAAACTAAAAATTGTTTAATTAATACCCATCATGCAGAGCATGGACAGTGTATGCATTTCGGCTCTCTGCCTTCACCTGGAACATTATATTTACATATATATATATATATATATATACATATATATATATATATTTTTTTTTTTCAGCAAACACTGTACGCCGCACTCAGGAACTCAGGAACTGTAGTTAAGCTCGTTTATTTAGCAAACTCCACAGCAAATCAGTCTGTCACACCGACGCGTTTCGGGCACATGCCCTTTCTCACGGTGGGCGGCACTACTTTCCTTTCTGCTAAAAAGGTTTTGCATCACATGCTACTTCCCTTAGACTTCTGGGACTTGTAGTCAATATGTTTTTACATACAGCAGAATGACACCTTTTGTGACAGTTGTATATCTATGTTCAGGGTTACATTTTCTGGCACGTTATTTGGCTACGATTGCACTTACTGCTTGTTTTATATACATATACTTTAAAGGTACAGTACCTAATTGCAATTAATGTATGAATTTTTTAATAGTGCAATCGTATAGCTTGCCTCTTTGTCACCTTTCTTAGTATAAAGTTATATGTTTTATCGTGTTTAGGGTATAGTACCCCTAGCTTCTTCTCATATATACTTTTTCATGTGACCATCATCCTTTCTGGGCTAAATCTTCCCCCCACCTCATCATTGCATACATTTTATCATTATAGTTCATTAGGTAAGAATATTTTTTCTTCAGATCTTGATATATATATATATTATATATATACATATATATATATATATACATATATATATATATATATATATATATATATATATATATATATATATATATATATATATATATATATATATATATATATATATATATATATATATATAGAGAGAGAGAGAGAGAGAGAAACTTTGGTGGTTGTTGATATTTACATAGTGTGTAGTGTTAAATACAGGAATGTTATTATTGTGGGTTAAAATGCTTTATATTGTTAGGTTGAAATATTTGAATTAACAATATTTTTGCTGTCGCTATTTTGTCAATTTACATAGGCTCAATGTATTTTCGATATTTTGTCCTAAAATATTTTGCTGCCAAAATGTGCATGTGGCAGTATTTTTATTGTTAATATTCCGGACTACAATCCATTGCATAAAATTGCAAAATATGATGCATATCAGCATATTGAGAATTTGGGTGGATTTTTCAAATAGAGAATTGTTTTCTACATCAGGCACAGTAGTTCTAAATTGATGGCCCGAGGTATTATTCTCAGATCACAAAAATATTCTCAGTTGCTAAGTAACAAAATCACAGGTTTGATAGCTGAGACTGCATCACAGCACAAAAATGACCATTCGTTGGGATTCACAGAGCCGAGCCCCATCTGTAAATGTAAATCCGTATTTGTAAAGCGCGAACTACCCACCCTTATGGGTCTCAAGGTGCTGGGGGCCGTTGTGGAAATTAAGGGGCAGATTTGCAAGCCCCTTGCACCTCTTTTAAGCCGCTGTTGCGTCATTTTTGTGACGCAGTGGCTTCGCAAAAGAGGCGCCATGGTGCAGGGTATTTACAACGTGTCGCATCCGGGAGATGCGTCGCGTTGTAAAGCCCTGCGCAAGCAGCAGGCGTTCCAGCACAGGAGGCGGGCGTTCCGGCGCAGGAACGTCTCCTAAAAGTGGATGAGTGAAATCTAGAAGGTTTCACCCAGTCACTTTTTTGAGCGCATGCTGCATCCAAACCCTGCGCCTGCTTGAATCAGGCGTAAGGTTTGACACAGCATTTTGAAGATAGGGCATCCCAGAGCCTTGCTGGAGCTTGCGACGCAACTCCAGCAATGCGCCGACTTTACAGCACAGATGCGTCACACATCTGTGCCGTTTTTGACCCATGGTGCGCCGCATTGTAAATGCGTCGCATCCATGGTGGCGGAGCCCTGACGCACAATAACTGTTGCATCCCTGCTGATATGCAGGGATGTGCCAGTTATTGGAAATCTGCCCCACAGTGAGCTATTGCCCAGAGTGACATGGAGCATGGTGTGTGTCTTAACATTCAAGCGATGGTTAGCAATAGCAATTAATAATCGAAATGGCCTTTTGGCACTTTGGCACTGTGTGACTGCTGGCACGATCGCAACGAAAGTGATTTGGCAAAGGAAGGGCTTTGCAGCTAGAAAATCCCTTAGTCCGTTCCCAGAATGGGAAATTGTATTCTCCACTCCTGCTTTCTCTGCTTTATTCTTTTCTGTGCCACTTAATGAGATAGATCCATCATAGTCATCTCGTTACCACATGATTTTCAATCTTTCTGATGCACACACACCTGCAGGTTAAGGCTGCCAACAATACGAAAGGCTACCAAAGGTAACCACGTATGCAAAGTCCGGATTAGCAGTGGGCATTTCGACAAGAAGCCTTGTAAAATGTAGCGTATACGAAGCAGTGACAATTGTTGCATTCAATGTAATAATAAAATAAAATATTACAAATGAAATGAATACTTTGTAAACATAATAGCATATCTAAAAAACATGGTTAAACGAGAAGAATACAGATAAGTATTTCAGCCGTTCTCATGACATATCACTTGCATTGAGCTTACATGCATTACAGAGTTAATTATTTACCTATGCAAGTATTTTTTTCTGATCTTCAAAATTAATTCACACGCTTCTACTAATCCATGTACAAGTACAAATTAATTAGAAGCCCTAACATATTTAAATGACCCCCATGCCATACTTAAGAAACAAAATGCACCAGTACACTCTTTGGAAAAATGTTCAGAAATCCCGGAGAGAATCGCTGAGCCCCGTGGTTCGTCCACCCCTCCTTCCTTCGAACTTAAAAAGGCTGAGTGACCTCGCGACCATGAGTTCTTGAATATATACTGGACGCGCTTCAGCAGATGAAGCATTCAATATTTTGTTCTAGAAGACAGACATGATAGGAATTAGAAACACACAACTTTTCTGGCGAGTCAAGGTTAGTATTACCCACAAAATCAATTTCAAGACCAGTTATTAATTCAGATGATATATTCATGCGGCACAGTGCCATTGTCCGCATCCATTCAGTTCCACTGGCAACTGAACTACCAGCAGTTCCATATTCTAATGCAGCTAAGGATGGTAGGGGCTTAGAATGCCATTGAAACGCACACAGAACAACTGTAAAGGTAACGAAATGATGTAAAAGCATATTCCAAACTTTGAGTAACTAAGATTCATAACTAGGGTTCATAGAGGTGGGAAGGGGGGCCAAAATGCAACTACAACTTCATCAAAGAAGGTGGAAGTTCAGCTGCACCACTAAAGTGGTGAGTCTGCCAGGACAGTTGAGGGGGCCTGGTCCAGTGAAAGAGCACATTAGAAAGGGTGGGAGACCTTTACAGCACCTCTGATTTGTCAGAGAGAAACAGCAAGTGAGAAGTGACAATCTACCTCAATCTAGAGGTATGACCAAATCAGAGATACATTCCTTCTTTCTACACCTACATTTGCGAAATGTCCACCTGTAATTGCTTCGCTGGCAGAGACAGTACCTTTTACCAAGTTAGGGAAATTTAAACGTGAAAGATTTAAAAGATTTTCAGGAAGTGTAGCAGATGCCCTAGATTCACAAACTGGCAGAGTGAAATGTTACCAGCAAAACTCTACGTCAGACTGAATGTCACTAAAATGGGTCTTTTAATATTCCTATTAAACAGTGAAGCCGTACATTCATGAGCATTACAATTTTTTTTATAATAAGCGTACACTTTTCCTGGCCAATAAAATCACTCTTTGAGGACTCTTAGAAAGCGTCAGAATGCGACCCCCCTACCCCGAAAGGTCCTCTAAAAAAGACAACTTTCTGTGAAATAATCACACAAAACCGAGGGGCTCTCTTCATGTATAAAGCTGATCAGGAAAACAAATGCATTTACATTGAAGCGAAATCTATTCGTAAAACATAAACATTTGCTTTCCACCCAAGAAATATTTCAGAGCCGACCTATTTGTGTTACGCTTGAAAACCAAGTAGTAACCTGAGTGCACGTAATGAATTCACAATGTAGTCACACATTGGTTAAGGAGGTGCCCCCGAATGTGACTTGCAGCTCTTCCATTGGCCAGCCAGCCAGTCACGTGTGAGTACAAGAGTCGCCACCCTCAATGCAGACCATGAGGTCAGTAACGGCCAACGGAGAAGGTAGGAAGGTCTTTTTTTTACCAGGTATTAATGTGCATCATATTAGTTAATCGGGATCCTCACATAGCCCTGATGAATTCCCTTGACCAGTCTCCAGCATCCAGGCATACAAGTTGCCAGAAACATGTTGGCATCCAAAACATACTTAAAAAAAATATACATATCTTTTGTACCTATTACTAAAGTGAATTCCTTGGGTATACCATAAGCTATTTTTCAATCCCATCTGGATTCCTGTCTTATTTTGGCATACATTGTATTTAGAACTCCCTATAGAAGAGGTTATGTCTGCCCCGATAGGACCATTTTACCAGGGTGGGGTGAAGTTGCCAATGGTGAAGCATACCACATAATGTGCATGAGGCTTCTTCATCCAGAAACGACATGTTTCCCCATTTGGCGTTAGGGTTCAGATAGGTAAGGAAAGTAAATCCATCATCTTTTGGTAATACACCGTACCAATTGTGTTTTGTAAGGTTTCAGTTAAAATAATGTACTGGTGGGTTTTCCTCCTGTTCTCTCCATGTAGTAAAACAGATTATGAAGTCAGTCTCAAATAGATATGTGTACCATTGATCATCATTTAAATCAGGTCACTGGCCATTTAATATCACCTAAACACATCATGTGGGATGCACGGCACAGCCCTCTTACAGTCATGTGGCTAGCCCATACCACATCAACATAATTTCTCCTGATTTTCTTTATCCATCTGTGTGTTTTCTCGTTTCTTGATTAATGTTTGCATAGTAGAGAGTTGTTTCCATAGAAAACGTCTCACTTAGGAACATTATCTGCTCGAATTAGTTTCTTCTACATTCCTTGTGAGACGTGTGTACACAAACTGGAGAAAGTCACATGAGATACCGGTATACCACATTTGACATTTGACATTTCACAAAAAGTTACACTATTTCACACACCTCTAAAGAACGAGCCTTAGGCAACTTGCCTTAATTCCTGCATTGGAGAGTTTTTTTGTTACAAACTGTCTCACAGATAGACATTTTCTGCTGTAACATTACTTTCTTAGATATCTTGTGAGTCTTTCTGAAAGAAAATGAACTAAAAACTCCTACGAGATAGCGGTAAACTACATTTAGCAAAATTTCATAAAAAGTTACACTATTTCACACACCTCTAAATAACATACCTAAAATTGCAGAAATGCAAACATATAAAACCAGCTCCAAAAGTTTTCCACCTGTGCAAAATGGATTCAAGGAAAAAAGCCAAAGTTTTTTTAACTGTACATTAGACCTACTGAGGGAAAGGGCTACGATATCTTCAGAAGCCAGCACCCCAAAATGGACCTGTGCTTAACTCCTGACACATAATTGCCCATTTAACCTTCAATTGAGTGAAAGCCTGAGTTCAGGAAACACACTATTAAACATATTATGGGTTAAAACTATGCCCAGCTATCAAGTGCTTTCTATGCGTGTGCATAAAAAATTATGTTAATATGTTTTGCATGGCCGAACATGGAGAGTATGTTTTTTGCTTATAGGATTTGTTGGAGCAGAAGCTGTGCCATAAAATGGTGGGTCTCGAGCTTCACCAAACCCATGGTCCCCATTGTCCCATTAAGAAGTGGGGGAATTGGCAGGTGTCTGATGTCAGAGACTAAATGGGTATCATCGTCTGAAGCCCTTGACCTGATGGTCAGATACCATGGGGCTAATGGATCACTTTGGTGGATGCTTTAACATATATGTGGGTCATCCACTACTTACCTTTTATTCCCGGGACTACATTGAGAGCCATGGTCATCCAAGCAGTCAAAAAGAAATATAAAAATGTTCCTAATACGCAAGATGACACCTCGCTGTGTGTCAGGGATAATGACAATGGAGGGTGGGGGAGAGTACCCCAATTGACCAGTTCTGGCAGGATGCCTACGAAGCTCTAAAGAAGTTCAGTTCATAAAACTTTATTTGATGTTATGGTAAAATCGTAAAAGTGTACAACACATACAACAAAAGTAGATCTAAAACTAGACAGCTCCATGTTTAGCAGCAACAACACAATAAGATCTCAGATAAATTACATCAAATATAAATTGAACTAAACAGTTTAAAAAACAGTTAAAATAAGGAGATGTAAAATGACCCATATTATCCCAAGGGTAACTAAATCCTTTACATTGCAGACTTATTGGATAGTCGAAACATACTTTTAGTGATGCTAGCAGCTGTAAATAAAGGTTTGCTGGTCCGATTTGCCTAAAGTGGGCCTTGACATACAAGTACAATATGCATGGAGTCACAGTTTGTAATTTTATTGCAACTACAAACACGCAGATTGGGCAATTTATAACAGGCCCCATTTGGGAATCAAAGCTGGGTGAAAAATATTTGCCTTAAAATGGTAGAAGACGTTGCTGCCTATTAGACATATTCAAGAGGCGATAGGGCTCTAATCCACTTACAGATTTAACCAGGGTGTCCATCCAAAGATCTGTTATGTCAAGACAGAATTTTCCCCATCTCCAGCTACCCTTTGGTAAAATGTCTGTTTAACTCATGTGAGGCCCTTTTTTGTTATTCCTCCAGGGTTAGATTATAGGCCTCGACTTCCTAATTCCTTGAACGATTTTTTTAGGTATTGTAACCTTGGAATTTGAGCCACATTGTCTAAGAGAAAACAATCCGGGAAAATAATCCTATTAAATGCAGATCCTCTTTATACTAAACTTAACACCATATCAAGAGAGGACGAACCCAAATAAACTCTGTAATGTATGGCATATCTAACTCTTTGTCTGCAATTTCGGTAGGGATTCCTCGACCAATGGCTAGTACATTTCTCTGCAATTTGCTCTCTATAACTTAAATACAGTCAGTATTTGCATAACCCCAAATGTCACTGCCGAATCTGGCCATCGGAATACATTTGGTCTCAAACACATAATATCTTGGAGACTAATGCCCAATGCACCTTGCAAAATCTCAAATCTAAAAGCCCGGAAATTGCACATTGGAGGCCCCTCTATTTTCAGATTAAAAGATTTCCAGTTGAGGCCTGACTTCAGGAGAATACCCAGGTAGGAGAAATTTTACACCCTGGTTAAAACCTGACCCTTAGCTGAGGGGTTGCGACATTTGATATTCCTGGGACCCACCACCATAGAATCTAATTTAAAAAACAATGTGGATAGGTCCAAGCTATACATAAAATCAACATATGCATCTAGCAGACTCCTTGCCATACGGGAAACTAAAACTGCATTATTGGCTTATAATAAAACTAGCATGGCTCTGCCCCCTGCTTTAGGATGTCCGGTTCAAATTCAATTAAGACCTCCTCTAGGCGGGCAATTGATGTGGCAAGATGGCCGCTGAGGAGTTGTGCTGAGAAGTCGCACTACTTCCCTCTCCTGCTTATGCTCGTTATGGTATGCCTAAAAAGCTGTGGACTCTAGATGGCTGGTGAATACTGGTGGCAGCAAGGACTAAAAGAATATATACAGCTTATAAAGTAGCTTCCCAGAGTTGGAATAAGCTGGGACTGGTTGAGAAAGAAGCTTGTACGGTGGCCAGGCGTTGTAGACTGCGAAAAGAATCAAGGGTTGGTCTGCAAGATGCCCCCTCGGCCTGCTAAGCAGGACAAACTGAAAGAAATGTCGGATTTATCGGCAGCAAAGAAGGCAGTGACGGTGGCTACACCGAGCACTGATTCAGGCATTGGAAAGACGGGGAAGACTCTGGGGCGATACGTAAGGTCCCGGCTATCCCGGTTCCCCCGGCAAAAAAAATGACAGAGCTTCGCGGCAAGACAGCGGAGACGGCGGGAAGCGCTCTGGCTAATACTGCAGAACATCGGAACCAAAAAGCGGGCAGAGCAGATAAAACAGCGAAAGGAGCAGATGCCCCGAATACTAAAGACTTAGGGATGCAACAACCTACCCTCAATGAAGTGTCCTCCGCGAAGGCCCCCGGGCCGTCCGTAGGAGTACAGGAGTAGCTGAAGGCCGGTGGAAGCGTCCTCGAGGACGCTACGGACGCTACGGAAGCAGCAGTGAACGCGGGGAATCAGGTTGCTAGGCAACGTTTGGATCCCGTGCGAGGATCAGAAGCGGCGCAGACACCCGGGCAACAGGCTGCTAATGGTAATGGCTCGCGGGTAGAGGAAGCACCAGAGGCTCGTATGGCAGGATTAACACCCAAGGTGGCCCAAATAATGGTAGGAGGAACCGACGAGACTCTGGGGACACAGACCAGGGGAATGTGGATATGCTGGGGGCTTTGTTGTTAATGGAAGCTGAGATGATTTCCCAGAAGCAGACAAACAGTACCTGGGGCAGCAGGGATAGTTTGATTGACAAAAGCAATCTGGGGAGATCCAGAATTAAGAATCTAACAGAATTGGGTCAAGGTAGTTCAATAGAGGGGGAGTGCTTTTTTTCTGTGAATGAGGACACAGAATCCGAATCTATAATTTCAGGAAGCCCAGAGGAGGAGGAGGAGGAGGAGGAGGAGGGAACAGATTCAGGCTCTGATACTTCTGGAAAAGACTCCATGCAACGAAAAAAATCCCCAGATCGAGGAGGCGTGTTTCTGGGTCTCCATCTCAACCTGAAAGACGATTAGTATGAGACTATTCGGCTACATCACAGGAATGCCAGGATAATGGGGCAGCTGGGGGCCCCTCTTCTGAGGCCCCATTTCGAAGTGACTCCTTTGAAATTCTGTTCACCACCCTTAAGCAGATGCAAGCCAAAGCAAGATCCGATAGCCGTAGAGCAAGGCAGGACACTAAGAAAATTCAAGGATCTCTTAGGAAAGTAAATAAATTGTGTAAAGAAGTTGTGGGCAGAGTAACTGAGGTAGAAGAGCGTACAGGAAAATTGGAGGATGATGTTGGGAGTTGGCAATCATTTAAAAACGAACATGAGAAGATGGCGGAGGACCTGCCCTGGAAGATGGAAGATTTTGAGAATAGACAGAGACGGAACAATGTCAGAATTTTGGGTGTGGCAGAAGGGACAGAAGGGCAGGATGTAAGGCAATTTGTTGTAGACCTGTTAAAGGGGGCCTTTCCAGAATCCCAGTGGCAGTGGGAAAGAGAGGTGCAGAGGGCACATCAGTTCCCCTTTGTGTTAAAGAAAGGGCAGGCCGCAGGAGGTCAGGGTGCATTACCTAGGGCAATTCTTCTCAACATAGGGAACATTTTGTTAAGGCAAGAGATCATAGATAAAGCAAGGCCAGATAGTAGGCAATCATTTCAGGGTGTCACGTTTTTCACTAGGCCCGACTTTTGCCACACCACTGTTGAGCGCAGATGGAAATTGAGGCAAATGATAGCACCCTTTCAGGCCCTAGGGGCAGAAGCATATCTCCTGTATCCTTCAAGGCTCAAGGTAGTAGTAAAAGGGAAGGCCTGGAGGTTTTCTTCAGAGATCAAAGCCCAGCACTTTCTAGATGAGATTAAGAACCAGAAAGCTGGATCAGGGTTAGGTTTGACGAATCCTTGATACTAGTTGTAGGGTTGAAGTATTCTTTTTTCTTTTTGCTTACTTGATTGTGGTAAACATTGAAAATAGAGTAACACAACACAACACAGCATTATATAGAATGAAGCAGTGGAGGGAAGCGACTTGCACAATTTGATGCAGCCACACATAGGTCACACAACCTATTTGCCTGTAAGGGGGCAGGGGTGGGGGGGAGTGGGGAGACCAAAGAGGGGGAAGGGCGGGGGAGGGCAGAGGGGGGGGGGAAAGGGCTCACGAAGATATGGTGATTTCAGTTTGGCACAGCACACTTGGATGGCAAATATGGTAACATATGTACAAGATATACAGGGTACTGAATGAAATGTCTGGTATCAACAGTCGTATCCTCTACCTAGTGGATTAGTAGGGGTACTTGTTGGTTACAGAAGCAACCCCGATGGCGTGTAGAATAGCCTCAATAAATGTATGCGGGCTGAACGAAATAAATAAATGACACAGAGTGGCTGCACTTCTGAATACTCTGCAGTTGGACCTGGTTTGTTTACAAGAGACGCACATAGAAGGTAACAAGTCATATCTTATGGAGCAGCTGGGGTTTGTAGTTTTAGCAAAAACTAACCACGGGACAAAAACTAGAGGGGTGGTAGTGTTAGGTAGAAATTAAGACAGGGTGGTGAAAAGGAAAAAAGAAGACCAATGGGGGAGGTGGGTGCTGCTGGAATTAGTCTTTAAAGGGGAGACAATTATGCTGGTTTCAGTCTATGGGTCCACAGAGGAGGACCCGGATTTCTTTCAGTACTTGGATGTGGAACTGGCACAATGGCCTGAACCAATTATATGCTGTGGTGATTTTAATTTGCATGACCCAGTTAGTTCATTTTTGCAACCTGGGAGCCAATATCTAGGTAGGAAGAAAAAACCTATAGAGCACTGTCAGAGATGGTGTTAAATAATGCTTTGGTGGATCCATGGGTAAAATGGAACCCAAATTTAGATGGTAGTACTTTTTTTTCAGCTCCCCACCAGGTACTGGTTAGACTGGATTATTTTTTAATTTCAAATAGTTTGGTAACAGGGTAAAAAATAGAAAGGCACCCACGCATTATATCGGATCACAGCCCGTTAGTATTAACAGTTAAACTGGGTCAAGGTCAAAGGAAAGAGATACAATGGACGTTTGAAAGGGCATTGCTGCAGGATCAGGAATATAGAGCAGCCATGGCAAGCTGGATTAAGAGCTTTTGGGATATAAACAGGGAGAGGGCATCCCCAGGAGTAGTGTGGGATACGTTTAAAGCCGGGGTCAGAGGGGAGACAATGAGTTTTGTTTTTTCAAGACAGAGGAGGGAGAAGCTGAAGGTAGAAGAGATGCGTAAAAGCATCCTGAGAGTTGAAGAAGAGTTAGCATCTGCTCTTAGACAGCATTCCCTGTTAGATCAGATACTGCTTAAGGGTATAGCACTCAGGGCAGAGGCGTTGGAAGGGATCGCCAAGAAAACAACTGAAAAGTATTTGGCCAAAAGGGAGAGTGTGTATGAGCTTAGCGAACGGGTGGGCCATATCTTAGCTGTTCGGACTAGGCAGAGAGGAGCGGCAGCAGATATTAAGGAGATCATAGATGCACAAGGAAACACTGTTCAAGAACCAGATCAGATAAGGGAAGTATTCAGACAATTTTATTCAGATCTTTATGCTGCAGATAACACGGGGTGTAGTGGACATAGAAGGATATCTGAGCGAGGTACTCCCTTCAAAGCTCTCTATGGATGATAAGGCTCAATTAGAAGCTACATTTCAGCTAGAGGAGTTTGTTTCGGCGCTAGGCAGCCTACCTTCGGGGAAGGCTGCAGGTCCGGACCAGATTCCTTTTGAATTCCTTAAGACATTTCAATAAATCCTTATGGGGGATATGTTTAATATCATGCTATTGGCACAGAAGGGGGAATCAGTACCTGAATCCCTGGGAGGGGCCCACATCATAGTAATTGCAAAGAAAGGGAAACCGGTGACCGCTCCAGGCTCATACCGCCCGATCACTCAGATGAACTCGGATGTGAAAATATACTCCAAAATGCTTGCTAAAAGATTATCAAGGGTTGTAGAAAGTTTGGTTTGCCCTTCCCAGCATGGGTTCATCCCGGGAAAAGGCACAACACAGCATGTCAGACAGGTAATAACTATGTTTGACACAGCAAGTCCCCTAGGAGACCCTATGGCAGCGCTGTTTTTAGACGCAGAGAAAGCGTTTGATAGGGTCTCCTGGGGGTACTTATGGTCGGTCATGAACTGGAGTGGCATAGGGGAAGGCTTCATAATAGCTATACAGACTCTGTACAAAAATCCAACAGCCAAGATTAGAGTTAATAGGGGACATTCAACAGCTGTCAGTATCAGCAGAGGGACCAGGCAGGGCTGTCCATCATCTCCCCTACTATTCGCGCTATATTTGGACCCCTATCTACGCAGATTGGAAAGAAATCCAGGGATATCGGGAATGAACATAAATGGCTGTAGGGTAAAAACACTGGCATATGCGGATGATGTGGCCATTTTGACACCCAATCCCATAGCAGCAATTAGGGCGACGGAAGTAGAGGCTCATTGTTTTGGACAGGTTTCCAGATACAGCTTGAATAGGTCCAAAACACAGATCGTTGAGAATAGTTACTTGAACTGCAATGATGATAGGGTTGATACTTGGGGGTGGAAATATCAGCAAATTTGGATCGGGTGGTGGGAAACAATATGACCCCCTTAATGACGCAAGTAAAAGCGGATCTGGAGAGGATGAACAATCTGCATTTGTCGCTGGTGGGTTGCACCAATGTAATCAAGATTATGATCCTTCCCAAGTTTCTTTATTTTTTTAGATCAATCCCTTTATTTTTTGAGGCCAGCTGGTTCAACACTCTGGAGGCTATTTGTAATAGGTTCATCAGGGCACAGGGTAAGACAAGCAGGGCCTACAGATTTATGTCCCTACCTAGAGAGAGGGGTGGGTGGGGCGCCCCGGATTTTAGACTCTATTATATGGCAGCCGCTCTGCAATATATGCAGGGGTTAGTAGGCGGGAATGATTGTGATCCAAGAGTTAATAGTTTCTCCACGAAAGTATATACAGCGGTAGTAGGGTTGGATGTCATAAATTGTTTTTTAAATTGCATAGACTATAGATACTTCAAAAGAATGAGGTTTAAGACAATTTTGGCTGCTGTTAAAGTATGGAAGGTTTTTCTGAAAAAGTCCAAATTGGGGAGATATAATCGGTATGTTAGATTGTATAAAAACAGGTCATTCCCTCTGGAAATATTTGGAGATCAAATTATGTTGAAAAGGGCGGAAAGAGGTATAGTACAAATTGGAGATGTATTGAATTCGGAGGGGATGGTACAGTTTACGGAACTTAGTAACAAATATGATATGAGCAATAGAGACTTTTTTAAGTATCTCCAGATCAAGAGTTTTCTAGTAAATAAACAAGGAGGACCAGCAGGACTTAACAAGAGTGAAATTTTGGAAAAAATAAGAATAGCAGGGGATCGAACGATTCGCTCTTTTTATGCAAGCCTGTTAAAGGAGAATACCGATGATTTAGAAAAATATAGTAATAGATGGGGGGAGAAAACAGGTGGGGAAATGGGGTGGTTCCAGGAATCATTAGATCTAGGTCGAACAATATTGTGTGCATCCCCCCTTCAATATGAGCACTACAAAACCATATATTCACTTTACTTTACTCCAGCCAGGATAGCCCAATGGGGAGGTACCACGGGAACTACCTGCCCTAGGTGTAATGCCGCTGAAGCTGATAGTATACATATATTTGCCACCTGTCCGCAACTTCATACGTTGCTCAAAGACATTGAGGGCTTTCTGGGTAGAGCTTTAGGGATCCAAATCAAACTTACTCCGTCTTGGATTTTATTAGGGGTTGGCAATATTGATGGTGTACAGCGGGAGTTCATGTTTGTGGCAATGGTGGTATACAGATTAATAATAGCTGGGGCCTGGCTAGATAAGAACCCACCGACAATGCAGTGCTGGTTGGCTAACTTATTAGCGTCATACAACATGGAATATATATGCCCGAAGAGGAAGGAGAGGGAAAACGATGGGCTTGAGAATATGGGATCCTATAAGGAGATGGAAGGAGGGATTAGGTTGAAATTGAAGTTGAAATTGTTAGGGGTATGGTGTTTGTTTCCTTTTTTTTCTATAACTATAACTAAGATAACGAAATGTATTGGATACTGTATATCTGTGATTGACATGAATTAATGGAAATGTAATTAATGATGAAAAATGCATAATGTTTAAAGTGTGCATAAATTGAAAAAAAATATATAATACAAAAAAAGACCTCCTCTAGGCAATTAATGTACATAATAAATAAGAGAGGGCCAGAATACAGCCCTGATGAAAACCTTTATTTATCTTAACACCTTGACTGCTGCCCAGATTTATCACCAGTGCTGACCCCTAATGTTAATGGGTGTGGTCATGACGGAATGGTTCCGTCATGAGCACAGCTCAACCGATGCTCATGACGGAACCATTCCGTCATGAGTATCGAAGGGGTTAACGGGCTAAGTATATTCCACATCTTGGTCAAATCTAACCACCCCTGTGAGATCCCTGTGTAAGTCTCTCATGAAATTAATGAGAGTGGAGTCCACCTCCATGGACCCCCAGCTCAGCCAACATCCGGTCTCTATTGACACAGTCAAAGGCTGAGCTGAGATCCATGAAGGCTAATTGGACAGAGCCGCCCTTAGCCCTTGTGCACTTATGGGTCAAAAGGTACAGATGTTGACTTTTTTTTCTACTGTGCAGTGCCCTGATCTAAAACCATATTGCAAGACAGAGAGGATCCTTTTCTCATTGGCCCATTTGGAGAGCCTCTCCAATATAACTTTCCCTATTACCTCCACCTCATTATTTGTCTACAACATGTGGGTCCTGCCTCTCTCCTTTTTGTCCATAGATCCACCAATGATTTCTACAGATTACCTGGCACACCACAAGCACCAGCGTCCTTGCCTTGAGGTAGTGCCAATATGGCCTCTTTGAATTCTGACCACTGAAGAGTAAGTGTATAATTTTTCATTTTTTTCATTTCATTTTATTTCATGAAGCTTTATTCAGTGCATAAAACAATGACCATAAAAGCACAAGCAATACGATACAGAGCAGCAAATACAAGTTAAAAATACAGGTTAAAACAAAAGTTAAAATAGACAAATTTTTAAAATATCATACTTTTCCTAAATTCAATGGATTTATATATAAAAGTGGCAATATAAATGTAAGTGTATCAAAATCAGGCGTGAGGTTTGGGCCAGAGGCTGAAAAGGGATTTATCTAAGCCTGTGCGGGCACCTAAACCACCTGGACGGAGAGCTGAATTTCCTTAGGGAAGGGATGTTTTTATGTTCCCAAAAAACTTGGTGCTATTTTTGGACACATTAGCCTCTACTAGGTCTGACCATAGCTCCTCCTAAAGTTGCAGTTTCCTAGTTGCAACTTCTGATTTATAGGCCGGTCTGCACCTTTGGCATTCATTCCTATCTCTGGGGGTAATTTAAGAGAGGACAAAAGCTCTCTCTTTGCACTTGTACAATTTTTGTCTACCCGCCTACAGGGCCTAGGTGGACCTCTAAACAAGCCTATATGCTATGTACATCTCAAAAGATAGATTTGCCGGCTATAAAGCCTTGATTTATGTTTTTTGTTATTTAGATGTGCTAAAGCTTCATCCAGGTGTCTTATTAAGATATTCTCAAATATTTTAATATTACAATTTAGTAGGTAGACTGCTTAGTATGATCTGTGTTTAGAAGGATGTCGCTCTTGTTTTCCCGGGAAAACACCAAACTCATCAAACTCTTGCGCTGCTGGTGCCTCAAAGAAATCAGCCTTAACAATATCAGCTTTGATATAGGTCTCTAAGGGACACCACGAACATATTTAACTGCATCAATGACAGCCTCTCACATCTGAAATTGACATGAGACTGGGCCTACCCATAGACTTCATGCCGTCCATTCTATACCTACCATGAGCCAATCTCCAAGCAAGCATAAAATAAATGTAGCTGAGTCCCCAAACCCTGAAGTCTTTCAAAGGTGATCCTAGAAGGACCTATCTTTATCTGCTATACCCCACATTTTCTCAAATGCTCTAGAGTGTGCTATGTATAACTGTTTTATGGAAGACCTTTACAACTGATGATTGCAAATTGCACATAGGACCCCCCAAATAATGCTTGAGGGCATTGATGATTCATTTTTAGGATCTATTATATATGAAATTAACTATGTATACCTTTTCCTTGTGTGGGAGGTCAGAGATATAAATGGACGAGCCTAACTCGAAAGCGCGTAGTCAAATTAACGAAGGCGGATGAATTCCTGAACATAAATTACTTGGGATCAAATGTTGCGGAAAATGTGTTCTAACCCCATTCAGTCACAGCCGTATGAAGTGATATTTGATCACAAACTCTGCTGTAAACGATTGGCTAGCTGAATTAAGGTACTGGTAATGGGAGATGGTTGACTGGTTTATGTTTTTCTTCAGTTACTGATTTCAAAAGGCGCACTTGGGAAGGTGCAAACTGAATTAACAAGGAAGAATAGCGAAGGAGGAAGGTAAGGATTTTCACGAGAGCTCCCGGCAAAATGCAGATATGCTGTTGACTGGAGTCTTATACACTGGAATTTAGTGGCCTAGTCATATGCAGTAAATTAAGATCAACTAAATCATGGAGATGCAGACTGTTTTCATCTACCAATGTTATAATCAGCCCATTCCTAACGTAGCTCAATGGCTTTATTTATTTTTTGCAGTTTTATATAGACTAAACTCGACCCAAATGCACTGAAGCGTTTTTGGTGAGCACCAGTCGCATTACAAAAGGTCACAATCATTTCTGTAGGGATGGGGAGATTAAGTGATTTGCCCAGAATTACAGTATGCACAGTGTGATATACCACTATCAGGCACAGTTTGAAGAATGCCATGGAGCAGGTTGTAATCTCACTCTAAAAGTACTGCATCCCAAATATTCTTTACAAAAATATTGCCTAATAGGGGATAAACTATGGCCTATGGTATGGTAATTTTGTGAACCATATTTAAGACATGACAATTATGTCAAACCATAGTTCTGCCAACTATATTGTGACCAACGATTAGAGTGAGTCTCTCTGTGAATGTCAAGAAAAAGCAAGTGTCAAAGACACAATCTCTCTGGCTTGTGAAATGTATCAATGGTTTGCAACTCCACCTACTGCCCCCACTGAGTCAGTAACTAATTGCACAAAGGAAGCTATCCATCAGGCACACCTTCCTCACTGCGAATGATATCTCAGGGCCAGTGGTGTAGATAGGCATTAGGCCCCCCCATGGTGGTCCCACCGCCCATGGCGGGCGAATGTAAGAGTGGGGGGTGCTGGTGATGCATGCTGCCTCCCTGTGATGGTCAGAGGTAAGAGCAGGGGAGGGGAGTCCGCTGCACCCAAAACTCGGGCCGCGTGGGTGCACCCACCTCCCTTGCTACATCACTGCTCCGGGCATTGTAGAAGGAGAGCGTGAACCTATAGATGTTGCATGACTGTCCACACACCTGATATTTCTTTTGCAAAATATCCCTAATTTTGTTATGTCATCGCCGGCTCCTTGAATGGATGTGGATTTTAATATTGTCACTATATGAATGCACATGCAACAATCAGTGGTTGACAAGGCACCCTTGACGTTGTTTTCCCCTTAACCTTTTGCCTTCAACCTCCTGTTTTGATGATTTCTTTTATACTGACTTTAGGACTCTCCACAGCCTACCACTTCTAACCAGTCTCTACTTAAAACATGGTAGAATTGGTTTATACCAAATTGAAATTTGTTATGTACTTTTAAAACCCCAGCAAAGTGGCACTACCTATGCAGTGGGTCTTTAAATTAAATGCTACTAATGGGCCAGCGGCAATAGTTGTGCCATCCACTTAAGTAGCCCTTTAAAGATGTCTCAGATCTGTCACTGCAGCCTGTGTGTGCTGTTTTTAAATTGCCATGTTGACCTGGCAAAATAAACCTTTCTGCCAGGTGCATACATCCCTTTTTAATAGATGTAAGTCATCCCTAGGGTAGGCCTTGAATAGCACAGAGGGCATCGGGCAGTGTATATAAAAAAAGTGGGACATGGATATTTTATTTTGATGTGTCCTGTTAGTGAAAAACATTGGAGTTACCTTATGACATCTCGTAAGTGATCATTTCCAAATGGGAGCGAGTACCAAGTTTATGTTTGGTGTCTTTGGAATTGTAATGAAAAATCCTCTCAAGGTGAAGTCGTATTTGAAATTACAAATTTGAAAGTGCTACTTTAGAAAGTTGGCATTTTCCTGCCTTAGCTATTTAGTTCCTGCTGCCTCCCATTGGATCACATGACTTGGTGTATCTGACAATTGAGATTTGTTTATTTCTACTAGCCACACACAATAGAGACCTTGGTGTGCATGGAATCGCCATCACTGGTAGGATGGGAGGGCTGAGCTGGATACAGCTCTACTTACATTTGAATATGCTGTGTCCTGCCTCCCAGAAATGGCTGCATCCACCCTGTGGTTAGCCTGGAGATAGGACAGGGACGGGAGGATGCCTGGGGACTTCAAAAAGAAACCTCTAGAAGCTTCTCCAACTTCAAAGAAAGGCCCAGGTATTAAATTGGACCGAATTCACCAACTCTTCAGTACACTTCTGGACCTGTGGATACTCTGCCAGGAAGAAGGACTGTTGTTCTACTGAATGGACTGCCACTCTACTGCACTGCTGTTCTGAAGGACTGCTGTCCTACTGTGCTGATCTGCTGCCTGTGGCCCTTTTTGCTTGGGTGAGCTGGACTGGACCTGCGTCTGTTGAATTCAAGACCCCAGAGTGGTCCCAATGTCTAGTTGGCCGGTCTCCTGACTTTAGCTTCAGGGACAGAAGTTCCAATAATCTCAACCCCAGTAACTGGACTCTTCCACCTGTGAGTCTACCCTGCCAAGTGGTGCCACCCCAGTCCTGGACCCTTGGAAGTGAGTCTAAGATGCTCTACCAGCCTCTGTGCATCTAGCGGAACCAAAGCATCTCCTCTGCTGTGCGGCACAACCCCGAGCAGAACTGATGCATCACCTCCGCTGCATGAGTCTCCTCTGTCGCAAAGACCCACATTGCATCACAACCCGCCGCCGCATTGTCCCGATTGTGCAATGCATCCTCAATGCCGGGCTTTACATCACAAGCCCCATTGACGGGATCCTCAGTGATGATGCTGGCCCTTGCATCACAGCCTCATGGCATCCTGGAACCGATACATCACGTCGGTTACACAACGCATCTTTGACGTGGACCCTCACAAGGCTCCTCAAAACAGGATTTAAGGTACTCTGTTCAGATGGCCTAACTGGGTCCATGTAGCCGGCATGCGCACATCGCTGTGGCCTGAACTTGTGACTTTGTCCTGGTCCAGTGCGACCAGGTTTCCGCAGCCAGTGATTTGTGCTTTTTGGTGCTATTTTTACAGAAATCATTGAACTTGCTTATCTCCGGTACTACTGATTGGAGGTTTGTCATTTTGGTCTTGTTTTATTTATTAAAAGCTACTCTATTTTTTAACTTGGTATAGGATCTTTAATATGGGGTGTTTTTCTCTTTATTACTGTTTGAAGTGTTGCTTAAATAATTTACACATTGCCTCTGAATTATTCAGTGGATCCCCGAGGAGGATTAATGGGCTAGCCTCAGGAAGCATATCCCTAGCAAGGGGAGGGACCCCTCCTGGCCCGAGAGTAAGGAGACATGATGAGACATTCCCCCATGAAGGAAACCCTTGTAATGATCAATCAATCAATCATTGACACTTATAAAGCGCGCTACATACCCGTAGGGTCTCAAGGCGCTGGGGGGGGGGGGCCGCTACTGCTCGAACAGCCAGGTCTTCAGCTTCTTCCTGAAGGAGAGGTTGTCTTGGGTCAGGCGCAGGTCGGGAGGGAGGGAGTTCCAGGTCTTGGCGGCCAGGTAGGAGAAGGACCTTCCTCCTGTAGTCGCTCTTCGGATGCGGGGGACGGCGGCGAGGGCGTGGTTGGCTGATCGGAGGTGGCGTTTGGGAGCGTAGAAGTTGACTCGGCTGTTGAGGTAGCTCGGGCCTTGGTCGTGTAGGGCTTTGTGTGCGTGGGTGAGGAGGCGGAAGGTGAATCTTTTGTTGACGGGGAGCCAGTGCAGGTCTCTCAGATGTCCGGAGATGTGGCTGGTTCGTGGGATGTCGAGGATGAGTCTGGCTGAGGCGTTCTGGATCTGCTGGAGTCTCTTCTGGAGCTTGGCAGTGGTCCCGGCGTAGAGGGCGTTGCCGTAGTCCAGTCGGCTGGTGACGAGGGCCTGGGTGACGGTCTTCCTGGTCTCGGTGGGGATCCACCAGAAGATCTTCCGTAGCATGCGTAGGATGTTGAAGCACGCCGAGGAGACGTTGTTGACTTGCCTGGTCATGGAGAGGGAGGAGTCCAGGATGAAGCCCAGGTTGCGTGCATGGTCTGTCGGTTTGGGTGCGGTGCCCAGGGCGGGAGGCCACCAGGAGTCGTCCCAGGCGGAGGGTGAGGAGCCCAGGATGAGGACCTCCGTCTTGTCCGAGTTCAGTTTCAGGCGGCTGGTCGTCATCCACTCTGCTACCTCTTTCATCCCTTCGTGCAGGTTGGCTCTGGCGGCGGCGGGGTCGTTGGTCAGGGAGAGGATCAGCTGGGTATCGTCGGCGTAGGAGATTATGCTGAGGTTGTGTTTGCGTACGATGGCCGCGAGGGGGCTCATGTAGACGTTGAAGAGGGTGGGGCTCAGAGATGATCCTTGGGGGACGCCGCAGATGACTTCGGAGGCCTCTGACTTGTACGGTGGTAGGCGGACTCTCTGTGTTCTTCCGTCGAGGAAGGAGATGATCCATTCCAGCGCCTTGTCCTGGATTCCGATGTTGCTGAGGCGCCGTACTAGGGTGCGGTGGCAGACCGTGTCGAATGCCGCGGAGAGGTCTAGGAGGATGAGGGCCGCTGTTTCTCCATTGTCCATCAGGGCTCGGATGTCATCGGTGGCGGCGATGAGGGCGGTCTCGGTGCTGTGGTTGGCTCGGAAGCCAGACTGTGAGGGGTCGAGGGATCCGTTCATCTCGAGGAAGGCGGCCATCTGCTTGTTGACGGTCTTCTCGATGACTTCGGCTGGAAACGGGAGGAGCGAGATGGGGCGGTAATTCTTGAGGTCGGTGGGGTCCGCTGTTGGTTTCTTGAGTAGAGCGCTGAGTTCGGCGTGTTTCCAGCTCTCAGGGAAGATGGTGGTGTCGAAGGATGTGTTGATGATGTCTCGCAGGTGGGGTGCGATGACAGCGTCGGCCTTGTTGAAGACGTGGTGAGGGCAGGGGTCGGTCGGTGATCCGGAGTGGATGGAGTTCATCGTGCGGATGGTGTCTTCGGTGCTGATCGGGGTCCAGGCGTGGAGGGTGGTGGTGGGGGGTGGTTGTTCGGTCATGGTGTGCGTTGGTTGGTTGTTGAAGCTGTTGTGTATGTCCGCGATCTTGTTGTGGAAGTATGAAGCGAGGGAGTTGCAGAGGTCTTGCGATGGGGTGATGTCGTTGTTTCCTGCGCTGGGGTTGGAAAGCTCTTTCACGATGTTGAAGAGTTCCTTGCAGTTGTGTGCGTTGTTGTCCAACCGGTCCTTGAATGCTGTTTTCTTGGCGGCGCGGATCAGCTGGTGGTGTTTCCGGGTGGCAAGTTTGAAGGAGGTCCTGTTGTCTGGTGTCGGTTCCCTTCTCCAGACTTTCTCGAGGGCTCGGCAGTTCTTCTTGGAGCTCTTGAGTTCGTCGGTGAACCATGGGGCTTTCTTGCTGCCGGGTCTGCTAGGCGGGGTCCTCAGTGGGGCGAGTTCGTCCGCGCAGTTGCTGATCCACTTCGTGAGGTTGTCGGCGGCCTGGCTGGGGTTCGCTGAGCTGGCAGGAGGGTGCTGGCTCAGGGAGGTGGCGAGCTGGTCTGCTGTGATCTTGTTCCAGCTTCTGCGGGCGGCCTGTTGCTGGTGTTGGTGGGTCGTTGTTCTCTTGAAGGTGAAGTGGACGCAGCTGTGGTCCGTCCATTGAAGCTCTGTGGCGTGGCTGAAGTCGATGTCTGTGCTGGAAGAGAAGACTGCGTCGAGTGTGTGTCCGGCGAGGTGGGTGGGGGTGGACACCAGTTGCTTGAGTCCCAGGTTGGCGAGGTTGTCGAGCAGGGTGCTGGTGTTGCGGTCGTTGTTGTTCTCCAGATGGAAGTTGAGGTCTCCCAGGAGGATGTAGTCAGCGGAGGGGAGGGCATGCGGGCTGACGAAGTCGGCGATGTCCTCGCTGAATTGCGTGCGTGGTCCAGGGGGTCGGTAGATCAGGGTGCCTCTGAGGGTGGTGTTCGGGTTGGTGTGGATCTGGAAATGCAGGTGTTCGGCGCTGGTCAGAGTGTTGTCGGTGCTGGTCATGAGACGGATGGTGCTCCTGTGGATGATGGCGATGCCTCCTCCCATCTGGTTGGCGTTTCGGTCCCTCCGGACGATCTTGTAGCCCTCTGGGATGGCGATGGCGATGTCAGGAGCTGAAGAGGCGTTCATCCAGGTCTCCGTGAGGAAGGCAACGTCAAGGGCTGTGGCGTCTAGAAGGTTCCAGAGTTCGATGGCGTGTCTGTGGACGGAGCGGGTGTTGAGCAGGATGCACTTGAGGTGGGTGCTGCTGGTGTTCGACTTGGTGGGTGCTGGTGCGGGGCAGGTCCGGGTGCAGGTGAACTTGCAGGCGTGGCAGCTGAAAGGTCCGTGGGTACGTCGTGGAGTGGCTTGATGGCATTCTGGGAGTCGGCCGGTGTTGAGTGCGGTGAGGGTGGCGGCGGAGTACGTCAGGCGGGTCGGTCGGGGTCCTCGTGGGCCAGGGGGCCTGGCACTGGGCGCGGTCCAGGCGCGGACGGGCGTAGACGGGCTTACCTTTGGCGCGCCTTCGGCGCACAATCGGCGCGTTCGCACGGTCGCCATTTAAGGCGAAGTGCGCGGGTGGGCGGAGCAGCTGGGAGGCGGGAGCGGGGAGGGAACAGAAGAGAAAAGGGGCGTGGCCACAGGCGGTGGCAGGAGGCGGGAAGCGGGGAGGGAGAGCGGAGGGCGGCGAGGTAGGCGGGCAAACAGGAAGGACACTGGACACGGCAAAGAGGATAGAATTACATTAACAGGCACAAATGGAGGGAAAAATAAGGCAAAAACAGGAAGGAAAAACGATGGTACAGCACAAGGGAATACAGGCACAATAGACGGGCAAAACAGAGGAAAAACAGCTAAAAAAGCGATCGGACGGCACAGAGAAAAACAAGCACAAATTTTGGGCAAAAACACTGCTAAAACCAGAGGGGAACGGCCAGGCGTCAGCGAGGCCGGCGGCGAGGCAGAAGGCAGGCAGAGGGAGACACACGCAGCAGCTGGTGGCCGTGCGGCGCGGGGGTGTCCCACAAGTGGGTCACTATGATATATAGCCTTACCCCTGAGAAACACAGTCATATATTTAGGGACAGCCAAAAGCTGCCCCAGTAGTCATGGGTGGACTGATTGGATTCTTTATGCTAGGCACAGGATTGTGGGTAAAGGGCAGTGAAGTAAAGGACTACCAGGGGCTGTACAAGTTGCAGGCTCACTGACCCTAGGGAGCTTGGAAGGAAGCAAACCCCTGGCTCAGCACTAGTGTCCACAAGAATGTATCTGGGGGTGGGAGGACGATTACCTAAGGGTGGGCAGGGTCCCCAACTTAGAAGGAGAGGGGAGACAAACATAAAATCATGGAGTTCTCTAAAGTTCCCCAAACTACTTCTAAGGGTCAGGACTCATCATCAATACTTTTTTCGATTTTAAGAATAAAATCATACAAGTCACAACAGAAAGATCATCAGCATCACATTTGCATAGCAAAACGTGCAAAAATATAAACACTAATGTAAGCTCACATTCAAAAAATCATGAGCCACATCTCTGATAGCTTCCCCTATCGAGCTGCTCTGCAAACCACCATAGGAAACATTGACACATTGTAAAAAATTTCATGAGATGCTAACAGTTGGAAATATAAAAGGGCAGGCCTAGCCTGATAAAAATCCAGTGTCAAAAAGAGAGGTTTTAAAAACTGGTGCCAAAGAGATTTATAAAAGGGACATATCAATACATATGGGTGCATCAGAGTACTCATGCCTAGGGATAGAGCAACTGATGGAACAAACCCATCCTAAAAAAGTCAAAAGACGACACTGGTAGTTAATGCAAAAACAACAGTTGATGGACAGAATGCAGAACGATGTCATACATTCACCCCAGTACAGAGATCTGGGCCTAAATCCGTTGTTTTTTGCTCACCATGCCATTCCAGTTTGAACCCAGCCATATGCAAATCAATCTTGTCCCTGTGCCCCATGGGAACAGTCCAGCCCGAACTTCCACGCCAGGTCCTCCCTGGACTGGAAACAAGCATCCCAGGACTGGTTTGGGATTTCAGCCCTCATCAGCCAGGATGGCTTGATTCCAGTGGCATGGAGAGCACGGGACTCACGTCTGAGCATACCCGTTCAACTCGGGGTGACAAATTCAAAAACAATACTTGATGGACAGAATGCAGAACAATGTCATACATTCACCCCAGTACAGAGATCTGGGCCTAAATCCGTTGTTTTTTGCTCACCATGCCATTCCAGTTTGAACCCAGCCATATGCAAATCAATCTTGTCCCTGTGCCCCATGGGAACAGTCAAGCCCGAACTTCCAAGCCAGGTCCTCCCTGGACTGGAAACAAGCATCCTAGGACTGGTTTTGGGCTTTCAGCCCTCATAAGCCAGGATGGCTTGATTCCAGTGGCATGGAGAGCACGGGACTCACGTCTGAGCATACCCGTTCAACTCGGGGTGACAAATTCAAAAACAATACTTGATGGACAGAATGCAGAACAATGTCATACATTCACCCCAGTACAGAGATCTGGGCCTAAATCCATCGTGTTTTTGCTCACCATGCCATTCCAGTTTGAACCCAGCCATATGCAAATCAGTGGTGGTTAGACATTTCAAAAACTAAATATGGCTCTATGCCAGAGATTGTTTTAACCAGAACACATTTCTGGTATAATGGCTTTGCTGATGGTAAGGATTCCCTCTCTGTTGTAACCATACAACTTCTTTTTTAGTAATACGTTGAGGATTAAAATACCATTAAAATACCGTTCCAGTCTCCCTAAATCTCTAAGATTCTCTCCAATGTATATCAACCAGGGTATGTTACCCATGTTGTACAGTTTCATACAGTCTAAAATAACTCATCTTTTCAGACTTAGAGCATCCTTTAGAAAACAGTACACCATAACAAGAGGTTCAACTGAATATAGTCTACAATGTAACTCATACCTAGCTCTTTTTGTAATAGTTCAATAGGGGTTTATGGTCCAACCCCTAAAATACCCCTAAAGTATTCGTTCTCTGCTACCCCTAGAGCAGTGGTTCACAATCAGTGCGCCACGGCACGCTGGTGTACCATAAAAACTAGCCAGGTGGGCCGCACATCGAGACCACAATTTAGGATTTGACATGAATTTGGCTGTTAAATATGTCTTTTTGACGCACAGATCTCCAGTTTCACGTCTTCAGCTCTCACTATCCTGTTTGTGACAAGGGAATATTAAGACAGTCAGATGAGGCAGATAAAAGAAAGCATTTGAGTCAGTAGTTTTCAGTTAAAATCTTAAAGCAAAGTTATGTATGATGCTCAGGGGTACTTGTCTGCAGTTATCACAGAAGAAAATTAATACATTTAAAAATTGTTGTTGCATGCTCAGTTATAAAACAAACACAGGCTATCTAAAGTGTTCATTATTCTTAAAAGAGAGGCATGAGATCTGCAGTATTCAATGCAGTTTAATGTTAGAATTTATCCAGACTGCAGAAGTGGATATTTTGATGCTTATTTCTCTAAAAACAAATTAAAATATCCATATGCAACTTTCATAGACCAGAAGCAAAGATGAAAGAAAATTGCATTGGCTAGAAGCACACGTTCATGATAATAACGTTATGTTATTACCATTTTCTTTTTCTTTTGTGCACTGCTGAATTAGCAGAGGAACAGCCACTGCATAAGGGCCTAAACAGGAGGCATAGGGGCACAAGCAGGAGGCATGAGGGCACAGATATGAGGCATGAAAACACAGACAAAGAAGCCCGAGGGCACAGACAAGAGGCTTGAGTGCACATACAAGAGGCATGAACGCACAGACAGGAGGCATGAAGACACAGTCAGGGGTATGAGGGCACAGACAGAAAGCAAGAACACAGTCAAGAGACATGAGGGCAAAGACCAGATACAAGAACGCACACCAGCAGGAGGCATGTGGACACATTCAGGAGGCATGAGTGTTCAGACAGGATGCAGGAACACACAGACAGGAGACAAAGACACACAAACATTAGCCAAAAACACAGAGAACATGAAGGCCCAGACAAGATACACAAACACACAGAAAGGAGGCATGAGTCAGGAGGCAAGACCCCACAGATTAGAGGCAATAACACAGACAGATGGCATGAGACAGACAGCTTACTTGAGAATCGAAAGTCTGGAGTTAGGAAGGAGCAGTCAGGAGACATACACAAATCACACCTGTAAAAAGGACAGAGTTAAAAGGAAGCATCTCTATCAATGAACCCATGATCTGCAACAACATTCCTGTATCTATCATGGCCTCACAAACTTTGCTCACGAGTGAGCTAAAGAAACATTTCTTCAAAGAGCACTATTATTTATTTATTGCATTTATAGAGCGCACTGTCACCTGTCAAGCATCCTGGCGCTAAAGTGAATTGACCTGGCCTACCTCCTTCAGGACCTCAGAAACCTTAGATCTTAGGAAATAGCCATGTTTTCAGCTTCCTTCTAAATGGCAGGAGATCACTAATTTGTCTCAGCTGAACCGGAAGAGTGTTCCAGAGCTTAGCAGCAGCGACCTCAAAGGATCTACCACCAGCTCTAACTTTTTCAAATCTAGGGATTTTTATCAGATTTGCCCCAGAGGAGCGTAATGTTCGAACAGGAGCATACCACTCAAATTTGCGTTGCAAGGAGGTACAACCCAATCCATGCAAGGCCTTAAATACCATGTAGAGTGATCTGAACTGGATTCTTTGTTTCACAGGCAACCAGTGCAGCTCCGCCAAAGGAGGCAGAGGACCTTCTAGACCAGCCTAGTGCTAATTTAGCTGCAGTTGACTGTAACCTCTGCATCCTGGCAAGCAAAAACTTTGGGGACTCAAGGAGGAGGGCATTGCAGTAATCATCTCTGCTAATTACCGTGCTCCGAACTATCAAGGAGCACACCATAGGGGGCAACAGAGGAAGGATCTTCTGATGAGAGCGGATAATAGCCAGGCAACAACCTACTACTTTCCTCACATGCACCTCCAGGGTGAGATTAAGATCAAATGCCACCTCTAAATTGCAGACTGACTTAACAGGCTGAAACAAGTTCGAGGGATCAGAGAGCCAAAAATTACTGGGCAGCCGGAGGGGATACTTTCCGGGGAGCAGTATAGCAGCTCGGTCTTAGACGCATTGAATTGCAGCGAGTTGTCTCTCAGCCATAGTGTTGTATCTCGCATGCAACTGTGAAACTCATCAAGGGAGGTTGACTGAGCTCCCTCCAAAGAAAGAATTAATTGAGTGTCACCTGCATAGTTAACAATCTCAATATTATGACGCTTAATGACATTCATCAGGGGTTTCAGGTAGATATTGAACAAAATGGGGCTAATGGCCGAGCCCTGTGGAACACCATGTGAGACACTAGTAAAATCAGATTGAAAAGAGGAAAGGGAGACTGCCTGCTGCCTACCGGACAGGAACAATTGAAACCACCTCAGGGCACAGCCCTTCACTCCTACCTCCTTAAGTTGTCTCAACAGTATTCCATGGTTAACCGTATCGAAGGCAGCAGATAGGACAAGCAGAATAAGTACGGCTGCCTGCCCCCTGTCTGCCCGCCTCAAAGTTTGTCCATCACGGTAACCAGAGCTGTTTCAGTGCCATGGGCCTGTCTAAACCCAAATTGTTCCACCTCCAGGAGCTTAGCTTGTTCTAGATATTTAGACAACGTGCTACTCACCGCCCATTCAACTATTTTAGCGGGGAAAGGTAGGAGAGAAATAGGTATAACGTTTTTAGGACACTTTGGATCGAGGGAGGGCTTTTTAAGCAGGGGTGTTACCAATGCCTGCTTCCACTGAGACGGCACCACCCACTTAGTAAGAGACTGATTGCAAATCAGACGAAGCGTGGGGAACAAAACTGCTCTGAATTCTTTTCACAACTTACAAGGCAATGGGTCCGAAGGAGAGCCAGAGGCAATACCATCAGCCAGCCTATAGAATTCCTCAGGTTCCAGGGATGAAAACTCGGAAAGAGAGATCAAGTAGCCTCCTCCAAGATTGCGCCAGCAGACACAATATGACTATCCTCCAAGGCAGGGATAGTCGTCCCGGCTGGGAAATGGGGACACCACCTAGATCCATAATAATGTCATTGACTTTATCACAGAAAAACCTGGCAAGATCATCACAAAGACTTTGGGAGGAAGAAATCACACTCTGGATTGGCCAGGCTGTTAAGAATGTTAAAAGTGCTTCTAACGCTATTGGGGGCACAATGCAGTAACAGTTCTCTTCTGCGAAGAACCCAGTGTCCCTTTAATCAATCGTTGACACTGCATGGGGCTCCTCAGTGGATAGAGTAGGATTACATATACTTTTATATTACCTTCAATGGCTTCATCCCAATTATTTTCAGGCAGAAAAATTGTAAGTACTCCTGAGGCCAAGCTACATACCGCCATCCGCCCCCAAAAAAGGTAACATAAAGGGGTGCCGGTGCCAACGGCTTATAGGTCAAGGGACCCAAGGGCCATAAAAGTTTGGGATCCACTGCCTTAGTATATTTAGATTCACTTAACACCACCAAAACTCACTCCCAAAGATAGAAATCGGAATACTATTGGCTTTGTAAACTTCCAACATTGTTTTCAGTGGCTTATGAACAAATCGGGAGGAAATATTATTTACGCCGGCACACGCTCTCATAAAATTTACGGTATTCATTTTTATTAGAGGGTGCCAGCTGAGTCTTGAATTTATTAAGATACTTAGGTATGCAAAAATTATCAACCTTGGTTAAAATATGGCCGTGAACACAAAAGGTACCACTTTTCTTATTTTTCGGCACCAGGACCATCCCATGTGACTCGTTAAGATTCGCAAGCAAATCCATGCAACTCATAAAATTAACAAAAGTTCTAAAAGCCGCTGCAGACTTCTAGCTGTCTGGCCAAATTCAAACAGGAATATCAGCATATAAAAAAGCCAAGAGCAATCTGCCCCCAGCTCTTGGGATGTCTATGCCCAGTACAAGGATGCTTTCTCCGGTCGGTTAATTTACATATTAAAAAGAAAGGGGCCCAATATGCATTCACCATTGCTGCAATAATGGACTGAAGCTGTCAACCCACAATGAAGATCCCTGAGAAAGCTCACTAAAGTTACATCCACCCTCATGGAAACCAACTCTGCCCAGAGCCTCTCTCTGTTCACCAAATCATACGCAGAGCTGAGGTTCATGAAGGATAGATATTTATTAATTAGGAGATGAAGATTAAGGTTCTGTTCCATAGTACACCTCCTAGAGCAAAACTCGCATTGAATGTCAGGCAATAAAATCTGGTGCTCAATCCACAGAGTTAATTGTTACCTATGATCTTTACCCCCACCTTAATTAAGGAAATGGGCATATAACGGGAAAGGTTGTTCTTATTCCCCTTTCGAACACTGGTATAATAACAGAATGATGCCATGACTCTGGAGGGAACATCTGATGGCAGCAATATAGGGTAAGACGAGGGGCCCAGAGATCCATACAGAACTTAAATAGGTCTCCTGGAACCCCAGTCACCCCAGGAGCCTTACCCACTGGCAAAGACACAATTAGATCTCTGCTTCCTACCATTTAAATTTAGCACCATGTACCATGGAAGAAGAGAGAGAAGGTGAATATTCATCCTTGTATAAAGCGTAAAAATGGTCCAGACAAGCCTGGACAGGGACCAACGCAGCTTTGTCAACCACCTAATTCTCCTTAAAAAAAAGGTGTGTGACTACCTTTCAGAACTGACTACTGTCCTTCGATGCACTGGCCAAGAAAAGGCCCTCCCACAGTTTTTCTTTACTTCCTTCTTCCTATTTTTAACTGATGCTTCATCAATTGCCCTATATTTTCTTACCTCCCCCCTGTCTTGGGGCTTACTTAGCTAGAAGTGCCTTCTGTGCACTGGTACAATATAGCCTTAGAGCCCACTGTAGCGGGCTCTACCAGTCATTAAAGGCCTTCTTTATTGTTAAAGGCCCAAGCCGAAGGCTAGGCTCTTTAACAAGGAAGCAGGCTCTAAGGCTATTAGAACATTCCACCCCTAGAGGGCAGAATGTTGTAATTTGTAAAACAAAGGCCTCACAGAGCCTGAGGGAGTTCAGATCCCCTCAGGCTCCATGAGGCCTTTGTTAGACATTGGAATGTTGATGCTCCAGGCTCCCACCAGTCATTAGAATCCTGGAGAACCCCATTGTTTTCAATAGAGCACTCAACACTCCAATGTTCCAATTATTATCGAGTGAGCTACAAGGTGCCAAAGAGCCCAACCTTGCTGAGGGCAGTATTCATGTAATAACCAATCTTATCATATGCTTGTAAGATACACTGACAGGAAGCCTCTACATTCAAGCAGATCATAAATTCTAAAAGGCAAGATGTGACTAACTTAGTGAGAAATGTCTCAGGGATAATTTTGCACCACTACAGTCTGCGCCCCTGATCAGTTGTCTTAACCTGAGTTTTAAAGTGTTGAAAAGATTCAGTCTGCCCAGTTTCCCAGTGGAAACTGGCAGCTAGTGGATTATGGTAGCTGGATACATTCCTTAGGTGCAGACTGATCTAGGGCCTAAAATCCATAGGCACATTGCCTAAAAAGGGTCAGTTTTCAGTGGAAAAAGTGATTTGCCCAAATGCATTTTGGTCTGTATCCTGTCTCCAGCACTTGACCTACCCACACAAATGAGGTACCATTTTTATCGAGAGACTTAGGGGAACACAGAATAGTAAAACAAGTGTTATTACCAATTATATTTCTCTGCATTTGCTCCTATCAAATATAAGAAAGTGTGTAAAAAAGAAGTAATTTTTAAAATTGCTCTCTAAATCTCATGTACCCACAAATTCAGAGATGTGCAAATAACCCCTGCTTCTAAACTCCTATATCTTATTCTCATTTTGGAAATACATAGGTGCACTTGATACCTATTTTTCACTCAATATATTTTACCAAATGAATTGCGGTATGCCCAGTATATAATGAAAAAACATTGCAAGCTAAAGCTCAGTTATTGACACTGCGTAACTCTAGTTCTTAGTGTATCTACAAGCCCTATATAATCCCACAACTAGAAGGGCCCAGCGGACACACAATATATTGCCTTAGAAAAGCTGGCATAGTTAGAAGAAGTTGCAGGTGAAAGCGCAAGCATCAATGGCTGTTTTTTCAAATCAATTCCATTTTTTTTATTTCAACTGTTACTTTCGATAGGAAAACCTACACCAATGACCCCTTGCTGAATTTAAAATTATATATCTATCTTTCAAAAATGTATAGCTTTTCTGAATAACTGGAAGGTGTTTGAAAGGATAAAAAATAGGAAAAAATTGGCCACGTCCCAGTAAAAGGCCAAAACTGCATTGAAAAAACAAGTTTTTCTGGCAAACGTCTGCTTGTTCCTGAAAGCAGAGGAGTTGGTGATTTTAGCACCACAAACTGTTTGTTGGTAACATTTGCTGGGGGAAAAACAGACGCATGCTTCTGCAACAATTTTTTCCCATTTTCCCCAGAAACCCAAATTTTAGCAGTATTTTGTCTAATTTCTAAGCCCCACCGGGAAAGGTTGGGGAAAAAAGGCTTGACAAGGGGGATGAAAGGCCTGGTAGCAAACGGTTTAAACATATCTCAGGTCTGCCACTGCAGCCTGTGTGTGCAGTTTTTAAACTGTCATGTTGACCTGGCAAAAGAAACCTTTTTGCCATGCCCAAATCTTCCTTTTTAACACAGTCCACCCCTAGGTTAGGCTCTGGACAGCCCGAGGGCAGGGTGCAGTAAATTAAATAAGTGTGCCACTCACATTTTAATTTTATATGTGCTCATAGTTAAAAACACTTACATTTATTTTTACTACTACAAGGCTTACCTTTCCTATAGGAGTTACAATATTACATCTAATACTTGAAAATTTCCAAATAAGAGCAAGTTTCCAGTTCATGTTTGGTGTCCTTGGAATTGTAACGGAAAATCCCCACTCATGGTGAAGTTGAATTTTACATTACAATTTTGAAAGTGTTATGTTTAGAAAATTGGCATTTTCCTAACTTACTCACTTAGGGCCTGATTACGATGTCGTTCAGAAACTCCTCTGACCAACTTGGTTTCGGAATCTGTTCAGACGGACTCGGGCTCAGTGAGTCCGGCTGACCGATTACAATGTTCCTGAACCGCCGTAGAAGTCAATGGCAGCCTGTGTTCCATACAAGAACACAAGCTTCCATGAAAAAAATGGGTGGTTACAGAAAACCTTGCACCCTGTTGCAGGCACCCTCCTGTGCCTGCCACACTGTGCTTGGTTTTAAAGGGGGGGTCCCTTGGGTACCCACATGGATCCCAACCGGAAACACAAGGATGAAGAGGGGCCTGCGACGGGCTCCAAAAGTCAGTTTCCGACAGCCTTTCATGTCGGGCAGGCCGACTCGGACTGGCTGTCAGATTGGACATGGTAATTGCTCGGTCGGAAACAGTGTCCATAGAGCTGAGCGAATTGGCTCCGACTGACTCGGGGTCCCCGAGTGCCGATTGGAACCTATTCGGACAGACTGAACTGTTTACTTCTATCATAATCGGTCAGTCGGAAAGGTTTTCCAAGTTGGTCGGAAACATAGGTTCCGAAACAGTTTAAGAGAATAGAGAGCTTAGGTGTTCCTGCATAGGCCATCACTGGCAGGATGGGATTGTGGATCTGGGAACTGCCCTACTTACACATGAATAGGCGGTGTGAGGTAATTGAAATTTTATGGTCAAGTATGTCCCCTAACGTGTACCCCAACGTCTCCATGTACGAGTTTAAAGTACATGTAACTTCCCTCCACAACCGAATCTGAAGACACAAATACATTTGCGTCCATCGTTAACATGTCCTCTATCAGATCCACCATGAATGGATCGATAATTCAGTTTCTAAATATGCCTTGCCAACGTCTTTACATGGTGCACTTTCACGTTTTTCCTGGCTCTGCCGAGCTAGGCCCTGATTTCTGCCCTCGAACCACTTCTGTCGCTGCCTCTGAAAGCTGCAGCATGAAGATGCATCCCTGACCTCTGCCTTACTTGTTATGTTATGTTATGTTATGCTGGTTTTTTTTATAGCGCACGGCTACTCAGAGAGTGTCCCGGCGCTTTGGTTGCACACCTATCTCATAACACAACAAGAGGGAAAATAAATAAAAAAACAGAAGATGCAGAAGAGAGAAAAACAGAACCCAGGGCGAAGCTAAGAGGTGAAAAGCCAAGTTTTAAGCCCTTTCCTAAAAGCCAGTAGATTAGACGTGCTGCGTAGCACCACTGGCAACATGTTCCAGAGCTGGGGGGCTAGCAATCTGAAGGAACGGCCTCCAATACGTGCCCTTTTGACACGAGGAACATTGGCAAGGTACAAGGACCCTGACCTCAAGGACCTGGCTGGATGATAAAAAGCCAGCCTTTTTTGAAGGTATTTCGCTCCGGTAGTATGCAGCGCCTTATGCGCCAACGTCAAGGCCTTAAAGATTATCCGCTTCCGAATGGGAAGCCAGTGCAGTGCCAGTACTTCCTGCCAAGCGAAGCGGTGCCTGGCTCAGCCTGGCCTGCCTGCCAAAACAGTATTTTGCCTTCAAGTTATCAGTCCAGCCTCCTCGAAAGCACATTCCAGTCTAGTGATATAGGTAAACATATTCCCGGCTGCAGAGCAAAGGGCCAAGCCTTCCTGTCTCCTTCATGTAATTCATTGCTCCCGTTACCATGGTAGGCCCATGGCCCCGTGCGTTGCACTTACACATATGCATTCAGTATAGAATAGCCCCTGCCCGAGAAACCTTTCACTCCAGATTAAACATCCTCCAAACACAAGATATCAGATATGTTATAGGAACAGGTCGATCTGACATGCCAGACTTCTGTCTCTTCTACTAGTGCTAAAGTCAAAGCCCCCAGCTTTCCTTAGTTCCACGTCAATCACACGTCATACTAATTGCGCGCGCACCCAGGTGAAAAGTTTCAGCTGACTCCGCAGAATCCTCTACGCACCCACTCACTTATGACACTTTCTGTGACGTTTCCAGCACACGCCTCCGTGCACACCCTTGTACACGCCTTTTTGCTACGCACATGTGTTCTTATCTTATTCTTTTCACTTGTCACGCCTACTGTATCCATCACCATTGTACGGTTTTACTATATATGTCATGTACTGTTAATAAATCGTTGACATCTTTTTTCCATCATTGCATATTCCCCCCGAACCCTTGTATTGATGGAACTGATTTCCATGGCTCGAGCCATCCCGATTAAAGCCCGTATGACTCAGATACCACGGACTCTGCCTCTCATTTGATTGAGCTATTCTTTTACCTGTCAGTAATTATATGGAAAAATTGTACGGTAAATTATATTTACCACATAATTTGGCGCCCGAACAGGGACCCCTCCCCCACCCCACACGCCGGCAATGCGTCGCAGGCCTTGCCCCCTACCACAGCCGTGACGGACTCCTATGCGCATCTGCAGGTTTTCCTGTATCTCCCTCAGGCCTACGGTGGAGACGGAGACTGCGGGACAGCATCCAGACGAGGCGGTGAGGAGTGCGGAGGATCCCGACCAGAGCCCAGCCGAGAGAGCAGTGTCCGAGGTGTCGAGAGGCCCACCTGTCTGAAGCGTCGAGGCGCATGCGTAGTGCGCAGCAGCAGTGACGTCGTAGCAGTCCAGCCCAGTCGAGTTTCCGAGGCCTTCCGTTTCCGTGCTTCCCGGTGAGTACAATTGCTGGGGACGCATCAAGACGGGTGCATTAATTTGTATCCGGTCAAGAGGGGTTTGGGTACACAGATCCGGTCTGTACTGTTTTAGCAGTGCATCTGTACTGTTTAGCAGTACATCTAGTAATTCAGTGATTCAGTGTTTCTAGTATTTTGTTTTAGAATGTATTAGACAGTATCTGTTCAAGGTGTTTCGATGTGTTTAATGTCGTGGTATGAATGATTGTTTGCTTTTTATTATTGTGTTCAACGTGTTTACGTCCAGATCGAGGTAATCATGCCTCTGTTTTCGAAATTACGTCAGATAGGAACTAGGAAAGGGATACTCTAAGAAGCTGTTCCCATCCCACCTAGGGACACTCCAGGTCATTTTATGTACCACAAGCATGGCTTAGATGCCATACTGTACTTAGACTTATGGGTGGATTACACGAAGGACTTGGAAGAGAAACAGAGATGGCCCGTTACAGGGACATGGGATGCCGAGTGCATCATGAGAGTAGAAGAAGCGTTATGGAAAAAGAAAGCCAGACAATCACAGAAAGATGCCATAGAATTGTGGCGCAAAGAATCGCATAGACGGACAGAGAAAGAACTCAGGAAAGCAGAAAAAAGTAGAGAAGATTCCGAAAAAGCTAGAGAAAAAGAACTACTAGAAGAAGGAGAACGAGTCAGAATAGAACAACAAGATAGACAGAGAAACGCCCTTATTACAGGACTGTATCCAGTTCTAGCCGAGGGCCTGCCCAAGGCGACCCCGGAAATACCAAGTGATCTGCCGCCACCATTGGTTCCGACAAAAATCCGTCACAAACAGACCGCAGCAGACATATTCCTTTCTTCCTATTTAGATGGCATAGCTCCAGCATATACTAATGTACCCGTACCACCCGTTAATAATGCACAGCAGCCTGCTCCGGTTGCTCAAGCCATGACCCCTCCACGTCACCAACTTCCCGTGCCTGTTGTCACTTCCCCTACTGGCCCCCCGCTACTGTTCCCCCTGTTATTGGTCCTAATAATCCTTTTTCGACAGCTACAACCCAGGGTTCAACCCCATTACATACACCCGCCATGACTTCAACTGCCACAACACAGTCAGGCTATGCTCACGCTTCCGTTTCAGGAGGTGCCGTAGGTGGCCTCCCCCACACCCCGCCACAGTTACACCGAATGACAATCAGAGAATTAGCACAGGGGCAAGCAGAACTACCATCAGTCATGACGAGGTTCCAGGGGCACCCCTCTCAGGCTCACAGAATGTTTCCCTTGGATTTTCAGGAAAGCCTATTGTTAATGAAGTATCGAAACCAGTTCCCCTTGCAGTTGGTCCATTATCCCGTACTACAGATTTGTTACTCACGAAATCATGTCCAGAAAACTTGCTTGGTATTAAAACACTGAAAGCTCTAGGAGCTGTAATTTGTTGTTCTCCGGAAGGAGTAAGGCTGTTCCTTCGTGATTTTAAGGGTCATTATGTATTGAGAGATTTTAATCCCAGGTTACAGAATGTTCCTGCACATTTATGGGCACAAGGCCCAACTGATGTAGGTTGTATGCACATTACCCCATACCGTGTCACACTCAAGCCAGGAGTTGTACTACCCCGAATCCGACAATACAAGTTACCACCTGATGCTGTAGTGGCTTTACTGAAAATCATTGACGAGCTCATTGCACAAGGAGTGGTTGTAGAAACCGACTCCAATGTTTGTAATTCCCCTATCATTCCTATTCTTAAACGCACTGATCCGAATGCACCTCCAGTCTATCGGTTAGTGATCGATCTGCGAGAATTAAATAAATGTATTGTACCACAATATCCGGTGGTCCCAGACATTTCGTCATTATTGACAGCTATTGATTCAGAGGCGACGTTCTTTACTGTAATCGATCTCAAGAACGTCTTCTTTAGTGTCCCCATTGATCCGGAAAGCCAGTACCTTTTCGGATTCTGTTTAAATGGCCGTAGCTTCAAATTTGCACGCGCCCCTCAAGGATTCACAGAAAGCCCTAGCATCTACAGCCAAGCATTGAAACGACAACTTGACAGTATTCATATGCCTGCTAACACTGCCCTACTCCAGTACGTCGATGATCTATTGATCACCGCCCGAAGTGAACAAGAATGTGAACATGCATCATTGACAGTCTTGTATTGCCTGGCGGACAAGGGACACAAGGTGTCTCCTTCAAAGCTACAATTCTGTGCCCAGCAAGTGGTGTACCTTGGACACTTGCTGTCCAAGTGGGGTAGGCAGCTGACACCTGATCGTATCCAGTTAATTGCACATCTTCCGCAACCCAAGACACAGAAGGAAGTGCGAGCCTTTATTGGACTCACTTCTTATTGCAGACAATGGATTCCCCAATATGCATTTCTAGCTAAACCACTCATACAGTTGACAACACAGGAGGCAGCGTCTTCGGCTGTTCTCCCTTGGACTCAGGAACATACACAAGCTTTTGATGAATTAAAGAAAGCCTTATGTCAAGCACCTGTTCTAGCAACACCATGTTACAGCAAACCTTTTACACTTTTTGTCACAGAACGCGATGGCACAGCGTGATCGGTTCTCACTCAGGTTCAAGCTGACAGACACAGACTGTGTGCTTATTTTTCGAGTACATTGGATCCAGTAGCCCAGGCCTTGCCTGCGTGTTTAAAATCAGTTGCAGCAACAGCTCTAGCAATCAGACAAAGTGATTCCATTGTATTGGGACATCAATTGACAGTACAGGTTCCACACTCTGTGGAAGTTCTCCTAAACAGAACACAGACTCAGCACTTGACTATAGCACGACTGACAGGTCATGAATTAACATTGTTTCAACCACACATAGAGATCAGACGCTGCAATACACTAAATCCTGCTACACTTTTACCATCAAGCACAACATGACTGCGTGGATGTCATTAACACAATTACGAAGCCCAGACAAGACTTGACAGATGTTGCACTACCCGATCCAGACCTGACACTTTATGTGGATGGTTCATGTATGAGAACAAGTACAGGAGAGTTAGTGGCCGCATATGCAGTGACCACTGAAACTGAAGTCATAGAAACACATCGCATTGACACCCTGTCAGCTCAAGCAGCAGAGCTCATTGCTCTGACCCAAGCCTGTATACGAGCCAAGAACCTTAAAGTAAACATATACACAGATTCACGTTATGCATTTGGAGTCGTACATGACTTCGGTGTCCTCTGGCAAGACAGAGGTTTCTTGACCTCTCACGGAGCCAAGATCCAGCATGGTCCCCTCATTCAAGCTCTGTTGGAAGCAATACATTTGCCTACAGCCATAGCCATCATGAAGTGTAAAGCACATACCAAAGTCACAGACACTATTTCCCAGGGTAACGACCTGGCAGATCGAACAGCGAAACATACAGCTCAGACTCATACCCATACGACTGATATGACAAAGACTGACGTAACTTCACTGACACATTGCATGACAGTTAGGGATCCCACACAAGATGCAATCGACATACAGACACATGCTACTCCAGACGAAATCAAGAAATGGACTGAACAAGGAGGGATCCAGACAGAACAGGGATGGATGACGAAGGGAAAGACCACATGGTTTCTCCCCGACTCTATGGTTCAAGTTATCATCAACACAGCACACAGTCCAGCACATTTCGGAGAGAAAGCCATGTTAGACAGTTTACAGAACCTCTGGTTCAACAAGCATTTACGAGCAGCAGCAAAACAGAAAGTGCGTACCTGCATGATCTGTTGTCAGTTCAATCCAGGAAAAGGTATTCCCGTGGAACGAGGTGGATTTCATCCTCCCGACCATCCTTTTGAAGTCCTCCAGATGGATTATATCCAGATGGACAGATGCCGAGGATTCAAGTATGTCCTCGTAGTTGTATGTGCCCTATCCAGATGGACAGAAGCATATCCCGTCCCAGATTACACTGCTCCGACCACTGCCAAGCAGTTGGTTCGCGAATTCTTCCCTCGGTACGGTTTGCCCCGTGTCGTGTATTCAGATAACGGTCAGCCATTCTCGTCCGAACTCATGAAGCAGGTTTCACTCCTGTTAGGCTATCAATGGAAGTTCCACTGTGTTCGACATCCCGAGGCAGCGGGTCTCGTAGAGAGACACAATCAGACTCTGAAAACCCATCTTGCTAAAATATGTGCAGAGAAAGGTGTAGATTGGATGGTAGCTTTACCGGTTGCCCTCTTTTATATGCGAATGGTAGCTCATTCTAGGACAGGGCTATCCCCGTATGAGGTGGTCTTTGGTAGGCCTCCTAATATGTGGGGGACGCCTATGCCACGTAAAATAACAGATGTTGACAGTACTATGCTGACAGATTACCTTGCCTCCTTGATGTCTGCACTACTACCATGTCGTTCACAGGTCGCGGCAGCATTCCCAGACAACACCGAGGTGAAACCGCATGAACTTGTTCCAGGAGATGTCGTCATGGTCCGTAACTTTGACAGAGCAAGCCCTCTGGAGCCCCGCTGGAAAGAGCCGAAGATCGTTTTGTTGACCACAAGGACTGCTGTAAAGGTCGAAGGCAGGAAAGGGTGTCTGCACTCGAGCCACGTCAAAAAATTTTATGGACTTCCGCCAAAGACTGTTTCCCAGGACTGCCGCATTCCAGACACTGATACTAAACTCCCCCTGTTAGAGAAAACTCCGCAGCAGGAGTACAGATTGAAATTGAGGTCTAGTAAGTCAGACAGTTTAATTGTTTAAGTCCCCCTCGGGTGAAGCGGTTAGACAGGTTCCTGACATGTATAAGATAGACCCCAATAGAGAGAGAGATAGACAGGAGATCAAGAAACGTAAATATTGTAAAAATCTCCGAAGCCGTTGCATTTGCACGTTACTTATTATGTTTTTTCTGAGTCTTACGTTAATCTGCATTAGTTGGATGTTACATATGTACTTTCCTATTGCACATTCTTTTTCTAATGACACTGCAGAGCACACGTTCAGTGCCCTGCCTCCGCATGAATTGTCTTATCGACTTGCGCTGCGCAACAATACATTCATCCGTATGTTACACCATTCTCACCAGATCAACAATGCTACTAATTGTTGGATATGTGGCCGACTCCCTCCCTATCAGAACTACAAGGGATCTCTGCCCCTCTTTCCTTACCCATTTACACATAATGGTTCCTGTGGTGCATGGTTTAGTTTAATATCCTCTTTAGACACTGAATCCAGAGTTTCCCATGGCAATTGGATATGGGGAAACTTGAACACAGTTATGAACAAAGCATGTTTCCCAAACGAGGAAGGTCTTCCACAAATGACAGGGACCGATCTAGAAAATGAAGTGTATGGATTAGGTAATTTTACACTTAACCTCATGATCCTAAATGTTCAGTCCGAGACTAGTCCAGACTTGCCATCTATATCAGTTTTACCAGCAAAAGGTGTATTATGCGTCAGAAAGAATGGTTCAGTACATCTAGGTCACAGTGACTGTACTAATGTGGTCGAATTCAGTGATAAAGGCAAGTCTACATTCAAAGCTTCCCGACATTCCTATTTTATTTGTGGTCAGACAGCTTATGTACGTTTACCTCTAGACTGGGATGGTACTTGTTTCATTGCATTCTTATTGCCACCAGTTTTTCTAGCCCCATCTGATTATCACAGGAATTCCCGCCTCGATCACGTTAGACACAAGAGAGATCTCCCAATAGTTGATCAGACTAAAACTACATGGGAACAATATACAGATTTCAATAAAGGATTCTTTCCTTACCTAGGCACTGTCTCAAATAGTAAACTGATACGCAAATTAACCAGAATCCTTGAAGCAGTAGTGAATGAGACTACTTCTGCTTTGGGTAACTTAACAGAGGAACAGTCTGCTATGAGACTTGTTGTTCTTCAGAACCGCCTTGTCCTTGACGTCATCCTGGCCGATAGGGGCAGAGTTTGTAGAGTCATCGGATCCAGTTGTTGCGTGTTTATTCCTAATAACGCGCCATCAGTATACAAGGCTATCACCAGGCTTCACGAAATAGCTCATCAGATACACCAGAATCCAGGCTCCTGGACTTGGTCCGGTTGGCTCTGGAGTGTAATATCAGCCTGGGGATGGAAGCTACTGTCATTCCTAGGAATTATATTGCCCATAGTATTCAGTTGTTGTCTATGTCTACAATGTGGGCCAGCGATTTGCGGCTTGTGCGCCACAGCTTGTATTCCCCGCTCAAGTTCACGTTCTCATTCCCGAATAAAGAAAGAAGAACAGATGATGTTATATGAACAGATAGATGGTCTCATGAAAATAGATATATCTTAATGGGCACGTAGGGGACAAGGAGGGAATGAGGTAATTGAAATGTTATGGTCAAGTATGTCCCCTAACGTGTACCCCAACGTCTCCATGTACGAGTTTAAAGTACATGTAACTTCCCTCCAGAACCGAATCTGAAGACGCAAATACATTTGCGTCCATCGTTAACATGTCCTCTATCAGCTCCACCATGAATGGATTGATAATTCAGTTTCTAAATATGCCTTGCCAACGTCTTTACATGGTGCACTTTCACGTTTTTCCTGGCTCTGCCGAGCTAGGCCCTGATTTCTGCCCTCGAACCACTTCTGTCGCTGCCTCTGAAAGCTGCAGCATGAAGATGCATCCCTGACCTCTGCCTTACTTCCTGCCAAGCGAAGCGGTGCCTGGCTCAGCCTGGCCTGCCTGCCAAAACAGTATTTTGCCTTCAAGTTATCAGTCCAGCCTCCTCGAAAACACATTCCAGTCTAGTGATATAGGTAAACATATTCCCGGCTGCAGAGCAAAGGGCCAAGCCTTCCTGTCTCCTTCATGTAATTCATTGCTCCTGTTACCATGGTAGGCCCATGGCCCCGTGCGTTCCACTTACACATATGCATTCAGTATAGAATAGCCCCTGCCCGAGAAACCTTTCACTCCAGATTAAACATCCTCCAAACACAAGATATCAGATATGTTATAGGAACAGGTCGATCTGACATGCCAGACTTCTGTCTCTTCTACTAGTGCTAAAGTCAAAGCCCCCAGCTTTCCTTAGTTCCACGTCAATCACACATCATACTAATTGCGCGCGCACCCAGGTGAAAAGTTTCAGCTGACTCCGCAGAATCCTCTACGCACCCACCCACTTATGACACTTTCTGTGACGTTTCCAGCACACGCCTCCGTGCACACCCTTGTACACGCCTTTTTGCTACGCACATGTGTTCTTATCTTATTCTTTTCACTTGTCACGCCTACTGTATCCATCACCATTGTACGGTTTTACTATATATGTCATGTACTGTTAATAAATCGTTGACATCTTTTTGCCATCATTGCATATTCCCCCCGAACCCTTGTATTGATGGAACTGATTTCCATGGCTCGAGCCATCCCCATTAAAGCCCGTATGACTCAGATACCACGGACTCTGCCTCTCATTTGATTGAGCTATTCTTTTACCTGTCAGTAATTATATGGAAAAATTGTACGGTAAATTATATTTACCACAGGTGTGCTGACTCTAAACAAAGGGCTGCATACCCCCTGTAGTTAGTCTGGAGCCAGGATAGGGAAGGCATGATGCCTGGGGACTTCAGAGCTTCTCCCACTTCAAAGAATAAATATTGGACCACAGACATCATCGCCTCAGTATACTCCTGATCTGTGGAAATCTGCCAGGAAGAAGGACTCCTGTGCTGCTAAAAGGGCTGTCACTCAGCTAGCCTGCTTCCCTGAAGGACTGCTGCTGTGTTGTACTGACCTGCTTCCTGCTGCCCTCTTGCCTGGATAGGCAGGACTGGACCTACATCTGTTAAACCCAGAACCCTGAGTGACTCCAAAGCCTAGTTGGTTGGCCTTCTGTCTTGGGCCTCAGGTACAGAAGCCTCAAACATCCCGACCCAAGCACCTTGACTCTGCCTTCTGTGAGTCTATCCTGCCAAATGGTGCCTCCCCAGTTTTGGACACTTGGAAGTCAGCCTAAGATGCTCTGCCAGTCTCTATGGATCCACCAGAACTGACGCATGTTCTCTGCTGACGAATCGCCGCATGGTTATCCACTGTTGCAAAGACCTGTATAACATTGCAGCCTGCTGCCTCATCAGACCCTTCATTGCTGGACGCATCCTCGGTGCAGGCTCTTCATCACTTGCCAATGGCAACCTCAAAGATGACGCAGGGCTCTGCATTAAAGCCTCACAGTTCCTCAGATCAACGTATTTCCCTAACTGTGCGATGCATCCTTAATGTTGGACATCAGAAATCCTGTTGAAGGGATCCTCCATGATATGACACAGGCCCTCACCTCATAACCTTGTCCCATAAGGGAGAGGTGTGGTGCAGCTGCCAGAGCAACTGACTCTGGAGCGTGGGGTTCCCTGGCCGAAGCTCAGCTCAGTTCAGCATCATGTGACTCTAGGAAATAGAATACTTAATCTCCCTGACTGCCCCCAGCACTTTGAAACCCTTTGGGGGCGATACAAACTGACCCATGGCTTCGGCTGCTGAACACATCTTCGACGCAGGCCCTTACAACACTCCCCAAACTAGAATTCAAGGTACCTGCGCACCACCTGGCTGGCCTAATCTTGCGGCTTTGTCCCAGTCCGGCATAAACAGATATCCACAGTTCACTGAAATCTTTAAAGTTGAATATCTCTGGTTCTACTGATTGAATTACTATCATTTCTGGTATTATTTTATCTGTTAAAATAACTCTGTGTTTTTAACCTAGTATGGGATTATTTTTGTGTGGTGCTTTTCACTTTATTACAGCTTGTGGTATTGCACAAACACTTTACACATTAACTATGATTTAAGCCTGACTGGTCTGTGCCAAGCTAGAGTTGACCACAGGCTAATTTAGAGATGGCGTGTGCCTCTCCCGTACAAACCCTGTGGTTGGAGTTTGACCAGGGCTCAAACCCCAGTAAACCAACAACCTAATTTCTTACAATCATAATGATAAGGTCTTTTTAAATACAGTATCTCATTTTGGCTATTCTGTTCTTAAGCACACTAAGGGCCCTATTACGAGTCTGGTGGACCAGACTTGAGGGGGCGCGGTTGTGGGGCCGTGCCCTATTACAATTCGAGTAGTTGGATCACCACAGCACCGCCGTAGCCATGAGTGAACCGCAGCTCCCTGGTGTTACGGCAGTCAGGAGGCGGCAATATGCTTGGCGGGACTGCCGCGGTCCCACCACGCACATTATGAGTTAGCCTTCCGCTTGCGGTTTCATGGAGATTCCTTCTCCGTGAACATAGAGGCGTGTAGGAAACAAAGGGGGACCTCCAGGGCCCCCTTTGCCTCCTCTGCATGGGGATGCACATGTGCCCCCCTGTGTGCATGCACCCCAGTTTCTGCACCGCAGGTACTTTTTAGTCCATGCCGTGCAGAAAAGGTTTTAGCGTACCCATTTTCTGAGGCACTGCTGTAGAAACGCTGAAAGCCAGCCTGCCAGACAGGAGGAAACTCCTAGTCTGGCAGGTGGTCTGACCATGGCTTTGGCGGTGAGGTGGTGGGGCATACCCAGCGTCTCACCACCAAAGTCATAATCAGGTTCTGTATAGCAGGTGTTACTATTACCCAGTTTAATGGTACTCAATTTACTAATATTCAGGAGCTTTGGAGGCTTAGTCAGCCTTCTCAGGATTCAAACACATAACCTGCTGGTCACCACAGGTCATCTGGCATGGTGATTTACTGACACTTACATAACTCCTCAGCAACCACAGCTGTTAACACTGATTTTCAGAAGAAATACTGCATTCTGAATAAATACATCCATCACAGCACAAATAATTGGCCACACCACATTGCAAACACTGTGGAAAAGGATTGGTGTCAGTACAACGCGGATTATTACAACGCATTCCGTTACAACGGAATTTTTACAACGCAGGATCCACTACATCGGATTCCATTACAACGCATGGCATTACATAGCAGATGCTATTACAACGCATGGCATTACATCGTAAGTATAGGTAAGTATACCTTTTTTTAAAAAATGTTATTAAGTTAATTTAATTAATTTAATTTAATTAAAATACATTTGAAAATAGCCAATAATTTAATTTAATAAAATAATATCTATTTAAAAAATTTAATTTGAATAAAAAAAGGAAATAATTTATTTGAATTAAAATAATGAAATTAATTTAATTAACATATTTAAATAATTGAAATTAAATTAAATTAATTGAAATAATTTATTTAATATAATTAATTTAATTTTAAAATGTAATTAATGTAATAAAATTAATTTAATTTATTAAATATATTTTAATTAATTTAAAAATGGTAAATATAATTTAATTATCCCAAAACACAAACCTACCCCTGAACCCTACAATACCCCTGTACCCCAAAACCCAAACCCTGCCCTAAAACCTAAAAACACCCCTGTACCCCAAAACCCAAACCCTGCCCTAAAACCTAAAAACACCCCTGTACCCCAAAACCCAAACCCTGCCCTAAAACCTAAAAACACCCCTGTACCCCAAAACTCAAACCCTGCCCTAAAACCTAAAAACACCCCTGTACCCCAAAACCCAAACCCTGCCCTAAAACCTAAAAACACCCCTGTACCCCAAAACCGAAACCCTGCCCTAAAACCTAAAAACACCCCTGTACCCCAAAACCCAAACCCTGCCCTAAAACCTAAAAACACCCCTGTACCCCAAAACCCAAACCCTGCCCTAAAACCTAAAAACACCCCTGTACCCCAAAACCCAAACCCTGCCCTAAAACCTATAAACACCCCTGTACCCCAAAACCCAAACACTGCCCTAAAACCTAAAAACACCCCTGTACCCCAAAACCCAAACCCTGCCCTAAAACCTAAAAACACCCCTGTACCCCAAAACCCCAACCCTGCCCTAAAACCTAAAAACACCCCTGTACCCCATAACCCAAACCCTGCCCTAAAACCTAAAAACACCCCTGTACCCCAAAACCCAAACCCTGCCCTAAAACCTAAAAACACCATTGTAACCCAAAACCCAAACCCTGCCCTAAAACCTAAAAACACCCCTGTACCCCAAAACCCAAACCCTGCCCTAAAACCTAAAAACACCCCTGTACCCCAAAACCCAAACCCTGCCCTAAAACCTAAAAACACCCCTGTACCCCAAAACCCAAACCCTGCCCTAAAACCTAAAAATACCCAAACACCCCAAATCATATACATCAATACCCCAAAACATATACTCCTATACTCATACTTATTTAAAAATTACTTAAATTAATATATTTAATTTATAATATTTAAAAACGAAATAAATATTTTTATTTATAATTAATAATAATTAAATCAATTATATAATATTAAATAAAATAAAAAAATATATATACTTACCAATACTTACGATGTAATGGTATGCGTTGTAATACCATCTGCTATGTAATGCCATCCGTTGTAATGGCATCCGATGTAATGGATCCTGCGTTGTAATAGCTGCGTTGTAACAGCATTACGTTGTAATAGTTGTGTTGTAAGTGATACACACCGTGGAAACATACCCCAGAGGGGTCCTACTCAATCAAAAATACTTCTAAGCTTAGATCCGGAATATTCAGTGCATGTACCATTTTAGTCTTAAAAACAGCCCACTGCATAAACAATGTTGATTTCAACAGCCACAGTGACAGTATTGATCTACATATAGAACTCCAAACAAGGTTTTACATTTATAACTGTGATTCATCTTTCAGAATGATGAAGCCCAGATGTTGTGTGTAAAAAAACCTTTTCTCATTAAACCCTGTGATTAGAGACACAAACATGTTGGTGTTTTGCTCTCAAGCCTCAGTGATCCATTACAAATTGGCAGTCATCTATTAAAATTGAGAAGTGGAATGGGTACATTTCTGCATTATACACGTAGGGAATAGAGCTTTTATTTAAGATCATTCACGTATAAGTAGCAAGATATTTGACTGCATCATTTAACTAACCCACCCACACTAGTTTACCATGCTCAATTTGAGATTTGAAAGAAACCTGCGAAAAACCAATGCCTGGCTTTTAGATATATGTTGGCATGCATTTGTATGACCTTTCTTGGCTCTTTGTGGTGGAATCTTTAGCAATGTGTATTCAAATTTAAATGTATGAATGGAACATATTATCTGATCAGACATATTTTGGTTGTGATATGCATATAAGGCTCAAATTCCTAGCCTAGCACTGGTTTACGTTTAGAGACAGGATTTATTATAAAGTATCCTAAACCTCACCAAGGAGGGGGTTCTATTGCACCCTAGAGTGCTCTGTAAAGTTTGAATAGTTTGTAATGACTGTGTTTCACTGTCCGCATGATGCAAAGAGACATTTGACAGAGGCTCCCTTAACTCGGGGGAGCCATCCTTATGGCTGTACGACTGGACCGGAACTGGGGTTTGTAGCGCTGTGCTCTGTAGTCTTCCGGAGAAGGCTGGGAACCTATTGGCCCGGGCCGGGGGTGTGGCACAGAAAGCACATGCAGAGCTTCCAGGGTCGTTCCCTCTCGGGTTTCGCAAGCACAGCCAATAGAAGTGGCAGCAAGGTTACAAGCAGGTCTCTTTATCCTGCTTGGCGCTTCTGATAGGACATGCACCGCTCTTCCACGGCCCTCTCAGAACCACTGGATTTTTAGGTCTCGACTAGGCAGCGCATGCGTTGTTTCATTGAGAGATGCTGTATACAGTATAGTGGGGGAATCTCCACCCACTTTCCAGCCTTATTTTTGATTGGCTTGAATCATAATTTCTGCATTCTAATTGGTGCTTCGCTTGTTAATCCTGCCTCCTTACGGCCATGTCGTCATTTTTATCCTAACAAGGCTATCGGCCCCTTTACTTGAAAAACAGTTTTGTTCCTCTCCCCATTCCCTCCCGAAGTCCATAACTTCTTACACCACAACCACCCTCCCACCCCTTCCCGTTCGTGCCTTCTTTTACGCCCGCCCTTCTGTGTAAAATGCAATAGGGCTCGCATAAATACGAGCCCTATTGCATTTTCAATGCTTGTTTGCCGTGTCATTGGTGGGTGAATTCGCACTCTTTGTCTCAAATGCACGCAATGCCTTACATTGTGCGCATGCTAGACAAACGGAGGCAGAGACAGCACAAGTAGTGAAGCAGGACAAGGAGAAGCATGGCCAGGTTCCACTCCATCCTCCCCACCCGCAGATCACCCGCCTGACTACACAATACTTCTTTCTACAAAGGCCTGCAGGGGTGGGTCAGAACGGTACAAGGCGCCTCTTTCCCCGGCCTCCAGGCTGCCACAATCCCAGAGCGAGGTTTGGCTGGTGTGGGCGGGGACTACTGCCCTCTCTGGGACCCGGTGTTCCCGCTGCTCGCTGGGGCACAGACTGGTGCATGGTTCAACAGTGCCAGTTCTCTCTTACGTGTACAGTCGGTGTAACAACGTGAGTGCACAAGGGCACTAGGTCCCGCCCGGGGGCAGGATGAAGGCGGGGGGAAAGGGAGGAGTCGGGGACTGAGGAGGCAGTCAGCCCAAGGGGATAGAGGAGAGCAGACGTACAATAAAGGTATCCCGACAGTTCCCGCCGAGTCCGTGTCTTTGTCAGCCTTATCAGTGGAAGCTTCCATCAAAACTCTGACCTAATCCACGAACCGTTGGGTCGACCTTGAGTTCCAGAGACCGTCTTTACTCAAAGTATCATATCAGCATTCCAAAATCCTCCCTTGGTGCCTGGCCCAACCGTCCTAACTCCTAAAACAAAAGGGTTACTCTGCCTAATGAGACATGTGCCCTTGCACCTGCAACTGGAAACTTGTAAACATCGCAACCTTGCACGCATATATATTCTACTGTTCTTTTATTCAATTAAAGAAAAGGAGCCTTCCCAAGGAACAATATATTTCAGGCCTACTAATTCAGCTAATGCAAGAAATCACAAACAGGCCTCTTCTTATACTTATATGCAATCAGGCCTTTACACATTTAAACACTCAATTCTAAAGACACAATATAAGCATTACATTTAGAAATGACCAATTCATTAATTCCTATTACACGATTAAACAAATCCACACATGCAAGCTTTAATATGGTGCACGTTCATCCTAATGCATCACTTTATACGTGAACTAATACACCTTGCGTTACCTAAGGCACATTCTCGGTGAAAAACTACATTAGTCCTTAAATGACATGAATACATGTCTAAGCAATTCTAATACATGCAATCTTAATACTGCATTTCAAATAGTCACGCGTTAATACAGTCCTCTAATATGAGGGTGCTGACTACCCATAATTATGATGTACCCCTTCAATTTTCAGAATAACATGGCGCTCTAGCAGTTCCCCCTTTGATGACCCGTGTCATCACCAAAATCAAACTATCCTGTAAGAAAGAACCGACCATAACAGAACTTGTCGCCATTCTTCCCAATGCGAGCAGCTCAATGTTTTTAAGATTCTGATATTGACTGTCCTGCAGTCTTTCCATTCTCCTCTCTTGCTCTCTCAGTGATCTCTCAATCCTGTTGGACTTATACCACTTGTAAGCCCTAATCAAACCCCACAACCCGATCACACAAGCCACAATTATAATGAGAGGTTTCAAAACATAGCCAAGGAACCCCCTTCCCAGGCTCGCAAACCAACCCCCCACCTGATTAAATCCCTTGCCAACTTTCTCAAAACATCTTCTTCAGTCAGATCCTCAATCTCATGATGAATCGTAGTGATGTTACTTATATATTTCTCCAGATCTTTGCTGTTATCTGTTATATAAGTACAGCACTCTTGAACCTTCTAAAGTTTACAGACTCCTCCCTCTTTTGCCAAAAGGATATCTAAAGCAACACGATCTTGCAAAACCATAGTCCCTATTGACATCTCTCCTTCAACCAGCACCAACGACTTAGCTGTATTAATAGACAACTCATCAACAACAGTCGCCAGTCTACTGATCTACACATCATTCAGAATCACTCCCAAACCTGGTATCACTGCTCCAAAAACATCTCCAACAATTGCTCCTGTACTTTCGCCCCTCTTTATCCCTGAATGCTTTCCTCCCTCTAGTAGTTCCAAATCCTCTACATGATAAATCTTAGGGAAAATGATCGCTAGATAACACGTGCCACGTTCCACAGACATAATACACAGTTGGTATCATTTGCAGAGAACCTTGCAAAAAGTCCTTTTCTGAATCTTCTAGAGTGAAGACATGATCACACGGAGTCTGTCCCACTGCAACATTCTCATAATATGTCTGGTGATGTCTTATGCACAGCTTCCCTCTCTGTTCTTCATCTAGCGCTATCGGACCATAACTCCCTTTCGATTTATGTAACTTTTCTTCATCCGTCCAATCCATTTTGTTCTCTCCTGAATCTTGTAACTGTGTTTGTTTTCTATATCTATCTTCCACCTGATCTATGAACTTTTTCTCTACATCGGACATAAAACATGTCAGATTATGTTGATGAGCATATGCTGTATCTAACTCTAAAGATAGTATGAAAAACTTTCTAAGCCTATCCTCTGTTTTGTAATAATCATACTTGTTCAAATGCTTATAAACTGGCACTTCGGGAAGCACTGCATCATATTTGGAAAAGAAATATTCAAACTGGCCACGTCCATAAAAAATGTTAAGCAACAAACTACACGAAATACCATAGGTCAGTGGAAGATGATGATATCTAATCCCCTCGTCCACTGCGGCAGGTAACTGCATAACCATATAACAATCTTTCGCATCCATTGCATCAATATATTCATACAACTTTACATATGCATTAAGCTTAAAGTCACTTCTAGAAAGAACTATATGAAACCTGCGACTCTCCTCTAGCAGTAAAGATCTCTCATCTCCTATATTGACCTCTTTCTTGCTAGGAGTGGTAGGTGTAGGTGTTCCCTGTATCTCCATTGCCTGCTCATGTGGGGCTAAATATGGGACTACAACTACCAAGATTATGGAAACTATAACTCCACCTACAAGTGTGCCTACAATACACCCAGATCTACGATTTGGGTTTCCAGCTCCATGGTCACAGAAATGTTTTCAAAGTACTCAGTTCAACAACGAACACTCAACGGTATCTTTTTCTCCTCCTTCAGTTGCTTGTGAACCAGTTCGAACAACACTTTGGAAAGCTGGTAGTCCAATTTTCGATTTACACACTGCAAAGACAACCTTAACCCTTCTCCGTCCTCTGAGGGAAGTCCCTAAATTTCTTCTTCTTCCTCTCGGACCTAGGTTATATCCTTTTCAAATTATTTACAACAAAGTCTCTTTAATTCAGGATCAAACTTGCTCCAATTATCTCTAGAACATGCTTCAAAAGCTCAAGATGAAGGTCAATTATTTTGTGAGATGGAACTTCAACACCAAAGGTAGGAAATACCAGTCTTTTCAGGTCCAAGTCATGAACTCCACTCAATTTCAGTGGATTCGGAACAGTGAAGGTTAACACTCCTTCGATTCCAAGGCCTGGAATCAGCAACACCACATCAATCTTCACGTTTGGGCTGTTGCTGACTACGGTCACTGACTTCAATCTCCCGGAACTCAGCAATCCCGGCATTAGTCACAAATTATGTCCACTCCGGGGTTGCGTATCTCTGGCAAGACACTCCTGTTCGTCTTGATATTCTCAGACCTCCGCAAGCTTGCCCTTCTTGGCCTCCTTCTGATTCTAAGTCTTCCGACACAGGAGCAAGATCTCTCTCAGAAGCCAGATGCAGAGTAAGTCACCTTCGTCTTTCAGGCCACGTTTCTTCTGCGCATCTTTTTCTTCTGCTCTTTCCTTGCTCACCCTGCTCACTATCTCCTTCTGCTGAATCTGATTCCGGACCACCTTCACACAACTTTCTCCTTCTGAGGCAGTTTCAGTGTCACTATTTTTGTGACCCTTCTCAGCTCGGTCTGGTGAGCAACCAGCCTCGTCAGCCACCCTCACAGCTTTGCTTGTCCCCTCCTGTGGCCCTGCTACCACATCTGTATTTTTATTCGGGAGAGGAGCTGTTTCTTCCAAGGGTGCTGAAACTCTGCGGGTGTGAGAAGCATGCACCCAGTTTGGTAATCCTCCATACTTCACTGCAGCATTCATTACCAAATAATCTGGTAAGGGCCTCTCCAGTGGACATCCAAGCAGCTCTTTCTCACATGCTTCCAAACCAGCACCCAGTCCCCAGGACTTAGGTCGTGGCAGAGGTCGCTTGAAGCCTGAACAGCAGCAGCCTGCACCTTATGAGACACAGAACGGACCACATCAGCCATTCCCTTGCAATAATCAAGGATCAGTCATCTGTAATGTTTATCAAAGCTGTCGATGGCACTGTTGGTAACCTCATAGCCCTCCCCATCAACACTTTATGGGGTGAAAGACCTGTTCTCCTGTCTGGTGTACTACGGATACTCATTAGCATCAGTGGCAATGCATCAGGCCACTTCAGAGATGTAGAAGAACACACTTTCGCCATTCGAACCTTCAAAGTCCCATTAACCTGCTCCACTATCCCAGAAGTCTCTGGACGATAGCTACAATGGAGTCTCTGATCGACATTCAATGCTATGCAATGCATCTTCATGATTTCACTATAAAAATGTGTTCCTCTGTCCGATTCCAAAAAGGTCGGAAACCCAAACCTAGGTATGAGCTCCCTCAATAGTAACTTAGCTACAGTGCGTGTGTCACACCTCTGTGTTGGGTAAGCCTCTACCCACCTTGAGAACACACACACCACCACCAAGATGTACCTCAACCTGTTGCACCTAGGCATCTCAATGAAATCCAACTGCATTCTATTGGAAGGTCCCCCGGCCTCCCAATGTGGCTTAATGTAACCACAGTCTTCTTTCCAGCAATGATCTGTTTACATGTGACACACCTTTGACACACAGCTTCTGCCACTGCACAAAATTGTGGATTGTACCATGTTTGTCTGAACACTTGCACCATTGCATCTCTCCCTAGATGTACTGCACCATGAATCTGTCGCCATCGGGTTCAACAAATTAACCGGCAACACTGCCCTTCTATCACTCGAAACCCAAATGTCAACATCTCCTTTCATACAGCTGGATTTTATCCACACACGCTTCTCCTGTTTCGAAACCTGTTCCTGGAAGCACTTGAGTTCATCCCAAGTATCTGCCATGGCCAACATCATGTTGAACTCGGTTCTTTCATGACTCTCCCCTGTGTAGTTCTATGTGAAAATCTAACCTTGTTCATCACAGAAACGTGCAACCTCATCCGCATATGAATGCTGGTATTTGTAAAGCACACTAATGCCGAGGCGTCTTGGCGCTGTGCAGAGTAACGTACTGAAAGTACTTGCCACTATCCTATCTAGTAAAAAGCCATGTTTTAATTTCCTTCCTGAACATATCAGTTTCCAAGCGAGACAAAATCCGGCCCCTCCAATGAGCTGTACATTTTACCACAGCGATTTCCCTTGGACGTTCTAATGCCTCTAAGAGTAACCTCACAAACTCCCCATTCCTACTGGGTGATCTGGACGATGTCATGTAACCTCTCTGGGACCACAACTGTCCAAAGTCGTGACCCACACCAAACCCGTGCTGGCTGTCAGTGTAAATGGTAATTCGAATTTGATCAGCAGCCTAACAGGCACGAGTCAAGGCAATGATTTCAGCTACCTGGGCGGAGTATACTCCTTCTAAGCAGGCAGCTTCAACCACTCTTGTGATGGTACATACAGCAAACGCTGCTCTCAACTGACCAACACTGTCCCTTAAGCATGAACCATCGACAAAGAAAATCTCAGCAGGGTCAGACAATGGTTCATCTACAATATCTGGTCTCGGTTTGGTGCAAAGTTCAGTTACATCAAGACAGTTGTGATCCACACAATCCTCATCAATGTGGCAGGATTCAAAACAGAACACCTCCTAAGAGTCACATTCTCCGCAGCAAGAAAGATGTGCTCGTAGCGTGTGAGTCTATTATTAGTCAGGTGCTGTGTCTTGGTCCTGGTCATCAACAGTTCAGCACAATGTGGTACATATACAACCATCAGATGCCCCATCACAATGCTTTCACATCTCTAAATGCTGACGCCCATTGCAGCAACTGACTTGAGACACCACGGCAATGCTGGAGCTACAAAGTAGCTGAGAAATAGGCAACTGGTCTACTGACACCTCCATTATCCTGAGTCTGAACTGATAATGTACAACCTTCTCGTTCACAACAGAATAGTGAAAAAGGCTTGTTGTAGTCAGGCATTCCCAATGCTGGAGCACGACAAAGGTCCTCTCGCAACTCCAAGAATGCCTTCATACAGTCATTGTCCCATGGTACCGGATCACTCACATCCTTGTGCATCAGTCTCTGCAAGGGCTTTGCTTTCAAAGAGAAGTTGGGAACCCACTGGCGACAGTTGCCCACCATCCCTATGAACATACTGACCTCCCTCAGTGTGGTAGGCACAACAATACTCATTATTGCCTCAATTCTGTCGGGTGACACCTTCCTTTTGCCTTTCTCAATTCGATGACCCAAATACTGCACCTCATTCAAGCAGTACTTGAGACACCTTGTGTCCATTCTCTGCCAAATGATTCAGTAAGGCGATGGTGTCAATCCTGCAGGCATCTTCAGTTTCAGATGTAAGGGGATCGTCTCTGTTCTGCACAAGAACGAAGTACTGCAGCAGCACAAGACTCTCAAGATTCTTCTTCAAGATCTGATTAAAGATCGATGGACTCTCTGTATACCCCTGAGGGATACAACACCATGTTAACACACGGTTTTCCAGCTTGAACACAAAAATAAATTGGCTCTTCTCATGTAATGGTATCGAAAAGAAAGCTTAGCACAAGTCAATCACGGTGAACCACTCTGCTTTACATGGGATCTGAAACAATATCACAGATGGATTCGGTACCACTGCACAACATGGAACAACTATGTTGTTAACCTTGCGCAAATCCTTCACAATCCTAAATTTGTCACTCGGTTTCTGCAATCCCATAATGGGTGATTTGCTTAATCATAGAATCATGGAATCAATCACAGGTTTGATCCCTGCAATCATTTCTGGTGTCAAATTATACTGGGGAGTCCTTGGAAACTCCACATTCTGCTTAACCTGAATCTTAACTGGCTCAACTCCCTTGATCAGCCCAATGTCTTCTCCTGTGAAGTCCCACACTTTCTGTGAGACAGAGTCTCTCAAGTCAAGTGGAAGCTCTTTCACTGTCACTACGGAGTACATTTCCACACACAAACGCTGATTTGCAACCTTAAAGGTAGCATCGTCATAATTAGTCTGCAATTCCACTCCCTTAGGGGTGCAATAGATAGTGCAGTTGAGCTTGCGCAAAAGATCTCTTCCAAGCAAGCAGACTGGGCTTGAATCGCATACCAAAAACTGATGTCTATCTCTGAAGTGTCCTATCCTCACAGGAATCGGCTCAATCAATGGGTTTGTCATTCTCTTGTTTGCAACACCTACAACTTGGATTGATTATCCAGAGAGGGTAAGGTTGGGGACTACTGCAGATCTTACAGTAGAACGGGTAGCACCAGTGTCAACCAAAAAGGTAGTAGGGTGACCATCAACATCAGCTTCACAAATGGTCCCCTCTGGTCTACCTCCAAGACTGCCCCAAGAGTACAGGCTTCTTCCCCCCTCTGGTACCTTCATGCCAACGGGTCTAAGGTGCACTCATCGTTATCATCAAAAAGAGGCAGCTGCTAGTAAATCTGAGTCCCTTGTAGGATCCTCGGTGGCTGGGGAACCTGCACTTGTGGAGCTAGCGTCCCACCTTTCATCGATCTTTGTCTCATCACAGTAGTTGCCACTTCAGGCACCCGTACTGTCTCTCCCTCCTGCTGCAGCTGATTCGCTGGGTTCAAGTGACAATGGTGACACGCGGTGGTCTTTTTCAATGTCGCCACATCTACTCTTCGTTTGGGAGTCCCCTGAATTTCCCTTTGCTTGGTTTTGCCCATTCTGTTTTCTTCCTAGCTTTCCACCATTTGACTGCACCTGAACTCCTTTATCAGCCGCTTGCATCTGGACTAACATCAGCTTATCCTTAAGCTTTCTATGCTTCGAGTCCACTTCATCGCTATAATACCTGGCATATTGCAATATCTCATCTACTGGCTTGTACTGCCAGCAGATCAAATGCTGTTGGATCATGAAGTAGTCAGTCAGTCAAAATACTTTATTGCGATAACCTAATATCATACAAATACAATGGCAAATATGCGTTACATTAATAACATTAATAACATTACAAGCAATACATACATTGAGAGCAATTAAAAAAACAATTGAAATATAACAAGTTAAAAATCATCATACATCATGTTATAGCTTATATCAACAAGAGAAATATAAAGTGCAAGGTGCTAAAGTGCAAAGTGCTTACGTGCAAAAAGACTTAAAAAGACTTAAAAATACTAAGGAGATCCCCAGCGAAATATTCATTACTAGCATCTGATAACACTGTTACAGTGCTTTCTATAATTACTGACCCAAGAAAGTTACAAACAGACTAACTAAAGTGCAAAGTCTGTACTACAAAGGGAGGTAGGCACATGTTTTAATCTAATGTTCCTGCTTCTAATAGCTCTCACCAGGAAACTAGCCACATGAAACATAATCCTGGGAGTTTGTAACAATTGTAGATAAATAAGAGCAGGTCTAACTAAGATGAATCCTGCTTCCTTAAGTATAGGTACAAGGAACAGTCTCCGAGCTTCATTGTAGTGACTACAAAACATTATAAAGTGCATGGTATTTTGCTCAGAGAAATGATCGCAGGAACAGGGTGGTGCCTTTTCTGGGGTACTCCAGACAGGATAAAAGCCCAAATTGAAATGTATCAGATTAAAACGAAAACGAATTAAAATAAACCTGTGGTAGGGATGAGTCACCACATTAAGATAGCTATCAGGACCATTAGGTATAGACAATAATAAACTGGCCCTGACACTAGGTTTTTTCAGCTCGATTTCTTCCCTCTCCAGGGATAGGAGCTCCTTCATTGCATGTTTAGTGTAAACAATGTCTTTAGATGTTATAGAGTCAATAACAGTATAGTGCTCAGGCCTCCCCAGCCTCAAAAAGGTTTCCTTAACCCCTTTAGCGCGTCAAACATTCCGCCCCAGTGCGGACGTTCGATCGCGCTAACGGGATTCGGACGTCCAACGGTCGTGAGCAGCACCAGCGAGGTAGCGCGTGCGACGACCGTTGGACGTTCGAAGCACGGAAGGGGTTAATATACGTCAACCACCTGATGTTATGCACTTTGTCTAGGGACATAAATCTCTCATTATGATATGATTTAGGGGAATTTCTGTGTTGAGCCACATCCTCAGCCAGGCAATTAAAGGTGCTATTTTTATCAGGTCTGAGATGTAGCCTTCCCCTAATTCCATATGGACGGTGTAGGACGGAGTTGACTGAGGGACGCCAAGAATAGATCTAAAGAATTTGTTTTCCACTATCTGTATGGGATCCACTCCCCTATATCCCCACAATGAGCCACCATATGATGCAACTGAGATACATTTGGCCTTGTAGATTTTACTAACAGCTGCAATTGGCCTACCCCCAAGTTTTTTAGAGAACCCATGAAGGGCTTCAGATGTCCTAGCCAACATGATTGCTCTACTATGAACATGGGGACCCCAGCTACCTTTCTCATCAACGGTGATCCCCAGGTAGGGAAAGGAGGAGACACGCGCAAGCTTTTCCTGCCCGCAAAGAAAGATTTTGTGAAAAGGTCTCCTAAAGGCCCTGCCCATAAGCATAACCTGAGATTTTTTAGCGCTTATTTTCAGGTCAAGTGAGCCCATGAAAGATTCAAAGGCGTCCAGGAGTCGTTGAAGCCCCACCCCGGTGCGTGCAAGAAGAACCGCGTCATCAGCGTAAAGGAGAACAGGAATCCCCTGATCCCCTGCACGCGGGATGTCGCTAGTCACGCCCCTGAGAGCAGGCTCCAAGGCGTTCACATATAACGTGAACAACAGTGGTGCCAGTATACATCCCTGTCTGACTCCTTTTTCAGAGGCAAAAACATCTGTACACCTTCCACTCGAGGAAACTCTAATCTTTGCAGTAAGGTCAGAGTGCAGGTCGGCCAATAAATTAACTATAGTCCTGTCCAGGCCCATGTCAAGTAATTTTAACCAGAGCTTTGTTCTATTGACCATATCAAACGCAGAGGAGAGGTCCATGAAACCTAGGTACATGGACCCATCCTTGGCCCTGGTATATTTCTCGATCAACAAGTGGAGATTAAGGCATTGATCCAGGGTGCCTCTTTTAGGTCTGAACCCATATTGCACATTAGTCAAGATACTGTTCTCTGTAGCCCATTCATTCAATTTAGCTAATATGGCTCTCCCTAAAATCTTGGCTGAAGAATCTATCAGTGAAATTGGTCTATAACATGCAGGATCCTGCCTATTTCCTTTTTTAAAAACAGGAATAATTATAGATGTTTTCCATGACTTGGGGATGTTATCATGGTTTAAGGCATTAGAGACCCTGCAGAGTAATCTTGACCAGAAGTTAGGGAAGCATTTAAAGGCATCTGCAGGAACACCATCTGGTCCCGGTGCCTTTTTTTTCAGGGTACAGTCTATCGCATATAATACTTCTTTGACTTCAAAGTGCAAATGGTTCCCAGTGGGGATAATATTCACCTCCTGCTCCCTAGTTCCACCATTACTGTGATCTGAATAGATGTCTCTAAAGTGTTTGATCCAACCCTCATCAGGGATGTTAGTTTCAAGGGGGGAATTATCCTCCCCAGTAAGTAAGGGTTGGTTGACAATCCTCCAGAATTCACCACTATTTTTTAGTATAGCTGGATCAGTGAGTTGTGTCCAGGCTTCATCTTTAAGCTGTTTTTTCCTTTCTGCGATAGACTTTTTGTATAGGGCTCTACTAATAGTGATAAGATCACGGTCTTTCGGTACGGTTTTTAGAGCATTGAGCAATGCAGAATGTGCTTTTGAGCAACTGTGATCAAACCATCTTTTAATGGGTTCATGAAGTAAATCTCAGGACTCAGACCCAAGACGAACTCGGAGACAAACTGTCCCATGTCTTTGGGGTCTAAGGTATCCAGCCCACCTTACTGTTTAAAGATTTACAAGAGCCTATCATAGTAATCATGCACTGTCTCCTTTGGTTCCTGTACTGTCCGATCTATCATGACCCAATCAATATCCTGTGGTGATATTTTGGACATCCGCCATGTGACCGCTTGCTCATACTTCTTCATGGCAATGGGTGAAGGACCATTTGTGACAGCATCCCTATCCAGCTCAGATGCAGGCCACTCAATTGCAACTTTACAAGCTGCCCACAAATCACCAGGGACCACAATATCAAACAGTGTGTTCAAATCAATCCACAGCACCTTTGAGATCTTAACAAATCGATCAACCTGTTTGTACCACTCCACCGGCCTCTCCCTTAACTTAGGGAAATCATTTGTGAATTCCGCCAAATCACCTCTACTCCAAGGTACATGCACATACACTCCACTAGATACCTCTCTCAAAGGGGAGTTCCCTACTCCTAACATTCTCCCTCCTGGAGGTGGTCTTTATGCTACACTCTTTTTGGTACTCTTCTCCTTGGACCATCTTTCGTCCCACTTGTCGAGCCTGTTCCATGCTCGTATCCCTATGATCAGTTCTCTAATGTGAGTCTTTAGCCCAATGACCCTTTTCTCCTCTACGTCTTGGTCACTGTACTGTAATCGGTGGCTCCCCTGTAAAACATTTTCATATTAGACAAATCCACCTAGTATCTGTTTGCCAATTCAGTTAATTTCTCATGTGCTGACCTTGCCTTATGAATCACATCCTTGCCTACAAATAGCAACTCGTCTGGTTCATAAAGTTCCACTCTCTCCAAAGGCAAGTTTCCTCGACTATCTCATCCACTTCTGCTTTTAACCGCACACATCTAAAATCTTCGCCATTATAGCCACTTTCAAAGTACCTAGGCTAGATGCACCACTCAACTCCCTGCTATCACTGTCATGTTCTCTACACCTATTGGCTCCTGCTGGAACCCTAAATGTGGTCCTGTTCTCTGTACTTCCATGGTCCCAACCTTCCTTCACCCTGTCACCCTGATTCCCTTCAAGGGAGTCCCACGTTCTCAGATCTGATCTTAACTCAGCAAAACATTTTGGCCTGGCCCCCTTAGATCCATTGGTCCTCTTGATGAGTCTGCCATAGCTGGAAGCAGCGGACTTGATTCCATGGGTCTTGGTAGGTGAACTATTCCGCTCACTACCCCATTCCCTCCAGAACCAGTTCTCACTACCCCATTCCCAACAGAACCAGTTCTCCCTTCCACTACTGGCTGTAATGAATTCCCATTCCTCACCTGATCTGGATCATATATTGACACTATGGGACCAATGGTAACCGGTACATTAAGGGCATCCCGCAACCTCCTAGTAGCTACATTCTCTGGCGTCTGCATTTCCATCCCTCCGATCGAGAGTTTCCCAACTACTCCGCATTAAGTGGAACTTGCGATTCTCTAATTCCCTCCGTCTGGGCTGATTTTTCCCCCACTGAGTCTGGGTTGTGTGGAGGTGGTCTCTCTGATAGCAGCCTTTCTATCAAGCTATCATCGGTGGTAATCAGACAAAATATCGAAAAAAAAATATCGGAAAGACAAAATATCGAAGTAAAAATATCGTAGGACAAAAATATAGGTATGCAAAAATATCGGATACAAAAATATCGAAATAGGTGAGTATGCAAAAATATCGAAAAAAAAAATATCGAGTGTCAAAATATCGTAAAAAAAAAATATCGTGTAGTAATGGAAATAATCAATAGTATAGGAAAAAGTAAAATAATTGTATGGGAAAGTTATAAAAAAGCTGAATTATAATAAATAAAACAATTATAAATAAAATATTTAAAAATACATATCTACGTTTAGGAGCGGGTTATTGGGTTTATAGGGGATAAGGGTGGGAAGTAATTTAATAATAATTAATTAATATATGTTAATAACAAATACTAAATTATACGTATTATTTAATTAATTATAATTAATTAGTTAATTAATTAAGATCATATAGTCTATATCATTAATTAATAATTAATTGATAATTAATAAATATTAATTATGAAATTAAAATTACATATCTTAAACATTATATGTAGATATTTGTTAATTTTGTATTTCTACATTTAGTAAAATAAAACTTTAAAAAATTACATTTTTAGTTTTAGGAGCGGGTTATTGGGTTTATAGGGGATAAGGGTGGGAAGTAATTTATTAATAATTAATTCAATAATTAATAATTGTACATATTTTTTCCTACATTACACCTAATGGCTAATTAATTAATAATAATTAGTTCAGTAATTAATATTATATAGTCTAATTTATTATTTACTCAATTCGTTGACAATAATTACTTTTTATTGTTATTAATTTATTTAATGTACTTAATTATCTTTAATTTAAGGGGTATTAGTTGAGTTTTGGGTCAGTTTTCAGTTTGTGGAGAAAGGGGTATTTGTTGGGTTTAGGGTCAGTTTTCAGTTTGTGGAGAAAGGGGTATTTGTTGGGTTCAGGGTCAGTTTTCAGTTTGTGGAGAAAGGGGTATTTGTTGGGTTCGGGGTCAGTTTTCAGTTTGTGGAGAAAGGGGTATTTGTTGGGTTCGGGGTCAGTTTTCAGTTTGTGGAGAAAGGGGTATTTGTTGGGTTCGGGGTCAGTTTTCAGTTTGTGGAGAAAGGGGTATTTGTTGGGTTCGGGGTCAGTTTTCAGTTTGTGGAGAAAGGGGTATTTGTTGGGTTCAGGGTCAGTTTTCAGTTTGTGGATAAAGGGGTATTTGTTGGGTTCAGGGTCAGTTTTCAGTTTTTGGGTACAGGGCTAATTTTAGGGTTCAGGGTCAGTTTTCAGTTTTTGGGTAAAGGGCTAATTTTAGGGTTCAGGGTCAGTTTATAGTTTTTGGGTAAAGGGCTAATTTTAGGGTTCAGGGTCAGTTTTTAGTTTTTGGGTAAAGGGGTTATTGTTGTGTTCTGGGTCAGTTTTAAGTTTTTAGGTTAAGGTCTATTTTTGGGGTTCAGGGTCAGTGTTCGGTTTTTAGGGTAAAGGAGTATTTGTAGGGTTCAGGGTTAATTTATAGATTTTGGTACCTAGTTCTACAGGATAAATATATATGTATTTTTCATTTAATCAATTACAGGATTTTTAACATATATAATATTACATCAAGTTTAATTTACTGTACACTACTGTTGGAATAATGTATTGAAATTAATTAGTGTACAGTACATATTAACATTTTATGTAGAGTGCAGTAGGAATATTAATATTTATGTTATTACTGTGCTACATGTATTGTAATTTAATGTACACTGGATTTTGTATATTCTTCATTACATTATTAGAGTCCAACATATACTCACTTGTAATATGCAGTTATTTATTTTTTATTACATTGATACTTTTTAGTAAGATAATAAAATACAATATTCAGCATGATTTTATTACCTTTTTTTTTTATTTACATTTTAACAAATAACATAAATGCATAATAATATCTTTTTATTGACATTTCTTTCAAATAAACTTTTATAAACACAATTAATAACAACTATACAGAACCATTATTATTTCTCTTCATTTTCATATGACATTAACATTCTTTATTATCTCTTTCACATATTGTTATGTCAGAAAAAAATTGCTAATAACACTAATAATTTTCTGTAAAGCTTTTCTCACCTTCATTTGTGAAGATAACATTTTTACAATATAAATAAACATTTTACATTTCTTTAAAAATATTTTTTCTTTTTGTGACAATGTACTTACAATTTTTAACATTGTTAACATAAACATCATTGTTTTCGTCATATTACATTATTATATTAATGTACATTTTTATCATGATTTCTTTGTAGGAAAAAAAAATAGATATTTTTCTATATAACATAAATTAATACTTCTTTTTTTACACATTTAGTTCTGTATAGATATTATATTTTACAAATGGGACTATTTTATTTAGTTTTTGGTGCTTTCTTTTGTAACCGGGTTTGGTCGTTTTGGGTTATTTTGAAGAAGGGCTGATCGCGGTTGGGAGACACTTCACGTCGCTGCAGGTAAGGTTCATTTTATATATTATATGTGTATTAATATTAAGGTTTGACACTAGTGAGCTTATATTTAGTGGTGTTGAATGTGAGGGAGCTATGTTTCAGATTTAGAAATAACATATTTACGTATGGTATATACACGTCGTGTTAGTTAGTTTACTAATTATTTATAGAGTTCATTTAAGTCTTTTAGGGTATATCAAACATTAAATCATCAATGTTAATATGTTAGTCTGTCATTATTTGTTAAATATTGTGGGTGGGAATGTCTGTTTTCTATGTTTTTTTCCTAGGTGTTCGCAACATCGGAAGTTCCGTTTTTTTTCTAAAGGAAGTGTTAGTTTTTCTAATCCTACAGTGATTTACAAACACTTCTTTACAGTTTTTTGGGTTTTCCGGAGCGATTCTTTCTTTTTTTCGACTTTTTCGGGTTTTTTATGGTAGTTCGATGGCTAAGGACCGCGTGGAATTCCTAATTGTGGAACAGTTGTATTTTTACATTTTTTTTTGGGTTACTTTTGCACTACCTGGATTACTTTGGTGGTAATGGACGTTCTTGGATAGACAACTAAATTGGTAAGTGTTTGCTTTCTATTATTTTTGTGGGTGGGTAATGTCATATTTATTACGGAATTGATTTTAACTTATTATTTAGTTTTAATGTGTGCATATATTAAAATAATATCATTATATATTGCATACATTAAATACTTTAAAAGCTCACGTTACATATTTTCACATACTTAGGTGCTACATTTGGTGTTTTATAACAGTTTCGGCTTTATTTACAGTAGTGTTTTGGCTATGATGTTTAGGTATTCTATGCCTTTCGTATTAGGGTACAGTTTAACCTGCTCTTCCAGGTACTTGTGCATTTGTTTATTTTGCTTGGATGTTTTAGGGACAATTTCGGTAACAGATTGGTCCATTCGGAATTCTTGATAGCTCTGTTCTTTTTGTAGGCATTTTATGAATTTTTCGAGACTAGGTTTGCTTCTGCCAGTTGATTGGACAAATGCATTGTGCCAACCTTCAACGGCATTGTTAGTTTTTGACTCCCCGTTAAGGGTACTATGGTACACATTCCACCAGGGAATAAGGAATTTTGGATTTTTCCTGTGCCCTGATCTGTGGAGTCTGCCTACCCAGGTGTCCTCAAAGTAATCAAGAAAAGGAGTTAATCTAGCCTCGTTTTGTTTATAAAATGGACTGTCTATGATAATATTGTAATGTTCAGCTACATCTGTTGTAGGGACATAGGCAAGTGCTATAAGTTTTTTTATTTGAAAAGCAAATGAAGAATTTGTAGCATATTCGACACTTAGGGTAGTTTTTTGAAGGTGTCGCCATAAACACTGGTTGAAATGATAATAGCACCCTTGAATGGAGGTATGTGGGTGGATCTTTAGAATAGTTGAGAGCATTGCATGCTCAAAATCAAGAATGATTTTGTCCGGAGAGAAATCATTGGTTTTTTGTTTTATGACATTTAATAATTCCATATAAGTAGAATTGTTTTTGTTAGGCAATAGTGCATATAACAAAGGGATATTGCAGTTGTGATAGAGGCCATGTATTGTGTATAATTGGAAGAATGGTTTGGGACAGATGTTAAATGTCCCATCCATCATCCAATATTGGCTTTGCTGCAGTTTCACTAAATTCATACTGGTACCAAAAATTATTAGTCTATTTTCATTGCTTTCGTTGTCATAAATTATAAAGGGTTGTTTATTTAAAGTTATTATTTCGTTAGCACTAAAACTAATATCCTGATATGTTCTAGGACATGGTGTTGAAGAAGTTGTCGCTTTTTTGGTCCGTGCTATAGTTCTTTTTAATGATAGGATGTTTGGTATTTGGGTTGAGGCTGTTTTGGGGATTTTTGGAATGGCTTCTTTCAAAATGACATTAGTTTGCTTTTGGGATCCGGTACTAGCTTCTTTTATACTTTCTATGGCTGTTCTGACTTCTATTTCTGTAATATTAGGTGGATTATTATGTTCCCTAGTATATAGTACTGTAGCTTCTTTTGTTGTTGCTCTGCCGTAGCACTTGTTGGAATAATATTTGCTACATTTCCAATTCACTTTCATGCCATATTGTTTTTCCTGTGTGTACGTGTAACCCATGTAGCATAACAATAATTTTCCTTTTTGGCTGGTCACAAACTCGGCTCCTTCGGTCATTTTGTACTTTGTATATCTATAAAATATATATAATAGTTAATATCAATTTAAATGTGATCAATAATCTATGTTAGTGATAAGTAGGAATGTTTATACTTACGTGTTTTACAATGTACAGCTAAACTTTGGACTTTCTTGTTTCTTTAGTTGAGGATAAATAGTTTTGATGTTGTTGTAGCTGTTCTGAGAAATATGAAAGTAGTATATTATTTATTAATGTTTAGGTAAATTAGCAATTATAAAGCTCATTTTTACTACAAAGATGTGTCTTCATTATTCACATTGTGAAGATACTTACATAATTTTTGTTGTTGGTATTTGGCAGGTATAATTCTTTCTTCAACTTCTGTAGAATACTTTGTAGTGTTATCTTTAAAAAATAAGGAACATATGAGTTACTTTAATCACCATGCTGGTAGGTTTTTTGAAACATGTGGTAAATATGTCATTTAATATACTTACTTAGTTATTAGTTTTACTGCTGTTTAGAATGTGAAGTTTTGTATGTTGTCTGTATATCTATTCACTGTGTTTGCTCTGTAAATAAAGAATATGTCATAGAAAATTATTAAAACAGTTAGAAATGTTAGAATTGTTTTCACACAATTATTGCAGTTGCATAATACTTACTTACTCAAATGTATTTTAGAAATACTACTGAGGTCCTTAGTTAATTAGGAGTGCAGTTTTCAGAAGTCGAATCTACAGAGAAAAAAATATATGTTGAGGAAAACTGTTATTTTTTCAGTGTTTAGATTTTTGACCACAAAATTACACAATGTAACTTAACTTACATAGTTATTCGATTCTGTGTTCCTATGCTTTCTTCACACTTACTTTGAGAAGAAAATTCAGTTGTTGTAGTATCTAAAAAAATAATAATATGTTATTATTTAGGATGTTAAGTACTATGAATAGCAAAGAGCCACCGGGTATTTAGCATGAAAATAATTAGTAGTACTAAATATGCAGTTTCTATTTCATGTACTTACTTATGACAAAGTATTTTAGATATAATTCTGATGTTTTTAGTTCTGTAGTAAAGCAGATTTCAGTAGTATAATCTATAGAGAAAAATAAATATGTGGGAGAAAAATGATTATTTCATTGTGTTTAGATTTATGTGGACATAATGAAACTATGTGCCATTCTTTACATATATTTTGGCTTCTGTATTCCTATGCTTTGTTCACAGTTATTTTGAGTAAAATATTCAGTTCTCGTGGTCTCTTAAACAAATACTAGCAGATAATTTATTAGCATGTTAACTGCAATGAATAGCAAAGGGGTACTGGGTATTTAGCAGGTAATTAAGTATTACTAGCAAATGAAGCACTTTCTATTTTATGTACTTACTTAATATAAAGGATTATAGATGTAGTACTGTAGCCTTAGTTCTGTATTAGTGCAGTTTTCTGTAGCAGAATCTATAGAAAAATAAAAAGATGGTGTGCAAAAGTCATTATTTCAGGGTGTTTAGATTAATGTGCACAAAACTAAACAATGTCAAATTACTTACATACTTTTCTGATTCTGTATTCCTATCTTTTGTTCACAATTATTTGGAGTACAATTATCAGTAGTGGTAGTATCTAAAAAAAAATAATTTTATATCATTATTTAGAATGTTAAGTAGTATGAATAGCAAAGGGCCACTGGGTATTTAGCAGGTAAGTAAATACAAATAGAAAATAATGTAGGATATATTTTATTTACTTACTTAGTAGATGTAATAGTAGGTTTTCAGTCTCGTTCTTCTACTTGTTGTGCAGCAATTCGGATAGAGATGAATCTCCTTCTGTGACTTTTGGCAAGTAGTTTGTGCTTACGTTTTCATTGCTTATATAGGGGAGTGTCAGTAGTAATTACTTTACTATTGGTTCATTTAAAAAATTAGGCTTGTGATTGGTTAGTTAGTAGATTTGAATTTCTGTTGACATTAATTAGTATTAGAATATAAAATCAAAGAATAATTAGAAAAGTATACACAGTACCATAGAATATTTTTATATGTGTATGTGACATATTTTAAAATAAAAAAAAATAATATTTGATTTTATGGTGTGTGTATAGTAGAAATTAAAGTGTTGTATGTTATTTTTGATGTGAAAACATATAAAGCGTTCCTTAATTATGTAAAGAAAAGCTTTACAAAAGTCGATATATTTCTAAATCCGATATTAATGTTCACGATATTTTTGATTTCGATATTTTTGTAAGTGTCATTACATTTTGCAGATTGCGATATTTTTGTTTTCCGATATAAATGTGGTCGATATCACAGTAAACGATATTTTTGTATATCGATATTAAAAAATCGATATTTGTGTAGATATATAGTTAAGTATAGGATCCCGATATTTTTGACATCGATAATTTAGTTCCGATATTTTTGTACTTCGATATTTTAGTATTCGATATTTTGTCAGACATTCATCATCGGTATCACTGTCATCTTCATGATCATTCTTTTTCTGGGTATTCCCTTCCTTGACTATCAATGGGAACAGCTTATCCCCTTCAATGGTTTGTACTCTCCACCTTTTCTCCAATGCATCCCATTTCGTATCTTGAAATGCCCTGACCGACCTCTTCACTCTTTCCTGACTCCTGTCAATAGGGACAATTGTTGTATTTTACCAGGAAGAGGGAAGCCCAGCCTTAAAAGCTGCTTTCAGAGCATTGGATAATACTGTACCACAAAAGGCAATGGTGTCTTTGAACATATCGACAGGCACTCAGTCTGGCCCTACTGCTTTAGCAGTTTGACTTTACTTAGCGCCAATTGAATTTAATTTGCAGAAAAATGTAAATTAGAGCCATTATGAAGGTCTACAGTACAACTAATAATCTGTGTCCTCTTTAAAGATTTTACTACAATTGGCTACCCATTGGTATTCTCTCTGAAATATGTAAAATTATAGGTGAACCAGAACAAACATGATCTTTCAACTCACTGGCTCTAACAAACTTGTCTGAGGCCTATTTGTAAAGTTTAGATTTATGATCTTTAAGAACCTGCATTTACTGGGATCCAAGTAGGCCATTGCAACAGGTTCTCTTGGGTGATTGTTTATTTCCTTCTTTAAGTCTGAATGCGCTGTAGTTCAGGCCTCATCAAACCACACCTTCACCTGGGCTTTCCTGGGAGCTACTTTTTGTCAATTTCAGGTCAATGGCCCTAAAAATAGCTCCAAAAGAGATATTAATCTCTATTGGGCTGCATTCATTCTACAAGCAAGTATCAAATGTGTCCTTATTATCAGTGATTAAATCAGAAAAAATATTATTAGAATCAAACCCAGACCATTTAATTTGAACACTGTTTGTTCTGGATGCAGTCAAATTACCTATTATAGTCATGGTTGGCTTCTCTGGAACTCCCAAATTAAGTTCAGCTTTGACTATATTATGGGCACTTAACTATGATGGAATGGCCTCGAACCCTATAGTGAGACGGACCTAGTTCCTCAAGATCAATATGCGATCAATATTACTAGTGGCGTCCTTACCTGTAAAAGTTGGGTAAGCTGCTTGAAAGTTTGAGCAGGAATCACATAGATATCTAAAGTTAAAAGAAGAAAGTAAGTCATTTAAAGCATCACCATAAGATGAGTGGTACAAATGAGCCTGCCCACCCCCTAAATCGTCTTCTACCTCAGAAACTGCTTTAGGGTAATGGTTACATGGCTAGATGTTAAAATCTCCGGCCCAGACAAAATAAATACTACACTTGTTTGAAATGTGATTATTAGAAATAGGGGGTCTCTACTTGGAAGTAGCTTGCACCCTGTCCAAGTAGGGACCCTTTTATTCTAGTCAGAGTACGGGGATTGCACAGCTAAGATAACCCCTGCTCACTCCCTTGGTAATTTGGCATAAACAGTTAGGCTTATCTCAGAAGCAATGTGTAAAGCATTTGTACATACACACTGTATCACCGTGAAAACAGTACAAATGGACACCACACCAGTTTAGAAAAAATAACCAAACTTTATCTAAATAAAACAAGACCAAATCAACAAAAATCCAACATACAGAAGCAAAGATACCACTTTTAAAAGGTTCAAAATAGTTCAGCAATAAAAAACTATGAATGCATTACTTTTAGCACAAAGTCCCTTGGATGTTTCAAAATCAAAGACAAAAACAGACGCTGGGGAGGTGAGATGCTGGAAAAGCAAAGTAATGCATTGGTTTCTTACTCTCAGGGAAGGTGATTCGTTGGTTCCTTATATGCAGGGAAAGTGATGTGTCTGTTCCTTGCTCCAGGGGAGGTGATGTGTTGGTTCCTTACGGCTAGGCAGGAGAGGTGATGTGTTAGTTCCTTACTGTGAGAGGAGGTTACACAACAGTTTCTTACTGCGAGGGGAGGTGATGTATCGGTTTCTTACTGTGACGGAAGGTGATGAATCATTTCTCTGGACACATGGTCTTGGTTCCTTACTGAAGTCCAGCAGCGATGCAGACTTGGCGCCCAGATGCATTGTGTGAAAAATCTGGATCCACTAGAGCCGATGCCGCAAAACAGGTGCTGATTCGATGATAATTTAATCATGTGAGGGAGGGAGAAGATCTGATCCATTCAGCTTCCTATATTTAATGTATCTATTAATCAGATGGGGAAGGCTCACTGGTCCTGCATAACCAGGGTGTGCAGGTCGTAGATTGGTGTGTCCCAAATAAAAAACCCTCATGCACGTGTTGGAAGGATCGGGGTAGCGGTATATCTTGATTCTCCGCTATTCATACACGTGTGTGCATAATCATTGAGTCAGTTTGTTATGCAGCCTCCACCCGGAGGTTCTTACCCATGGTTAAAATCAGTAGTGATCAGTGATGTGGTCAGTGCTCTGTGAAGTTAAAATACCCGGACAGCCAGATTCTGTGCTTTATTAGGTCTGGATTCGGGTAGCCTGTTGGCAAATTTGTAAGGTTGTGCGTCCTGTGAATTACTTAGGAACTCATACGCACACAAAATGGTAGTTAAAAGTGGTCGACATGTTTCTGCCCTGTATTGCCTTGTTAGGTCTGGCGGGCTTTCTTTAGGACCGTAGTGAGTGGTAAAAAGTGAGTATTTATAATAGAAACTTTCTAATTATAATCAAAAAATGAAAAAGGAATAAAGTGACCTGCTTTCTTTAATTTCAAGAAGGTCTCATTGTACCTGTAAGAGAAAAATAAACAGTGTATATACATGGGGGGGAATAGAAGGGTAGGGGTTAAGCACATACACAGCAGTTCAGTTCTGCTACATTTACCACAAATTCAAATGTTGAATATATCAGTAAAACGATGCAACTAGAAAATGGCAATACTTTGTAGACCTCACAATTAGTGGCATTTTCAGCTCTCTCATTTCTGTACGATGTTATTGAAGGTGATGTACAGTGTTAGTACAATCTATCCACTTATATATCTGCGTTATCTTAAGCAAAAGAAGTTGAGTTCACTCGTGTCAAAAAGCATGCAGTGACAATGAGCATGCAATCACACTGATATCCTACCGGGCTTATATGGTTAATGTGGGGACACATTTGCCATTCTTGTTCATGTCCTTACGTATATTCAAATGGCACTATTAAATGTTATAGAGAACGTCTAGTTGCCGCATAAAAAACATGTATGCACATATGGGACCTCTACATTTTAATTTATTTTTAAAAGGAGTGCATATTAAGTTTAGCTGTGAACCTCGCTGAAGGTGGAGAACGTGCATTTGCGTGATGCAGGCGCCTTTTAGTTACATACCTTAAGTGAGGTATTACCGCACTTCAACTGGTTTGGCGGGAGGGCGAGGGTGCCTACTGTTGGGAGATGGAAATTATTAGTAAAGTATACTTGCGGTTCTTGACGAAGCCAAGAAGAAGTCTGCGTTCTGGTACCTGCGGCAAAATCCCTCTCGCACTGCTTGTGCTGACGCTGCCTCTGTCCAATCCAAATATTGTAAGGTGTTCCCTCCCTTTGTATAAAAACTGAATAGAATGACAACACAATAGAAAGACTCGTTGGACAGAACGCGAGTCTGTCTTTCAAATAACATCTGTGTCATAACTTAAGTGATAAAAATTAGAAACACAAATAATGTGTGTCACTCTGTAATTATGAAGGGTTTACGCCACAGAGGAAATACGTGTGTATGTAAGATATTAAATTTAAAAAATGAGTTCTGTTATGTAAGTATTCGAGCTGGAAGTATGGGGTATGAATTAGTGCTGACTCTATTGGAAAGGGTGACTCTTTTATAATGATAGGGTGACTTATTCATAGCAAAGATTTATGTCTGATACAGTGTACTGAGGTGGAGAATCTCATAGTTTGTCACCTTTTTCAGCCGGGACAGTTGGTAGACACTCATTTTTTTAGGTTCAGCCAGGGGATGTTATCATTGAGGCCCACAGAGTCTGTCTTCAACCAGTGTACTCATCTTTGTTTTTTTTCTAACAGGATTTTCTCAGCATTGTTATCCTTAATCGAGAGTGTTTCTAGAACCACCCAGTGGAGTTCTTCTATTGTATGTCCTGCTTCTAGGTAATGGCTGGACATCTTCGTGGTGATCTTTTTACATTTTACATTGCTGCGGTGTTCGCAAATTCTTTGCTTAATCTTTCTGCATGTCATACCGATGTACCGCATGTTGCACGGGCAAGTTATCATATATACAACATGGCTTGTATTACAGTTCGTATGGTTCCTTATCATCCATTTCAAGTTCGGTAGAATTTGTATTTCTTTGACAGTTTGAGTTAAACTGCAGACTGAGCAGGAAGCGCAGGGAAAGTGTTAGATGACTGGTGGAATCCCCCAAACACCTACACGTTCTTTCAGTTTCTTTGGGGGTGGTCTTGTGTGGACAAGTATGTCCTTTAGGTTCCGACTCCTCTTGTTGGCGAACCTAGGTTTTGGCCATGTCAATAAAGTTGAGGTGAGAATTTTGCAATTCTTATTTATTATCTTCTTTATGTTGTTCGTCACAGGGCTATATGTGGTTACACATGTTATCAGTTGTTCTTGCGGGGCTCTTTCTGATGTCTCCAGGAGACCATTCCTATTCTGGTTTCTGGCTCGCTTCTTACATTTGTTGATCACCCTCTTTGGATAGTTTCGGTCTTTAAGTTTTTTGCAGAGGTCACTTGCCTGTGCTTTGTACTCCTCTGTCTTACTACAGTTTCTCCGTAGTCTTAAAAATTGACTATATGGGAGGTTCTCCCTCAAGGGGCGTGGGTGGAGACTATTAAATGACAACAGGCTGTTTTTTGCTGTTGGTTTGAAAAATGTCCTGGTATGTAAGGTGTTGTCCTCGACATAGATAGTTATATCTAGAAAATCAAGGCTCTGTTTGTCTGAGATGTAGGTAAATTTCAAACATTCATCTCTGGTGTTAATCCACGAGTGAAAGTTCTGAAGACTGAACATATCTCCCTCCCAGATGAGAATGATATCGTCAATATACCGCTTCCAAAACAGTATTTGACGTAGGTAGGGATTGTTTTCATTGTGGAGATATGTCTCTTCGAAGGTGCTGATGTACAGCCCTGCCACACTTGAGGCAAATGTGCTGCCCATTGATGTTCCGTGGCATTGTAGGTAGAGGGTTTCGGTGTACTGAAAATAATTTTCCATAAGTGCAAGTTTGCAGCACTCAAGTAAAAAGTGTCTTGGAGTCTTCTGTGGCCAATCGGTATTAAATATTATTGTTTCCAGTGGTTTTCTGTTGAGGTAAACTCGTATATAAGCTTTCAACATCCAATCCCACTAAAATCATGGTTTCCTGTGAAAACTTTACATGTTGTAGGCGGTTGAGAAGGTCACACGTGTCTTTTAGATACGTGGGGGTCTTCTGGGTGAGTGGTTTCAGATATTGATCCGCAAATTGTGAGAGTGGTTCTAAAATCGACCCAATACCCGAGACTATTGGTCGTCCGGGAGGAGATATCCGCTCTTTGTGAGTCTTGGGTAGGGAATAAAAATACGGGATCTTGGGTGTCTTAGTCTCTAAGTATTCTGCCTCTTTCTTCGATATCCAATTATGGATTTCTGCTTCTTGGACCATAAGAGCTATAGTCCTTTGCAATCTTGCTGTTGGGTCTACAGTAATGATTTTGTAGAATTTCTTGTCTGAGAGGAGGTCCATACATTGTTTGTTATAGCCATCAGCTGTTAGAAGGACTATCCCCCTGCCCTTATCTGCTGGTTTTATGACGATTTGACCTATATTCTTCAGCTCATTCAGCGCTTGTTGCTCCGCTCTATATACATTTTGAAAAGGTTTGGGGGGGTTTTGGCTAAGTTCATCTACTTCTTTCAAGATGGCTTGCTCAAACGTCAAGATTTCTATCGGTATTTGAGAATTCAGTGAGCAAAAGCTAGATATATTCCTCAGCGTAGTAGCTCCATCGGGGGTTGGAATTGTTTGATCTTTGAAAAAGGCTTTGAACTACAATTTTCAACAGAATTCGGCAAGTTCACATTTCGTTTTGAAAATGTCCAGGTTGGCAGTAGGGACATATCCTAGACCTTTATTCAGAATACCAACTTGGTCAATCGTGAGGATCTTGTCCGTGAGATTCACGACAAGAGTGTTGTGCCTAACCCTGTCTTCGCCCTGGTCACGCTCCTGGTCTGGACTTGTCGTGTCTGATCGGACCATGTCACCAATCTCCTCCTCGACCTCTGTGTCACTGGGCCATTCCATAAAAAAGAAGCCTCTGTTGGTAATTCTGGCCTTGCTGATGTTGTATGTGAGGATTCATGGGAGGTTGTCCTTGAAAGCACGGATTGAGCCACCCTTGAAAATGTGGATTATATAGTTGAAATGGCATCCCTTGTGTGTTCATTTGAAAAAGTGGGGCGATTCCCTATTCTGTTTTGTTGTTTTCCTCTACCATAGGTGGGAAATTCGTCTCCGCTCTAGTCTGATCCGTCTAATGAGGATCCACTGTTTGAGTCATAGTTAGAAGCATTATCACTTGTTTTATAATCCTTTCGGCTGTAAGGGTGGACACGCTCTAATGAGAATCTTTTCAATTCTTTTGCCAGTTTATGTAATTTGGTTTGGGTAAGATATTCCTGGGTTTCATTCATTTACTTTATTTATTTCTTCTAATCTTATTTGGGATACACCAATCTACGACCTGCATACCCTGGTTATGCAGGACCAGTGATCCTTCCCCTGCTGTTTTCATGACGCCAACCGTGAACAGGTGATGCGTCGGATCTTCAGCCGCACAGCAGAGCCTGCATCGGAGTCGGAGCGGGTGTCTTGGACGCCAGAGACACAGTGCTCTGGACCTTGGTGCCGGGATCTTGGTACTGCACGACAGTCGCTGGGTCGATTCTTAGGCTGCACCACAGCAATACATTGGTTTTCAATTGCATGGCAAGCTTGTGGTGGGAAAAACAGGCACTGAAGACAGTTGCATGGGTTTTCTTTCTTTCTTGAAGCAGAAGCCACCTCCAATGGCCCAGAATTGGAATTTGCACCACAGTAGATGAGTTCAGGGGCTGCAGGTGAAGTCTTTAATGGCCCTGAGCCTTCTTAACAGGTAGCAAGCACACATAAGCCGTTAGAAATTAGGTTTCTGGTTGGTTAGGGTATGTACCTAGGCAAGACACAACCTTCCACCCTAGTGAGGGTAAGAGAGTTGCACACCCAAGATAACTCCTTCTCACCCCCCTGGTAGCTTGGCCAGAGCAGTCAGTCTTATCCCAGAGGCAATGTGTAAACCTCATCACAGATATGTAGGTCACAGCGCCTTTGCTCTACTTTCATATGTTGTGCTTCAAGTGATGCCAGAACATAGGGCACAGGGACACTGGCGCACCTATCACATTCATTATGGTAATTCCTAGTGAGGATTTTCCATTACAGGACATATCCTTTATTTTGTCCTACATGGTACAGCCAATGAATGTTCCACAGCAGCAAACCACCTCAGCATAGGGCCAAAACCAATCCCCCTAAGGTCCACCCATAGCACAATACAAAAGCGCGTAGGGCATGCAAAAGATACAGCCAGAGACTGTGCCTTCTTTCCCTAAAATGAAACCAGCTGTCCATGAGCACGCAGTGCAGCCATCACAGCCCAATGCAGGTTCACACAGGGAATCTTGGATGACTCCCTAGAGCCACTGGCAAGGGCACTTCCAAAAGCTCTAGGGAAGGCCTCAGCAGGAATGTCGGTGACTTTCCCAATTGTACGGATGTCCATGAGGTCTTGAACTCACAAAGCAAAGGCAGGTGCAGCATCCTTTGTCGCACGGCGAGAAGCCAATGCGATTTTCCTTGCAGCACCCATGCAGTTGACAGCACTCTCCAATAGTGTGCCACAGAGCTGGGGTAGAGACACAGAGCTCTCAGGAACTCAGCGGGCACCTAGTATCCTGTGCTTGTCATGGAGGGAAACATCCGTCCAAATCATGATACCTCCACATGTGGCTGCAGAACAATGGGGGTGCCGCACGAAAACAGCACTCATAACATGCTGAGAAAACTGGTAGAGGCACACAACATGCAGGCAGGCCAGCTCATCCAGGCAGCAAGTGCAACGTGGCATCCCTTCTGCAGTCCAACAATCAGTAGGCAACTGACCAGTCCAAGTGGTGGTTCCTCCTGGCAGCAGAGCAATCCTTTTGGCATTATGAAGGGCCATCAGTGTCTGGCTACAAGTCCCACACAGTGTCTAAATTCATGGAGTCAGAGCCCCTGTACCTATATTCAAAATGTCTTAGATCTGGAGATAACTTCTAACAAACTTTAGAAGTGCACAATGCCCCCATTCAATTCCAGGCTTTGTTTCAAACACATTACAGAGTGGCAGATACAGCATTGTGAGAAGGCAGACACAGCCCTTTTCAGGTGGCAGGGACACCATGTCCCACCAGTCTAGGCCAGGAATACCTGTCAGAATATGCAGGGCACACCTCAGCTCCTTTTGTGACTGTTTAGAGGGAATGCACAAAATAGTCTGTCAGTCTAAACCAGATGTTGATTGGAGTCAGGCTGTGAAGCACAAAGAGTCATTAACACAGTGAATTTCCCACTTTCTAAGAGTGGCATTTCTACCTTAGTAATGAAAAATCAACCTACATCAATAAGCAGGGTTTATCACCACTATTCCAAACATACCAAACCTAGTAACGCTACTAATTTCAGACCATAAATGACCACTTTCAACCGTATAAGGGAATTTTCATTGCTAAACTATTAGAGGAGCAGCACTCACAGCAGTGACAACCCAAATAGGCTGTTTGACACTGTCAGGACATACCCCATAATAACAGCACATGTCATACCTTTTACCTACACAGCACCCTGCCCATTGGCCTACCTAGGGCCTACGTTAGGGGTGACCTATATGTAGAAAAATTGTAGTTTCAGGCTTGGAAGAAACATTAAATGCCAAGTCAATGTAGCAGTAAACTGCGCATGCAGGCCCTGCAGTGGCAGACCATAAACAGGTTTGAAAGGCTACTTCTGTGGGTTGCGCAAACAGTGCTGCAGGCCCACTAGTAGCATTTAGTTTCCAGGCCCTGAGCATATGGGATACCACTGTACAAGGGATTTACAGGTAAACTAAATATGCCAAACAGGTGCAAAACCAATCATACCATGTTCAAAGGAGAGGGCACAAGTACTTTAGCACTGATTAGCAGTGGTAAAGTGCTCAGAGTCCTAAAGCCAACGATAACAGTTAAGAAAAATAAAGAGAAAGACTGTTTGGGGATAACCCCGGAAAAAAGGCCAGGTCTAACACAAGCCCTTGGACAACCTTGGTGAGAAGGATGATGAAAAAAGAGGCCAGTCCTTTCACTCCCCAAGAGAGAAGCAGCAACCAGCAGGCCAGCTCTGGTCTCCACAAAATAGCAAGTAGTAGAGTGGTAGTTCCCCTCTTACAGCTCCTCTGGCTCTTCTTGGTAGAATCTCCTCTTAGTACAAAAGTGTTCTAAAGATGTGGGATCAAAGGTCCCATAATTATACACCTTTCTGCCTTCAAAGTAGGCATTTCAGGTTCAAACTTTAACATCGCCCTTATATTGTGAATCCTTATGCCTTTGAGGCGAATTAACATGCCATCAATATCAGTTCCTACTTCTAGCCCTTAATATTAACAACAATATCCAACACATCATAGGAAAGACTAGTAGGGTCTAAACTTGGTTCATTAAGTCAGTCTAAACTATTAATCAAGTGTTGATGAAAGTGATTATAGGTAGTACCATTATATGTTGCATCTTCCTTCCCAAGGACCACACACTACCTTGGAGAAAGCCTCCATCGGTTAAAATCTTTGGGGTGTAAAAATAGCCAAAGAGAACAATAGTAATATGGCTTGGATGAGAGGCAATATGGTTGACTTTTTCCAAGGATAATATCTCACAAAATCAGGGTTTAAAAAGCCACATTAATACAGTTCCCATCACATGTTTTCTGTGAACTATTTACCCAAATTACCATCTACGCTGTCAAAATATCTTTAGACAACTGGTCAGTGGCACCGAAACTAGTAGAGAACCAATGAAAAATGTTATTCTTCAATGATGACCTTGTCTCAATATGATTATGGTGAAGGTACTGTACCTTCTTCAATATTAAGACATAGGGGTGGCCTGTGGGGGAAAATGTAAGGTATGTTTATACATCGGTGGAACCTGATAACTTGCAACATCTTTAATATCACCTGTCTGTGACTAGTGTCCTGTCTAAACCGCTGATGGTGTCAAAATTCCAGACAAACTACTGAGAGTCATTGTCGGGTCCCTTAGTGAATAATTTCACACGATATACAGGTCTGCTTCTTTGCGATTTAGCGATCTCGGGCAGAGAGGCTAAATCATTTAAGTTCGTCTTTACAATATTGACAAGTATAGATAACTGATCATCCCTGTTTTGCAGTGGCGAAGGTCCATCTGGCCCGGGATAAACTGTATGATGTTCTGGAGTCATTAGGTTGAATAATGGAGCCAGGGATGTCCTTACCCCGGGGGCATGTCATGCGACGTAAGTCTTTATTCCTCTTTTGTTTTTGGTGGTGGGAGGCTCAGAGTCACAGCAGATGAGACGCTTAAATCACTGATATTGCAAAGTTCATCAGATAAGGTGCAGGGGTTGTCCTTTGATGGTAATGATTGAGTAATGATGCACCTGCTATGGGTTGTTTCTGATTATTCTGTTTGGCATCAGCAGTTATCATTGTACCTAATGCCTGCTTGGATGCAACAAGCAGCCCTCCTGCTGTTTCAATTTATGAATTAATAATCAATTGCGTTAGTTTTATAGCTTGTGATTATGGAGCCCCTACTGCCTCAGGGTGACCAAGTGTCATGGGTGCAAAGTCAGGACGGTGAGACCAGGGGTCAAAATTCAGGCCAGAAGGTCAAAATTCATGGCAAAACTTTGGGACAAAAGGTAAGTTTTACAGACACACCAGTGCCATTGTGAGATGTAAAGCGACATGTATAGAACCTGCAGTGCTGGACTAGAGCGCAGACCTCTGAGTGGCCAGCTTTATGTGTCAGATCGCTTCAGGTATTCCATGTCTGTTCAGCTGGTGATGTGTGGTTTAGGGGCTAGTATAGTATTGAGTGATGGATAAGACCCTTAGCGGACAGGTCTTGTGTGAGGCTAAGAACATGAAGCAAAAAAAGGAAGTTATTAACCAGTAAGCATGAGATATTGTTGGCTGCAGACTTCTGAGCATTATGGTATTATTGTGGGTTAGAATGGTTAGATAGGAATTGACATTACAATATAATGCCCTGGCTAGCCATATATTTGCCCAGTCTGTACATGGGAAAATAGAATACTGCTTGGGCTGTTGCATTTCTGTGAGCTGTAAACTGCAGATTATCATTGATGCACAGAAGTGTGCTACAGACTAGAAACTGTATACGTTGTTGAGGCATTATTGTAGGTCAGAAGGAGGCACACTCTTTTACATACAGAACATTTTCTATTGAATGGAAGCAAAATGCCAACATGCAGTTTTAAAACTATATAGCTCATAAACAATAATGTTTGGAAATTTGTTTTTGACAAACATGTATCAAACAATCAGTCAATCAATCAATCAATCAATCAATCAATCATAGCATTTGTAAAGTGCACTACATACCCGTGAAGGTATCAAGGCGCTGGGGGGGGTATGCTGCTACTTTTCAAAGAGCCAGGTCTTGAGGAGTCTCCTGAAGGTTAGAAGGACTTCAGTCTGCTGTAGGCGGATGGGGAGGATGTTTCACCTCTTGGCGGCGAGGTGGGAGAATGATCTGCCACCGGCGGTCACTCTCCGAATGCGGGGGATGGTAAGGCGAGGGCGTGGTCCCTGGAGCGGAGCAGAGCTGGCGGGCGGGGGTGTAGAGGCTAAGTTGTCTGTTGAGGTACACTGGTCCGGTGTCGTGGAGTGCTTTGTGTCCGTGGGTAAGGAGCTTGAAGGTTATCCTGTTGATGGGGAGCCTGTGCAGGTCTTTCAGGTGAGGTGTAATGTGGCTGCGGCTGAGCATGTCCAGGTTCAGACGAGCAGAGGCATTCTGGATGCGTTAGAGTCAGTTTCAGTTCAGTTTATAAACTTTATTCGACAGTTTTAAAAAACGTCATAAAAGTACACAAGATAAAATCGTACAAATATCATAATGCAGGAAGAGTACATATCATCATATGTTGTTTCGAGGACATACAAAAGTCAGTAAATGGGGAACACAGTAAAACAACTAAAAAACCATACTCTTCCTTAGAGCAACAGATTTCAGGATAAAAGTTACAGTAAAAAAAACACAAATCCGGGCTAGCAAGCGAAAATAACAGTTTCATGGCATTTGAAGTAGAGAACACAGAGTATTTTTTAAACAACGGTTTCAGGTAAACAATTCGTAGGGCTTTATAGAGGGGGCAAATTAACATGAAATGAAGGGTACTTTGTTTGGTCAGTCCATCACATGGGCAAGCAGAAGTTGGATAATTTTTCATCTTTGGGAAGGCCACAAGATTGTGGACAATACCAAGTCTAAGTCTGGATAGTACGAATTGGTGAGATTGTCTATAGATTATTTTAAGGTAGGTCGGCAAACCAAGACCCTCATTTACATTGGAAAAATAGAAAGCATGGGTTGAATAGTTACGTGTATCTGCTTTCCGTTTACCGAGTTTTACCCTCATGAATTCTTCTTTCAACCCCTTTTTGGATAAAGAAGTTGCAATCTCGGGATCTTTACGTACATCCAAATGTAAGAGTTCCTTAAAAGTAGTAGTCACATACTTTATCCATGGTATATTCGCAAATTTATCCAAAACCAAACTATCTTTGATAATGCACTTTGTGAAACTTGTTTCATCCTTCAGCCAAATAGACCTCCAAACCAGGAGGGGTCTCAATTCAATTAGATCGGCTATATGGTCCAACCTAAGTTCCTCGTGGGCCAGATAGTTGGATGCCGTAGGGGGTAAACAAAGTAGCCGTTTCAGAAACAAATTTTCCAATATTTGCAAGTCTTTGTTAGACCCGTACCCCCATACCCCCGATCCATAGAGCGCTATAGATAAACATCGGTGTCTATAAATATTTAACATTGCAGGAATCCTGCGGCTGCCCAATTTATTGGCAAAGCGAAAGACACCTAAAGAAGCCTTCCCCATCCTGGCTTTTATATTAGTGTGTTCAGGTGCCCATGAGCCCAGACTATTAAAAGTAATGCCCAGATAACAAAAATTATCTACAGCCTCAATTCTGTTATTTTTAAAATAGAAAGACTTATGGTAATTCGCCTTTTTGCCACAGACCATTGTAAATGTTTTGGTGTTATTAATTTTAAGTTTTTTACCCTGAATGAAGTCATAAAAACAATTCATTAGCCGCTGCAAGCCAATTGGAGTTCTGGATAATAAAACACTGTCGTCCGCGTATAACAACACTGGAATTGGTAGGCCCCCTGCTTGTGGTGCATCAGCCTGGACCTGTTTTAATTCATGTTCCATGGAATTAATAAAAAGAGAGAAAAGCAGGGGGGCCAGTACGCACCCCTGCCTAATGCCTGATTTTACCTTAATCTTGCTCGTGCACTCTCCAGCTGGACCATATCGAATCTGTGTGGACAAATTGGAGTATAACCTAGCTAGGAAATGGATAATAGCCGGGGGTGCCCCCATATCAAGAAGGGTTGTCCACAACAGGGAATGATTCACCAGATCGAAGGCACTAGAGAGGTCCGCAAAACAAAGGAATAGGGAACCGGATTTGGCCATAGTATATTTACCTATTAAAAGATTAAGGTTAATACATTGGTCAATGGTCCCCAAGCCCTTTCTAAAGCCATATTGTGATTGTGCCAGGATATTATTATCAGACGCCCACTCCTCCAAGCGTAACAATAATACTCGGCTCATAATTTTAAGGGAGGAGTCTAGAAGGGAAATGGGGCGATAGTTTTTGGCCTCCCCTCTATCTCCCTTCTTGTAAATCGGGATGATAATGGATTCGCTCCAAGTTGCCGGGGTGGAAAGATCAGTGGCAGCATTGAAGACCTGGGTCAATAGGGGGCTCCAGAGGGCCAAATCATGTTTGTATATATCTACCGGGACCCCGTCGGGTCCTGGGGCTTTCCCACCTTTACTAGATTTGATTGCCATGTCCACTTCTCGAATGGTGATTCCCAAAGGCTGCGGACGCAGCTGGGGGTTCATATGGGTTTTATCATAAGTCTCCTCAGGTGGATCGAAGATTCCTGAAAAATATTTGACCCAGCTCTCTTCACTTACTAATGCGGTAAGTACTGGGAAATCATCATTCTGGAGGAATGGGGCATTAATAGTACTCCAGAACAATTTACAGTCCCGGAGGGCTGCGGCACAATCCAAATTATCCCAGGCTTGTTCCCGGAGTTCGTTTTTCCTACGTTTGAGTTCTGTGTTATAAGTTGACCTTAAGGTTTTAACTATTTCCCTATCTCTAGGGAGATTTGACAGTGCTTGCTTAAGAGTTTTTAGCGCTGTGGTACAAGCGCGGTCAAACCAGCCAACCTTACCCCGTTTAGATGTATTCTTATTATTAGTAAAGATTCCATTAATTATAGTACCAAGATCCTCAAAGTCCGTTATAATGCCCGTAAGAGGGGCATTGACTTCCAGACAGCGAAGTATCTGTTTGGAGCCGCCTACCACAACTGTGCTATGTAGTTTTTCAGATTTTTCGGTACACCACTTTATCCTGGTTCCGTTAGGCCTACTTGGGACGATATTGTCGACAACCCTGCCTGTGGGCATAATTTTCGGGCCCCACATAAGAATATACATAGTTAGGGCATTGTGGTCGCTCAAACAAAAATCCTTGGTAATTGGCACTGTACAAAATGGCACCAAAAGGGTTGAGATCAGCAAATGGTCAATGACCGTCTCAGCGTCCCTCCCTCTAAATGTTGGAACGATATTGCCCATAATGTCGAGAGCTGGTTGGTGAATAACTAAATCAAATTTTAACAGAAGACCATTAAGAGCGGTCCCATATAGGGAGTGTTGGAAATGTGCTAGATTCTCCCCCGATTCCCCATCAAACCCACAAACTGGGGTTAGAGAGTGCGGGCATGTTCTAATGTTGAAGTCCCCTCCCCATATGATGTCATAAAATGAGTGGGGTTTGTTACAGATTTTATTTAAAAAGGCTTCCAGTTCATCCACAACCAGACTACTGTTAGGGTCAAATGTATTATTGTAGTGATTGATCAATAAGATGTTCCTGCCCTTTTTAGCTTTTAGTTCCAGAATTTGTGAATGTGTGCCCACAATTGCATATGTACCAACAGTTATCGGGAGATCAACTGATATCAAAACAAGCAGGCCCCCTTTTGCCCTCCCCATAACAGATTCCTGGGCAACACAATTGTATGAAACAAAACCATTGACATAAATTTCTGTAGTGGACCATGTTTCCTGTAAACATAAAATATCAAACCCAAGAATTAGTTCCCTCCACCCTAAAGCTGAAGCTTTCTGACGCCAGCCAGCTATGTTCCAGCTCACCATAGAATACCCTTGATCACTAGGGGGAGATAGCTCTTCGATGGGAGAGATCATGGTACATCCTTTATCATCAATAACCTCAACGGGTGGTGAAAAGTTGGACTCGTTTGATTTATCATGAGTTGGGGGGGTCCAAACAGGTGTATTGCAGGTTATTTTATCTCTCATTGCTGGTAGGGTTTGATATTCCACAGTGACTCCGCTATCGGCAAGGTTCGTCTCGTTGGGTAGAGGGGGGACAGTAGTATGGACATTGGATAGTCAGTCGACTCCTTCGAGCCCATCAAGACAACCATATCGATTATAATCCCAGAAGATGTTCTGCGGGGTCTGAAATGGGGGCAATCTGGTGTGACTTGGGCGAAAAGGCCTTCCCCTACGTTCGACCCTAGTCCACTCGTTGCTTCCATCATAGTACAAGGGGTTAGTCGGTGGTGGGAAGAAAAAGGAAACAGGGAGGGTCTGGATAGTGGAATCAGGTGACCTATTAACACCCGCACATATGTAAGATACTGTGCGTGGGTCTCTAAAACTGACAGTGATACAATCTCCCTTGATAGATTTAGGGGTTTTACCGATCCATGGTACCCTCCGCACCATGATAACTTCATTGTGCAGATGTGCCGGCAAGGGGCGGTTCCAATTAAGCCATTTAATAACTTGATTTTTAAGGGAATTGAAAGTTTCGGTTTCACCCCTGGCTAATGGAGGTGCACCTGCCAGGATTACCATAAATCGGTTGGCCTCCGGTGGGAGGTTGGGCCGTCTCGTTCTTGGAGTTTTAAGATCTTCTGGTTGCGGCCCTTGGGTATCCAGAGACATAAGTGCGGGTGGGATATGCAAACCTTGAGGGGGGCCTTGAGTAGACTGTGGGGCAACTAGGCTAACCGAGCTAGAGGCTTGGGGAGCGGGTTGTGTGCTTACGGTCATAGAAACAGGAATTTGGGGCACAATAGTCGGAGGAATAATGTGGAGAGAGGGCAAACTAGGAGGAGGGCCAGAACTATTAGGCTTAGTTGAATTAGCTAGAAGTATAGCAGTTGATTTCTCTATATTAGACATTCTGAAATCAAGCCTATCTAGTTTGGCCTCTAGAGGAAAAATAATCGATTTAAGTAAGATTGCTAATTTATCCATAGACATATCATTACTGGATGAGCTCCCTTCCCCGTTGGAATTCAGCAATAAGGGTGCTCCGTCTGTTCTGGCTGTTCTAGCTATTTTAGATGTCCTCCCAGTAGTTTTTCCCTTGCAGTTATATTGTCTCTTCCGTTTCTTGGTGGCCCCTTCATTCCCCCCCTGAGTTGTAGGGATAGTAGGATTCCCATCATTAACAGCGGCAGAGGATACATTTGCACATTCAGATATATGGCTAGAATCAGCTATGGTGATGGAGGGGTTAGATATAACAGTAGAATCTATGCTTAGCGGGGGGGCTGAGTCTGGAAGCGGAAATAGGGCATCCGACAGAGGCAAGCAGTCAGAAGGTCTTTCAGGAGTTCTGGCATTAGCTAAAGGGCCCATACTCGAGCGTTTAAGAGACATTAGCTCCTTGGACAGTCGTTTCTCCAGAGTAATAATTTCTTTGTCAATGATGGTGTTAGCCCTAGTAAGAAACTTCTCCATACCTCCAGCGGCAGATTGAGATCCTCCTGCCAGCGAAGATTTGCTCCTCGTTTCCCGGCCAACCATGGTCCACAGACGATCAGGCAGCAGGAAGAGGTAGGGGGGTAGCCCGGTCCGGTCACTGCCGGTCACGGACGGGCACAAACGGGCCCGCTCTTGGCCCGGTCTTCGCCCGCTTCGTCGTCCGCGCGCGTCCCGCGTACGCGTTCCAGGCGGGGTTAAAATAGAGGAGGAGAGAAGGGGGCGGGAAGAGGAACCAGGTGCGCGCGATGGACGGCGCTAGCACTTCTGGACCTCGCAGTCCCGCTCCCAAGGCAGATGATGGTTTCCGGTTCTCCCCCTACCGTGGTGACCGAGCCGATGTGCTCCCAGGTCATAGGGTAAAAGGAATCGAAGGCTCCGCTGTACTTCAAGCCCCCAGGGCGTCCACAGGCACAGGACAAGAAACTCCACGCAGTTCGAGCGGCACCCGTGTCAGCGGGGGCCGCGAGGAGTTTTAAAGGTATCCAGCAGCTCAGAGCAGCTCAGAGGGAGAAGGGGGCGGGAAGAGGAACCAGGTGCGCGCGATGGACGGCGCTAGCACTTCTGGACCTCGCAGTCCCGCTCCCAAGGCAGATGATGGTTTCCGGTTCTCCCCCTACCGTGGTGACCGAGCCGATGTGCTCCCAGGTCATAGGGTAAAAGGAATCGAAGGCTCCACTGTACTTCAACCCCCCAGGGCGTCCACAGGCACAGGACAAGAAACTCCACGCAGTTCGAGCGGCACCCACGGACAGTCCGTGAATTCAGCCTCATGTCCGCCGTCATGTCCTGCGTTAGAGTCATTTCAGGAGTTTGGCTGGGGTTCCTGCATAGAGTGCATAGAGTGTGTTGCCGTAGTCCTGTCTGCTGCTGACGAGGTCCTGGGTGACCGTCTTTCTAGTTTTGGTGGGGATCCACTTGAAGATCCTGTGAAGCATGCGGAGGGTGTTGAAGCAGGAGGAGGAGACGGCATTGACCTGCTTTGTCATGGAGAGTGTGGAGTCGAGGATGAGCCCAAGGTTTTGTGCGTGGTTTGTGGGTGTAGGGTGTGCCGTCGGCCACCATGACTCTTCCTAGGCCGAGGGAGTGGAGCTGAGGATGAAGACCTCTGTCTTGTCCGAGTTCAGCTTCAGTCGGGCAGTTCCTCAAGCAGTCGGCGACAGCCTTCAATTCTTCGTGGAGGTTGTTTTTTTGTGGTGTGGGGGTCCTTGGTGAGCGAGAGGATCAGCTGGGTGTCGTCAGCATAGGAGATGATGTTTAGGTTGTGCTGTTGGGTGATGTGGGAGAGTGGTGCCATGTAGACGTTGAACAATGTTGGGCTGAGAGATGAGCCTTGGGGTACGCCGCAGATGATCATGCTGGCTTCGAAGCGGAAGGGGGGAGGCGGACGCTCTGGGTTCTCCCAGAGAGGAAGGAGGTTTTTCCAGTCCAGGGCCTTCTCTTGGATTCCGACGTCGTGGAGGCATGCTCTTAGTGTGTGATGGCAGACTGTGTGAAAAGTGGTTGACAGGTTCAGGGGGATGAGGGCCGCGGTTTCTACAATGTTGAGCATGATCCTGATGTTGTTGGTGGCTGTGATGAGGGCAGTTTCGGTGCTGTGAATGCTGCGGAACCCTGACTGGGATGGGTCTAGGCTGCTGTTCTCTTCGAGGAAGCTGTTCAGTTGTTTGTTGACGGCCTTTTCGATGACCTTCGCCGGGAACAGGAGCAGGGAGATGGGTCGGAAGTTCTTGAGGTCCTTGGGGCAATGTTCCCTCAAATTATTTTCCTCTGTGTGCGGCAGTGGAGGGTCTCTGTGCACTGCAGCCATGGCTATGTGCGCCAGGAACCAGACCGTGCGTGTGTGCAGCAGCAAATATCACTCCAAACTTTTGCTTAAAAATCTGAAAAGATGGTGCATTTCCACACATACAGTGCCACGTTAAGGGTCTTAAGGCAGATTTGCAATTTGGATTCACCCCCATGACATGAATTGGTTACACAGGTAAGTACATTTCAGGTTTACAAAAGCACAAGACTCCAACGGTGGTGCCATCATAAGATTTTGCTAATGATTCTTAACTGGAGCACTGTTCATTGGGTGGGTAAATGTTGAGGGCCTACACAAGACTACATATACACAGTAAGTTGTGGAATGGAATCTTTGTGCTGTAGCCTGCAGCATCATCTTTATTTGGCAATTTCAACTATTGCCAAATACTGCGGGATACAGTGCTTAATTTGTAAAACAATAAGTGCCGGGGCTCAAAGCTTAGCTCAGAAGATGTGCATTGTTTTCTGTGTGTGGCCCTGGATGAAAGTTTGTCGAGGAAAAATATGTAACGGTCCTCAGGGTGCAGTAATGATGGAATCCGCAAAGGTTCAGTGTACTCTGGTGCCCCAGAGTTGTCTCTTAGAAGGTCTGGAAGGAGAGCTATCCCACCTGCTTACGTAGGGGAGTATTTAAGATAGATATACTCTTTACATATTAAGAAACATGTAACACAAAATCTTTTACGCATTTATCTATATATATATATATATATATATATATATATATATATATATATATATATATATATTCACAGAAAAAACCATAGGTTATAGTGGATATATAGTTAGGAATTTGCATTTATAAAACCTTGAAAATTCAATGAAAAAACCATTGGTTTTAGGCCATATATAGTTAGGGATTTGCATTTACAAAACCTTATTTTACTCGCATAAAACCATTGAAATTCCATATATAGTTATAAGCGCTAACTATATATCGCGCACCCGCAATCCACTGCTGATGATGTCACATATTACATCATTCATGACATGGTTAGTGACATCACTGATGACATCACTGATGACATCTCAAATGACATCACTGATGACATCACTGATGACAACATGCAGTGACTGTATGTTTCTGTAAAGTTAAAATATCTCTTACATATTGAAGAATGAGTGGATATATAAGTGTCTGGATGAAGGATTTAGTAGGTGCATGACTGACTGTATGAGTGAGTGATTAAATGTGTCTCACTGAGTGCATGGGTTAGTGACTAAACTGTCTTAATTTGTGCATCATTATGTCTGTTGTTCTGTAAACTGTTGCATGTGTTGATAAGTAGCTATATGAGTAACTATATGGGTTATTGATTGGTTGCCCAAGTATTTGTATGGGATACTGAGTGTGTGTGTAGGTGGCTGGGAGGTGTATGACTCTGTGCATAGATGTGTGAGCAGTTGATTCACTAGATGTATGGTTTCAAAAGTGCATGTGGAAACAGCTGTATGGGCGGTTGACTGTGTGCATGAGTGCATTGGTGAGTGAATGGATATCTCAGTGCTACATGTCAAAGTAAGAACATATGTAAAACACAGTACATGTGAGAGTTGACATATATAAATAACTGTGCATAAGAGCCAGTGAATGTGTGAGTGGCTGTATGGATCATTGTGAACTTGTATCAGGGATTGTATAATAGAGTAAATATGTGTTAGTATATGTATGAATAAGTAAAGTTTGTATAACTGTATAGTTGAGGAAATGGAGGTGTGATTGATTCTTTGCATGACTGACTAGGTGTGTGAGTAACTCCATGGATGAGTGACAGTCTGTGAGTGTCTGTTTACACTGATTGTATCTAAGGTTATATTAGAGTCTGAAGAGGTTCATCGTATTATCACATGAATGCTATCATCAGTGATGTTATCAGTCATGTCAAATGAGATGTTTTCAGTGATGTCATCAGTGATGTCATTTGAGATGTCATCAGTGATGTCATCAGTGATGTCACTAACCATGTCATGAATGATGTAATATGTGACATCATCAGCAGTGGATTGCGGGTGCGCGATATATAGTTAGCGCTTATAACTATATATGGAATTTCAATGGTTTTATGCGAGTAAAATAAGGTTTTGTAAATGCAAATCCCTAACTATATATGGCCTAAAACCAATGGTTTTTTCATTGAATTTTCAAGGTTTTATAAATGCAAATTCCTAACTATATATCCACTATAACCTATGGTTTTTTCTGTGAATTTCATTGGTTTTTTAATAGCAAATATGAAAAGCTTTAAAATGTCAAGTACGTGATAGATAAAAACATTTTCGTATTTATGCACGCTGATGTGCTTTGAACGCTGCACCCCCCCCCTCCCCTCTTTTGTCTTAGTAGTACTGTCTCTTTGCAGATAGTGAACGGTAGTTAACGCAAGCCTTTGCCCCCGTTGTAATCCGTCGTGCCTGCTTGTCTCTCCATTTGATTGATTGTTGTCCAAGCATTTACTGTTTTAGAATTGGTTCTCTTTGGATCATTCTCTATTTACAAACAAGCACAAAGTCGCAATACTCTGTTTAGTCTTTGCAGATAGTGAAAAATCGTGTAAAAAAAATAAAAGTAATCGAGCAAAATCAGTAGGCCACTAATTGGATCTCTTTTTGACCTCCCTAAAATAGAATTATTAGGAACAACGCTTCATGAGAAATACGAAAATAGTGAGATGAACTGAGCTCCACACCATGAGGGCTGCAAGACAGCTCGGCTCCATCACCCATCCCGCACAAAATAACGACAAACCCTATGCAAATATTAAAAATATAGACAACACACCAGCAAAGAAACAGGGTAAAACATTTTATTAAAAAACTATTTACATAACGTTGGTTTATAAGATGATGTCAGTAGTGGACCGATGTGTGAATAGATCGAAAGCAGCACAAGGCTCCAAGATCCGGATGGCAAGCTCCTGGATGTTGGGTGCCATAGTTTAGAGTTCTGAATTTGAGCCTTTTTCAATGCCTGTGCTTTGTTGAATCAAAATGGCGGCTTGACACAAAGCTGACTCAAGCGTTGCTACTGATGCTATGCAGACCAAAACTGGTTTTCAGTTTGTACATTCTTCTAGATTTTTCAATCCAAGTTTGGTTGACTTTGTAGAACGATGGCTTCAAATTTTCAACATACGGTGTGGTGGCGCTGACTGGGAGGGGGCGCTTCGCTCCTGCCCCCTCCCCAAGTAAGATTTTCATACGTGAAAGTACGTTAATGGTTTTGGTCCCTGAGATGCTTCGATGTCACTGCCATTCTCAAATAGCATAAGTTCTGGATGTTGGGTGCCATAGTTAAGAGTTCTGAGCAGTGCTTGTAACACTGTCTGAAGCTTATTTCCACCTACTGCAGCTTCACTATTCTCAAAGTAAGTGAGTGTCGTTTGTGGACCTGACTGCATTAGAAAACAAAGTGATATGTTAGCTTCCTAAACAGCTTGACGGAGGCCCCTGAGGGGCGGTGTGATGGCCATGGACTCGGAGAAGACGCTTGGCTCCGACACCCTCCCCAAGTCTTATAGCACTGGTGTAGCCTGAGATCGCCCCCGACATAGGCGGCCGGCTCCCGGGGTCCGGCGGAACTTTTTGCCTTTTGATGACTCTTCAATTCTGGACCTTGTCCCACAATCCGTTTGACCTGAAGACAAGCAGTAGTGGGGCGCCCCTTTACCGTTTTAGTTGCCATTCCGCCCGCTTCTGCTACACTGTGCCTCTTCCGCCATTCAGCTGTTTACCGCCCGCTCTTGCGACTACAGCGTCTCGCTCACCATGTAGTTGAGTTGCTCCCGCTCTTGCGGTGCAGCGATAGGCGGCTGCCACAGGACTCTCAAAATGGCGGCCGGCTCTTCGGTTTTGGGCCTGGTCCACTAAAATGGCCCTGGGACACCTTGGAACTCGGACGCTTCCCTGATAGGGCTTGGGTCCCATTCTCGAAAAGCGTCCCCTCAGCCGTGAAGATTCTACAAAAGTCTTGGGGGCCTCCAACTCCCGCAGGCTTCTGGTGGGGAGCGGCTGCCATGATTGCTCGTGGAATGGCCACGACGGAGCTACGAGATGGTAGTGGTCTCATGCTGACGCCAGCTTTAGTCTGAAACATCCAGAAACACTGTAGACTACCAATTCGATCAGTTCCGGTAGCGCCCCAACATGACCCGGAAGAGAAGAACTTGCCCTCCCCTCTTTGACTGATGGTTCTTGTTGCCTGTCCCCTCTGTTGTCATTTAACAGAACTTTTTGGACTGCTGAAAGGGGTTGTGTTCTGAACGCTGGTTGGTGGAGACATTTTGACTATATTCTTGACCTACGTTGTCGCGTAATGCGTTATATGACACGCCGCGTTAGCGCACCCGGAAGTGATCCGAGGCGCGGCGCGCAGCGCGTAACGTAAGCATAACAGGTCATGTGACTTGTTAATAAAACTTTTCATTGGTTCATTTTACTTTTGTTAATTTAATGATGAAAAGCTTGGTCATATGACCTAAAAATTACGCTTTTTATTGTTTTCGAACAATATTTTTTTTTCAAACATATGTTATAATATTCCAGGCTAATGTACTTTCCCGGAAAATTTACAACTGTCTTGCAAGTAAAATATATTCCTTTTTCGAGAAAAAGGGTGTTTCTTCCTTCCATGACGGAGCCGTTGAGTAAAAGAGATTCGGCCTGCTGTCTTAGTCGCCGATACGCCTGATTATCAGATTCTTATCGATCACTTTATGTTGCAGACATGAAAAACACAACTGCCCTTGACCATTTATCTTTACTGCGTTCCTACATATTATACCTTTTATCCGTCATGTAATTGGACTGCTTTATTTCACTTGCCTTTTACTGATTCGAAAACAGTGACTAAAAGTAAAAACTTTACCAATGTAAATACTACTACCGTGTTTTGTTTTAAAAACCTTTATTGTGAAAATGTCAGTATACAAATACGGGCCTATAACCACGTGGGCCGGCCACGGAGCAAACTGAAATCGTATATGATGAGGAGACATTTACACTGTAGAGGAACGTAACGAGCGGGCCATTAGGTTGCAAGAACTAAGGTGTCTAACAGTTGCGGAATCGGTGGACATACATTTTGTAATTAAAATAGGACAGGGCCACTTACAATAACATTTTCTAGATATACATTTGCGGGCAAGGAGTTACGAGTCCCATTTATACCGGCGCCATTTTGGGCGAGGCCGGGCAGGTCCAAGATATAGTCAAAATGTCTCCACCAACCATCGGCCAGACCAGAACCCCTTTCGGCCCTTTATGCTACAAGATGGTGTCTTCCATTCAGAAAATATTGTTGGCAGCATTTTGAAAGGAAACAGAAACAGCCGTTCTCCTAGTGAGTTTCACATTGTTACATTTAGGAAGAATGTTGAAGAGTAGTATGTGGAAAATCTGAAGCCATTTTTCTACAAACTCTCAATCAGACTTGGATGGAAAAAAAAAACATGAAGAATGTACAAACTGAAAACCAATTTTTGTCTGTATGGCATCAACAGTAACGCTTGAGTCAGCTTTGTGTCAAGCCGCCATTTTCATTCAATCAATAGCGTCCCCCTGCACACATTTAGGGACCTGGTCGTGTCTTCAGATGAAACAGATTGTAGGAAAAGAAGCAGAAAGGAAAAGGAAAAAAGTTCCGCCGGACCTCGGGAGCCGGCCGCCCATGTCATGTGCGACCTTTGGCCACACCAGGGCAATAGTGAAGCTGCAGCAGGTGCCAATAAGCTTCAGACAGTCTTACAAGCACTGCTCAGAACTCTCAACTGAGGCACTCAACATCCAGGACTTGCCATTCGGATCTTGGCGCCTTGTGCTGGTTCCGACCTATTCACACATCGGTCCACTACTGACATCACCTCATAAGCCAACGGGGCACCCCACGCCGACTTTCGGCGCAGCATTGTAGGATGGCCACACCAGTGCGGCAACTTGCTGGACACAACATCGGGGCCATCCAGATCTCGGCGCGTTCGACTCACTGTACCGCAACAGTGACCGCAACTCAGCTGGACACGCTGTCTTTCGGCGCAGCATTGTAGGATGGCCACACCAGTGCGGCAATTTGCTGGACACCACCTCAGTGCCATCCGGATCTCGGCGCGTTTGAGTCACTGTACCGCAACAGTGACCGCAACTCAGCTGGACACGCCGTCTTTCGGCGCAGCATTGTAGGATGGCCACACCAGTGCGGCAATTTGCTGGACACCACCTCGGTGCCATCCGGATCTCGGCGCGTTCGAGTCACTGTACCGCAACAGTGACCGCAACTCAGCTGGACACGCCGTCTTTCGGCGCAGCATTGTAGGATGGCCACACCAGTGCGGCAATTTGCTGGACACCACCTCGGTACCATCCGGATCTCGGCCCGTTGTGCTGCCTTCGGCCTATTCGCACATCGGTCCGCTACTGACGCCGCCTCACGTGCCAACGGATTTTCTACGCTTTTTGTAGCCCTATGCCGCATAACAGGTCATGTGACTTGTTTATAAAACTTTTCATTGGTTCATTTTACTTTTGGTTTCCTAAAGATGGAAGGCTTGGTCATATGACCTAAAAATAACACTTTTCATTGGTTTAGAACATTTTTTTTTCCCAAACGATGAAAGCCCCACCTTGTTTCTGGATCATTCAGACTGAAGCTGGCGTCAGCATGAGAGCACCACCATCTCGTGGCTCCGTCGTGGTCATTCCACGAGCAATCATGGCAGCCGCTCCCCACCGGAAGCCTGTGGGAGTCGGGGGCCCCCAAGACTTTTGTAGAATCTTCACGGCTGAGGGGACGCTTTTCGAGAATGGAGCCCAAGCCCTAGCAGACAAGCGTCCGAGTTCCAAGGTGTCCCAGGGCCATTTCAGTGGACCAGGCCCAAAACCGAGGAGCCGTCCGCCATTTTGAGAGCCATGTGGCAGCCGCCTATCGCTGCACTGCAAGAGTGGGAGCAACTCAACAACATGGTGAGCGAGACGCGGTAGCCGCAAGAGCGGCCGCAACTCAGCTAGATGGCCGCCACCTGGGGAGGCCCGTTCACGCCGCCTCCCCCACCCCCGGGCCGCCGCACGCCAATTTTCGGAGCAGCATTGTAGGATACCAAAACCAGTGCGGCAGTTTACTGGACATCACCTGGGTGCCTGTCGTACATGTTGTGTCAGCCATGTGACACTGGACACAGTCCCATCAACATCTCAACGCGTTCTGCTGCCTTGGGACTATTCGCACAACAGACCGCTACTGACGAGGCCTCCCCCCGCACCACCCGGGACGCCCCACGCTGTTTTTCTGTGCTGCATTGTAGGATCCCAAAACCAGTGCGGCACCCAGGCGACATCACCTGGGTGCCGTCCAGAACTCTGCACGTTGTGCTGCCTTGGGACTATTCGCACAAAAGACAGCTTCTAACCATTGTTGCTTTTTGTGTTGAAAAATGTTTAAATGTTTTTAGTTTTTGTTCCGTTCGTTATAGTTAATAGTTAATAAAGTTTTATAATCTTACTTTGTTGGAGTGTTATCTATTTTTTTTTAAACGGGTGAATGGGGCCTTGAATCGGGTTATTGTCATGTGTGGGCTTTAGAAGTGTGCTGCTGCAGGATCGGACATTTCAAACTCAAATGCACGTTCTTTTTCTTACCTTTCCGAAGCATGGAGCGCAATAGCAGGCAGAGAAAGGGTGATGCACGTGTTGAACACTACCTGACCTGGCAAGTTGCTGGCAGTGCCCCCCCGCCCGCTCCTGAAAGAGGGCACACGCACACCGCCGCCCCGAGTACTTCACAAATCTTTAAAAGACCATGCGCTTGTTCATGAGGCTTAAATGGTTTATCACCTCTTCTAGAACCCCTGCATCGACCCTCTGACGTTTCCTGGAAAAATTACCATGTAACACAATACCAAACCCTGTCAGCTGAAACCCCCAAGGAATCGTGGGGCATATTATCAAGGGGGTTTATCTCCGCTTTTTTGGCTTTAAAAGCCATGAAAGCGGAGATAAAATTATCTCCCTATTACCAAGCTGTCGCTAACACCAGTTAGTGACGGCTAAAAGGAGATAGCGACCATCTTGGGCCCCGCTTTGCATGTCAGTGATACTTATCACTAATGACATGCAAAGTGGCGTGCCAAGATGTTAGCGACTGGAAACAGTCCCTAACATCGCTATCTTCTATTACCAACTTTTGGAGATATTCGCGCTAAGCGCGAATATCTCCAAAATCTAACACCTGCCCTGAGCAGTTCTTAGCCATGTTATCCAATGGGAGGTGGATAACATGGCTAAGAGCATTTGCTCGATAATACATGAATATCGCTGACTTTTCTGCGATAATAGCAAGGTTTATCTGCGATAAAAATCGCCGATGTGCGGCGATAATTTTTGTCTCTAAACAAGTTAGAGACAAAAATTATCGCTAGTTGTTCGTAATATGCCCCCGGGTTTTTGCTTGCAGAAATCGGGAGGCGGGAGACTAGCACTGAAATCAGTAGTCACACGCCTGAATCGGGAGGGTTGGCATGTCTGAATTCTCTACAGCTGGGGCCATAAACTACATCCGCAGGGGTAGGTGATAGCCTGGGACCAGCCTGGCATCTAAAATGGCTGCCGTGCACGACAAAATTGTGGCATTGGAAAAAAGGCAAGATGGCGCAGCCGCTGGAAGAGATGTATCAACATATATCAGCCTCCTCAGCCACCCTCAGGAAACATAGGGGATTAGGATACGTCTCCCGCACCCCCTTATACCTAGTAATTTAATTAACGAAGCACAAAATGGCGAATTCCCGTTTCGCTACCAGTTTGCGGCCCAGTTCGCGGCCCGTGAAGCGCTTCTACCGTGAAAAATCATTTTTTTTTTCTTTTCCCCACGGGACCCTTTAATAACCCCAACAACATTCCTAGGGGGTCAAGAGGGGGATACCTTGCCCCCTTTCATTAAATTCCCCTTTCGTTTTTCACCTCTTCTTCTCTCTCGATCCTACCGAGAGACAAGATGGCGGCCGCTCCGGACTGTTTAGAATGTTGACAGACACCGGAGAGCCAATCAGCTTTCTGCGCGCAAAGTTCCGAAACGCGAAAAGTAAGCGGACCGGATCGCTGCCCGGAGCGCTGTTACAGATATATATCTTGATTTAAACGTTAATTTCTCAAAATCCACTGAAGCACATATATTGAGACCTAGCAAAGGCACATCGGGCTAACAGTCCCTACAATTTTGCCAAGTTTCGTGCAAATCCATTCAGCCGTTCGAGCTAAAAGTGAGTCCAACCGCCCTATGGAAAACTCAATGCAAAAAACGCGTTTTGGGACCCCCCTTTTTTCTCAGCCCCCCCTTGACGAAACCCCACCAAATTTTCAGGGGCTGCTCAGAAACAAAATGTGCCATTTTCCTGAAAATTTCAGCCGATTCCGTCCACAAACGCCAAAGTTATTAGACATAGAATTTTCAGAAATCCCATAGGGAATTAATCCTAACTATATATACCTACTGGCGATATATATATATATATATATATATATATATATATATATATATATATATATATATATATATATATATATATATATATATATATATATATATATATATATATATATATATATATATATATATATATATATATATATATGTATTATAATGTATTATAAGTTGTGTTGTGGTTAAAGTTATTAAGGGAGGCTTGTTTAAATCTGCTGAGTGATGGTGTCAACTAGAATGCCTAGGGGGTTGTGATAACTCAAACAAGGGATACTGAACATATTATAACATTTCTATCAGTTTCCACATGCATGTCTTCCTTGCAGAACTGATCAAGAGGAATACTGCCCGAAGATATTACCCATCTGATTAAAGTCTTTTTACTATTTGGATCCTATGCTCTGATCTCTTCCCCATACTATTCAATGTTTATAGAGTTCCTCTTGCACCCTGTCACAGACCATAGCTCTTAATAGGTCAAGTAACTTTATACATCTGCAGAAATGCCCTGATACACAGAAAGTAGGTATTGCATAACCATGAACCATCTGCGGCGTGAAGGGTGTTTCAGGAGTGCGTGCTAAATACAGCACACTGCACGCTTAGGGTGACTTCTGTGCGTGGCGCTCACACGCACAGCTTATTGGGAACAGTGTTCACGGGTCCAAAAAGGTATACGCCGCCTGTGTAACTTAGACTGTTACGGATATGTAATGAAAGAAGTTGGAAATAGTGTTTGTAGGTGTCACAAAGTTGTTACAGAAAATTCCTGATCTGAACAGGAATGGAACGGACAGAGTTGCGTTTGTGGAACAGCTAACTTCTATAAATTGCTGCTCCTTTCTTCATTTGCGGAAGGACTGGAAGACGGAAACAAACACTGAAAGTTTCCGTTCCTATTCTGATGAATATTAGGATCAAAACTGTCCTTACAAGTATTGATTCCCCAGTGAACAAAATCCTCTGTACAGGAAACATAAACCGGATTTTCGATACTTCGATAGTGCAGAGATGCCTAAAGGTTTGTAGGGCCTGGAAAAGCTGCATACATTTAAACCGGGTGTTGTTCATGACAACGCTTGTTTGGATCGCCAGGCAGTGAAACTTTACATTATATTACATAGAAAATGGATACTCAGCGGGGTGATTAGTGCGCTCTACAAATACTTATTGATAGTTTTTGCGGGAGGTCTTTCACGACGCATGACCCCTGGTCGAATGCCATTGTCTTGTTAGGCTCGTAGATGTGAACTGGGGAAGAGTTTCTTTGTTCAGGGAGACAAAAGACAGTGCCATACATATGGTCTGTGGTCCAACATTTTAAAATTTAAAGGTAGCTGGTTGCTACTCCTTTAGGTTCCACGCTTGCAACCATGCCTGGTCACTTCTCATGCACTAGCAATCAGTGTGACTCTTTTGGCAGATTGACAGTTCATAATCTAGACCAAATATTCTGATTGAAAACGGTCTTCCTGCACAGTCTTGTGGAACCTGCAGTTTTGTGATGAGTTTTCCCAATTTTCTCTCATGTAAAGCACTGCAGTAATCAAAATGAGTTCAAATAGCACTTTGCCTCTGAACATGTAAATCGCTTTCAGATAGGAAGGGGAACATCTCGCAAAGATATTTTAGGATGAAACTTCCAGAAAAATCCCTGTCTTGGCTCGAGCATCAAAATCAAGGCAGTGAACAAGAATAGTTCCCAGACCTCCTACAGTTTTGACACATTATGATGTGAAATCAGAGCGCAGGTGCAGCTTTGCTTTGACAGAGTAAGTGCTCTGGTGATTCAGTCTGATCTGTAGTGAAACACACTCTTCGTGCAGTCTGACTATGCATAGCCATCTTGAAACGGTTATACTGCTCATTCAATGCAGTGCAGAAAACTGTGGAAGTAAAGCTAGATTGTCTTTGCTGTGAGTTTACCAACTGGTTCTCTTACTTTTTCAATAAGTAAAAATGTGTTTGTTGCTGTGAGCCAAAGCACGAAACAAAACTATGGCTAGGCTCTGTTTACCTGTTTGAACTTTAACTTTCACACTGTAGTCCTCTGTCTCGTTCACACCATCCTTCCAATTCTGTTCCTCCTGCCTTTTCTTGTTCACAGGGTCGCATTATTACAGAGAAACACCCGAAATGCTCCCCGGTGTCAATCTCTGCTCCCTGGTCTCCGTCCCTGCTCCCTGGTGCCTGTCCCTGGTGTCCGTTCCTGCTCCCTGGTGCTTGTCCCTGCTGTCTGTCCCCGCTCCCCGATGTCTGTGCCTGCTCCCTGGTGTCTGTCCCTGCTCCCTGGTGTCTGGCCCTGCTCCCTGGTGCCTGTCCCTGGTGTCCGTTCCTGCTCCCTGGTGTCCGTTCCTGCTCCCTGGTGTCTGTCCCTGCTCCCCGATGTCAGTGTCTGCTCCCTGGTGTCTGTCCCTGCTCCCTGGTGTCTGTCCCTGCTCCCCAATGTCTGTGCCTGCCCCCTGGTGTCTGTCCCTGCTCCCTGGTGTCCGTCCCTGTTCCCTGGTGCCTGTCCCTGGTGTCCGTTCCTGCTATCTGGTGTCCATTCCTGCTCCCTGGTGTCTGTCCTAACTCCCCGATGTCTGTGCCTGCTCCCTGGTGTCTGTCCCTGCTCCCTGGTGCCTGTCCCTGGTGTCCGTTCCTGCTCCATGGTGCTTGTCCCTGCTGTCTGTCCCCGCTCCCCGATGTCTGTGCCTGCTCCCTGGTGTCTGTCCATGCTCCCTGGTGTCTGGCCCTGCGCCCTGGTGCCTGTCCCTGGTGTCCGATCCTGCTCCCTGGTGTCCGTTCCTGCTCCCTGGTGTCTGTCCCTGCTCCCAATGTCAGTGTCTGCTCCCTGGTGTCTGTCCCTGCTCCCCGATGTCTGTGCCTGCTCCCTGGTGTCTGTCCCTGGTGTCCGTCCCTGCTCCCTGGTGCCTGTCCCTGGTGTCCGTTCCTTCTCCCTGGTGTCTGTCCCTGCTCCCCGATGTCTGTGCCTGCTCCCTGGTTTCTGTCCCTGCTCCCTGGTGTCTGTCCCTGCTCCCCGATGTATGTGCCTGCTCCCTGCTGTCTGTCCCTGCTCCCTGGTGTCTGTCCCTGCTCCCTGGTGCGTGTCCCTGGTGTCCGTTCCTGCTCCCTGGTGTCTGTCCCTGCTCCCCGATGTCTGTGCCTGCTCCCTGGTGTCTGTCCCTGCTCCCTGGTGTCTGTGCCTGCTCCCTGGTGTCTGTCCCTGCTCCCCGATGTCTGTGCCTGTCCCTGCTTCCTGGTGTCTGTCCCTGCTCCCTGGTGTATGTGCCTGCTCCCTGGTGTCTGTCCCTGCTCCCCGATGTCTGTGCCTGTCCCTGCTTCCTGGTGTCTGTCCCTGCTCCCTGGTGTCTGTGCCTGCTCCCAGGTGTCTGTCCTTGCACCCCGATGTCTGTGCCTGTCCCTGGTGTCTGTCCCTGCTTCCTGGTGTCAGTCCCTGCTCCCTGGTGTTTGTGCCTGCTCCATGGTGTTTGTGCCTGCTCCCCGATGTCTGTGCCTGTCCCTGGTGTTTGTCCCTGCTTCCTGGTGTCTGTCCCTGCTCCCTGGTGTCTGTGCCTGCTCCCTGTTGTCTGTGCCCGCTCCCTGGTGTCTGTGCCTGCTCCCTGCTGTCTGTCCCTGCTCCCTGGTGTCTGTTCCTGCTCCCTGATGTCTGTGCCTGCTCCCTGGTGTCTGTGCCTGCTGCCTGGTGTCTGTGCCTCCTCCCTGCTGTCTGTCCCTGCTCCCCGATGTCTGTGCCTGCTCCCTGGTGTCGTGTCCATGCTCCCTGGTGTCCGGCCCTGCTCCCTGGTGCCTGTCCCTGGTGTCCGTTCCTGCTCCCTGGTGTCCGTTCCTGCTCCCTGGTGTCTGTCCCTCCTCCCTTGTGTCTGTGCCTGCTCCCCGATGTCTGTGCCTGCTCCCTGCTGTCTGTTCCTGCTCCATGGTGTCCGTCCCTGCTCCCTGGTGCCTGCCCCTGGTGTCCGTTCCTGCTCCCTGGTGTCCGTTCCTGCTCCCTGGTGTCTCTCCCTGCTCCCCAATGTCTGTGCCAGCTCCCCGGTGTCTGTCCCTGCTCCCTGGTGTCTGTCCCTGCTCCCTGGTGTCTGCCCCTGCTCCTCGATGTCTGTTCCTGTCCCTGGTGTCTGTCCCTGCTTCCTGGTGTCTGTCCTTGCTCCCTGGTGTCTGTGCCTGCTCCCTTGTGTCTGTGCCTGCTCCTTGGTGTCTGTCCCTGCTCCCCGATGTCTGTGCCTGTCCCTGGTGTCTGTCCCTGCTTCCTGGTGTCTGTCCCTGCTCCCTGGTGTCTGTCCCTGCTCCCTGGTGTCTGTCCCTGCTCCCCGATGTCTGTGCCTGTCCCTGGTGTCTGTCCCTGATTCCTGGTGTCTCTCCCTGCTCCCTGGTGTCTGTGCCTGCTCCCTGGTGTCTGTGCCTGCTCCCTGGTGTCTGTCCCTGCTCCCCGATGTCTATGCCTGTCCCTGGTGTCTGTCCCTGCTTCCTGGTATCTGTCCCTGCTCCCTGGTGTCTGTGCCTGCTCCCTGGTGTCTGTGCCTGTTCCCTGGTGTCTGTTCCAGCTCCCTGGTGTCTGTGCCTGCTCCCTGGTGTCTGTGCCTGCTCCCTGGAGTCCGTTCCTGCTCCCCGGTGTCTGTCCCTGCTCCCCGATGTCTGTGCCTGCTCCCTGGTGTCTGTCCCTGCTCCCTGGTGTCTGTGCCTGCTCCCCGATGTCTGTCCCTGCTCCCTGGTATCCGTTCCTGCTCCCTGGTGTCCTTTCTTGCTCCCTGGTGTCTGTCCCTGCTCTCCGATGTCTGTGCCTGCTCCCCGGTGTCTGTCATTGCTTCCTGGTGTCTGTGCCTGCTCCCTGGTGTCTGTCCCTGCTCCCCGATGTCTGTGCCTGTCCCTGGTGTCTGTCCCTGCTTCCTGGTGTCTGTGCCTGCTCCCTGGTGTCTGTCCCTGCTCCCCAATGTCTGTGCCTGTCCCTGGTGTCTGTCCCTGCTCCCTGGTGTCTGTCCCTGCTCCTCGATGTCTGTGCCTATCCCTGGTGTCTGTGCCTGCTTCCTGGTGTCTGTCCCTGCTCCCTGGTGTCGGTCCCTGCTCCTCGATGTCTGTGCCTGTCCCTGGTGTCTGTCCCTGCTTACTGGTGTCTGTCCCTGCTCCGTGGTGTCTGTCCCTGCTCTCTGGTGTCTGTCCCTGCTCCCTGATGTCTGTGCCTGTCCCTGGTGTCTGTCCCTGCTTCCTGGTGTCTGTCCCTGCTCCCTGGTGTCTGTCCCTGCTCGCCGATGACTGTGCCTGTCCCTGGTGTCTGTCCCTGCTTCCTGGTGTCTGTCCCTGCTCCCTGGTGTCTGTCCCTGCTCCTCAATGTTTGCCCTTGCTCCCCGATATCTATGCCTGTCCCAGGTGTCTGTTCCTGCTTCCTGGTGTCTGTCCCTGCTCCCTGGTGTCTGTGCCTGCTCCCTGGTGTCTGTCCCTGCTCCCGATGTCTGGGCCTGTCCCTGGTGTCTGTCCCTGCTTCCTGGTGTCTGTCCCTGCTCCCTGGTGTCTGTGCCTGCTCCCTGGTGTCTGTCCCTGCTTCCTTGTGTCTGTTCCTGCTCCCTGGTATCTGTGCCTGCTACCTGGTGTCTGTGCCTGCTCTCTGGTGTCTGTCCCTGCTCCCACATGTTTGTGCCTGTTCCCTCGTGTCCGTCCCTGCTCCCTGGTGCCTACCTGTCCCTGGTTTTAGTTCTGTTGTTAACCGAGGCCTGCTGCAACATCCATCTCAAAGCAACAATGGGCTGCTTTGGTTTGTCTTTTAGTCGGCAAAATCCGTCGGCCTGTGAGGTGGCGTCAGTAGCGGTCCGTTGTGCGAATAGGCCGAAGGCAGCACAACGCGCCGAGATCCGGACGGCACCCAGGTGGTGTCCCGTAAGTTGCCGCACTGGTCTGGCCATCCTACAATGCTGCGCAGAAAAACGGCGTGGGGCGCCCCGGGGGGGGGGGGGGGGGGGGAACGGGCCTCCCCCGCCTCCCCAGGTGGAGGCTCCTCTGCTGCAGTGGGGCGCCCTTTAGCGTTTCAGTCGCCATTCAGCTGTTTATCGCCCGATTTTGCGGCACTGTGCCTCATCCGCCATTCAGCTGAGTTGCGCCCACTCTTGCGGTGCAGCGAGAGGCGGCTGCCACAGGACTCTTAAAATGGCGGCCGGCTCTTCGGATTTGGGCCTGGTCCACTAAAATGGCCCTGGGACACATTTGAACTCGGACATTTGCCTGCTAGGGCTTGGGCCCCATTCTCGAAAGCGTCCCCTCAGCCTTGAAGATTCTACAAAAGTCATCGGGCCCCCGACTCCTGCAGGCTTCCGGTGGGGAGCGGCTGCCATGATTGCTTGAAGAATGGCCACGACGGAGCTACGAGATGGTGGTGCTCTCATGCTGACGCCAGCTTCAGTCTGAAACATCCAGAAACACTGTAGACTACCAATTCGATCAGTTCCCGTGGTCCCGGGTCGGGGGTCCCGGTGACTGTTGTAGAATCTTCAAGGCTGAGGGGATCTTTTGGGAATGGGGCCCATGCCCTAGCAGTCAAGCGTCCGAGTTCCACGGTTGCCCAGAGCCATCTTTAAAACACGAAAATGTTTTTACCTACCACATACTTGACATTTTAAAGCTTTTCATATTTGCTATTAAAAAACCATTGAAATTCACTGAAAAAACCATAGGTTATAGACCATATATATATATATATATATATATATCACCTACTGGCGGTAGCCAGTAGGTATATATCGTTAGGACCTAGTTTCCATAGGAAATCCCCAACATTCTATTGGGAATAACTTTGGCGCTGGTTGATGAATCTTCACAAATTTCTCTAAGAAGATGGCTCGCTCCGCTCCGCTCCTTCCCTGAAAGTTTGGGGGGGATTCGTCAAGTGGGGGCTGAGAAAAAAGGGGGGTCCCAAAACGTGTTTTCCCCATGTTAATTTCCATAGGACCTTTAGACACGGCTACAGCTTGAACCGCTGAAGGGAATTACACCAAACTTGTCAAAATGGTAGTGTCTGGTACGCAGATCACGCTTTTGGTAAAATAGTGTAAATCCCTCCAGTGGTTCCTGCGAAAAGTAAAAGAGAAACAAATTATATATCTATAAGCGCGCACCCGTGCGCGCACCCCCGCGAATTTTCGGAATTTTTTTGGGGGGGGGGCTTCTCTCTTTTATTTTAATGTGTTTTATTTTAATTTTGAGGGTGCCCACCCCTCGTTTTACTCCCGAGATCACCGCCGCGGCCCGAGCCGCCTCAAGATGGCCGCCGCCTGGTTTGGGCGGGGCCGGGAGGACGTGGTTTCCGCTTCCTCCTGCCTGGGGGAAGCCTTTGATGTGCCCGCCGGTCTCCCGTGCCAAGGGGGAAACCGGATAATGATGCCGGCTGGTGCGGGGCTGGTGCGGGGCTCCCGTGTGCTGAGGAGCCCCGGGAAAAGAGTAGACGTCTTTGCTGAGCGCTCATTGTCTCACGCTGTGCCCCGCCAGTTACTCACAGTGGGCGCTACACAGGCTGAGTGTGGGCAGGATGCAGATTTTAGGGACAGAGTCCTATTCCAAGACCGTGTCACCGCCTCGTCAGGGGTGGTAAGCGCCACATAAATCCAATTTCAAAGCTCTTTCGGGTTACTGTCTCGTTTGACACCCCTCGGCGGGGGCACGGGCGGCGCCCCCTGACATTCACACATTATATTCACGCTGCTCGGTGTCATTCATGCTGTTGTTTTGGGTCGAGGATGTGAGGTCACGGTGGGAGCTGACGCCCTTGGACCCGGGGAGCGAGGCTGGGGTCTCGGCGTCGGCTCAATACGCTGCCAGTCCTGCCAAGTGTCATGCATCATGCGTGACGCTAATGCATTTCGGTGTGATGTTCCGCAGCACCGCACTGAAATGCATTGTCACGCATTCGCCCACTCTCTGCTGACACACTGAAAGGTGGCTAAATTAACGCCAGGGTGCTGCTAGCGCTCGCTTGACCTGTGAGGGGGGGGGGGGGCTGCTCTGCTGAGTGCACAAGTCTGCTCTCACTCCCCTCAGACTCAGGAGACAATAATTTACATTGGATGCTGCTCTGGCAGAGCCAGTGCAGCATACCCAAATAATATGCTTCCTTTTGATGCTTGCTGCTTAATAGTAGCTACATTGCTGCAAAACTGTGCACTTCTGCAGAGTGCTGGCTCGTGACGGTCTTCCTGGTCTCGGTGGGGATCCACCAGAAGATCTTCCGTAGCATGCGTAGGATGTTGAAGCACGCCGAGGAGACGTTGTTGACTTGCCTGGTCATGGAGAGGGAGGAGTCCAGGATGAAGCCCAGGTTGCGTGCATGGTCTGTCGGTTTGGGTGCGGTGCCCAGGGCGGGAGGCCACCAGGAGTCGTCCCAGGCGGAGGGTGAAGAGCCCAGGATGAGGACCTCCGTCTTGTCAGAGTTCAGTTTCAGGCGGCTGGTCGTCATCCACTCGGCTACCTCTTTCATCCCTTCGTGTAGGTTGGCTCTGGCGGTGGCGGGGTCGTTGGTCAGGGAGAGGATCAGCTGGGTGTCGTCGGCGTAGGAGATTATGCTGAGGTTGTGTTGGCGTGCGATGGCCGCGAGGGGGCTCATGTAGACGTTGAAGAGGGCGGGGCTCAGAGAGGATCCTTGAGGGACGCCGCAGATGACTTCGGAGGCCTCTGACTTGTACGGTGGTAGGCGGACTCTCTGAGTTCTTCCGTCGAGGAAGGAGATGATCCATTCCAGCGCCTTGTCCTGGATTCCGACATTGCTGAGGCGCTGTACTAGGGTGCGGTGGCAGACAGTGTCGAATGCCACGGAGAGGTCTAGGAGGATGAGGGCCGCTGTTTCTCCGTTGTCCATCAGGGCTCGGATGTCATCGGTGGCGGCGATGAGGGCGGTCTCGGTGCTGTGATTGGCTCGGAAGCCGGACTGTGAAGGGTCGAGGGATCCATTCGTCTCGAGGAAGGCGGCCATCTGCTTGTTGACGGTCTTCTCGATGACTTTGGCTGGAAACGGGAGGAGCGAGATGGGGCGGTAGTTCTTGAGTTCGGTGGGGTCCGCTGTTGGTTTTTTGAGTAGAGCGCTGAGTTCGGCGTGCTTCCAGCTCTCAGGGAAGGTGGCGGTGTTGAAGGATGTGTTGATGATGTCTCGCAGGTGGGGTGCGATGACAGCGTCGGCCTTGTTGAAGACGTGGTGAGGGCAGGGGTCGGTTGGTGATCCGGAGTGGATGGAGTTCATCGTGCGGATGGTGTCTTCGGTGCTGATCGGGGTCCAGGCGTGGAGGGTGGTGGTGGGGGGTGGTGGTTGTTCGGTCATGGTGTGCATTGGTTGGTTGTTGAAGCTGTTGTGTATGTCCGCGATCTTGTTGTGGAAGTATGAAGCGAGGGAGTTGCAGAGGTCTTGCGATGGGGTGATGTCGTTGTTTCCTGCGCTGGGGTTGGATAGCTCTTTCACGATGTTGAAGAGTTCCTTGCTGTTGTGTGCGTTGTTGTCCAGCCGGTCCTTGCAGGCATGTCGTTCTGCGCCGTCCGACGAGAGGCAGGCGGCCGAGGCGTACATCAGTCACCCCTGCTGTGCGACTCAGTCCTGGGCTCACCACCGTGGCTAGCAGCCAGAGAGAGTACAAGTTGAACTCATGTCTCAACACACTCCGTAACATACTAAGTAAGACATTTAAGTACTTCTAACGCTCGTCACTTGACAGATTCTGTGCCTGAGAGGCAGCCTGCTCAATGTCACGTCGCTCAGTGCTGCCAGTCTGAGACTCACTGTGTCGTGTGTGTTGTACTATTGTCAGCGGGCTGCGGCCGGGTAAACCTTTTGTGTCGCTGCGCGGTGGTGTCTAAGTCTTGTTGTCTGTCACATAGCTGCACGCACTGTCCCACCAAATCAAAATGTGTGAGTCACTGAGTGACTCACACATTTGATCTGGTGTGACTTACGGTGCACCGGTGCCAGTGGTCATGGTGGTGTTTTCTTTTGCCAGAAGGGCTCTCTCTCATCTGTCAGGAGGGAGCACTAGGGTTAGCGCCCTTCCATTTCTGATTCTCTGCAGCAGTTTCAAGAACTTCTGGGAGATTCTTGTTGCTCAAATGGCTGTAATTTCTGATGTTAAGAAGTTTCCCTCATCTTCATTGCATGATTTTTGCTCGCAAGAAAGTGTCACTCATAGTCACTGAAATGTCACTCATAATTTAACTGAAATTATGGAAATGTCACACATGGCAATCTGAAACCTTGGCAGCTATGCGCTGCTAATCTGGACAAATCACTTTATCTCCCGCCTGTGCCTCAAAGCAAATAAAATACAGAATGTGGCCTCGTGAAATATAACTGGTTCTCATGAAAAGCGCTCCACAACCTTCTGATTGAGTCCGCGCTATATGAATCGGAAAGAAATAAAATAATTATTGCTAATGGGGATTGTTCAATCACGTGATTCTCACAGGTTACGGGACATAGGGTAATCTGACAAGAGGCTACTGCCAAAGTCGATAAGGAGGGGTGAAAGGGCGGATGATGGCGAGGGGGGGGGGGCACTAGTAGCAAAAAAGGAAGGGGTGGGGCGGCAATTTTAAGTATCAGAAAATACATTAATATTACAAAGGAAACGAAAAATGTGTAGAAAGGGAGTAGGGTGGTTGGTGTCCAGGTGTTTCCACATTCCATAAAACCGTAGGAACCCTCACCCCCTCTTAAAAAAAAATAGAAAATAAAGTACATGCCATTGTTCTATTTTTCAGAGCGGATAATTGCGTCTTCATTTTTTTATTTCGTTACATTTTCCCACAGTAAATAGTGCAATTGCAGCCTTTTTCCTCTCTAAGGTTCTTCTGGTTCACGTTTCGGGAAAATCGGATCAATCATTTGCTGCACTTCTGTGAATCCGCTGCAAGTGTGCGGCTCTTATTCCCTGTCGAAGTTTCCAGACCTTGAAGTGTCCTTGGTTTGCAACTCACATTTCAGACATGCGGACGGAGCCTCTGACCCGTCTCACCAGGGGTTACCAAACGAACACAATTGTGTAAAATGGGTTCACGCATTAGAGTAGTGCATGTTAGTGACCCGCAGGTTGCACTCTTATGAGGAAAATGTCCGTATTTAGGCAGATCAAGCCGGGGGATAACATTCCTCTGTAAATTAGGACTGCTGTGTTTCATGCCTGTGTTTTGATCATTAAGATTTATGAATGGTACTGTTAGGTGGAGGATAACTTCTGAATGTCGACAAACTAAACGCGCCGTTGTATTTGCTCTGTACATTTCAAAGTATATTTCAGGCCATTCCCCATCGTTCTGACTTTAGAAAAAAATACAGAGCATCCTATAGGACAGTTTTCAGTGTAATTTAATACCCCAAGAGGGGCATTTTTTTTAAATAGGTTAAAATAGTTATACGTGTTTCCTATTTATCAATTTGGCTAGAGTTCTAGAGAGGGGTGTGTACAGTTGCAATTCTGTAAGGTATTCATAATTTTACAATTTTGTAAAATTGCTTTATTATGAATTTTCAAGAAAACTAGTTGCCCCTCTCGTCGTGAATTTCTCAATTTTGGAAAGAAACATTTTTTGCAGAAAAATAATATATATATATATATATGTATATATATATGGCAGAGGTGCGCGCGAAATAAAAAAGCTTCAGCACTAGCTTTGGGTCTGCATCCTTTCTTGCTGGAAAAGCAGATTTGGGAACGGAGTTCAGAAAATATATATATATATATATATATATATATATATATATATATATATATACATATATATATATATATATATATCCACTGAAAAAAGCATAGGTTTTAGGCCTTATATATTTAGGAATTAGCATTTAAAAAACCTTTGAAATTCACTGAAAAAACCATAGGTTTTAGGCCTTATATAGTTAGGAATTAGCATTTAACCACTTGGCTGCTAGGCGTTTCCCCCCCCCCTGTGCTGGAAATTGCCATTTTAGTGGCACCATGACGAGCTCAGCTCGTCATCAGCACACGACACCCGTGGGTGATGACGAGCTGAGCTCGTCATCAGCATCGAAGGGGTTAAAAAACCTTGAAAATTCACTGAAAAAACCATAGGTTTCAGGCCTTATATAGTTAGGAATTAACATATAAAAAACCATTGAAATTCCTCCTATATAGTTAGCTGGACATTTCATTGATATAAAACCAATGAAATTCCACATATAGTTAGTTGCACTAACGATATATTTCGCGCATCCGCAATCCAATGCTGATGATGTCATATATTACATCATTCATGACATGGTCAGTGACATCACTGATGACATCACTGACGACATCACTGATGACATCTCAAATGACATCACTGATGACATCACTGATGACATCTCATTTAACATCAATGATCACACCACTGATGATATACTTCATGTGATAATACAATGCACCTCCTTACACTCTAATATAACCTCTGTTACACCTAGTGTAAAATACAGAGTATCATTTTTTAAACTATTGACACACGAATACCATTTACTACATACGCACTCACTGATTCCTACGTCTACACACACATTCATTCATTCACCCTTAAGATCACTCGTACATACAGTCACTCATCATTACAACACTATCATATGCACTCATACACCTATGCAGACACTCACACACTGCCACTCATCCATGGAGTTACTCACACACCTAGTCAGTCCTGTAAAGAAATAATCACACTTTGATTTCTTCATCTATACAGTTAAACACAGAACAGCTTACATTTTCACAGATATACTAACACATACTTACTCACTTATACAATCAAATCCTTCATCCATACTCTTATACATCCACTCATTCTTCAATATGTAAATCATAGTTAAACTTTACAAAAACACACAGACACTGGATGATGTCATCAGTGATGTCATCAGTGATGTCATTTGAGATGTCATCAGTGATGTCATCAGTGATGTCACTGACCATGTCATGAATGATGTAATATGTGACATCATCAGCATTGGATTGCGGATGCGCGAAATATATAGTTAGTGCAACTAACTATATGTGGAATTTCATTGGTTTTATATCAAAGAAATGTCCAGCTAACTATATAGGAGGAATTTCAATGGTTTTTTATATGTTAATTCCTAACTATATAAGGCCTGAAACCTATGGTTTTTTCAGTGAATTTTCAAGGTTTTTTAAATGCTAGTTCCTAACTATATAAGGCCTAAAACCTATGGTTTTTTCAGTGAATATATATATATATATATATATATATATATATATATATATATATATATATATATATATATATATATATATATATACTATTTTTATAAGGACTATCAACCTGCTCTCTTCACAATGGCCTGTTATGTTTGTCATTCGCATTTTATTACGCACACTATAGTATAAAACATGGATCAATGTGGGTCAGCCCATTTTAACCATTTCAAAAATATTTTTGAAGGCCCAGATGCTTGTCTGGTAATAACTTTTTGCAAAGTCTTGTTAATTTTTTCTGTCCGTGTGAGCTACATTCAGTCATTTGTGTTATGTCTATACTAATGGTCTTGATGATCGTTCATCTCTCCCTTACAGGACAGGAGAGCTGGAGGAAGGCAACGCAACACAAAGGATCACAAACAGCCCCGAAGTAGGGCACAATGACGATTCTTACAGGGCACAGCTGCGGGCTGATTGTAGCTCCTTTGAATTAGTGTTCGTGCTAATTGCAGCGCACTGGGGGGCTACAATTAACATGAATACTAAAGGTTCACAATCAGCCCCTCAGCTGTGCAGCGTAAGAAAAGTAATTTGAACCCCTGCAAATGTTGGTAGATGCTGAGTGAAGATATGTGCCAGGGAAGGGCAGGTTATTGGGGAAATAAGTGACACTGGGAAGCATATACGCACCTAACCATGACCAGCTGCCATTCTTCTACACTCTCTCGGCCCCACTGTGGAATTGGTAAATGGGCACCGGTGGCGAGTTTGGGATGATAACTGTGTTACTGATGTGCTCCTAGACCACTCTACCCCTGCCTTTACCAGGGACGCCTGCCAATAAGATAGCGACTGACTTCCAGGAGTGGCTTCAGCATTGGGAGCTGGCGGACTTTGGCATTCACAACATGGTAGGGAACATGATTACTCATTCTATTCGCACATATAATCCCTACACACACTGGTTCCACTGCTAGAGGAGATTGTACCTCTACGCCACCTTCACAGAGTACCTGGGGTGCACCCTTTAGGATCACGGCCCCTTACTCCTGGGGCTGAGGCTTTTAGATGATATGCCAGCAATCCTAACATGGCACCTTCAGCTGATGGTGCAAGAAGACCCTTGCTATAGGCAAATATTACAAACATTCACTGTGGAGTATTTTGATACATTTTGGGGTATGGCATTCTCTATTCTCTTCGAAAGAGATGCTTTAAAGTTGTAGCCTGGGGACTTTGCATGGGCCAATCGGTAGATGTATGCAAGGAACTATTGAGAGGATGTGGCCTAAAGGCTAGAGTGATCAACTTCGAAGCTGGGGAGCTGGGTTGCAGTCTGTGATTCTGGGCAATTCACTTAATCTTTCTGTGTCTAACAAAATGAACATTTCCGTCTATGATGCATCCGGTTCTCAAGTAACTCGGTCTGATACCTTTGGGTTGAGTTTTTGCTATATAAACCCCACCCCCAAAACAAAGTAGAATTACGCACATGGAAACCGCACTCCATGCACCTGGCAACACCCTGGGGCCAGACCCGACCAACAACCAGCTTTTACTTGACACAAAAGAACGTTATCACACCGTTTTGGAGAGATTGCAATGCAGTGACTACAAAACTTATGTGATGAAAACACATAATGAGGAAGGCAAATCAGGGAGGCTTTTAGCATGGCTGATTCACCCCGAGTCATGAAGTACACCCATCACACACCTGACCTTTGCCACAGGGACAGCTATTTTTCCCTACAGAGTATAAATAGCAGTTCAGACAATATTATGAGACACTGTGGACTTGGCTACTACCAAGACTCCCAATGGCTTGCCAGCAGAATTCTATGCAACTTACGCAGGCCTGCTGGCCCCTAGGTTGGAGGCACTTTGTTCTGAGTCCTTGAAGGAAGGTTACCTACGAAATACTAGACAAAAAGCGACTGTCCTCCATCTCCCCAAAACAAAAATTCCTGGGGCCCCAGTTTCCACTTTTTACCCACTGTCCATGCTTGACTTGGACTTTAAAATCCTGAGTAATATCTAAGCCACATAGTTGCTCCCTTATATGCTGGCTCTGGTTCATGGGGACCAGAATGGCTTCATCCTGGTCCATAGCACATTTGTAAATCTCAGGAGACTACCACATCCTCTACCACCCTGAAGGTCCAAACCTTCCCTTAGGCAATTGTTATGTCGTAGTCCTTGAAAAAGCCTTCAACTTGGTGAGATGGGATTACTTGAAGGAGGTTATGTGCATGATGGGTGTTGGCAAGACCTGGATCAGGTGGATCTCAGTACTGTATTGTATGTACAGTGTGCTCTACAAATGTCTTTGATTGATTGATTGATTGATTGTATTCTGGACCGACTTCAAAAGTTCAGATAGGCACTACCATTTTGACTCATATGCTGTCTCCTGGGGTACCACACAGGGCTGTCCACTGTCGCTCCTGCTCTTTGCCCTGGCCATTCAGTCATTGGCAAAAACTATTCAGAAAAAGGGGAGAGTGAAGGTCATCCTGGCAGATAGCTATGAGCCATGAGCATCTCTCTATGTGAGGACCTCCTCCTCTATCTGCCAAAAGGTTCTGTGGGTGGGCAGGGAGGTGATCAGTCATCTGGATGACTTTGAGGCAATATATGGACTGAAACTTAATAGAACCAAAATGGGCCTGTTTCCCTGTAATCAAGATACTCCTGCTCCAATGAAACCCCCAGCAGGGCTTACCTGGTCTTCGGTGACCTTCAAATACCTGGTATAGAGATGTATCAACATCTAGATGATATGAGGGGGGAACCTGGGCAGAGAATTGCGATCCTTATGGACGGTACACAGTCAAAATATCGAGTTGGAAATATCGACCTACCATAATATCGAGTCTGAAATATCGAAGGTGCATAATATCGAAGGCAAGAATATCGTAGGACAGAATATCGACCCAAGGTAAGTAATATCGAAATACTTAATATCGATGTAAGTAATATCGAAGCAAGTAATATCGATAGCATATATATCGATGTTACTAATTTCGATGACACTAATATCGATATTTGTATTATTGTATAGTTTTTTATTATGTATGTGTTATATGTTTAATTTAAGTATTTAAAATAATTACTATTATATGTGTATAAAATTTATATAATAATAAATAATTTTATAAGTAAATTTTATGTTTTTGTACCGGAGCGGGTTGTGGGTTTATAGGGGAATAGGGTGGGAAGTAATTTAATTATGGTAAATTGATTAGTAATTAGTAGGATTTATTAATAAATTATAATTAATTGGTAATTATGTGAAAATAATAGGAAAATAATTTTAATTAATTTATTAATTGATATATATATGTTCTGTAGCGGGTTGTGGGTTTATAGGGGAATAGGGTGGGAAGTAATTTAATTATGGTAGGTTGATTAATAATTAGTAGGATTAATTAATTAATTATAATTAATTGCTAATTAATATTGATTAATTGGGAAAAAAATTAATTGATTAATTGATATATATTTTCTGTAGCGGGATGTGGGTTTATAGGGGAATGGGGTGGGGAGTAAGTTAATAATAATTAATTAATTAATATATGTTTTTATAAATTTATATTTAATTTATTGGGAAATAATTAATATTAATTAGTTAATTAATTATTATTATTTTGTACATATGTAACATTATTAATTAATTGGTAATTAAATAATATTAATTAGTTACATTAATTAGAGTAATTTATTGATATATAATTTTTAATTACTGTTAATTAATTAATTGGGAAAAAAATAATATTAATTATTAAATTATATTAATTACAGCTAATGTGCTAATATATTTACCTTATTTGTTATTGTTCATTAATAATTAATTGCTAATTAAATAATATTAATTAAGTTTGGGTAAAGGAGTATTTTTAGTGTTTAGGGTCAGTTTTGAGTTTTTGGGTAAAGGGTTTTTTTAGGGTTTAGGGTCAGTTTTCAGTTCTTGGGTAAAGGGGTATTTTTAGGGTTCAGGGTCAGTTTTCAGTTCTTGGGTAAAGGGGCATTTTTAGGGTTCAGTGTCAGTTTTCAGTTTTTGGGTAAGGGGGTATTTTTTGGGTTCAGGGTCAGTTTTCAGTTTTTGGGTAAGGGGGTATTTTTTGGGTTCAGGGTCAGTTTTCAGTTTTTGGGTAAAGGGGTATTTTTTGGGTTCATGGTCAGTTTTCAGTTTTTGGGTAAAGGGGTATTTTTAGGGTTCAGGGTCAGTTTCAGTTCTTGGGTAAAGGGGTGTTTTTTGAGTTCAGGGTCAGTTTTCCCTACTGTTGTACTCTCTGGAGTAGGAATAGAAATTTTTACCCTTACGCTATCCAACGTTTTATTTAATTAATTGTTAAAATATCAAATATTTATTTTATTTTTTATATTACTTACATTTTATTTATGTTACTCTTTTATGTTTGTAAATGTGTTAGTAAATTAGAATATATTTCATTAATTTATAAATTCGTAAAATAATTATTAATACTTATTGTTCAGTGTATATATATTACATATTTACTGTATATATTTAATTAATGTATTTTAATATATGTATTATTTATTACTTTTAAATATTATTAGATACTTTTAAATACGTTTATTTTATTTATTAGTCTTATAGACTTAATTTTACATTTATATATTAAAAAAAAAAACGATATATTTAACATCGATATTTTTTACATCGATATTTTTTTTCCGATATTTTTGTACTTACCATGTTGTAGATAGGATGTCGATATTTTTGCCCTCGATATTGTTGACTCGATATTCTTGTAGGTCGATATTTTTGTAGTCGAAATTCTGTCAGTGATTCCTTATGGACCTGTGTCACCTCCTGGAGATCTCTGTGCTTTCCACTTATGGCGTGTGTATTGATCTCCAAGATGGTGATGCTCCAGCGGTTGTTATATACTTTTTTTGCCATTCTTCCAGGTAAGGTCTCAAGGAGTGGTTCTGGCAGCTCGACATTTTGCTCCGTGAACTAGTGTGTGACAGATGCTGCCATAGGGTGTCACTCGGAATGCTGAGTGCCCCCCCCCACTGCCCCCCCCCACTGTGCGTGGTGGCCTTGGGGTTCCAGACTTTAAACTGTACTATATAGTGGAACAGCTGCAATGGGTGGCCGCCAGTTGGCTTGAGGGCCCTTGCCAGAGCACCTTGCACACTCTGGAACTGGCGTCACATCAGACACTCATCCTAGCTAAGTTATTATGCCTCATGTCCTGATTTCTCAGCCGAGCGTTCTATTGCAAGTGGCCCTGCATAGAGTAGTGGATATGCACCGGCTGTATCGCTGGTGGAGCTGCCCCTTGGGACCCCGGTCTGTTGCTTCATGGCGGCCCTGCTTCGGGCCTGGACTTCACCTTGAGTGACAACAGTAGGGGACTTATCAAAATGAGTGCTCTTATTCTGATGGAGGAGCTATCTGAGCAACATGCACTGCCCAGTGGCCAATTTCTCACTTATGCAGGATTGGTGCAGTTATACGTAAGCTTATGGGACATAGGAAGGGGAGCCCCTGCAACATACTGTACGGCAATTTCAACTCTCCCTTGGCGTGGCTCAGTGTCAGGTGACATGATTGTACAGGGACTGATATGGGACAGAGAACAATGGTGACTCTTAAGGCCTGATGGGAGGGCAGCCTGGGTCATGAAATTCTTGACAGGGAAGGGGACAGAATGTTGGCCTAACCCAAGGAAATTTCTCGCCACACAAGGTTGAAATACATACCATTCACCCTCTTACACATGACTTACCTTATCCCACACTGGCTGTGGGTGAACTACAGTGGGGTGGCCCAGGAGTGCCCGAGATGTCAATCATCTGATGCAGATTTTTACCATATGACATCGTGATACCCACCACTTCAGACTTCTTGGATTGCGTTAGACTTGGCTGTCTCTAGTTGGCAGAGGTATACACTTCCGACAATAGGGACTCACCTCCTCTAGTCAGGGCAAGGGGATCACACACTTAGATAACCCCTGCTCCCCCTCTTGGTAGCTTGGCAAAGCAGACAGGCTTATCTCAGAAGCAGTGCGTTAAGCATTTATGACCACATACAGTAATAAAGTGAATACACTACAAATCAACACGACACAGTAGTATTATAAAAATAAGGATTTTTATATAAGGCTTAGCACAAGACCAAATAACGACAAAAATCTACCACAATCTTAATAAATACTCTTGGAAGGAAAAATAATAGTTCAAGTGTAGTTTCTTCTTAGCACAAAGTCTTTAGTAACAAAAGCAACTCTTCTTCGTTAAAATCACAGTTCTTGGCAACAATTTAACCCTCATGGGAGTCACACGATGTTGAGGCAAAGTTAATCCAAAGGTTCGGCGTCGACCGCGAGGAGCGCTACGTCGAGGCGGGAGTCGCACGGACCCCCACAACACAGTACCCTGGAAAAGCGAAGCACACGATGATCAGCGGCGTCGAGATGTCCGGCGTCGCGTCTTCGGCGTCGATCAGGCCTCGGAGTCGGGGCGACCTGCAGCGGAGTCGACAGATGTCAGGCAGGAGCAGTGCTCCCGAGGCGAAGCAGGATACGGCGTTCGTCGATGTCGATGATGTTGTTGCAAGAGTGAGCAGCGCTCACGGCGTCGAGAGGGCACGAAGTCGATGCGATCAGCAGCGGTACAGACCTGGGGTCACTTGGAGCTGGAGCCGAACTCGCTACTCACTGGCGGTGCTGCTGGCGTCGATCAGGCCCGGCGGCCAGCGTCGAGAAAACGGGACACTGGAGCCGTTACTCATGATGTCAAGCTGGATTCGGCTGCGTCCGTCGGCGTCGAGATTGCTGGTTTCTTTCAGAGGTGCTGGACTTTCAGGTTCCAGCAACAAGCACTTTTAGCAGATGAAGTCCTTTAGCCCTGTGATTTCAACAGGAGGCTGGCACTCTTCCAGCCCTTGGAGATTTTCTTTAGCAAAGCTTGAGAGTACACACACAGTTCCTCTCTCCTGGTTCCTAGGCAAAAATAAAGAAGCAATTGCAGGACTCCCCCAGCAAACAGCACTCTGGCAGAAGGGGTAGGCAAGTCCTTGGATCAGCAGGCTTCTTGTCCTTGGTTCAGGGTTCCTTGTCAGAAGTGATCTAAATTCTTGGTTCAGGGGTCCTTCTCTAATACCCCTTTTTGGCTTTGATCCCTTTGTCCATGCAGGGGAATTTCCCCACATCCTGGGTTTGTTGTGGGTGTAGCCAGGCAGAGGCACCTGGCCTATTCCCTGTGCAGGGCTGGGTCCTCAGACGCCCAGCAGGAGGTGGAGCCAGCATTGTCACTGGCAGGAGCAGAGCTATCAGCCTCCTGGTAGGAGGTGGGGCCAGGATCTTCCCTGGCAGGCACAGAGTCATCAGTCGCCTGGCAGGAGGTGGAGCCAGCATTGTATCTGGCAAGGCAGGCTATCAGGAACTACTCTCCCCCTACTCTCAATGCAAATGTCCCACTCATCACACTCTTTCTGGGAGTTGTCAGCAGCTATCACAGGGTAGAATGCGTGGGGAACCACCTGCTCTCTGGACACCAAGTGACGCTTGACAGCTGTCACACTCGCTCCAGTGTCTCTGAGCGCTTCCACTCTATGGCCATTAATGGTCACCCACTGCCTATATTTATTAGTGTTACTAGGCAGAGGGGGTGGAGCGACCATTTCCATGTCTCCTAGCGAGACCAGGAACATCTCTGCGGGACCCCTCCCACCAGGGGCAACCATCTCCTCCCCTCCCAGGGCTACGCTCGCCAACTGACGGGGGGTGCACGTGGTGGTGAACTAGAGCCCCTCATGGGACACTGGGGATCATAAAAACGATGTCCTACCTGCTTACAAACATAGCAGGTCATTGGGCCCCTATGAACAGGTTTACCTGTCGGGCCCCTGGCTTCTTCACAGGTGGAGGCTGGGAACCTTTCCCTTGGTTCCCTTGGGGATTACTTTGGGGACCTTTCTGGGACTCCTTTTGTTTACCCTTGTCCCCCCCACTCTTCTGCTGGGGACCCTGCCCACCTTTGGCTGAGTCTCCCACTGGACCCTTGTGGACCCTGGTACTGACCCAGCGGTCCGCCTCCTCAGCAAGTTTTCTAGGGTTAGATATCTTGCTATCAATAAGGTGTTGGCGCAGCTCTGGAAAACAGTTATTAGACAAATGTTCCCAAGCAAACAAATCCTAAAGAGCTTCATAACTTTCCACTTTGCTGCCCTTTACCCAACCATTCATGGCTCTGCAAAAAAAAGACACATATTCAACCCACGTCGTACCAGGCAATTTCTTACATTCTCTAAAGGCTTGTCTGTACTTTTCTGGGGTTAGGCCATACCACAACATTAAAGCATCTTTCATATGAGCATAAAACATCCTATCCTCAACAGGCATGTCTAACAGGGTATCTCTCCCCTCATTCACAAAGCGATCCACAACCCCGCTCCCCAAGCCTTCTCAGGGACCTGGTGGGCCAACAATGCTAACTCATATGCTTTAAACCATTGACCAATATCTTCATTCTTATGATAATCTTTTATCACATCTTTAGGAAAATAAAACCTACTTTCTGCAGGCACAGATGGGATGCTGCCACCAGAGGGATTCAATTCTAAACTTTTAGCTTGAGCTCTATCTCCCTCAACATTGTGTCACGCTCCAAAGCTAACTTTTCTCTTTCAAACTCCAACCTTTTGATCGCCAAATCAGCTTCTCTCCTACCTCTTGCATTTTCTAACTCCAACTGCCCATTTATCTTTAGTTTTGCCATCTCCATGTTGTATGCTCGCTCCTTCGCCATTTCTTCTCTTTCTTCAGGGGAAAGACCTTTAGAGGAAACACTGCTACCGGGAGAGGACACGGCTCCATTCACTGGCACCTCCTCATCCCCTTCCCCTGGCGGTACCACCACCGCATCAGAGGGATCTCTGGACTCTAACTAGGCTTCCAGTGCTTTTAGAACTTCCCCTTTGTTTTTGCAGCCTTTAGTAGGAACTTTCAACTGTTTGCAATAATGATCCAATTGCTTTCTGCTGTAATCTTTGATCTTATTTCTATCAAATTCCTCCACAACAACAGGGGTAGTGCTTCCGGCATCACTCATGGTCAAAACTGGCAGTGTTAAAAAAAAATCAAGCTTCAGGAAAGCGGAGAACAAAAATAGGATCCTACCAAAATAGATTGTGGCTGCGCTATGGTCTGCTTTCACTATGTAGCGCACACTAGTCACTGCACATGGGTCATAAATGCAAAGTTCAAATCCTCACCGCTGACCCACCAATGTTAGACTTGGCTGTCTCTAGTTGGCAGAGGTATACACTTCTGACAAATAGGGACTCACTTCCTCTAGTCAGGGCAAGGGGATCACACACTTAGATAACCCCTGCTCACCCCCTTGGTAGCTTGGCAAAACAGACAGGCTTATCTCAGAGGCAGTGCGTTAAGCATAAGGGTGGGCGTAGTTTGCGTAGCCGCACTCTGCGAAGCTACGCGAAGCCGTTCTCGCACTACGCGAGCTTCGCGAGCTAGCGTAGTAGCTTGCTGGTCCCATTCGCGAGCCGTTTTTCTTGCTCGGGAGCGCGTAGTGTGTGTTCGGGGCGCTGTCTGTGTGTTCGGGGGATTGTAGCGTGCGACCTTACCCATGTGGTGGGCTATGGGCGCCGCCATCTTGTTTTTTCAATTGTCCCGCCCGCCCGCATCCCCTACTTCCTCTTCCAGGTCGCGAATAACGCGTTCGCGTGGTGCACGTCTTGTTCGGGAACACAACTACATTGTCGTGCGTCCGAATGACGTTATCGCGTTCTCACAGTCGGGTTGGATTGTGCGGCCGGATTCCAAACATCGTAGCGAACGCGACCGGGAGAGAAAAGCGAGAAAGCGAACGCAGAACCACGGTAAGTCATTACAGCGCACGTGAGAATGCTATTGAGCGAGCGAGGAGAAAAACTACTACGCTACGCTGTAGATTGCGAAGTAGGCGACAGCTTCGCGCGCTCCGGCGAAGTGCGAAGTTGCCGAAACTTCGCAAACTCCGCGAACAGAGCGTAGTTCTCCGCCCAGGCCTAGCATTTATGACCACATACAGTAATACAGTGAATACACTACAAATGGATACGACACAGTAGTATTATAAAAATAAGGATTTTTTTATAAGGCTTAGCACAAGACCAAATAACGACAAAAATCTACCAGAATCTTAATAAATACTCTTGGAAGGAAAAATAATAGTTCAAGTGTAGTTTCTTCTTAGCACAAAGTTTTTAGTAACAAAAGCAACTCTTCTTCGTTAAAATCACAGTTCTTGGCAACAATGTAACCCACACAGGAGTCACACGACGTCGAGGCCAAGTTAATCCAAAGGTTTGGCATCGACCGCGAGGAGCGCTACGTCGAGCCCGGAGTCGCACAGACCCCTACAACACAGTACCTTGGAAAAGCGAAGCACACGATGATCAGCGGCGTCGAGATGTTCGGCGTCGCGTCTTTGGTGTCGATCGGGCCTCGGAGTCGGGGCGACCTGCAGCAGCGTTGACAGACGTCAGGCAGGAGCAGCGCTCCTAAGGCGAAGCAGGATACGGCGTCATCGTCGATGACGATGATATTGTTGCAGGAGTGAGCTGCGCTCACGGCGTCGAGAGGGCACGAAGTCGATGCGATCAGCAGAGGTGCAGACCTGGGGTCACTTGGAGCTGAAGCCGAACTCGCTACTCACTGGCGGTGCTGCTGGCGACGATCAGGCCCGGCGGCCGGCGTCGAGGAAGCGGGACACTGGAGCCGTTACTCACGATGTTGAGCTGGATTCGTCGGCGTCCGTCGGCGTTGAGATTGCTGGTTTCTTTCAGAGGTGCTGGACTTTCAGGTTCCAGCAACAAGCACTTTTAGCAGATGAAGTCCTTTAGCCCTGTGACTTCAACGGGAGGCTGGCACTCTTCCAGCCCTTGGAGATTTTCTTTAGCAAAGCTTGAGAGTACACACACAGTTCCTCTCTCCTGGTTCCTAGGCAAAAATAAAGAAACAATTGCAGGACTCCCCCAGCAAACAGCACTCTGGCAGAAGGGGTAGGCAAGTCCTTGGATCAGCAGGCTTCTTGTCCTTGGTTCAGGGTTCCTTGTCAGAAGTGATCTAAATTCTTGGTTCAGGGGTCCTTCTCTTATACCCCTTTTTGGCTTTGATCCCTTTGTCCATGCAGGGGATTTCCCCACATCCTGGGTTTGTTGTCGGTGTAGCCAGGCAGAGGCACCTGGCATATTCCCTGTGCAGGGCTGGGTCCTCAGATGCCCAGCAGGAGGTGGAACCAGCATTGTCACTGGCAGGAGCAGAGCTATCGGCCTCCTGGTAGGAGGTGGGGCCAGGATCGTCCCTGGCAGGCACAGAGTCATCAGTCGCCTTACAGGAGGTGGAGTCAGCATTGTATCAGGCAGGGCAGGCTATCAGGAACTACTCTCCCCCGACTCTCAATGCAAATGTCCCACTCATCCCACACTGACTCACTCAGACCTCTGGAGCCACCCAGCTCCTGTCACACACACACCAAACCAGCAGAAACCAGAAATATTTAGACAAGAAAATAGCCACTTTCTAAAAGTGCTATTCTCAAACCCAGAGTCCAAAAACCATCCACACAAACGGATGCGTTATCAAACCCCGAGTTCAGGGATACCGAACTCGACATTGCACCATGCTCCCCGAGCCAGCTAGGATTATAGCATTAATAATCCTGGAAGCCCATTCTAACTAATGGAGAGCAGGTAACCTCACAATAGTGAAAAACAAATATATCTGTAATTCACTATTAGGACATGCCAACTTGAAACTAATACAAAGCTCCCCCCAATTGGAAGGAGACGCCCTGTAGCACAGCACATAAATAGACGCCAATGTCTATAAACAGTTCATCAAGGTTGAATCCACACTGTGTTGAGGTTCCTTAAGTATTTAATACATGATCAAAAGTTCATCAAAGCTTAACCAAAGAATATACTTCATCCAACGAAAAAAAGTCATCCAGTTATAAATCCTCCCAATGCATTTCGGGCAGATGACTAGCCCTTCCTCAGGGGTCAGCTCTACAAATAAAAAGGAAAATGCCAAGATATCACTGAGATTTTCCTGCATAATACAATAATTACACCACCAAGACCACACTGTGGTGCCATTAACCGCATGCGCTAAATGAAGAACAGAAAGGTAGTAAATATAAACATGCCAAATCAAATTCTATCTAAATAAAAAGTGTCAAGCAGTGTGCTGCAACTCATCAACAACAACATCATTCCAGATAAACCGAAGCAAAACTCCCCAAGCATAATACAATGCAAAAGAGTAGCAAAGAGTATATAAAAATAGTGTCCCTCTGTGGATCGAAGACAGTAAGACGATAGAGACAAGCCACCCAGGCGTCAAAGAAAACGTAAACACCGGAAGTGATATAGAGTCGTGAAATCCAATATTCACGGAGAGATTACATCCGTGACTCGTTGCGTTAAGATATCTGCGAAAAACGCACCACAATAAGAAACGGCATATGAAGAAACCGGCGTGTGCGCCGAAATAATAGGAAAGTCCCCAGTGAGGAGTACTTACATTGCAAACAGTTCGTGAAGAGACAGTATCGGCAAAATCTTGGGAACCCCACGAGTGTTTGATCCCGGAGGAAATTAGTACCGGAGTGCGACGCGTGCATGCAAGTAGAAAGCGGACTGTCTAAGCAAAGAGTGACGCCATTTTGGAAAATGAGAGTGAAGACTGCTTAGTAAAACGAAAAGGGTCAGAAAATATCCCATAATCACGTGATGATATAGTATAAAGCATAATAGACGCAAAAAGAAAATAAATACAGGTACATTGTAAACGTAAAAGCTAATGATGTCGAACAAAAATATATGGACATGTCATATAACAAACCGCAGTTAATGAAGGGGACAGTGAATCAATAAACATGAGATTAGTAAATCATAGGTAACACAGGAATTCCATCCGGTCATTTAAACCGTGTGGCTGCATCGTCGCCATATAGCGGATTCAAAAGTTCTCTCTCTTTAGCAGGGTATGCTTGTTGTTATGTGTAAGAGTGATTTGTTCCAGTACAAGATATTTAAGCTGAGCTACAGAATGTTTATGTTCAGCAAAATGTGCTGCAACTGTCGATTTGATATTTCCAGTTCTTATGTTGCTTTTATGTTCAAGTAGACGCGTTCTGATTTTTCTTTCAGTGTGACCAACGTAGCATTTCCCACAGGGACATTTCAACATGTAGATTAGATCAGCTGAGTTACAGGTGGCATTTACTCGCAATTTGATGGGATGGCCCTTCATGGGATGGTTGATGACGTTACCTTGGATACAGTTATTGCAATTGCTACAGTTGTAGCAGGGTCGGAGACCTTTGTAAGATTCTGATTCACTTGGTGCTCTGGGTTTAGACAAAATTTCCTTGAGGTTGTGTCCCCTGGTGTACGCAAACATAGGTGGTTGTGCAAAAATTCCTTGAAAATCAGGTTCGAGGCTGAGCAGGGACCAATGTTTAGAGATGATGTTCTTAAATCGATTACTCAAGATGGTGTATTTCGAGACCACTACCATCCTGGTATTCTCAGTTTTAACACGAGTTTGTAACAACTCTTGACGATTCATTACTCCAATGCAGGTTGACAGCTTCGTCCAAGGTTTGTTGGGGATAGCCACGTGTCTTGAATCTCTCTACCATGTTGGTGATTTCCTGCTGGCATGAATCTTCTGAAGAAACTATGCGTTTGACACGCATGAATTGTGAAAGTGGAAGATTACGTTTTAACCCAGGCCTATGAAAGCTATGATGGTGCAGGAGAGAGTTTCGATCAGTTGGTTTTCGAAAAATAGTAGTGTTCCAGTTCCCAGCGTTTCGTTGGATCTTCACATCCAAGAAGTGAATGCTTTCTTTATCTAGGCTCCAAGTAAATTGCACCCAGTCGTTGATCAGATTCCATGTAGTCAAAAAATCAGTTAGCTCAATCTCAGTTCCTTTCCACGGGATGAAAATATCGTCAATGAATCTCAAGAAGAGTTTACCATGATTCTGCCAGGCCGTTTGATTGAGTATATATCTTTCTTCAAAAGATTTCATAAAGATGTTAGCGTATGACGGCGCCGCACAATTTCCCATGGCGGTACCGCACAGCTGGTGAAACCATTTGTTGAAAACAGTGAAATAGCTATGGTACAACGTAAATACCATTAGTTCCATTAGAAGAAGTTGCATGACTGAATCTAAATCGGAGTTGGATAGTTCCTGTTCAATGGCTGTGATACCCAAATCATGAGGAATTGAAGTGTATAATGAGCACACGTCCACCGTGCATAATACCGGTTCTTGATCACCTAATGTGCTGGTAGCTTCTTCAAGTTTGACCAGAAAATCAGTGGTGTCTCTGACGTGTGATCTAGTGTTTAGGACAAAAGGCTGGAGATATCTGTCCAAGAATTTGCCAACGTGCTCATGAATAGACCCTTTCGTGGACACAATGGGCCTGAGGGGTGGTTTAATAGGGTGCTTGTGCACCTTAGACAACATGTACAGTCTAGGTGGTTTGGGATTGTCAGGCATCAGATAACTTCGGGTTCGATCATTGATGATTACATTCTCAAACGATTGTTTAATGATTCCTACCAGCACAGCAGAAAACTCATCGGTGGGATCAGCCGTTAGAGGGGCATAAGTGTTGGAATCAGAGGTGTGAGCCAATACTTGTTCTTCATAGAATGTTGCGTCCATTATGACCAGGGCACCCCCTTTGTCAGCTGTTTGGCACACTATATTGGGGTTGTTGGCAATCCTTAAAAGGGTGTTTTTCTCCTTAGTAGAAAGGTTCTCACGTTTTGCTCTTGATTGAAACGGCAATTTGGCAATGTCCCTCTTGACAAGATTCTCAAACATGTAAATGATCTTATGACTCACAGGAGCCAGAAAGGTACTGTGTGGACGTAGTCCTCGTAACATATCATCTTCAGTGGTCGAAGAAGTCACTATGTTCTGGAAGTAATGCCGTAACCTGATAAATGATGAATGGCGTCTCCTTCCAATTGGGGGGAGCTTTGTATTAGTTTCGTTCTCCACGCTGTGAGGCTCAGACAGCGTACCTCCCAGGTAGCACGCCACAGACTACTACAGTGATCTAACTGCAGAGTTATCCAGCTGTGAAAGCCCTTCTCTCATTTATTTAGACATGCCAACTTGGTCAGGCTTGTCCTACCTTATACTTACAATGCACCCTGCCCTCAGGCCTACCATAGGGGTGACTAACATGAAGTTAAGGGAAGGTTTGGGGACTGGCAAGTAGGTGTACTTGCGCAGTCAGCATGACAGTACCAGACTGCACGTAGGTCTAGCAATGGCAGACCTGTAGACATACTTTTACTAGGCCGCTCTTGTGGGTGGCACAACATGTGCTGCAAGCCCATGAGCAGCATTTGTATTTACAAGCCCTGGCACTCCTGGTGCACTAGACTAGGGACTGACAGTAAACCAAATAAGCCAAACATGGAATTCAATCAATACCGCAATTTTACATAGGGAGCACTTGCACTGTGGCACTGATCAGCAGTGGCACGGTGCCCAAAGCATTATACCAGCAAAAACATCGTAAACAGAGGAGGCAAACAGAAAAAAAATGGAGGAGAAACTCAAGCCAATGATGTCAGGTCTAACAGAATGCTGTTCTGCTTAACCTCTGTACAGCCATTTGGTGAGCCTTGCCCTGTACAATAGAAACTTGCCTTTTGGAGAGATTTTCTCAACCCAAAATTTGCAAAGTAGACACCAGATTTTTAGATTAGCCTTATGCATCACCCAGGTGCAGGATTGTGCAAATGTGAAAGTCCAGGGTAGGACCGGTGGTGGAAGCATGAGCAAAGGATGTTACCACATAGGCTAGGGCTGAGGAAGGCAAACTCCACCGGGTGGATGCTAGAAGCATCTGGAGACATCCTATGGCACGACTGTGGGGGGAGTTACTGGAGAGATGGAAACACTTAGATTGAATCTTGAATTTTGTTCAAAATGATTTTGAGGATGAATGATTGGAAGATGCAAGGAGTGATGCAGAGATGGGTGAATTTGGGAATAGTACCCTACAAGTCCAGAACTAGCCACAGAAGGGGACGCCTACCCCTACTTAACGTAGAGAGTTGTAAAATGTAAGCTGGGCGTAGATGGGTCATAGACAGTGGTATTGAATGCATCATTGCTTCCCTACCAACTGCGGTCGGTGCAGGTAAGAGAGGTGGGGCGGTGGTGCCAGGTAAGGGGGGATTTCGAGGGACGGTGTAGAGGGGAAATTAGTTATTTATTTAATTTCTCCTTGGCATCGTCCCTCGAAATCCCCCCTTACCCTGCCCTACCGATGTTACCTGCATGGACCGCAGCTGTTCCCTACATACATCCACTGTATAAACACCTAGGCTGGCCGGGCTTTTTTGGAGGCTGGTGTAGGTCACTTGCTTCCCCATATCAGCTTTCTGTGCTGAGGCATACAGGGTCCACCTCCCAGAGACTTTTTATTTGGTAGGTTTGTTGACACATGGTAGTTCGTTAGTACTTATCATTCCCTGACTCCCTCCTAAATTAGGCGTTTTTACCTTGGGACATGCATCACTGTATTTGAAACCACATAGCATACCACATAACCCTAAATGGACATGACACGGACATCCAGATTAGTGACAAGCCTCCTCTAGAAATTTAGGCTCAGATGCATCAAGTTAAAAACCGCTCGCAAAATGGCAGATTCTCAGAATCTGCCCCTTTGCGACCGGTATTTTTGCATTTGGGATGCATCATCCCAAATGCAAAAATCGCAATTTAAGAAATTGCAAAATTGCGATTACTTAAATTGCTATTGCGTTTAAGGAATTTCAAATTGAGATTCCTTAAATCTCGACATATGCCGACGACACCCTCTGCACGGCCGAACACTTGCACTTCTAGATCCACACCGACCCCAACACCACCCTCAGAGGCACCCTCATCTACAGACCCCCTGGACCCCGACTGCAGTTTATCCACTCCATCACCGACCTCGTCAGCACACACGCTCTCGCCTCCACGGACCTCATTCTCCTCGGGGACCTGAACTTCCACCTCGAGAAAAACAACGACGCCATCTCCTCCACCCTGATCGACAACCTCGGCAACCTTGGTCTCAGACAACTCATCACAGTACCCACACACTCCGCTGGCCACACGCTTGACCCCATCTTCTCAGCGAGCACCCACGTCTTCCTTGACCACACCACCAAACTCCACTGGACCGACCACCGCTGCATCCACTTCACCTTCAGGAATCCCACCACACACTACCGCACCCAGAAGATGCCTCGCCGCAGCTGGGGCAAGATCATCAAAGACCAGCTAACTGCCGCCCTCGCCCAGAGCCCACCCACAGACCCAACCGACCCCGCCACCACAGCCTGCAACCTCAAACAATGGATCAATGACTGCGCCAACACCCTCGCCGCGCTAAAAAAAAACCTCAACATTCACACCAGCAAGAGAGCCAGCTGGTTCACCGAAGACCTCCAGGCCTCCAAGCGAACCTGAAGAAAACTAGAAAAAAACTGGACCCGCGAAAGAACACCACAAATCCCACTGGAAGGCCACCTGCCGACACCACCAAGTCATCAGATCCACCAAAAGGACCGCCTTCAGGGACCGCCTAGACAACATCACACACAACAGCAAAGAGCTCTTCAGCATCGGGAAGGAACTCTCCAACGCCAGCTCCAACACCAACGACATCCCACCGTCAAAAGACCTGTGCGACTTGCTGGCCATTTTCTTCCATCGCAAGATCGCAGACATCCACAACAGCTTTGGCTCGGGCACCACGCCGGCAACAGCCGACACCCCCGCTCCCACGACAACCACCTGCACCAACCGCCTACTTGCCTGGACCAACATCAACAATGATGACACCATCAAGATCATGAAAACCGTCCACTCCAGATCCCCAGAAGACCCCTGCCCACACCACATTTTCAACAATGTCAGCAGCACCATCGCACCCCACCTCCGGAAAAACCATCAACTTCTCCTTCAAGACAGTGACCTTCCCGGAGAGCTGGAAGCATGCAGAGATCAACGCCTTACTAAAGAAACCCAAGGCGGACCCCAAGGCACTGTTCCCAACAAGCTGCGCGGGTGAGCGCGCGCGCACAGAAGTTACCCTAAGCGCGCAGTGTGCTGAATTTAGCGCGCACTCCCGCAACGCCGTTTGCGCCGCCGCTTTTAAAATGCGAGCAGCGCGAAAAAGTGCCATTTCCTCATTGCGGGTGAATGTATGACATTGTTCTACATTCTGTCCATCAACTGTGTTTTTTGCAATTTTCACCCCGAGTGTGCTGGGTATACTCAGACGTGAGTCCCAGGCTCTCCACACCACTGGAGTCAAGCTATCCAGGCTGAAGAAGGTTGATAGCCAGAAACCGGTCCTTGGATGCTTGATTCCGGTCTGGGAAAGACATGGCTTGGTAGTTCGGACTGGACTGTTCCCATGGGGCACAGGGTCAGAGCTGATTTGCATATAGCCAGTGTCTAACCCAGGGTGGTGTGGAGTGCAAAAAAACGATGGATTTAGGCCCAGATCCTTGTACTGGGGTGAATGTATGACATTGTTCTACATTCTGTCCATCAACTGTGTGTTTTGAAATTTTCACCCCGAGTGTGCTGGGTATACTCAGACGTGAGTCCCAGGCTCTCCACACCACTGGAGTCACGCTATCCAGGCTGAAGAAGGCTGATAGCCAGAAACCGGTCCTTGGATGCTTGATTCCGGTCTGGGAAAGACATGGCTTGGTAGTTCGGACTGGACTGTTCCCCTGGGGCACAGGGTCAGAGCTGATTTGCATATAGCCAGTGTCTAACCCAGGGTGGTGTGGAGTGCAAAAAAACGATGGATTTAGGCCCAGATCCTTGTACTGGGGTGAATGTATGACATTGTTCTACATTCTGTCCATCAACTGTGTTTTTTGCACTTGACAACCCCAAGGCAACCAAACCGGCACCATGCCCACCACGAAGGAACTGGAGCAAAGCTACCCATGAGCAACTCTACTCCACCCGCACCCGAGACAACCACACCTGGGCACCCAACACCAACTTCACAGTCAGAGAACCCCACACTTGGATCTCCAACTGCGCAGACGAGCTCACCACACTACGCAACCCCGACAAACAGCGCCCCAGGTAAGCCGCCTGGTTCACCACCGACCTTCCAGAAGCAAGACACACCTGCAGATGCCTGGAGAAGAACTGGTGAATTACCAAGACACCAGAAATCTACACCACCTACAAGGACGCCATGACGGACTACCACAACCAAATCAGAACCACTAAGAGGAACTTCATCCACAACAATAAAATCCTTGCCAACTCCACCAATTCCAAGCAACTCTTCATTGTCATTCAGGAATTCACCAACCCACTCAGTGAACGAACAAACATCACCCCATCCCAAGACTTCTGCGCTAAGCTTGGAACCTACTTCTACCTCAAAAACCTCTACAACTTTGCCGACCATCCACCAGATGCCACAGCCGGCCCCCTGTTCCCCAGACACACCTGACAGCCCACCTTCTCCTTACCCAGACATTGACACCATTGCCCAATCCACTGCACTCTCTCCAAATCTGTGACACAGCCAGCAGGAGCCTAAGCCAGGTGTGATTTCACTAGGCTGGGTACAGCAGTCACCGCCTAGTCCACTGGTCATCCTTTCGATGCAGTTGATGCAGCAGGGCCCTCTTAGGCATGAAGTTGCAGCTCTCACGCCACACATGTTCGGCGTAGCACAGGGGCCTCACCCTCCACAGCGTATGACCAGCCCAACATCTTCCGGTCTGTGATACAGAGAGATGGCACACACCATTGGTAATCCCCTCCGTGCACCCAGGTGTAGTGGTGGATCGTGGTATGCTATGCGGACCTCACTAAGTTGGTGCGCAGCAGCTCCTCTATCATTAACAGCTCCAAGGGTCGCAATGCGATCTTCCCACACAGGTCAGCAACGTGTCTCCATGCGACCTGCCACCAGATTTCACCACCTAGTACGGGCGATCATCGCGCCTCAATGTCTACTGCCATGGCTCATCGACTCCACAGCTCCTCCACATCCCACTCAAGGCTCCAGACGCAGGTCCAGCAAGGCATCCAGGCTCCAGACACTGGTCCAGCAAGGCATCCAGGCTCCAAACACAGGTCCAGCGAGGCATACAGCCTCCAGACGCAGGTCCAGTAAGGCATCCAGGCTCCAGACACAGGTCCAGCGAGGCATCCAGGCTCCAGACGCCGGTCCAGCGAGGCATCAAGGCTCCAGATGCAGGTCCAGCGAGGCATCCAGGCTCCAGAAGCAGGTCCAGCAAGGCATCAAGGCTCTCATTCTGGTCATCCTGGATGTTGGCTGGCTTGCAGGGGTTGTTGATGTGTGCTGCACTAGGCCCTTGCTGCTCCATTCTGCGTGCTATTGTTTTTTATGCCTATATTCTATTCTACGTACATTGGGCTGCCTAACGTGAGTTTTCTATCCGCTAATGGACCTGTCGCTAGTTATCGCCCGCTAATGCTGGATATCCTTTCTCCATTGCGCTGATGTTAGCTGCAGTTTTCACCACCGTTCCCTGATACGATCGCCATGTAGCGAGGGCTTGCTAATACGGCGCTAACATGGCAATAGATTTCAGGGTTAGGCGGCGATAAAAAAACTGCTGCTAACTGGCGTTTGTGCGATAGGTAAAACCAGTCCTGTGAATATGCCCCCCAATTCAGTGGGTTTTCATGCAAAAGTCCAGGGCTGGAAAATGTCTCTATGACTTGGAGAGAGGTGTTTATCCGAGGAGGGATCAAGCAAACATATTTTCCCGTCAGACTCATTTTAATGAACAGGGAAATTAAGGAGCCTGCATGGATCAAGACCTATGGAAACTACTTCTAAAATTTGGTGTATGACATCTGTTTTGGACGGTTTTGTGCTTCCTACTCAAAGTGTTAGGAAAGGTATAAATGTCTTTGAAAGAATGTGTGTGCTTAAGATATGAGAGGAAAAACGAAATCAGAACGGCTGCCTTCTTAAATATATATATATATATATATATATATATATATATATATATATATATATATATATTTATAAATTGCTTTTTTATAAAAGCCGGGTGCTTATGCTCAAGAACGCATGTCTTATCAGCTGTAATATCTTTTTCGATATTTTCAGAGTAATGACAGTTATTGTCCAAGGCTTTGCTAGAAGCTGAGTGCTAAGCAATTGTTAGAACTTATTTCAAATGAAAATTTTCAGCAGTTTGCAAAAGTTCAAGAAGCTGAATATTGGTATTCTCGAGACGCCGATTACCTGGATCACATCAGGGAGCCATAATTTCATAGCCTAGGGCTTATATTGATAATGGCCTTTTGAAAATGCTTCTATCTATGTGCGTTCTTATCATATTGCCTGTTAATTCTTGAAGAAAACATCACTTTAACTTTAAAGAAAATGATACCATTGTTTAGAAAGCATTTACAGAAGCTTACAGCCAGGGGTAGGCAACGAAAAGATTGCTGTTCGCTAGAGGAATCGAACAATCAACGAGGCTGGGTAGTTAGTTCAGTTCAAAAGCTTTATTCTGTATGTATAGAACAACCATAAAAGTATGCATACATTAAAAAACTGATTGCATTATGCATAAAAAAGCAAGATAAATAGTATCCAATTCGCAACATGGGGCCAAAATTGATCATATCTAAAAACGACATTAAAACTAAATACATTACATACAAAAAGAATCGGATTTTAAAAAAATGGAGCAGATGGCGCGTGGACTACGACATGGGGTCAAAATTAGTCACATTTAAAACACTTACGGCCACATGCATCATTGTTGCCGTTTGCGATTTCTTAATTGCGAAAATTAAGGAATCGCAATTAAGAAATCGCAAAAGGCTATGCATTAAGAAATTGCAATTTTTTTTGCGATTTCTTATAATGCCTTAATTGCGATTCACAATTTGTGAATCACAATTAAGGAATCCCTTCCCATTGATTCCTATGGGCCTAGAGGCCCATAGGAATGAATGGGAAGTCATTTTCAATTTGCGATTCGCAATTTGCGAATCGCAAATTGAAAATGCAATTTCAAGGGTGCAGGGGGGGGTCCAAAGGACCCCCCCCTGCACCCATGAAATATAATTTTAAGTGCATTTTTCACACACACATGCCCCAAGGGCATGTCTGTGTGTAAAATGAAACTTTCAAAAATGAACTTTTCGCAAATTACCATGAAGGTCAACTTCATGGTAATTTACCTCTCCCTATTTGCGAATTCGCAAATTTAAAATGTTCATGCATTGCAGTTAAGAAATCTTAAATTGCGATTTCTTAATTGCAATCGCAATTTTAGAAATCGCAACATGATTGCGATTTCTAAATTTGCGAAAAACCTGATGCATCCCAATTTTGTCAATTGCATTCGCAAACGGGCAAAAATTGCGATTCGCACCATTTGCGAATGCAATTGACAATGATGCATGTGCCCGTTTGAATATTGTACTTGAAAAAAACTGCACAAAATCTTAAGAGACATCAGGGGGTCGTTACTATTACGATGCAACAATATTGTTGAGTGCATTAAAAGCATTTATAATACAATGTTCTACATTGAGGCAAACCCTGGCGTTGTAAAGTTCGGACTGGTATTTTACTGCAGCAAGATGTGAACCACTGCTGTACGCAAGAACAAGTGGTTTTACATAGTAAATTCTAAAACCTGTGTAAAAACCACAAAACAGCATAAAGTGCACAGTGTTCTGTCTGCCCTGTCCGTCACATGGGGAAGTGATTATGGCTGGAGGGCAAAATTTCATATTGAGGAAAGCCACTAAATGGTGGGCGATTCCCAATATAAATCTAATACAAAACGGTGTATAAGATTGAGAATGTATGTTAAGTAATCTTGACAGCCCACATTAGAGATAAGTGATCAATACAATTTTACAGTTGGTTTTCTACATTCACGTTTAAGTCGACCTTCCCTCCTATGGCTCAAAAAAGTTTCTCTAATGGCCAACTTCCTGAGTAAGGTACTTTGGTAGGGTTAGTCCGTAGCGACATCTTGAATTATTTGCTGTACAATTAATTGATATAACTTAACCAGAGAATTTTCACAGCATTATCCATGGTAAAACAATCTAAAATGATTGATTTAGTAAAACTGGCTTCTTCCTTGGACCTTATGGAGTGCCAGAGCAATAATGAGCGAGATGCAACTATATCTTTAAGATACTGTAGCCCCACTTCTTTGTGTATAATCTCTGAAGATGCAGAGGTGGGTAAACTGAGAAGGCATTTGAGGTAACTATTTTCCTTTGTCTGTAATACAGAACAACTTTGATGGCCTCAAATACCAGCCCCGTATGTTACAATCGATAAGACCCTTGCCCTATAAATAGTTGTCATCTTCTTGACCGGTCTAGAGCCCAGTTTTGCTGAAAATCTAAAAATACAGTGGGTATTTCTGGCCATTTGTCTCCTGACATTGGTAATTTCATGAGTCCATGACCCGTTACCTGAAATAGTAAGGCCCAGGTAGCAAAAGGTACCAACCGGGTTCACAGGCGATTCATCCATTAAAAAAATTCTACATTGTTTGTCCCGTACCCTACAGTCCACAGTGTAAGTTTAACTTTTATTGATAATTGATTTCCTGGCAGCAATAAAAACACTAAAAGCATTCATTTAACGTTGCAGTCCCACTGGAGTCCTGGCCAACAGGACAGCATTGTCAGCATAAGATGTACAGGTATTGGGCGCCAAGCCACTTGGGGGGCGCCGGAAGGCACTGCTTGTAAGGTCTCATCCACCCCATAATAAATAATGAAAATAACATTGGCGCTAATACACAGCTTTACCGATTGCCTCGATTAACTGCTAAGGTATTGGTGCATTTCCCCCTGGGGCCATAGTGGACTTTGCTCCCTAGGTCCTCATATAATCTGGCCAGGAAATGGATGATTGGCCTGGGTGTCCCAATAGCAAGCAAAGTAGTTTAAAGAATGGTATGGTCTACTAATTCAAAGGTGCTGCTCACATCAGCAAAGCAAAGATATAATCTGCAACCTTTGGCACAGGTGTACTTGCCTATGACTAGATCGAGGTTACACATTGCTCTATAGTCCCCAGACCTTTCCTGAAGCCAAACTGAGGAGGTGAAAATATTGAGTAATCCCACGTTCTTTCTTCTAGTCTATTCATTAAGACTTTACTCATCACTTTCACTGATGAATCAAAGAGTGGTATAGGCCTGTAATTTTTGGGGTCTCATTTGTTGCCCTGCTTAAAAATAGGAACTATAATCGATGTGCCCCATGTCGGCGGAGTCTTTGTCTCCGCAGTCATATTAAAATACCTGGTTTGAATTGGTACCCATAACTCAACATGGTTTTTAAAAACATCCACAGGCACCACGTCCAGCCCCGGGGCTGGTCCCCCTTTACTTTCTTTCAGAGCCTATGACACTTCTTGTAACATGATATTAAGGAGTACACGTGAATATAAAGGTTGTACCTCATTTCTAGTAGTTACCATTTCTGCCATGCCTGAACTAAAGATACTAGAATTTGTAGCACGCGCTGCATCGCATTTTGCAAAGCATTGCGCGCTATGAAATTCATTTTATTTATTTAATTGTCCACTTACCTTTGATCACCCATATTCCGGTGTTCACTACCCCCCACTGTGCCCCTCCTTTCCGCCTCAAGGAACTCCCTCAATGGGTCGCTACTGCATGTAACAGCACTTCCGGTAAAGATACATCCTTTAAGAAGGGAGAGTTAACAGTATACCAGAAAAGTTTGCTATCTCCTGTATCTGCTGCTTTGGAGAGTTTCAACCATGCTTCATTTTGTAATTCTTTTTCCTAACTAACAGTACCTCTTTTTCTTTAAATCTAAGGGTTTTGATCAATATATTGTCCCTTGGTCGCTTACAGAGAGCCACTTTTAGGCCCCTGGTAGCGATAATATAGCCTTTATGTTTGGTTGGGCCAGTTCTAATGGGATGAGTCAAAAGGTCATGGTAACAATACCAGTATGGTTAAAAATTATCTGATATAGGGTTGCACTTGTACTTGTTCCACTATCCCTTGATAAGTTAGTTGGTGGGGTTGTGGATGGTGCTAATATCCCTTCAGCCCAATCAGACCTTTCCTCACTTTGTCCCGCCGACATGTTAGAATAGCGTGTCTTGATCTGTTTAACTTCGATGGACTGAGCCTCTAACTTCTCCAGAATTGGAGCAAGCAGAACCTCTAGTCTAGTGGAAATTTTGGCCAGTAGTGAAGCCCATTGTGGGTCCTCCAAGTCACATAGTAAGTTCCCTGCTTCTATAGTAGCAGGGGATGGGGTCTTGGTGGTGTTTAATCTTCTGGGACCATCAAAGAATAGGAGGGGGGTTATGCATTTCCTTTCTCTTTTCGGGGTAGGTGGGTTAAACAGAGTGGTGCAGTTACTAGGGGATAATGTTCCCTCATTAATTGTAGGGGCGACCAAGCTATCAGTGGGTCTCTGGTCATTCTCTTCCCTAGTTAGACTCTCATTTGTCGGCCCGATAGCTGCGGCATCCCTAGGGGACGCAGCAATCTCACTCCCATGCCCTTCACCTATAGATTGGCAGTGTTTTACAATAACTATCTCCTGAGAGATCACATTAACTGCCCTCACGAGAAAAGAATTGATGGTTAAAGGGCCACAATCAGGCATTGGCGGGGCATTACCTGCCTTATGTTTTGCCCATGGCTACCTGAATATCAAATACCTATATCAAACTGTGTGAAGTATAAGCGAACCAGATATGAGAATAGCAACCAGGGAATTCCAAATAAAATGGTCTAATAGTTAGTTACACTGGGGGAGATATATCCCACTTTTCTTAAACACCACACTGCTATGTGCCTATGTTTCTACCATTGGGGGAGACAAGTAAACAGTACCTTTCAATAGGTATGTGGTCCAAGTGGTGGCCCAGCCTGGCCTTCTCCGGTCAGTGACGGGAAAGGCTAGGCCCGCCCTTGGCCCTGCTTCGGTGAAACCTCGCGTTGCACCCTGGGACTTGCAGTCCCACCAGGGTGACCGGCAGCCCAGCAGAAAGGCAGAAGATGGTGGGTGATGCACCCTGGTACTGGGGTACCACCAGGGTGTTTCTTCCAGGGAATGTATGCCGCGATGATGGTCCATCAGCACCCTGCGCACAAGCATGTGTAGTCATGAATAAGAGAAGAACATTTTTTGAAATTTAAGAAAGCTTCTAGTTGTCCTGATGTACCATCTTCTTTGTTAAAATGGAAAATCTAAACAAACAGACAAAAATGTAGCTTAAAAGAAAGAAGTTCTGCTTTTGTGGTAGAGGTAGCAGACTAGTATCCGATTTGTATCCAAAGAAGATGAATGTCATCTCAACTTCCTGCCAAGACCACAACATGTAGAGGATATTTCAAACGGAGTTGAGTGATGCTGACAAATAGGGTAATAGCAAAGTGCCAACAGTGGCGTTGGTCAGAGATCTTCTCCAAATACAGCCAAGCGTGGCAATAATTCAGTGTGGTGAGCCAAGGTCCTTCTGGGGACGTTGGTCTAGGGATGATGAAAAAACTGCACCATGCCCTCCGAATTAGTAACTATTGTTCTACTTCTGCTAAAAGTTTGACCAGATGCTCCACAACACTCAGACTAAGGAGGTGATTAAAAATTGGATGGAGAGATAGCAGCTGGGCAGGTTATTGCTCCACCCCATTATATATCCGACCTAGCATTCCGGCATTCACATTTTTCAGAGGATAGAACACTAGCTGGAAAGTCTGTCCAGTAAAATTGATTGCTTTAGTCTTGGAATGTAAGGACCTCCCAGTCCCCATCAACACCCTCCTATGGCACTGGAAGTATATAATACTCCCTCTGGTCAGGATATTTACTTCTTTGTCCCCTGCCACCCTCCCCATCCTCCTCCCTCTCCCAGAGCCCGAGGTCATCATGGTTATTACACATTCAATAGGAATTAACTTACAATAGCGAGACTTATGTGCAGGCAAGCATTATTCCCAGCCACACATTATCCATGCACATAAATTGGCATTACTCATAAACGGGACATACAATCGAGTGATCAATGGAAGGCAACATAGTTAATATGGAGGGAACATAGAGTAGAACAACAGGTATTTAACTTGGAGTGAGTAAGGCAAGACAAGGGCTAGTTGTTAAGTTTCCCAAAGCAGATGGAGTTGAATTATGGGTCTTTATTTGCAATTAAAGATGAGTCCACCACTAAGCCGCCTGTCTCCATCTCACTGCAAAAGCCACTGACCTCACAATATTCTGTCTCAGAAATCCAGAACCTACACTGTACATTCTATTTTAAATTATTTGTATTGATTTTCAGACAAGTCGGACACAGTCTTGTACACTACCAACTTTTACTATAGAATATTCCTGAAAACAGGTAAAGTGAAAGGGAATTGGGATCAAAAGCATGAAAAGATAAGAAGAGAAGAATGCCCAAATGAACTAAATTAAAGAATGGCACAGAGTATCAGGTGCAAGAAAGAACCAAGTGTTCAGACTCGTCTTAAAACTAGCTTCATTCTCACTGAACCTAAAAGGACCTGAAATTGGTTCCAAACCTTTGATCATAGGACCATGAAAGACACCACCACTGGATTTGAGCCTGAAAGACAGGGGTTTTGCACGTTGGCATTAGAGGATCTCAGAGTCCTCTGAGTCCTATGATGGCAGAACCAGTCAGTTAAATCCGTAGGGCCTATCCCGTGAAAGGTACTGAAAACCAGAACGAAAATCTTAAATTAGAATCCATTTTATGAACCGGTAGCTAGTGCAATTTCTTAAGTGCTTCAGAGGTGGAGCTCTGTTTGGGGAGTTTGAGCACCAGTCTGACTGCGGTGTTTTGAACAGTCTGGAGTTTATGGAGCAATTGTTTTAAACTCCCTGCATGAAGGCTATTACAGTAATCCATTCTCAAAGTTATTGGAGCAAAAGCAACTATTTTCCTTGGGGCAAGGGGAAGGAAGTCAAATAACTATTTTAAAGATTTCATTATTGAAAAGCACATACCAGAAGATACCAAACTAAATAAATTCATTCATACTCATAGCGGCCACTGATAGTGTTTGAAGGCAGAAGGAGGATATGTTGCCAAATTTGGCTCCCTGTTTTTTACAATTTCAACTGTGGCAAGAGAAGGTTCAGCGTCTGGCCACCACATTGTAGGGAGAAACATATTTGACAATCCAAACAGAAGAGTTTCTGTATTATCAGTTTTGCATTTTAAAGTACCTATTTCCATCTAGCAAATGATGTTTGCCGAACAGTTCTTGAAATTCAGTTCGGACCAAAAAGAATCCTTATGAAGAGATAGGATCAATTGTCTACCGTCCGAGTAGGAAGTGGTTGCAGTTTTACAGGCGGTTATCAAGATATCAAAGGGGCCAAATAGATAATAAATAAGGAAGGGCAAAGTTATGACCCTTGTGGGACACTGAAGTCCACAGATCTCTCTGCTGAAGAATACTGTCTGATAGATACCAATTGTTTCCTGTCGGCCAAAAAAGATCTAAACCAAGCCAAGCCTTTTCGGAAATATCAATATCAAGAAGACACTGAAAAGGTATCGGTTGGAAAACAGTATTTAACACTGCTGATAGATCCAATAGAATCAGGAGAGTGTTGTTACCGGTATCCAGTGTCATCTTATTGGTCTCAGGGACTTCTGAAAGCAGGACAAACTTGGTGGAGTGCTTGGGTCTGAAACTGAATTGGCAAACATAAAGTGCTTTAAAGTTTTCCAATTAGGTAGTTATGTGTTTGAAATGCAATTCATGAAGAGTAGCGCTAAAACAAGTTATACTATTTATATGGCAGCAATTGGGAGAATCATTCATCAACATTAACAGAGTATATATGTAGTCTTAACTAGAATGCCTCCCTAAAAATCCTTTGAGGGAACTAATGATCAAGAGAACATTGCGAATGGTTAGATTTGTAAAAATAAATATTTAAAAATGAATGCAAGATAGAACAAAGAAGAGAAACTGCAGCTAAATTGGAGGAACCTATGCCTAGTGGCTTAATTTCATAATTTAAACACAAGGGGCCTGATTCACAGAATGAATTTAAGACTAAATCCTAAACTTACTACTGTTTTGGTATTCACAGATTGCACTTATTACTTTTGGGATTCACAGAGTAAACTTACTACTTTCGGGATTCACAGAATGAACTTACTACTTTCGGTATTCACTGAATAGATTTAAGACTACTAACTTTACATCCGCACTCGGGCAGTAAATTCCGGCCCGGAGGCGGAGTTTCCGGCTTGCGGGCGGAGCTTAGACCCGGAGGCGGAGCTTCCGGGCCAGAGGTGGAGCTTGCGGCTTGGAGGCGGAGCTTCCGGGTCGGGGGTGGAAATACCCACTTCCGAGCCAGAAGCTCGGCCTCCAAGCCGCAAGCTCTGCTGCCGGTTCGGAAGCTCCGCCTCTGGGCTGTAAGCTCCGCCCCCAAGCCGGAAACTCCTAGTAAGTTCATTCTGTGAATCCCGAAAGTAGTAAGTTCACTTTGTGAATCCCGAAAGTTGTAAGTGCATTCTGTGAATACCAAATAGTAGTAAGTTTAGGATTTAGTCTTAAATTCATTCTTTGAATCGGGCCCAAAGTTACTAATATAAGTAAGTCACCCTTCGCCCTGCCTAAGGCAGAAGAAATCACAGGGATGGTGAAAGAACTAACAAAAAAATTCTAACATCCCAGGTTTCTTGAAAACATATGATGTTAAATTTCCTTAGAAAGGTACACCAATTTAGGTAATCTCCTCTCCCCGCCAAACCCACTATATTAGAATTTAGGATGGCAAGCAAACTTGGAGCCACATAATCAAGCAGGGTTGCATCTAATATAAGGCCTGAGTGCAAATTGATAGAATGAGAAAGTTAATTCTTATTATCCAACTTACTTAAAACTTCAAATCCATTAAATTTAGGGACATTGTAAGTATCTTTGATTGCTGTACTTCATAGCAAATTTGATGTAAACACAGGGCACGGCTCTCAATCCTTCCAGCTGGCTTGAAATTCTAGCTGTGCCACTCTCCAACACTTTTATTTGAAAGGACTAGAACCAATGCGTTATGGTTAATCTTGTTTTTAACAAGGCCACCGCAAGATAAATCTAAAATGTATTGGTGCCTAATAACATCAAGGGCCTCTTTCCCCATAATGAATAACTTTGCTCTACTCCTCTTAATGCTTTATAGCCAAAAGTTACCACACTTTCCTTACGGTCACCAAATGAGGGCAACAACACCTTGACCTTTTTCACAGGCATCAGTGGTCAATACAGGTTTTTACTCACACTGAAATTACATGGGGAAACTTCATTCTCGCAGTCGGACCAATTCGTAAGATGTCAGTTACACACTATTGCAGCAATGGTTGGGGAGAGATGCAGTACCTTGCCGCTGTGCCCCCCTGAGCACCAAAGTCAACCAGTGTTTTTAGAGACATTTCTTCAAGTTGATTGAAACTGGTGCCCTGTTTGGTATGAAAATGTGGCTGCTATATGCTGATTGCACCAGTGAAGGTATTCGCTGATGTGATCTACAGTGCCAAGTGAGGAAGATATTGTGATTCATTCCCGGCTTTTATGCACTCTGCATCTTCGATGTTGGCATGCTGATGGTTGGCCCTGACTCCTGTTCCACACTCTTCTGTAGCCCCTGGCTCTTCTGGGATTGGTAGCCAGCTTCTTGACGCCTCAAATTGTTGTGGCTGCAGAAAAGGCTGCAGTTTGTGGCTCTATCAATTAGCATGGTAGGCAGAGGATGGTGCAGCACTGTAGAGGAAGAAACAGCCGCATTATCGCAGCCAGACATTGCAGCACCACCCACCCCTAGACACTTCTTGAGCAGAGAAGAAAGAGACAGCACACGCAGTATAGTGGAGCAGCCTATTCAAACCAAAGATACCGAAAAAGGAAAGGGTAACATTTTACCTGGCTTTTATTCCAGGGCAGGGCGGCTTTAGATCACAGCAATTACATTTGTCTATTATGGATGTAAGGAAGGCAGTCAGCATTGGAAGGGTGGGTGAACTTGCCCTACAACAGAGTCAGATTTAAGAACTGAACCAGAATCTGAAACAGATGGGAAAACCAAAGATTGCTTGATTACCCAGAGGTCTCATAGGGGGATATGACACAATACTGTTTCCCTGAGGTGGCTGTGCAATGCAGGAGGAAGAAAAAAAACAGATATGTTGTCAGCAGCAATGGTGTTTACAACCCCAGTGATAGGGATGAGGGGCCCCCTATAATTACATAACGCTGCTCATAAAATTAGTTCTGTTTTAAGGGGGACGCAAGCTTTGGTATCTCATAGCTGACCCCCGGGATAGTAAATTAAAATCGTAAAAAACAAAGTAAAGGCACTCCTATGGACTTCCATATTGCGCCAAATGAATCTAAAAGTAAGCCAGAAGAGCGATCACTAGCAGCAATCTATGTATTACTATGGAACCACCAGGTTGACAACAACAAAGATGCCGATGGTTTCCATGAATCTAATCTGAAAACTCATCTCAAAACAAATGTATTAGACCTGAAAACGCTTAGTATGGTCTTCCCCCAAACCTTTTGCCTACTCAGCTCCTGTTGCTGAAATTCCTTTATGTTGGCTTTAGGACTCTGTGCACTTTATCATTGCTAACCAGTGCTAAAGTGATTGTACTTATTCCTTAAACATGGTAAAATTGACCTGTACCTAATTGAGACTTTTAATTTACATACTTGTCCCTAGTAAAGGGGTGCAAAATGCACCCACAGCATTTAAATTAAAGGATACTAATGGGCCTGCAGCAATTATTGTTCCACCCACTTAAGAAGCCATTTAACATATGTTTGAGAACTGCTATTTTAGCCTGTGTGCAGTTTTTTAAAACTGCCAATGCGACCTGACAAAATAAACGTTTTTGTCAGGCCTAAATAAGCCTAAACACCCCCCAAAAAAATTTAATTGGGACTTGGAACATTTTCAATCGAAAAGGGGCTCCAGAACAGACATGAGACCAAAACATACTTGCTCGCTGATCCACTCAAGATGCATCGAGGTAGCTCCTGCTATGTTCTTTGCTGCAGCAAATCTTGTTCAGCTGCTTCTCTTCACACCAACTATTCCAGCCGCTCCCTGAAGATGGCACCAGTGGCTGCTCCTCCACTATGGCAGAGGAGTGTCGCCCCACTGCTTTTAAGCAGTGTGAAGAAGAAGCATGAAATGATAATAACTTTAAGTTAATATCATTTTATACTTGGTGCTGCTTTATGGGCAGGCGGATGGGCTGGGCTGCTCTTCTTTTGGAGCAGGGCAGGGGAGGAGTAGCTTGCCCAGTCTTAAGTGCGCAATGATTGTTTGGTCAGCCCTCTGGGGCCATCCAAACCAATCATGTGCACTTTCTCCATTATCCATGCAGGTTGCATTTCAGCTTGCTGTGGAGAGCAAGCCCAGACCCCCGTTGTCTGGTTGAGCAGCAAACCAGGACGGTCAGGCGAGCCTGGTTGCTTACCAATCACAATGCTGAATTGCAGCATTGTGTTTGGTCAGTGGGGCCTGGCTGTGCTTCTATCCGAGATGGAGAAGAGCAGAGCAGAGACGTAGGACGTGGCGTAAAAGTATCTTTTAAATATATATATATTTTAAAATATGTGTGACTCGCGTGAACCCCCCTCCGCACGACCTACCACTGCGAGCCATGCTGGCCTCTACTGGATAGCGCCTCCTCATTGGATTCTACCTGCTACCTTCTCTCTGGGAACTTAACATTTTCAGATATTTTTCTTTGGAATTTCTTCCAAGTCCAAAGATAAACCAAGGCCAGGCTCCATTGCGGTAAATCATAATTTTAGACTTTTCCATGGTCTCACATGAATAGAGTCAGAGCTTTGATCTTTTAGGCGCTAGTAGTTAATTGTTTTTTTTAATACATAACTCTTGTTCTATTGATTGGAATTAATTCGTTTTGGTGTAATTTTATTTATTAATTTATTTAGGAAAGTGCTTGTGTTGTGTTTTCATTTTATTGCTGTTTGGGTGCAGCATAAATACTTAACAAGCTGCCTCAAATTATTACTAAATTTCAATCTTTAGGAGCACAGATATTCTTACAATAACTGCCACTGCTAAAAATTATCCACAGTTGTACACATGCCTGCACATCAGTGGAGTTAGCAAAGACATTGCTAGTGGCATGGTTAAAGAGTGGACTCTTAAATATTGACTGATAGACTACATAATCTATATCTGATTTAACTCGTAAAAATGAGAAAATATATACACATCTCTGAACAAAGCATAGTCTTTTCATTTTTTCTTGTATCTCCTAATCCTAACTTTAGTATTTTTTCTGGCCATGCACAATGGTGGTCAACACTTTAAGCACTGGGGATAGTAAGAGAGATGGATCTCGCTGTTCCCACAGAGAGAAATGGCGGAACAAGGTTGAGGGTAGTAGTTTTTCCTCACTCAGAGTGGGAAGGTTGGATGGAGGGCACAAATAGGTAAAGACAATGGGGACAATGAGTAGCAGGAAAACACAAACAAAGACGGATATACATTTATGGTTCTCAAGCAAAGCAGATACATTCTTATGAGGAAGCAGGACAAAATGGGAAGACAATGTAATTCACAAGGTATAAGAGTTGCTACCTGGATTGCAAATCGTCTGTAATCCAATGTAAGATCGATATTTTTAGAGATGCATTAACTATTTATTAACTGAGTAGTTAACACATTAGATCCATCTATCTGGGCATTAGTCTTTCAATTTAGGCCAACCTGGATGTAATGTATTTCCTTATAAAAAACAGGAAGCTGTTACAAAGAGGCTTTCTTTATTTGTTAAAAGAATACCCGAGGAGTAATGAAATTTAAGAGTGATTCTGCCAGTCAATGGCTTATTACCCGGATTATTAGAGAATCAATGTGAATCGCAATATGCAGGATATAAGGTGGTAACTCAGAAGACCATTAATTATATGTGGTGACATCAAACTCACTATTAATCCTAGTATAAATTCAACATACTTACACACCTCTCTGCGTATGCAACAGTCAAGTGAGGTCCTTCTTAGTATGATAGAATATTTTAAGCTTATAGCTGTCTGAGGGACTCTTTTGTCACAGCATCAAGGCTTAACTTTTTAATTCAGCTCCCTATAGATCATTCCCTCTGATTTATATTTCCTGTTATCTTGAAGCCTAATCCCATAAGTAAATATAGAATTACAACCACATTTTGCCTCAGACCATACTCTACTCATTATGAGTTTTAAAAAAGATTTACTTTGTTTAGGTCAAATCCTAACACAGTGAACATTATTCACTCTTGCCTAGCATGGTTTGGGATTGTCTGAAAGCAGACATTAGAGGCTCTACACTCAGATATACAAGTTCAAGTCAAAGTTATGTTTATTATGATCGTAATCTTAAAACAAATGCAAGAGGCAATCCCACAAGTTTAAAATATTACATTTCAAAAGATATTTAAAAGATGAAAAGGACATGCCAGAATCAACTAGCTGCGGGCTAAATTACAAGGATTACAATCTGAATATGCTTTATACCGAGGTCTAGATTAACATACATATATTCAATAACTACTACGTTTTTTTACCAAGAGCAAGAAAGGGAGGAAAACTAATGATGTTGGAAGGTGGTTTGATTGCCAATGTAGATCGGCACGACTAGAACTGGGACAAGCTATTAGGAATAGGGACCGTGCTGCAATAAAAGAGAATAGGAAACTGTACAAGATGGCCATTTACCGAGCTAAAAAGAAATGGGAAGAGGATCACTGGGCTGAGTTAAAAGAGGCTTCTAGTAATAAGGACTCCAGGACCTTTTGGAAAATTATTAAGTGGGGTAGAGGAGGTGGCCCTGCAAAGCCAGATAATAATGTAGCAGAAGATGCCTGGGTTGACTACTTTAGACCACAGTATGCTGAAGTCATCCACCCTGGGGTGGGCGAGGGCATAACGCCAGTCTATGCTATCGACAATTTGTTTTCCCTTAGAGAAGTAGAAATCGCGATTAGTTCCGTGAAATGTGGGAGAGCGCCAGGGCTAGACGGGATACCCCCGGATATTTTTAAATACGACATGACAAGATGGGCGAGGTATATCTTTCTAGTAGCAAATGCCCTAGCCAAGGGGGAGGTGGTCCCCGACCTTTGGAAAGGTGCAATTATTATTCCCATTCACAAGAAGGGTGATCGCTCACTGCCTGCCAACTATAGGCCTATAAGCCTAATAGCAACCATGCAAAAAGTAGTGGGGAGAATGGTTGCTAACCAGCTTATGGACTGGGTTGATGACAACAACGCCCTTTCTCCATACCAAGCTGGATTAAGGCGAGCAACCAGCACCATTGACCAGGTCTTCCGCTTCACTATACTGCGGTGGAAGACGGTTCTACTAGGAAGGGGCTGTCTGTATGTCGCGTTTGTCGACCTGCGGGCGGCATTCGACCTAGTCCCCCGGTTTAAGCTATGGTTGGTCTTGCAAAGGCTGGGGATTCCTGTCGATTTGCTCACACTAATCATGCGACTGCATGAATCCAATTTTGCAAGAGTACAGTGGGGTGGAAACGGGGAGACAACCTCGGACTTCCCAGTCGAAAGGGGTGTCCGACAAGGCTGTTCCATGGCTCTCTTACTCTTCTCGTTATTTATTAACGGGATTGTCAAGAGAATGTTGGAGGCAAGCGTAGACGCTCCGTCGTTAGCGGACACCAGGGTCCCAATCCTGATGTTCGCTGATGACACCCTTATCTTGTCTAAGACCCCTGCAGGGCTGCAACGTGCACTAAACATTTTTGATGCTTTTTGCACAGAGCACGGGCTTGAAGTGAACGTGGGGAAAACAAAATTGATGGCCTTTACCCCACGTCGCAGAATATATCCTAAGGTAACCCTAAATAATAGCAGGTTAGATACTGTTAAAGAGTTCACGTATTTGGGGGTACAGATTGCAGAGGGCGTTGGCTGGTCGCATCATTTGGAAAAAGTGGTCTTAAAACACCAACAGCTCTCAGGTGCTTTGAGGGGGGAACACCGCAAATCCAAGACAAAACCGATTAAACCCGCACTCATAGTGTACGATGCGAAGGTCTCGGGTGCCACTTTATATGGTGCGGAGTTATGGGCTTGGGACAATCTTGTGGCTTTACAGACATCTGAGAACAAGTTCCTGAGAGGGATCACAGGACTTCCACAGAGCACCCCCTTAATCCCATTGTTTCTGGAGTTGGGTAGACATCCAATTGCCGACAGAGCTCGACTGCGCCCTGTCCTCTACTGGAGACGTCTTTGGACGACTCCAGAAATTAGACAATACGCAGAGGGTTTTCTTTGGATAATCAAGGAAGATATCTTCCACAAGATAAAATGGCTCAAAAATCTGAAGGCCATGTTGATTAACTTAGGGTTCTCCAATCTTTGGAATAACCCTGTGGGAGAAGACTTCCCAAGCAAAGAAGCCCTCAAATCACAATATTGGGACTGGGTGGGTGGTAATCTGTTGAAAGACGCTAGGTCTGACTCTATGGCTGGTCGCTACCTGGAGACAAAAATCTTTCCTATCCTAGAAAATTATTGGGATACTATTACGGTACCAATGGATAGGAAGCTCGTCTTTCAGTTAAGATCCGGATCTATCCCCTTAAAGAAACTGACGGCAGGTTGGCATAGATCGACCAATAGGTTATGCCCAGCCTGTGAAAATGCCGTGGAGAGTGTAGGCCATTTCCTATTTGTATGTCAAGCATACTCATTACCAAGGAGAATATGGCTTACGCCTGTATGCAAAAACCTGGGGACACGTGACAGTGCAGTGGCTTTAAGAATCTTGTGTACAACAACCCAGGAATCGATAGTTATTGGGGTAGCCAAATACCTGGGATGGGCTTGGGCAATCAGGCGACGATCTCTGGGAGGGATTAGATAATCAGGTTTTCCTTTTAACTTATGATTTAAAGTGCAAAATTATTTGCCACATATAAATTTTATTACGCTAATATTGTATGAGCTGCACAGAATGTTTAAATGAATTTGCATTTGTAAATGTTATGCTTTATTCTGTAATGTTTTACATTTTATAATGTGCTTTTATGAGAATTATCTCGAATAAAGCTTATACAACAATAACTACTACTGAAAAACCTTAGCCCAACTAAAATGCTAATAAAAAAAAAACAATGGGAAAGGGCAGCTTATCAACTTGAACAAAGCCAGCTAGGTTATTTTGAGATTAGCGACAACATGAGCAGGATTCTCACATACAATTTAAGGAAACATGCAAAGCAGGTGTCTGGGATAATAAAGGTAATGTAGTGGATGAAAAGATTATAATAATTCAATGTTAAGTAATATTATGAAGAGTTATATAAGTAATGACAAGCAGCTACTGAGGTAGAAATTTGGAAATATATCTCTGAATTACAGATGCAACCTATAAAACATATAGAATTATTTAGTTTAGATAACTCTATAGCTGAAAAGGAAATCAATCAAGCAATAAATGGACTAAATTCTGGTGTAGCTGCAGGGCGGTACACTATTCCTTTAGCATTTTAGAAAACTTTAATTATTTCATTAAAATCTTTGTTGGCATTTCTATTTAACTCAATTGAGAATGATTGTCAAACAACATCTTTGTGGAAAGAGACTTGTTTAGCTGTATTTTTAAAATAGAACCAAAGTCCAATATTCAGAACAATAAGGTATAAAGTCACTTTACAAGCCTAATGCTCATGCGACGTTGAAAAGACACTAACATGCTACCAAGCCTGCATATTAATGGCAATAATAAGGGGGATGGATGCTACAAAACATGTTATCAATATTTTTTGATGCTAAACTAATTATGAACTGCTAAAGAGCTCAAAACTGTGTAACATCTCATCCGCCAGCACTAGACATTGTACAAGGTAATTCTCAGCCCCCAGGTGTGGATATTTTTTGTAACCTAAGAAAGGTAGGGCAAATACTTTGCCTGCAAAGTTTCACTATTGCGGGTTTTCGCCAAAGGCTTGTGGTACTTGGTAATCTCAGCAGCCATTAAGGACGTGGTCTGGGCACATGCCCCAACATGTGTTGGGGAACCTGCCATAAAAACGTGCTACTAATCCTGCTTACTAATTGAATTAATAAAGGGCATGGATACTACAAAACATGGTATCAAAATGTTTGATGCTAAACTAATTACAAACTACTAAAGAGCACAAAACTGTGATAAGAACTTTAAATATCCTTTGTTGTGTTTAGACTCTTGATGCAACCTCGTGCTATCACTCAGTCATATAGTGATCAGTGTGATATAACAACGTGCAACAAGCATCAATACAGTAGTACCCACTGTATATTTTTGAGTGCTCTACAGATGTGAAGATTCTTTGGCAAAGATATTTTATGAATTATAAGTCTTACATTATTACTCAAGATGTGTCAAATGTATGTGCAAGTATTATGATCGTAGTTTTGTTCCTTGTCTTTTATTTGATAGTGGTTTATGTGTCATTTTAGTAAACGTCATTAAAAACCCCTCCAAGTCAAAAAGATATGCAGAAAATACACTAATCTCATAAGGCAGTCTTCCTGTTAATTGCAGGTACAGAATATTAGAGTGGTGGTTCACACTTCACAGTGGGTGAGATTGTTGTCTTTTGAGAAGATCACCCTAGTAACTTTTCCCACTTTTTAAAAGGTCCACAATATTACAGACGTGACTAGAAAGACAACACCTTGGAAGACCCTCCTCCCTGAGCTTTTCCCGTCATTTCAGGAGAGAGTTGTAATCCTCGAAGAACAGATAGGGCATTAGGAGGTGGGTCCTTATAGTCTCCAGGTAAGGGTTTAATTCACTGACCCTGTCCCTAATGGCAAAAAATGGCAACTTTCCAAAAGTAAAAAGAACAATTGGTGGACAGAACACAGAACACTGCAGAGCCAGGTCCTCCCTAGACTTGAAACAAGTATCCTTGGACCGGTTTCGGGATCCCACCCCTCATCAGCCAGGATAGCTTGACTCCAGTGGCATGGAGAGCATGGGATCACGCCTGCGTTACAAAAAAGGGGGTTGAACCCATGCAGTCACGGGGACCTGGGCGCTATGTGGTACATGTGTGAAGGGGTCCCCGTAAGGAGAGTGTATTGTGAATAACATACACTGGAATAAAATTAAAGGCAAACAGTAAAGCAAAAATTTGAAAAGGCAATTTTTCGATTGGTATTTGTGATTTATTACCAAACACTGCGTGATTGCCGGTGGCAATATATGAATTAAATTTGTAAATAGCAAGCCCCAAGGGGGGGAGGAAAAGGGAGGGAGGGGTAGTGCTCAAGGGAGTGTTTAGGACAAGGAAAAATAACACAGTATCAAAAAGGTAACCGATATATTACAAAGTTAGTGACAGTATAAAAACAGTTATAGTACACATGCCAAAATACAAGGCAAAATTTGAAGCATTGTCAGTAGATCACATTAAACGGTCACATCTGAATACTAGATGAATCGGGGGTGTGCCAGAATTTCAACAAAAAGAAAACAGTCGACGTTTCGACCCCTATCAGCAGGCTAATTAAAGTCCTTTCACGGGGTCTTCATCAGGACGTCACACAGGGAGGGGGAAGGGGCAATTCTGTATGAAAAGATAGAGCAAATGAACTTTAGTACATGGCAGGGAAGACGATTACTCATCCTATCTAATATATAGACCAAGGCATGAATTAAAGACAAAATTACCATGGGGTACGGCCCAGCCGGGCTCTGTACATGGAAGGGACGTCACACTAGAAAGTCGTGGTCAATCAAATAAGGTGGAGACCTCAACTGGAGAGGAGACAAACAATCGATGAGATTCAAAAGAATCGGTGGGATTCAAAAGAATCAGATGGCTATTCAAACCAAGGTGAATGTACTTCCACCCTGTAGTGGAAGAATAATATGAAGCAAGAACAATGTTGGCCAAACATGGTTACCAACATTAGCACGTCACACTCAGGGATTAATCAGAACAATGTAAAACTCTGGCCATAATGAGATTTAAGACTATACCTCTGAGTTGATCCTTCAAGGATCCACGAGTCTGGCACAATGCAGGAAAGCAAATTGACTGCTTTGGTCTCCTGTGGTCAACTAAAAGGAGAAGAGTTGTATACTAAAAGTGCTGGACGAGCGAATCTCCTAGTCTGAGATGTTCGCTACAGAGTGACAGATACTTACGAAAATTGAGCGGACAGCGCTGTTTACGTAGGACATTCAGTCAAACTCCGTCACGTTGAGAGCGCGGAGTGAGAAGTTCACAGATCTAACTCGAATCGGAATATGAATTCGTCCGCTCGAATGTCTGTTAGACCTGCGGTAAATGAAGTAATTGTTTACCTAAAATCCGGGACTGTACTTTTAGAAAGATATTGGACTCGATAATTACTTACAAAAGGGAGAGCGGGCTGCGCCGTCTACACTGGTCCTGCTACGAACTCCGCAGCGACTGCAATGCGGAGTTTGGGGAGGAGCTAACTGATATAGCAAATCAGTTAAATAGAAGAGTTACTCACGATCACCGAGATGGGCATCTGAGTAGGATTTGATGGCCAAAGTGAATATTTGGATATAGATTCATAGGGCGAGTATACAAATAGTGGAAATTAGAACAATTGTATTTAGAAAAATTAATGAACTCAGGCACTGGTGCAACTCTCACACAGGAGGATGTAAACCAGTAAGCAAGGTATTGAAAGACAGTGATCACTCAGAGAGTCAACATTCAAAATTATATAATATAACAAATCCACGCGACTCTCATCACACAAGGTCATACGTGGAAAACATTTGACAGCAAATCATGACAGTATGCTTGTGCACTTCTCCAACATGAGAGTGTAAACGAGTTGGGTGGGCAATTAAAGAACATTCAAAAATGTAGGTTTTGAGATGTAGGTTTTAACCAAGTGCTGCCAATTGTGATATACTACTATCCCTGTAGATACGGGTAGACTAGTTTCTTGTCAAACAATCTGAGGTCTCGTGCTAGTTTTTCCAGCTTTTTAGTTTGGGCTGTGGTATCAAAGTCTTTGATTGTGGCTTCCAAATTCTCTACAGCTTCCTTAGCTTTGGTGAGTGTGTTATCTCCCAGGATTTCAGCCTTTAGGTCGGCAATTTCCTTGCTTAGAGAGACTACTTGTTCAGCAGCTGTCTCTACTCCCAGCACCATCCAGTGCCGGGAGCAGTTATTTGCCACGTAGCTGAACCCCTCTTTAAACTTTGGTACATCTACAAAGATCACTGGCTCGATTTTAATTTGTAGTCCTACCGGGATTATGTTTTCTTGCAAATATCTGGTGAAAAGGTGCCCATGTAGCCGAGTTCTTATGAGTTTTTTCTCTAATCTTTCCAAACGGGAAATTTTATCATTTAAAGTGATATCAATTGTCGGGACAGAAGTGGATAGGAAAGTGGTTGACAAATCTTTGGTTAGCTGATTGATGTACTCCTCTGTATAGGAAAGTAATTCTGATTCCACCATGGTATAGGTAAACTTAATTTAAGAAAAGGTAACCTCGCAGGTCAGCACCTGCTCAGAAAGCGTTACAAAAAAGAGGGTTGAACCCATGCAGTCATGGGGACCTGGGCGCTATGTGGTACATGTGTGAAGGGGTCACTGTAAGGAGAGTGTATTGTGAATAACATACACTGGAATAAAATTAAAGGCAAACAGTAAAGCAAAAATTTGAAAAGGCAATTTTTCGATTGGTATTTGTGATTTATTACCAAACACTGCGTGATTGCCGGTGGCAATATATGAACTAAATTTGTAAATAGCAAGCCCCAAGGGGGGGAGGAAAAGGGAGGGAGGGGGTAGTGCTCAAGGGAGTGTTTAGGACAAGGAAAAATGACACAGTATCAAAAAGGTAACCAATATATTACAAAGTTAGTGACAGTATAAAAACAGTTATAGTACACATGCCAAAATACAAGGCAACATTTGAAGCATTGTCAATAGATCACATTCAACGGTCACATCTGAATACTAGATGAATCGGGGGTGTGCCGGAATTTCAACAAAAAGAAAACAGTCTACGTTTCGACCCCTATCAGCAGGCTAATTAAAGTCCTTTCACAGGGTCTTCATCAGGACGTCACACAGGGAGGGGGAAGGGGCAATTCTGTATGAAAAGATAGAGCAAATGAACTTTAGTACATGGTAGGGAAGACGATTACTCATCCTATCTAATATATAGACCAAGGCATGAATTAAAGACAAAATTACCATGGGGTATGGCCCAGCCGGGCTCTGTACATGGAAGGGACGTCACGCTAGAAAGTCGTGGTCAATCAAATAAGGTGGAGACCTCAACTGGAGAGGAGACAAACAATCGATGAGATTCAAAAGAATCGGTGGGATTCAAAAGAATCAGATGGCTATTCAAACCAAAGTGAATGTACTTCCACCGTGTAGTGGAAGATTAATATGAAGCAAGAACAATGTTGGAAAAAACATGGTTACCAACATTAGCACGTCACACTCAGGGATTAATCAGAACAATGTAAAACTCTGTCCATATGGAGATTTAGGACTATACCTCTGAGTTGATCCATCAAGGATCCACGAGTCTGGCACAATGCAGGAAAGCAAATTGACTGCTTTGGTCTCCTGTGGTCAACTAAAAGGAGAAGAGTTGTATACTAAAAGTGCTGGACGAGCGAATCTCCTAGTCAGTGATGTTCGCTACAGAGTGACAGATACGAAAATTGAGCGGACAGCGCCGTCTACGTAGGACATTCAGTCAAACTCCGTCACGTTGAGAGCGCGGAGTGAGAAGTTTACAGATCTAACTCGAATCGGAATATGAATTTGTCCGCTCGAATGTCTGTTAGACCTGCGGTAAATGAAGTAATTGTTTACCTAAAGTCCGGGACTGTACTTTTAGAAAGATATCAGACTCGAGAATTACTTACAAAAGGGAGAGCGGGCTGCGCCGTCTACACTGGTCCTGCCACGAACTCCGCAGCGACTGCAATGCGGAGTTTGGGGAGGAGCTAACTGATATAGCAAATCAGTTAAATAGAAGAGTTACTCACGATCGCCGAGATGGGCATCTGAGTAGGATTTGATGGCCAAAGTGAATATTTGGATATAGATTCATAGGGCGAGTATACAAATAGTGGAAATTAGAACAATTGTATTTAGAAAAATTAATGAACTCGGGCACTGGTGCAACTCTCACACAGGAGGATGTAAACCAGTAAGCAAGGTATTGAAAGAAAGTGATCACTCAGAGAGTCAACATTCAAAATTATAGAATATAACAAATCAACGCGACTCTCATCACACAAAGACATAGGTGGAAAACATTTGACAGCAAATCATGACAGTATAGTCTTAAATCTCCATATGGCCAGAGTTTTACATTGTTCTGATTAATCCCTGAGTGTGACGTGCTAATGTTGGTAACCATGTTTGGCCAACATTGTTCTTGCTTCATATTAATCTTCCACTACAGGGTGGAAGTCCATTCACTTTGGTTTGAATAGCCATCTGATTCTTTTGAATCCCACCGATTCTTTTGAATCTCATCGATTGTTTGTCTCCTCTCCAGTTGAGGTCTCCACCTTATTTGATTGACCACGACTTTCTAGCGTGACGTCCCTTCCATGTACAGAGCCCGGCTGGGCCGTACCCCATGGTAATTTTGTCTTTAATTCATGCATTGGTCTTGGTCTATATTAGATAGGATGAGTAATCGTCTTCCCTACCATGTACTAAAGTTCATTTGCTCTATCTTTTCATACAGAATTGCCCCTTCCCCCTCCCTGTGTGACGTCCTGATGAAGACCCCGTGAAAGGACTTTAATTAGCCTGCTGATAGGGGTCGAAACGTAGACTGTTTTCTTTTTGTTGAAATTCCGGCACACCCCCGATTCATCTAGTATTCAGATGTGACCGTTGAATGTGATCTACTGACAATGCTTCAAATTTTGCCTTGTATTTTGGCATGCGTACTATAACTGTTTTTATACTGTCACTAACTTTGTAATATATCGGTTACCTTTTTGATACTGTGTTATTTTTCCTTGTCCTAAACACTCCCTTGAGCACTACCCCCTCCCTCCCTTTTCCTCCCCCCCTTGGGGCTTGCTATTTACAAATTTAATTCATATATTGCCACCGGCAATCACGCAGTGTTTGGTAATAAATCACAAATACCAATCGAAAAATTGCCTTTTCAAATTTTTGCTTTACTGTTTGCCTTTAATTTTATTCCAGTGTATGTTATTCACAATACACTCTCCTTACGGGGACCCCTTCACATGGGATCACGCCTGGGCATACCCGTCCCACTCGGGGTGACAAACGCAAAAAGAACAATTGATGGACAGAATGCAGAACAATGTTATACATTCACCCCAGTACAGAGATCTGGGCCTAAATCCATTGTTTTTTTGCTCACCATGCCATTCCAGTTTGGACCCAGCCCAATGCAAATCAGTCTTGACCCTGCACCCAATGGAAACAGTCCATCCCGAGCCAGGCCAGGTCCTCCCTGGACTGAAAACAAGCATCCTACGACCAGTTTTGGGGTTTCACCCTTCATCAGCCAAGAAAAGAAACAAAAGAACAATGAATTTAACCTAGATCTTTTGACTGGGGGTGAATGTATGATGAATTCAGCATTTCGTCCATCATTTGTTTGAGTAGCAACTTTCCAAAAGTGGCATTTTAATAATTGTGATAAAAAAACAACTTTACTAATAAATGGGGCTTTTCATAAAAATTCCAAAGGCACCAAATGTGATACAGCCACTAGCTCCGAATTGGAAAAAACAGCTTATTAAATGTAATAAGGAATCCCCAATGTTATACTATGGGATCCGTAGGCCTCACTGTAGCGAAAAATGAAAGTAGGAGTTTTTCACTACTAGGACATGTAAAACTTAAAGGTACATGTCCAATCTTTCAATTACACAGCACCCTGCTCTATCGGCTACCTAGGGCCTACCTCAGGGTGACTTATACACATTAAAAGGCTTAGCAAGGAGGTTTTAATGCCAAGTCGACATGGCAGATTAAAACTAATCAGGCTGCAATAACAGGCCTGAGACATGTTTTAATGTGTTACTTAAGTGGGTGGCACAATAAGTGCTGCAGGCCCATTGGTATCATGCAATTTACAGGCCCTGGGTATATCGTACATCACTCTACAAGGGATTTATAAGTAAATTAAATATGCCAATTCGGTATAAGTTATTGTAACCACTTTTTAGGGGGTAAGCACAAGCACTGCAGCACTGGTTAGAAGTGGTAAATCCACAGAGTCCTAAGGCCAACAGAAGTAAGTGCAGCAAAAATAGAAGAGGTGAGTAAAAAAGTTTGGGGGAAGGCCACCATAATGTTGACAGGTCTAACAGAGATGCAAATGTAACATACCAATTAAAACAATCTTTTTCTTACCATATCCTCACATATTTATATCCGGACTCCCCAACTCAAGCAAGTGGTGACAGAAATGATTTCCAAAGGTTCCTTTGCCCAATAGAGTGCCTAATGAGTCAGACTATGCTATACATGTCACTCCTTCCACAACTAAAAATACCATTCAGGAATTATCCACACTATATCTTCTCTTCTTCTGCCAGTCATTTTTATAAGATGAAACTCTTCATGCTTTCTTGTGAAAAGTCTAGTTATCTCAAAAGCACAAGTGTGAGGCCTCTTTTACCGTAATCAAAAAATGTAATTCCTTCCAAAACATTTTAGAAGACTATTGGAAGTATATCTATTACTGCCATACTTAAATCTTTTGATTCACAGTTCTTTTCCACCTAAACTCACTTTGTTAGCACATTGTGTGTTACTATCACACTCTCATATTAAAAGTCAACATATGCATAAACGTCACTATGGTTACACTCCCATGTCATCTGGCCACAAATGTCAGTGTGCTCCATCCCTTCTACAGGGGAGACAGCCTTTACCACAAAACTGTTACAACAAATGCCTTTACATCGCATGCCGTTGCAAGGCACAAGGTGTGCAGCAGTGGGTATAAGGTGTTGGATTTAACTTCAACACCTTCCCTACTGTTGCACACACTGGAGTTGGAATCGAAAATTAATCTATTCCAACTTCCAGTGCCCCCAATCAGAAAGTTGGAGTAAAAGTTTGCGTAGCAACTGCATGCGATGTATTAGCATGCGCTGTAACGTCAACTATTCCTTCTACAGTTGTTATTGTTTCAGTAAATCCAGGTTCTTAGTATATAACACTTCTTGAACAAAAGAATTATTATTATGGCAACAATCTGATTACTTTTTAGGAAATCAGACGATTTTCAAAATTCATTCTCACTTGAGCCATTGCGATGACCACATTAACACTAGATCCAAAATGTGATTCAAATATTTTTCAGCCATATCATAAACATCCTGGGCATCTTCTCCTATCGCTACATTTATTTCTGGAATTCTCTCATAAATATTACACTCCTAAATCCCAGGTTTTGCAGTAGTATATTTATGTTCAAGAAAGATGAACATGTTTCTCCACCAATTTCATTCAAATACCTCAGTCAGTTTTTTCTACTGTCTTCATGGAAAGTGTTAGACTTGTCATCCTTAGGATGGTCTTCCCCCAAACTTTTTGCCCGCTTACCTCCTCTTTTTGCTGTATCTTTTTGTTGGCCTTGGGACTCTGAGCACTTTACCACTGCTAACCAGTGCTAAAGTGTGTGTGTTTCTCCCCTAAACATGGTGACATTGGTGTATACCCAATTGGCATATCTTGTTTACTTATAAGTCACTTGTAAAGTGGAATACCATATACCCAGGGCCTGTAATCTAAATGCCATTTGTGTAGCTGCGGCACTGGTTGTGCCCTGCACACTATTAGCCTTTCAAACCTTTCTCAGGCTTGCCATTACAAAGGGTGTGTGAGCACTTTACTGCCACTTCAGCCTGGAATTTAAAACTACTTGCCAAGACTTAGCTCCCCTTTTATTGCACATAAGTCACTCCACTCCTATAGTAGGTCGTAGGTAGCCCATAGGTCAGGGTGCTATGTAAGTAAAAGGTAGTACACATGTACATTTACGTTTGCATTTCCTAGTAGTGATAAACACCCAAATTCATTTTCCATTATTGTAAGGCATTCTCCTCTCATAGGTTATCATTGGAATTCATTATTATATTTTTAAGCTGTATTTTCTAATCAGAAAGGAGTAGCTGCATCATGTTTTATATCTTTGGAACAGTAATGGTAAATTCTCTTTAATGGTAAAGTTGGATTTAACATTACTATATCGCAAATGACAATTTTAGAAAGTGCAAAGAGTGGGAAAGGTATGCCCCGGAATGGGTCCCGTTCTCACTCAGCCATTGGATTCAAGCTACGCTGGCTGATGAGGGGTGATGCTCGAAACAGGTCCCATGATGCTTGTTTACTCTCCAGGGAGGACCTGGCTTGGCAGTCCGGGCTCGACTGTTCCCATAAGGAACAGGGTCAAGACTGATTTGCATATGGCTGGGACCAAACTGGGGTGGCGTGGTGAGCAAAATAATGATGGATTAAATCCAGATCTTTGTGATTTGGGTGAATGTTTGCATTGTTCAGCATTCTGTCCATCATTTGTACCTTTTTACACTCTAGACAGAGGGCATTTCTCTGCTCTTACTGCTTTTTGTGCCTTGTAGCCTGTCTCCAATACACATCTGGGGTGGTCGATAGCTACACTTTGCACATTCCCTCTAGACAGCCACAAACACAGGGAGGAAGGTTGGCAAGGAACTTATCTGCATTCATCTGTATTCTGATAGCTCTTTCCGGGCAGGAAGAGAGGGGGAGATACCACGCCTGAATAAGCAGTGGCCTGTTCTCCACACAAAGGGCTGATTACCCCCTATTGATAGTCTGGGTCCAGGGCTGGGAAGAAAGAGGGACTTGTGCACTTCAAGGGCCTGCTTTGAAGTCACCCCTACTTCAAAGGCATAACTGGGCTTCTGACACTACCAAAACAGTACACTACTGGATCTGTGAAGAACTCTGCTGGGAGTAAAGACTGCTATGCTACAATATTTGCTGCTCTGGAAAAACTGTTTTTATGCTTTGCTGTGCTGCCCTGTTGCCTACTAATCTCTGCTTTGCCTAGGACAAGCACTGGACCCATCTCACTTGAACCCAGAGTGACCGTCCGCCTACTAATCTCTGCTTTGCCTAGGACAAGCACTGGACCCATCTCACTTGAACCCAGAGTGACCGTCCTGAAGTCTAAGGGCCATCAAAGACTTTATTCAACCAAGCAACAGCTCCTGGTCTCCTCCATCTGTGAGTCCTGCCCTGCAAAGTGGGGCCAATTTAGTCCTGGGCCCTTGAAAAGTGACTTCTGCTGTACAGAACCATCAAAATTGATGCAGTGACAACTTTGTGCCAATCGGTATCTTACACATTTCCTTTTGACGCCGACGCACATCGCTTTGATGGACTCCGCAGCTTAACAAGGACAGCAGCAATGCTCAATAATGGCGCAGTGCTTGCATTGTACAGGGGTTCATCGATGAAGCGCTCATCACCTGTGCGGAACGGAAGTGATGCATCTAGTATTTACCAACGCCTCCTGCTCCATCCATGGTACTTTTTCAGTGGGATCTGCATGAGTCCGGTGTCCGGCCTGACCTCTATCGCGGTAGACCTGAATGTTGGATTTACCCTGTTCTAGAACGACCTCAAGTAACCCTAAGCACTATTTTTTCTTTTAAGCAGTACTTTTTAATGTATTCTTTCAAAATACATTACTCTGGTTCAACTTTTTTGATTTTTGTCAGTTTGGTCCTGTTTTTCTCATACAATATATATTATATGTTTCTAACCCTGTGTGGAGTATTTTTGTGGTGTTTTAAATATGTTACTCTGTGTGTGTGTTGCACAGAAACACAGTAACATAAGCCTGCCTACACTGTGCCAAACTACCAAAGGGTGAGCACAGGTTATCTTGTAGTTTTTATCTAGCTTACCCTGACTAGAGTGGTGGCTACTACTTGTATAGAGTACATACTCTGACAACCAGGAACCCCATTTCTAACAGACTGATTGACCAGCATCCAATAAGAATTGTGGGAGTAGTGACGTTAGCTGCTGCCATAATATTCAATGCTTAGAAAGAAGTAACTAAAATAAAAAGTTAACTCAATGGACTAAACAATAAACAACAACATTATTTCAAATAATAAACCAATGTCCAATGTGTCTCCGTAAAAGGCATAAAAAGATTAACTTGTCCAGGGACAACTTTCTCACAAAATCCAGTTTCATCTGTTCTGCCAGCAGAAAGGTGCTTGAAACTTCTTAGGTTAATGCCATAAATAATGCAAGCTTTGATTTTTTGGCCACATATTATAGAAAAAAATAAACAGTTCTTGTGCAATGCTCACAAGTGCATCCAATACTCCTCTGTAGCTCAGATGACTCCACAGAAAATGTTCAAATGTTCCTCTGTTGTTCTGATAACTAGGGTGCAATAGTTCGATAATGCAGAGATTGTTTTTCTCCCCCCAAATAAATATTGCCGACTCATCAGTGAAGAGTGATGATGCTCACATATACTATACAATGACATATGAAAGCAATTGATGTTAGAAGAAGAGTACACTACTAAACATCCTTGCGCCAACACACTTGAACTGCTGACTAAGGAATCCAGGACCCACAGCCTAAAACTCTATAATTAAGTGGCTAAAGTTAACATTGTAGATAAACATGACACAAGTGGATAGGTCCGAAACCAGTAGAATGTTTCAGGTGTGAAAAATGTGTGTGCCATAAGTTTGTTAAAGACAATACTATATTGTTCCTCAGTACGGATGGCTTAAAATAACTTCTTTTAAACAATTCATCAACTGTAACATAACCTTTTATGTGTGTATGATCTTGTGTATCTGTGACAAACAATATATTGACTCAACTAAAAGTCCACTGAAAAACAGGTGGAAAAGCATATCAATGCCATTAGGAATAACAAGAGATAATACCCTTTCAGATTACACTTTAATAAATATAATAAATTAGGGGATATTGTAATAATCAAGCTTCTGGGCATTGAAGTAGTCCAAAACAATGCAAGTGATCGTGAACATAAACCGAGGTTGAGAGAATCCTAGTAGTTAGATATTTTGAGAACAGTGAAGACAGGCAGGCCTCAATATTGATGATGAACTTTATACTACTCTTTAAAGAAAAAAAATGTTTCTAGTTACTAACAGTCATTGAGAATGCTGTTTATATATGGGAGTTCAGATATTATTAAATATCTTGATAACCTGTATGACTGAATGGATTTGGCTTCTTCGGAATTAAAATTGTCTGTTCATCATTGGATACTTGATTTAAACAGGATGAAGAGAGTTGTTGATTCATGTCTGTCCATATTTTATAAAAAGCTTAAATTTCCAGTTGGTTGGGTTTGTTGAGAAATGATTGATGGTTTGTGATACTTTTTGGGGGGCCCTACAATGCTCCTCATACATATTTCAGGAAAACGTGTAAGACAGTGCCTCTTTTTGCATGACCACCCCCAAAGTTTTGGACTGATGAACCTGTTGTTCCGAACTCTGAGAGTGCAATGAAGCCTGCAAACCAGACCACAGTATCAGTGTTCTAGCCCTTTACAAAATGCATGTTGTACTTACTGATACGTCTCTAATATATGGGACCAAGGTACTCAAGGCCTTTAACCTAAAATGTCCACTCAGGGCTGCAGTACTGGTTGTGCCACCCAGAGTGTGACAAACTTGAAAATGGCTCCCAGCATGCCACTGCAGCCTGGAAGCGAAGTTTTAAACTGCTAGTTCAACTTTGTTATTAAAACCAATGGCAGAGCCCCCCTTCCCTTTACAATATATATATCAGTCTCCCCTAAGGAAGGCGTATTGAAAGTGGGGCATACATTTTCCTATGTTCTAACAGTAAAATCCCCCAAAGTGTTGTTTTTATTGTGAAAAGGCTAGTAGCCTCATTGGCCATTACAGGTTTGCAGGCTCCCATCTCAGCCCTGCTAACTTCTGAATGGGACTACTAAAAAAAAGTACTTCAAGGAATCAAATTAATCATGCCATTAACCCCAACTTGATGCCCAAGTCAGATTTAATGTCACTGTTAAGGCAAAGAAACTTTTAGAAAGTTGTCACTCTGGTGCCCAGTTTTTCTAGTGGCCACTTTCAGTATCTGACCACCAGACAGTCTTCAATAGTCCTGAGGTGTTGAGTGAACCACTCCCCAGCCTTAGAGCCATAGAAGGCTGCCACAGAGTGAGGTGTCACTTCCCCCTCTCTGGAAGCCACACAGTGTGCTAACCCAAAAGGCAAGCTTCAATGGAGAAGCTGTCCTTAATGGACAAATAGCAACCACCATCGAGAGGGGCTCCTCATTTTTTCAGATTGGCAGGCTGTTGGTTGGAACAGAGAGTGGAAACCAGTTGTAATACCATTTTGTCCATGGGCATGTAGCCCACAGGTAACCACACCTCTAGGACGGGCCACCTCTCCGGGAGATGGGTTCAGATGTCACACAAAGCCAGAAGACATCTTAAGGTAGAAGAGATCCTGGTGGCCCACTAGTCACTGACTGCATCATACCCCTAGGGCACTTTATGGGTATAAATATGCAAACTCTGGAACTCTGAATTTCAACTCATATCCAGATTTGTGAAAGGACCGAAGAAGGGACTGAAGAAGAACTGCCCTATTGACCCTTGGACTTGGCAAAAGAAGCTGCACCAACCGCTAGACTGCATCTGCTGCTCCTTGGGTTAGCAAAGAGAGGACTCTGCCTGGCTCCTGGAAAAGTTGCTCCAAAGCCTCAGCCTGAGAAGTTGAACTCTAAGGGTCAGTTGGGTGACTATATGTTCCAGCACCAGGACCAAAAAAGATGAAGTAGTCTGTCCTGGCTAGTCAGTAGCCACTTCTGAAGAATTGCCGCAGACTGTCAACGAGCAGGCAAGAAGACCAGCCCTCAGCTCTCAAAAGTTTCACCAATGTCTGCCGGACCTGGGAGAGTCATCAGAGTGCAGTTTGCTCTCTCAAGACAGACACCAGCCTTCACAACACAAAACCTCTGGACTCACTGCAATCGGAGACTGGTAGCCCAGTCGCAGCTGGACTATTGGTGGAAAGAGGGCTTTGCTTTGAGGGACCCTGGCTCCTGTGGTCGAAGGTGCTCCACCTCATCTGTGGACTGAGGAATAATCCCAGGAAGACCTCCATCATCCACACAGCATCCTGAGCATCTTTTTACATCCTCAGAATCCTGTATCTCAGCATCAGGACCACTTTAATAAAGTCTGTGGCAGTCCTTACTTAAAGTGTGGAACTGGACTCAAGACTACTGTGGCGACCAGGCAACTGTCCAAATATTCCTTATGCCCCCCCAATCTTCTCCCTGACAGAAATAGTAGGCAAACACAACTCTTTCAAACTTAATGACTACCAATGTTCTTTTATGCTGTGGAGGTTTACGTTTTACTAAAAAAATCTATATCCCCAGAACCCTATTATATATTTTGCTAATCTTTGTGTCTGAAAACTCATAAAAATATAATCTATTTTTATAAATTGGTGTCAGAGTTCTTGCAAGTTCTATGCTTTCTGATTCTGTTGTTTGGTGTGTCTAAATGCTTTACACTATTGAGTGTATTGCACTGTGACGTTACGCAACCTCACCATATATTAGGCCAGAATACTAACCCTGGGCGGTGAACTCCGCTCCACTCACGGAGTTTGCGGAGCTTTCAGCACTCCGCATTACGCGCAGCTGGTGGAGTTCCCAAAAACTCGTAGAGCGCAGTTTTTTTCCTCACTCGCGTTCACCTATGTCAAGTTGATGAGCGTAAGCGAGGAAAATCCACCTCCCGGCAAGAGTTTTCCTTGTTCTCGATCGTCAACATCAAGTTGGTGAGCACGTGCGTGGAAAATAAAACTCTCGCCAAAATTTCTCGATACGGGGGAGGGGGTTGTCAGGTTTCTCATTGCGATTGGTCGCATATGCTCACGAATGCTCGCGTTGAGAAACTGTCCGTTCGCGTTGAAAGAGCTGTCGCTTGAGTAAAAATGTACTTGAGCGGCAGAAAGGAAAGCAGCCTTCGCTTGCACTGTGCATGGTGCCGTTTGCGATGATTGCACAGTACGGAAAATCACTGCAAACAGCATTTTTTTACTGCACTACTCCACTTGCGGGGCTTCATGTAGCGCGGCAGAGTTTTTTAACCACTTCACAGAGTTTTGCATAGGGCACTTTCACTAACTCCACCCAGGGAAACACAATATACACAGCAATGATTACAAAAGTTTGAAGATGGTAAAGTGAAATCATTCCACATGGTATAGGAAGGTTATTGCTATCAGGTGGACCTGTTAGCACTCTCTTTCTTGATTAACCATTTATCAGCTTTTTTTACAATTGGTTGAAGATCTCTGAATGGTATCATAGTGGTTTTAACGCTCTTCAGGAAGCACAGGAAGGAATGATGTTAATGCTCAATGTACCTACAAACCTGCTAAACCTCATGGGTGAAGTAGTTCATATCTTGTGAGGGTACTCAAATCAGTGCCCATCTCTCACTGACCACCACCCCACTAATGTTGAGAACATATCTACATATTTTCCCAAGCCCTCTTTCCAGAGCAAATGAGGAGTTGCAGACGTGGCCGCATTCGACATGGTAGATCTTGCCTACAAGGTTTGTGTTGTAAGGAAACATTGTTATTTAATTGGTTTGAAGTGGGAAAGTACCATGGAAATGATGTAACACGCCATAGCTATTGGAGAGACTATCAGAGAAGATACCTCCATCTAGCGCTCTCTTAATGCGATGAACTAGGAGTGCATGATCCCTTAAAGGTAAAACCAGAGGGAAGCAGGGGGCTTCTCACTCTATGTAGGGTAGACTTTTTTAGACAAATGATATAATTGCCTTAAAACACTGGCTGTTTTGCAAACATGAAAGGAATGGCTGATATATTTAAATAACTGTGATAACTGAGAAGATTAAGGATACTAGGAATGGTGATTGTTTTCTATTGGAGTCTTTGAACTCCATGTATCCAGTAATGGTTTTGTAGAAATTAAGAGGCTATTTGAATGAGAATTAATTTAAAGCAGGCAATATTATATTTAAAAGTCTGACAAATGGAGCAACTAGCAATGTTGTGTTAGATGGTAAAGGGAATAAATGGTTAATTGTATATACTTACTCTTTAGTCTTTTGCCTGCCATTATCCAATGTATAAGGTGTTGCGTAATGAAGGAAGGGCGCAGTCTTTTTTCTGAAGAGATAAAATCAAGTGCCACCAGTGTGTATGAATTTACTGTGTAGTTCAGGTTTTAATGTCTTTATTTCGATAATTGAAATCATAAAAGACAACTTAGCAAAACATTTACATATATGTAAAATCAACAATATACATCAAACTTGAGTCCAAAGTTAAAAAGTTATTAAACCATCAACGACAATAATCAAGACATTAAATATTCCAAATATAATATCATTTCATAATAGTTAAAAAGCTCTAAAATGGGTTTAACAGGTTTTAGTGGTGGGCACTATACAGCTTACACTCTGTCAAGTAGCGGTAAGATTCCTTCTTGATCTGATTACCCAGGCCCAACCTAGATATTTAGCCAAGCATATCACAATAAAATCAGTTGTGTTTGTTTTTAAAACCCATATTGCATCTAAAGATTTATTGCAGTTTATACGTTTAAAAATGGGTTTTAGCCACTTTGAACGGGGTTCACTATATCGCGGGCAAACAAACAAAAAGTGTCCCTCTGATTCCTTACACCCAGAGCAATGGTTACATAGATTACTAGTTTTATTATTCCATGTTGCTGTGAAGGAATTGAGGGGTAAAGTGCCCACCCGAAATTGGTGATACAATTTTCTTCCCAGGGGCTTAGAAATAAGATCCCAATATAACTCCCGAGCCGGATCCAATTTAAATCTTAAAAAACGCCCTGTCAGATCTTCAGAACCGGATGCCTGGACCAGGGAATGGCGGATAGAAGCCCAGAATAGACTCTTAAAATCCTTTTTTGAGGGAAAATTACTAATATCTGGCGAGAACCACAGGTGGCTAAGGCCCATGTCAACCAGGGTCTTTTTCACCATCTGCAGCCATGGGATTCTCTCTGAGCCCCCTATAGCCTTTACCTCGGATACCTCCTTTGCAAAGAGTGACAACTCCTCCGTGGTCCACAGACGCCTCCAGGTGGACACTACTCTGTAACGTGCCATATCTGTTATTGGACGGCAACCCATGTCATGGCAAAGAGGGATCAGTGGTGTTGATTGGGGGAGTCCCACCAAACTACGAAGGAACCTGCACTGTATTTTGTACAAACTTGAAAGATCCATAAAACCCCATAACTCTGCCCCGTACAATGTCGCAGCGTTGATTTTAACATCGTAAATTTGTAAAGCCGGGGCAACCCTTTTGGTGATCGATTTCTTTTGCTCCCGCAAAAGGCAACCAGTGAGTTGGGACAGTTTTAGATGCTGGGTCTCAATTTGTGGTTTCCAGGACAATCGGCAATCCAGAGTGACCCCCAGATACGTCATCGTGTCAACTTGTTCTAGGTTTACCCCATTAAGTTGTACACTGCTACGTATAGATTTTTTTCTGGAAAAAACCATAAATTTTGTTTTCCCCACATTTATCTGAAGGTCATTACGATTACAGTATTCCTCAAAGTGATTCAATGCCTTCTGCAGACCCCCCCTCGTTTTAGATAAGAGGAGGGTGTCGTCCGCAAAAATCAACAGTGGGAATTTTGTCCCCGCCAGAGACGGAGCGTCGGTGTTAATTGACCCAAAAAATTTCACTACCTGATCTATAAATAGTAGGAATAGGGTGGGTGCGAGAACGCACCCCTGGCGGACTCCTCGGGAGACTGGAAAAGAGTCCGTAAATTGGCCTTGTGCCCCCCATCTGACCCTAGCGAAATTGTCTTCATGTAGTCTGATGATGATGTCCACTAGTTCCCCCGGCATTCCTAGATCCCTTAAAACCTGCCACAGTTTTCCTCTCGGCACCAAATCAAATGCTGATTTTAAATCTATAAATGCAGCAAAAATGGTACCGCCGCCAAGTATAACAAATTTCCAAAAAATCATACAAAACCTCAGGACCTGGTCTATAGTACTTGTACCGGGTCTGAAACCTGCCTGTAAAGGGGATAGTATTCCTTCCATATCCATCCAACCATGGACCCTCACCAAAATCATACGGGAAAAAACCTTTTGAAAGCAATCAATTAGGCTGATCGGGCGATAGTTCCCTGGGTTTGTTCTATCACCCTTTTTGTGTATGGGGAGAATCTCCGCCCCTTTCCAGGTCTTGGGGATGTGGGCACCTCGCGCAATGTTGTTAGCTATGTAAGTTAGATAAGGTACCCACAGACCCGTATTCGCTTTAAAGAGGTCAGCCGGGATTTGGTCCAACCCAGGTGCCTTCCCCCTCTTTGTTAACCCCAATGCATATTCTGTTTCAGCTTCGGTGAAGGACAAGGTCAAATTGCCTGGTGTTATTACCGGCAACATAGACATTCTGGACGGGGAGTCGTGGGCCACTGTACAGAATTGGGTAGAGTAATGTTTGATCCAGTCTTCCGGGCAAACATGGTTAGATGGGGTACGAAACTCGCCATCTTTACCACTTTTGACGATGTCCCAAAATTTGACATGGTCTTTTGATTTACTGGCTTCCAGAAGATCTGCCCAAAACTCGTCTTCCCATTCCTTTTTTGCCACCCATTGTACTTTTTTATACATTTTCCTAGCCTCTTTAATAGCACAGATATCTCTATTTTTAACTTTTTCTATGAGGTGGGTATGTGCATCTCTACATTCTTTATTATACCATTTACTTCTTGGGGGGTTCAGATGTCCGGTATTATGGTTACATGGCTTTGATAGAATAAATTTAAGTTCAGAAAAGCAGTTATCATGAATACCCATCAATTTATGTAAAGCATCCTGACCCTTTTCAACAGCAATAGACTTCATGTTAATTAGAGCACATGTCACTACCTTTTCAATGTTGGTCTGAATCATTACATCGTTTGAAATTAATGACCACTTCACTCTCCTCCGGTCATTTGATACCGTTATCACCCCTTGCCCCCTAGGATCAGGTTCCCTTGATTTTATCTGATCACACATTAAGAATTTCAAGGACAGGGGGTTATGGTCACTCTCAGGTCGTGTTATGATTTCCATGTCATCGATTACATTCCAATGTTCCATTTTTATAAAGATGTAATCTATACGACTCTTCCTTACACCATTATCAAAGGTAGGGTTTGCTCCAAAATCTGATTTTGTGCGACCGTTCACAGCCCTTAAACCCCAAGTGAGGCAGAAGGAAGTCCAGTTCAAGGCCGCCTCCGTTGCTTTGACTATGGTTTTGTTTGAAAGTTCAGGAATGTTCCACGTGACATCTTCTTCGTACCCCCAATTATCCTCTGGCTGGTACAAAGGCTCAATCGTGCAATTAATGTCACCTGCTAACATGATGGAGGAGGCTTTATCCCAGCCCGTTAACAGTGTATCTAATTCGCCGATCAATTTGGGGCTTCTGCCGCCAGGGAGACCTCTGGAATATATGTTAATGATGAGCAAATCCTGCCCCCCTGTTTTGCTCAACCTTACAACCAGTATGTCAGGGTTGTCCACATACATTTCAGAAGCTGTAAAACCCCAGGCCTGTTTGACCCATGTGGTTAAGCCCCCAGACGCCCGCCCCTTTACACCTTTTACTGCTGGTTTAAAAAAGTTAATATAGCCAGCCATGTAAAACGGAGCTGTAGCCCATGTTTCCTGTAGTAGCACAACATCGTAGCTACCTATAAACTCCAACCAGTCGTCAGATACCAGCCGTGATTTGACTCCAGCAACGTTCCAGGACACCAAATGTGAACAGAACAAGTCTATCTCTGTGAAGTTGTTACTAACAGAGAACGGGGATTGTGGACTCGATAGATGAGTGTTTGTTAGTCCTACTTCTTCTACATTGGGGGTAGTGCCTTTAACCCCCAAAAAACCCTTTACTGGCCCGCTAATATCGTGCGTTGGCTGGCACTCCTCTACCAGTTCTGGGGTGGGGATAGATGAGGTATAGACTCCCTCATCTTCCACCAGTGCTAGTTTGGGTGACTGGTTAGGTGCACATAGTCAGTCAACCCATTCTAGGTCAGACAGTGCCTCAAAATGGTTGTAGAGGGGGGGGTAATATGGGGGGTGATGTATTACAGGCTCTATGGGTCTTCCCCCTTTAACTTTCCATGGGTTATATCCCGTATGGCTTCTTTGATTTATATAGGGATAAAAGTAGCCAAGATGTAATGTCTGGACATCTCCCAAACGGGCAAATCTAGGTTTCCGTTGGATTCTATCCACTACCCACGGGTCTCTAAAAGAAATTAGAATGCAGTCCCCTTCTAGATCTTTTTCTTCTTTTCCAACCCAATCTACTCTCCTTACATATAAGATTTCGGTGGGGGACGACGGGGGGAGTGGACGATGTTTATTCAACCAGAACATAACCTTGTTCCTCAAATCCACCTGGGATTCTCTAATGCCCTCTTTAAGTGGAGCCACTCCTGTTAACACAATAGTGTACTGAGCCGCTTCTGGGGGTAGGTTGACTCTCTGGGATTTATGTGAGTTTCTATTATCTAACCTCTTGTTCTTATCTAGGTATGGTGTTTTATTATCCCTATTTGACACAGGGGCGCATGCTGGGGTGTTTATTGGTTGCTTTGGAGCAGTATTAGCTTTATATTTTGCCCCATGAGCGTTGTTGGCCACCGCTGCAGGTTTAACCTTCGGTGTGTCTTTATTGGTGGCTCTAGATATAGGTGTTGTTTTTGGCCCTGTTAGGGATTTCTTGTTAGTATTAGTGGATGATATCACTGCAGGTTTTGTTGTGGTTGTCCCGGTACTTTGGGTAGGACCCCCTTTAGAGACTTGGCCTCTTGGCTTAGTGCCAGATATATTTTGTAAGAGGTCCATATTAATATTAGTTGCCGCTTCTAGAACATCTATTTTAGCGGACAATATCCTTATATTTTCTACCACCGGAAGCAGTAAGTTTTTAACTATTGTTTCCATTTTTGCCAGCAGTATGTCATCGCTACTAAAACAGGTTGGGCAAGGGTTAGAGGATCCTGAGTGGGCCAATGATGGACAGTACACTATCTGTGGTATTTGGATGGACTGGGAGTGGGTGGGGCTATTCTCGGAATCTATTTTAGGTTGTTTCTGTGTCTTTCCTCCCTCGGGGCTGGATACATGTTTTCTTTTCCGTGGTGCCTGTTTGGTGGTTTCTATTGGTGGGACAGGAGTGCAAGGTAAAGTAGTGGCATTTGTTTGAGTGGTTTCAAGCACAGAAGGTTGGCTATTTTCTTCTATGCTGGTCACATTACTATTGGAGGTCACGTCCATGTTTTCGTGTATCCTAGATGTCGGGGCTTCAATCCCTTCTTCGTGGACAATTATGTCGGTATCTGATGTTGAAATACAATTAAATGCTGCATTAGTTAAAGGGCTTTTGACACGAGCCAAATCACCTATTGAGGAACGTTTCCCAGTAACTAAGTCCAGGGACAATCTATGCTCAACCAGTTCAATTTCTTTTTCCAGTATACCGGTTGCTCTAGTAATAAAGGCATCTAGAGGGCCTGAGACTACCCCCTTCGAAGTTTGGATGTGCACTAGACGCTGCTTTCCAGATCTAAGGGCCATTTTGTAAGGGCAGGTATTTGAGCCTCTGGATACGTGTTTACGAGAATATTAAACAAATATTCTAGGGATCTGGACCCAACCCAACCTCGTTGACCCCCCCTACTTGACCTTGTGCCTGGGCGATTCAAAGGGTGCTTGTGAAGGCCCCACTGACCCCCGTCTGGCAACAAGGAGGGGAATGGAGGGATGCTATAAGTTGGGGATTAAGCAACAGTGCGCAATGGCAAAGAATATCAAAGTTCTTACAATTGTGTCTTTCAGTCAATAACAGTACCTTGGCTATGCCGTAGCGTAGAATGCGGGATGTTAAGGGGTTGGCCAGGCCCAGCCTCCTCCGGCCCCGGACGGCCACAGACGGTCCCGCCCTTGTCCCGGGCTTCTCCCGGCGCCCTCCCGCGCGCTCCCGCGCAGCGGGACGGTCTCTTTGTTTTTATAGCTGGGAGAGTGAGGGGTGAAGGCGGAGCCGGCAGGGAGAGCAGCCCAGGTGGTGACGGGCGCGCGGGGGCTCCTGGTCCTTGGAGTCCCCCGCTGGTAGCTCGCAGCCCTGCCGGATAAGGAAAACGCCCAAACCTTTGCTCGCTGAAGAGTTTTTAACAAGGCTGTCAACCGCGCAGCGGGACCCGCGGAGCGGGTCCGGCCAGTCGTTGCGGTGACAGCAGGAAAACCAGCGGCAGCTTCAGACAGGGAGCCGAGTTCTGTCACAGAATCCAAGAGGTGAGGCTTGTTGGATGAGGAATCCACTAGTCCAGTGTCCGGTCGCCCGTTAAGACAGGAGTGGGGGCGGAGCCGGCAGGGAGAGCAGCCCAGGTGGTGACGGGCGCGCGGGGGCTCCTGGTCCTTGGAGTCCCCCGCTGGTAGCTCGCAGCCCTGCCGGATAAGGAAAACGCCCAAACCTTTGCTCGCTGAAGAGTTGTTAACAAGGCTGTCAACCGCGCAGCGGGACCCGCGGAGCGGGTCCGGCCAGTCGTTGCGGTGACAGCAGGAAAACCAGCGGCAGCTTCAGACAGGGAGCCGAGTTCTGTCACAGAATCCAAGAGGTGAGGCTTGTTGGATGAGGAATCCACTAGTCCAGTGTCCGGTCGCCCGTTAAGACAGGAGTGGGGGCGGAGCCGGCAGGGAGAGCAGCCCAGGTGGTGACGGGCGCGCGGGGGCTCCTGGTCCTTGGAGTCCCCCGCTGGTAGCTCGCAGCCCTGCCGGATAAGGAAAACGCCCAAACCTTTGCTCGCTGAAGAGTTGTTAACAAGGCTGTCAACCGCGCAGCGGGACCCGCGGAGCGGGTCCGGCCAGTCGTTGCGGTGACAGCAGGAAAACCAGCGGCAGCTTCAGACAGGGAGCCGAGTTCTGTCACAGAATCCAAGAGGTGAGGCTTGTTGGATGAGGAATCCACTAGTCCAGTGTCCGGTCGCCCGTTAAGACAGGAGTGGGGGCGGAGCCGGCAGGGAGAGCAGCCCAGGTGGTGACGGGCGCGCGGGGGCTCCTGGTCCTTGGAGTCCCCCGCTGGTAGCTCGCAGCCCTGCCGGATAAGGAAAACGCCCAAACCTTTGCTCGCTGAAGAGTTGTTAACAAGGCTGTCAACCGCGCAGCGGGACCCGCGGAGCGGGTCCGGCCAGTCGTTGCGGTGACAGCAGGAAAACCAGCGGCAGCTTCAGACAGGGAGCCGAGTTCTGTCACAGAATCCAAGAGGTGAGGCTTGTTGGATGAGGAATCCACTAGTCCAGTGTCCGGTCGCCCGTTAAGACAGGAGTGGGGGCGGAGCCGGCAGGGAGAGCAGCCCAGGTGGTGACGGGCGCGCGGGGGCTCCTGGTCCTTGGAGTCCCCCGCTGGTAGCTCGCAGCCCTGCCGGATAAGGAAAACGCCCAAACCTTTGCTCGCTGAAGAGTTGTTAACAAGGCTGTCAACCGCGGAGCGGGTCCGGCCAGTCGTTGCGGTGACAGCAGGAAAACCAGCGGCAGCTTCAGACAGGGAGCCGAGTTCTGTCACAGAATCCAAGAGGTGAGGCTTGTTGGATGAGGAATCCACTAGTCCAGTGTCCGGTCGCCCGTTAAGACAGGAGTGGGGGCGGAGCCGGCAGGGAGAGCAGCCCAGGTGGTGACGGGCGCGCGGGGGCTCCTGGTCCTTGGAGTCCCCCGCTGGTAGCTCGCAGCCCTGCCGGATAAGGAAAACGCCCAAACCTTTGCTCGCTGAAGAGTTGTTAACAAGGCTGTCAACCGCGCAGCGGGACCCGCGGAGCGGGTCCGGCCAGTCGTTGCGGTGACAGCAGGAAAACCAGCGGCAGCTTCAGACAGGGAGCCGAGTTCTGTCACAGAATCCAAGAGGTGAGGCTTGTTGGATGTGTAGTTAAAGTCAGAACTTTGTAGCCTAGTATCATTTTGGGAGTATGTTCTAAAAGTTTGCTATAATTCAAAAGCAATAGCTATCTCATTCCTTCCCAGGAAAAAAATGTTTCATCATTATCTTTGAAGGGTCATCAATTAAATGAATTCTGACTTAAGACTGTTAATTGATTTGTGAATATTAGTAATGTGAATAGGAGGTGTGTGTATATTTAATGAATTAAATAATTCATTGTGATATGATAATCCCCTTGTTAGTGAATTATTGTTGTATTTTGCATGTTGTGATTTATATTTTTTGTACTTAAGTTAATTGAAGGGTTAGTAAAATATTTAAGATGTGTATTTATACATTATGATGTGGAAGAATAGATTTAAATAATTTATAATGAAGAACATTTTAAGAATGTAAGTATTAGACTATGTTTTATTTTAAATATACTAATTTCTTATGAAACTGACTTTATGCTGAATTGTAGGAACTGTTCATAACTGTAGGATTAACAATGACCATGGACTGTATTTCTTTTCAATTATCCATCATGGAGGCTGGGATGGTATATAGTTAATGGTATGAAAATGTGATGTTTGAAGATCTGCCAAGGACTGTCTTGAGTGGTAATTATTGTTTTTTGATAAGAAGGTATATTTTATATTTGGAGTGGTTAGTTTCACCCAATATATTAAAACAACTAAAAAATGGTAAAGGAAAATAATAAGAAAAAAAAATTATTGTGTATTTTTTATGGTCTTAGATATCACTTGGTATAAGAGACATGTTTTAACAGAGGGGAAAAGGATTGTGTGAGCACAGAATTTAAAATGTTTTTGTATTTTAACAAATCTCTTCTTTAGTTTATTCCTTTCCTTGTATTCTAAATGTTTTTTTTCCTATATTTGTTGTATTGAAATATAGGACAACTGTATTTGTTTACAAAAGGCCTGAAGAAGCAGCAGGACACCGCAAAACATGTATTTGTTTGAGGTCGAATTCATAATGATTTATTCATGAAGAAGAGCAGAAGAGATTATGCTGTTTGAATTAATTGTTGGTTTGGAATGTCTGATTAGCATTTTTTTGTAATGGTTTGTAATAGTGATCAAATATGAATATTGGAAATTCTATGTCAGATCCATCAGAAGAGAAATGCTTTTTTAAGCTAAAGTATTTTTATGTCTATGTGTAAATAAAAGACTAACAAATATCACTAAAGATTGTCTTACAAAATTGTATTTTTTGTTCAAAATAGGTCAAAGCTATATGTATGAATTTTGAGAAATTGATTATTCCCCTCTTTTGAATTCATGAAAACAGTGCTCTTGAATTAAAACAGGACAATTATTCAATTTGTCTTTCTGAATATATAGCTTCAAAACAAGAATCACTAAAAGATTTTACCTCCAGGGAAAATACAACATTCAAACAAATGTAATTTAGAAACATGTATTTTGGCTGCAAATACATTAGAGAACAAAGAGAGAGTTAGAAACTCCTTGAAATTATCTCATCTTCTCAATTTTAGAATAGGGAAATGTCAGAAACAGGAAAGGTTCTCTGTATTTCGGTGGCTGGTCACGTTTGAAAAAATATACCAAAGATAAATCTTGATGCTGCAGAGACCAATAAAACATTAGGGACATTCTGGTATTGAATGTGAGGTAGAAAAGAGCGTCAAAAGTAATTGAAGGTTTCGGCAGAGGGATTAAATGGAGTAAGTTAAGAGGTTGAATAGAACAAACAGACACCATTTATTGCTTGTGTGCAAATAGAAATGAAAGGTAAAAGAACAGAATCTTTGGCAGATATTATTTTCCCATTTGGAATGTGTATTCTTCCTTAGATACAGAAGGGGACTTAGACCTATTATAAACACTGACTCCGCATGTCAATCACTTCATCAACTGATAGATGTAGAAGTTGAAGTATGCAATTATAGAACATTGTGCACTAGGAAGTCAAATCTAATAGACTTAAACAACGAACGGCTCACACAGTAGTTATCTCCCAGAGGGTACTATTGCACCACTACTCACATTGGCCAATTTTCCTCAATAGTAGAGGGATGGAAGAGGGAACCAAGTATAGGACGGAGATAGAGGAGGTCAAAGAAGAAGAAGATGAGGAGGAGGAAAATAAAATGGATGATGAAGTGGAAGATTGAAAAGCTGCGAGGGTTGAAATGACAAAAAAGTGAAGAGCTCAAGGAGCAGATAAAAGAGCACCTCTAATAGAGGGATCACAAAATTCTGGATATAGGGATGCAGGGGAAAGAAGTAGTTCTTGAATGCTTGTTTAATAAATGAAACAAGAGTGGTACAAATAAATGTTACCTGCATAAAATTGTGATAGGGAAAATATAGGGCAGGCATCACCGATCAGGTATAATATAAGTCTATTTTAACAGGCAGGGTTATCTAAAGAGATAATGTGTAAAGTATTTGTGCAACACACACACAGTAACACATTTAAAACAACACAAACATACTTCCACAGTGTTAGAAAAATAGATTATAAGCCATATTCATCAACCTGAATTGCGCTCGCAAATGGCCAGATTCTGAGAATCTGGCCGTTTGCAAGTGCGATTTTTGCATTTGGGATTCATCATCCCAAATGCAAAAATTGCTATTAGCGAAATCGCATATTTGCGAGGAATTGGATTTAAGGAATCTCTAATAGAGATTCCTTAAATGCAATTCATCACCCTATTTGAAATTGCGAATTCGCAATATTTGGTCGCAATTTACCACGAAATCTGACTTCGTGGTAAATTGCGAAAAACGAGTAAAAAGCACTTTTGTGCATTTTTTACTTTTGCATGTTACACACACACATGTCCTCTGGACATGTGTGTGCGCAACACCTGTTCAAATGTG